>NC_039283.1:20809118-21454118 GCF_003368295.1 Carassius auratus
ATTGGCTGTCATGTCCAGCATTTCCTCTTTCATTGTGGAAAGACAAATGACTTCAAATGTGTTGTCTCGTGCCTGGTTAGGATAAGATTTTTGTCACCCTCCAAAAGCTGATGTCTTCTGAGGTAAACGAGGATGAACGCTCTAGAGCTCTCAGAGCTTTAGTTTTAAATCAAGACCATTTTATATCAAGGAAATAAATGAGGGGCTTTCAGAGAAAAGTGATGGAGTCTTAAATACTTGGAGATAAAACAATGTTTCTTCATCAAGGAATAATTTCTGAAACAGATATACCCGCGATTCCAATTTCACTCTAGCAAGAAAGAGGCGGCAGTTTTTCAAGCAATAAATTTCTCATTAATTCAATTCTAATTTGCCTCAAGTTCCTATTTCTATTATTGATAGTTCCACTTCTTAATATCCAGATAAAAATAATAATAATAAAAAACGCTGCTCTAACTCTAAAGAGACAGAATCCACGATAAGATCTAAATATTACTCATGCCAAAGAGAAGTGTGAAGTCTGATGAACATTTCAAAAGAACAATTATTTATGGATCAGCTAAATCTTTTCCACTTTTTAATTAAAAGTAAAGAAAATAGAAGCTAATTATCCTGTAAAGATTAGCTGGTGGGCATCTTTCTGTAAATTAGTTCTAATTAAAAGGAAATTGTCAAATGACATTCAAAGTGCTGTCCTTTAAAACAGACAGAGGGCGGGGGGGAGTTTTCTTGCCAGTTCTAAGTCTTGATGTGGTTGTGTGAAGCTTACGGAGAGAAATTTAAAATTCCATCAGAAGCCGAGGCAGAAGGACCGTTCCCCTCCTGAAAACACTCTACACTGGGGGAACATGGCCTCTATTGGGCGACCATATCTGTGGAGGCCTCCTGGATCATTATTTGATCGCACTGATGGTCTAACTGTTTAACAAGGGGGTCAAGTGTGAAATACATTTTCAATTTCTATGATAACACGCCGAAGGAATATCTCAGTGAATTCATCTAGGCTACTCTGTTTCTAACCTAGAAAGAAATGATAATGCCCAGAGGTTGCACTTTCATTAAAGCATCAACTTTGACTCAGATATATCTCTTAAGGACTGTATGAATTATTATATGACTTTAGGGATAGTTCACCCCCCCCCCAAAAAAAAAATACAAATTCTGTCATCATTTACGCACTTTATGGATTCTTCAAAATATCTTTTGTGTTCTCATTACCTGTAAGACAAAAACACTACCGTTTGTTTGAGGATCTGATCAGTCCAATGGCAATGGATTTGGGGAAGGACTAACTTTTTTTTTAAACCAGTGGAAGAATAGTGACTCTATTCACCCTGGAATTGCACACTTCGACTTTAAAATCCCTGAGGAAAATTAAATATAGACACAAATTAGGTAAGTATTGACGTACAGAAAGCATTTACAGGAATGAAATAATTGATGATGCAGCTCAGATAATTTGAGAAAAATTCAGTTGGAGACACTGTTGAGATTAATTCTGAAACTCTCAAGGAAACTTGTGAGATTACTGGGGGTTCTTTCTCTCAAGACAAAAGCCTGGGAAGTATATGGTTAGACACTTAAGCCTCTGTTATACTTTCCGCATCCACGAGTCTGCTATGGAATGCTAGGTAGGCGTGACATAAAAATAATCATCAGAAAGTGTGTACGGGGGCACTGAATGGACGACCGCCTGCCTCCCATTTTTTATGTCCGCTAGGACAGGTGTGCGTGGTCAGTAGTCTTCAAAAGCAAAATTGCACATGTGCAGGCAGTGTGAAGAAGCCCATTGCTACTCGAACCTGTGCAATCCGTCAATATAGAATACTGTATAAAGACGGCTAGATGTGCATTAATTCTGTGCAATTGTTTGTTCACATGTTTGTTGCAGAGCGGACCATCAGCATATGCTTTCGGAAGTAAAAATGGAAGAAGTTTAACACAGGCTTTACACTAGCTTGTGCGCCAAAGATGAAGTCTCAGGTTTCGTGTTGATTTCATCATGTATCAGAGCACTCAGAGACGCTCCTGCAGTGTCACAGCCTAATGTTTCTCAAACAGCAGAGCCAGGGGCCCTTGGAGGCCTCACCACAGTGTCTCCAGAGGGTATTACACTCCGCTTTTATAGAGCAGCACCAGTGTCACTTCTAATGAACCTGACATTGAGACTCGCGGCGAGATGCGTCTTCCTGCAATACAATGTTACTCATTTAATGTCGTCCAGAGAATTAGTTGCAAAACCTAGTGAGCCGCCTGGCTGTCTACTTCCACCACAGACTGCCACCTTCTAAGGCAGCATCATGACTGTCATGGAACCCCAAAAGTGACCAATTAGAACACTCTAAACAGGCAGTTTTTTTTCTATTTAAAAAAAACATAAAAACAAAACATTAAAATCAAGATACATTTACTTGATTTCTGAACAATTGAAGATGCATCTAAAACATAGGAAATAATATATTTTTTATCTTTTGGGTATAATGCAATAAAATGCAGTCTATGTAGGCAGCATTAGGTTTTAGAAAAGGTCCATAATAGCGCAATAAATGCCAAACATGTGTGATGTGTAATAACCAAAGAAAATGGAGTCATTGTTTAAACATGAGTAATTATATCACTCTTCTAAATTAATCATAGATATGATATATACTGTAGAAATATAATGCTAAAATTCTTGTTACACTACACACACTATATGTTATATGTCAATGTGCATTATTCAGTGAAACTGTAACAAACACTATAAACTATAATATAGGTTAGCAATCAAGACTGGCTTAATGGTCAGGCTATAGTATTACTGGCTAATAATATTCTGGGTACTTTTTTTGTGGCTATAAATAATGTGAGGTTTTTTTTTGGCCCATTTTTTCGTGTTTGACTGTTATTTGTTTTTTATCTTTGAGCTATTTTTGGATCTATGCAGTGCCAAAGATTTATGTATTTAATTGAGTTGGACTTCTGTCTGGTGCTACACTTCTACAGACTCTCCACTAATAATAATTTGTGAATTAAATACACTGTAAGATGAAACAGATCATTAAATCTGAACTCCCTTGTTCAGAACCCTACTTAGTAAAACTACAAACCCATGTGGAACAGCATCCAGTCTCTTTGTATAATTTACTTCGTCACAGCTAGCAGCAGAAGTGAATGTGAAGGGAGATACGTCACCTCCAGAAGGAGAAAGAGAAACTGTAAAAAATGTAAATTAAACTAACAACAAACTTAATTTTACAAAAAAAAAAAAAAAAAAAATATTCAATAAGTTATTAAGTAACTTATAAAGTTATTTAAAATGATTAGTGCTGTAACAATGACAGAATATACATGTGCGTGTAACAGTATTCTTATATAACCGCTTTGAGCTTTGTGACACAGACCCATTCCATTATAACGCAGTCAATCTCAAGCCATGCTAAGAATCCTCCAACTTAAATATCACAGCCTCCTTTTTAACTAAATGCTTCCATATTACAAGCAAATTACTAGTGCAGTGCGAAGACGCCAGCGACGAACAAAGATGGGCAGCCATAATTATTTTGCAGCGTGTGCCGCATGTCAATGGGCCGTCTTCCTTCTGGAGGGCGATCCCCTGGGCCCCTGGGCATCAAAATGATGGCCAAATTATTTTGTGCTCCATTGCATCACAACACAATTATCATATTTACTGCGGCCGCATTATGACAACAATGCTGTTTACACCTGTCTCCGGGAGAAAGGCGAGGTTTGCACTCTCTAATTTAGCAAATGTACAGTATGCATATGAGCCCGCTGAAGGGAGTTAAATTAGGTCAGGACTGGAATACATCAATAGCAACCCATATGTGCAACATCTCCCCCTCGACTCTCTCTCTCTCTCTCCCTGTGTTCTCGTCTTTGCTCAGAAGCCCGCCAATGTGGCAGCCTGACGACTGCAGAAGTGTGATATGTGCAAATCACATTTGCAGATGAGCTTGAAACTCTTTTAAATATTCAGATAGCAGACATCCAAAGCAGCAAGCCGCTACTTAAGACTCCATCCCCAGCAAGAGACCGGATCCCCTGCTCATTAAGGGAACGCTCGCTCGGTTTACACTTGAAATATTTCACACCGAAATGTACAGCCGAGGAAAAACATCAGCCTTATCGGTGATAACAATGCAAATTGTCAAAAGCCTGCAGAAGATTTCAGGCCGGAAATCCAAAGTCGCTTTTTGTAACAGCCCTTTCTTGTTATTCTGTCTCTTTTTCATCTCGCATTTCTGCCGCTTATTGGTGAATTTGAATAATTTTCTTCAGGCTCCTGAAAGAAGTCACATGGTGAAAGGTATGGCTGCCGTGAGATGCAGGGAACACACGTGTCTTGTTTCCTGCCAATCAAACATCAAATGTAGCACAGCGGGGGACTCGGCCACGTCCGAACGGGGCCACACACATCAACCGCCCAAGACCGGACATTAAGCTGGAAACCCAGTAAGTCTCTGACCTCATTTATTAGGTATTAAAGTATTTAAACTAAAGGACATGTTGACATTGTAAAGACCCAATAAACATGTCGGGTCCACGGTTCAACTGCACCCACTCTTCCAAACCTGCTAATTGGCTAACAGCATTTCTAAAAGCTTCCTCCTTTCTTCCCCTCTCTGCATCAGCTTCGTCTCCTGCTTGTTAGCCCCTACGTCAAATTTGTCTCCGTGCCATTTTAATTACAGCCCCAGCAATCTCTCCTGTGGCATTCTGGGAGAACACTGATCTGCAAAAAAGGTGATAAGTGAAGACGACACCCAGCTTTGGTATCAGCCGTAAACAGACACTTAATTGAATCATTTGACCTGAGAGGCTGATCGCCCGCAATAGCATGTAGCAAGAAGGAAAAATGATTTTGGATTTGAAAACTGTGGCGTTCTGTGCATGCAGCGCCAGCTTTGGCCGCCGGCACACCATGGGATTGATAAGTGCTCCGAGCGACATATCCGCAGACCCTTGCTTTCCTCCTGGAGATGAAGGCATGCGGGTTTATTCGTTTGCACATGCACGCTTGCGGTTCACAGGCGATCTGGCGCCTCGCATTCGGTGAAAAAGACTATTTGCCAGCGTAGGAGTTATCAATCCGAACAGACGCACGATCCGGGTCCGGTGTCACTTCCCCTCATTATGTTAATGGTTAATGCATGCAAATGAAAACATTCCAGCAATTTGATTTCTTTGAAGATAGTTTGCATATTGTCTTAGCTGTAATGACTGCACACTTTCCATCCGGCTTCGATTTATGCGAGCCTAGTTCATTTTTATCAGCGCCGAGTTCATTTCTAGGGCTACTGGAATGTGTTTTTCCACTCACTATTTAACTAATTAGGATTCAGGTAACATAAGCAGATTTTTCAGGCTATTGGTGTTTTTCTTAATTAAGAAACAAATGAATTCTCCCCAGCAAAAGAGATGGAACACTGGGATACAGTGCCAGAGGCCAGATGCTGCTGCTCTTAATTAGAAGTCAGTCTATTGTCTGAGCTTTTTTAATGAAGCTCCAATCTAAATGGATATCAAAAAAGACCGCTGGAGCAAAGGAGAGGGAAAAATCCGGCCATTTTAAATAATAAGAAAATAAAGATAATGGAAGACAAAAGATATGTCCTGGTAGCAGTCTTCCAGAGACAGTTGAGTGTAGAGAGCGCGCCCCTCACCTCTGCCCAGAGTTTCTTTTAAAGCGAGCAAGGGGGCCACGCTTTCACCCGCCCACTGCCTGACGCTTTCAACGGCTCGCTCTCCATCCAGGTTTTTGTGCGGATCAAAAAAAAAACAGTTGGCTTCTCAGCAAAGGTTATGTATTTTCATTTAAAGTCAGCATTCACGGTTGCTTCGAAGCGAATCCAATGCGAGGAAAGCGCATAGCTAGCATGACACATGACACGCTTAGTTTTGCATCTAAAGGCCGTTTGGACTGTTTTGCATTTTGTTTATTCATGCACCAAAAGGAAAAGTATACTAAAATAAATGCACGAAAGCTTGTTTGTAAAGTTCTAAGAGAGGCGTTATGTGAGGCGCAGTCAGGGAGGTCAGCTGGGCTGGGCTCAGAGAGGTGGGCACCGCGTTCGGTGGCTCAAGGCGATAACATCGGGTGCCCACGCAGGCAAGCGCCGCATGCCCACATGTGCTGCCAAGCCCATCGGTTCTCCTTCAGACAGCATGGCTTAGGAGCTCCCAGCGGATGGGCCAGTGCCCATTGATACGTGCCCAGCACCGTCACATTTGGGCCAAGCATCCTCGCACCCAGGGGGTGCGCCATTGATGCCCGCCGCGTTTGCCAGGCTGGATGCTACCCAGCAACCCATTTCAAAAGGGCTTTTTTGGTGGATCAGGTATGTGGTGTGATTTCTTTTTCCCTTTGTAATGGACCCGGTTAAAGGTGAGCCAGCCTGACTTTTAAGTCGAACGGTGCCTTGCCTTTCATTTGAGCTGCAACTCGTAATTGATTTCCCACTTTCCAAATTTTGAACGTGTTTTTCTCTCCCTCGACTGGCAAATTGGCATGGTGGAGACCAAAGTATATCGAAAAGCATTTGACAATCTGCAGAAAGAGGAAGATAAACATTTAGGTTTTTCACACTAGAAGATCTCACCTACTAAAAGCAAGTTCCCTATTAGAACAGCCATGTTTCAAATACTTGCACTTATCCCTTAAAAATTACCATAATCCTCCTGCAGTTCACCCATGCATGGTGCCTCATTCACAGACCTGCTTGTTTATTTCTATCTGCTAGTGAGATTAGAGCAGCAGATTAGCTAGTGCGGATACACAAGTCGCCATCAAAGACGGCGAGGATAATGTCACCCTTTCTCTCGCTTCTATCCCCCTCTTCTGAAGATGTCGGAAGAGTATAAGAACAATGGGTATGTGAACGCTCTGTAGAGCATGACAACAATAGCAGCCCATCCTGCGGGACCCAGCCCGTGCAAAAAACTGTGAACATGATGCATATTAAACCTGCACAGATCACATGTTAACAGTTAGAAGTCTTTTGATCAAAATGATCTGATAAAACAAATCTCATTCGTCCTTTCTTGTATTTTTGAATGTGTATTTGTAAGCACTGTATACTGTAAGATCATTAGAGTGGTTACAAAGCAAAACTGCTTTGAAAGTCTGTATTTTTTATACCCCCCCCCAAACCGAATTACAGCTGTCATTACATTTATATTTACACTGTTGATCCATCCCTTACTCCTTAGTAGTGATCGACCGATGTATCTGTTTACCGATATTTTTCCCGATATTTAAGCATTTTTCCATAATCGGGTATCGGTTTTGTAATATCGGATTCGCCGATTTACGGCGCCATCTTGTGGCCGTTTTGAGAATTCCGCCATTGCAGCCCGGGCGTCTGAGGAGATCAGTCAACAACAACTCAGTGCACAGGTAAAGTATATGTTCTACTTGGTTTGCTTTAATTAATCAACTTTATTTAACATAACAGACATGCACAAATGAGATCTGAGACATAAATTCCTGATATAGTTAATTTATGCAGCTTGTTTCTAAACAATTGAGACGAACTCATTGAGTTACGTAGTGTTCCTCATGTCCTGCTCCAATAAAGACGTATCTTTACATGAATTAAATAAAACAGACATGAATGAGTGCATGTTGAAAATAATTTTTTTTTTATTTTATTCTTTTATTAACGTTATGTGTTTTATGTTCTGTCGCTGTCATTCTGTTGTACTGCGGAGCTTCTGTCACGAAAACAAATTCCTCGTAGGCTATGTGTAAACATACCTGGCAATAAAGCTCATTCTGATTCTGATTCTGATTCTGATTCTGATTCTGAAAAGCGTTGAATTTAATTCTCTATCTGTTGTATTTGCTCACCATTAGTCTAGAAGAGAAAGTTCGTTCATATTGCTTAGCAACTGACGGATGATCTGGAGGCTTAAGCACGGCCACTGAATGAAACTTTTGACAAGATTATCTTGTTTAAACACCCTAGATTATATTATCATTTACTACATAACAATTATTTCGCTAATACACATATAAATATAGCCTACCGCTTTGTGGAAATTAATTATTTATTATCTCCATGCGCGATCGCGGTTGATTAAGTTATAGTCAAACAGCACTTTGTCAGTTGGCATTTCATGATTAAACATTAGATTAAATTTAGATCATAAAATGCCAACTGACAAGTGCTGTTTAACTTTATATAGTCTCGGGAAAAAAAGTTCGTTCATATTGCTCAGCACCTGACTGGGTTGATGATCAGGAAGCCTCAAGCAATGCCACTGAATGAAACTTTTGACAAGATTATCTTGTTTAAACACACTAGATTATATTATCATTTACTACATAACAATTATTTCGCTAATACACATATACATATACCGCTTTGTGGAAATTAATTATTTATTATCTCCATGCGCGATCGCGGTTGATTATAGTCAAACAGCACTTTGTCAGTTGGCATTTCATGATCTAACGTTAGATTGAATCTAGATCATAAAATGCCAACTGACAAGTGCTGTTTAATTTTATATAGTCTCGGGATAAAAGTTTGTTCATACTGCTCAGCACCTGACTGGGTTGATGATCAGGAAGCCTCATGCATGGCCACTGCATAAAATTTTTGAAGGAAGCAGGCTTACAGGGCAGAATGCTGAAAGACTCTGTTTTCTACACTAAAACCTAGTTCTGCTTAACTGGGAGTATTAAGTTACACTACTAAATAGCTATGCACTCCTAAATAGCCCTCCCGCCCCCACCAATATGTTAGAATCATTTTTGTGCTTTATTTTTTTACCTGTTTTATTTTTTTTTACCTCATCAAAGCTTTTATTTTAAAACAAAGACACTTAGTAACAGTGCAGAGGACTCAGACCCCTCTATTTATTTGTGTATAAATATAAAGTTTTTTTTTTTGTATGCAAGGAGGGAGTGATTGTTATAAATAAAATGTTTTTTTTCAGCTCATTTGTGTTGTAATAATTGTCAGAGACAGAAGTATAACAGTAAATAAATATCGGTTCTGCATATCGGTTATCGGGTACATAAACATGCAAATAATCGGTATCGGTATCGGTTATAAAAAATCAATATCGGTCGATCACTACTCCTTAGCCCACCCCTAAACCTACACATAACACCAAACCTATCCCTAACCTTACCCGTATCACACCTCAATAGCAGCAAAAGTGTTTTGCAATACAATATGAACTAGGGGTGTAACGGTAGGCAAAAATAATGGTTCAGTACGTACAGTACCTCGGTTTTAAAGTCACGGTTTGGTTAATTTTCGGTACAGTAAGGGAAAGAAATGCAAACATTAAACTGCAGGTCGTTTATTACTATAAACTTTTTTTAACAATTTGTTTAAACTTTTTAAAAATACTTTTTAATAAAATATATATAAAATTAAAAAAAGAATAAGAAATAAAATACTGCTGCAAAGTTCTCCACTAAATAAAATACTCTTGTCTCAAACCAATATCATATAATAAAATATAATGAAAAATATAAATAAATATGATTACAGTGTAGCATTACCAATCCCAGCTTAAAGGCCTGCATATATTTAAAATATATATATAACTTTTCCAAAGTGTAAAGTTGCAGCATCAACAGTTTCAGTTTTTAGACCTGCTCAGATTTCGATATAGAGTTGGACCGATCGGAATTAAGAGCAAAGGCCTGTTTAGATATCAACGGGAGCTGCGTTTGAATTACAATTGTTTTTTTCCTAGTTGTAGTGATCAGCTGCAGGGTGGGATTTGCACTGAACGCGGAGACCTCCGCCACTTAATATGTTTGTTTGGAAACACGAAAATGTACCTATGTTCCGCGTACAAAATATTGCATTCAGTCATTCGGTACACACGTGCACCGTACCGAAAGCCCTGTACCGAAACGGTCCGGTACAAATACACGTATCGTTACACCCCTAATATGAACACATTAAATAAGTACATTGTACTTATTTTTTGATGTAAGTACATTGTAGTTAAGGCCACCTAATATAAATTAGAACTTTCTTTACTGACAAGATGCGCATGACAATCACATGCGCATCTTATTTGTGCATAAAACAGTGAACTCAAAACAGAAGTCATCAGGATTTGTCATTATGTGAAGACTTGCTGGAATGAACTTTCATAAAGCATGTCTATCTGCTCTTTAACCTTAATCCTAATAAGTTTAATCCTAATAAGTGTGCATCTCTATTTTCTTCTTAATTAAAAATATATATTTTTAATAAAAATCATGTTTGAAAAATGTGTCTAAAAATACTTGTAAAAATGTACAGTGCATCAGGGCATTTCTAAAAATCTATCACAAAATTAAGAATGTTGCAACTTTTTGAAACTTTGTTTATAGTAATTAATGAATTTCAACTTCAGTCCAAACTCATTTGACTGAACATTCTGGTTACTTAATCCTTGTTAAATGAAAGGGAAATAAAATGACAGCATTCTAATGAACACCTAATTTATTAATAATAATATATATATATATGACCTGCATTAAAGCACAATATTAAAAACCTTTATATTTTTACAAAAGCAAAATGTGTACCATTGACAATACTTTTATATATTTTGTAACTTACAGTATATTAGGCAAAATGACCTCTTAGTTATTTGTTGAAGCTAATAATCTCCTATAATTGCCTAATATCTTCAATTAATATGCCTGATTCATATATGGTCTATCACAAGCTGTCATGACACGAACACTATCATACTTCCACCTATAAAACTTTAACATTAAACCTTTACTACCTTGCAAACACTAATATTTCCTTTAGCACATGCAAATTTAGTATAAGCAATGAAGATATAATATTTATCATCCGAACAATTGCAGCAGAATATACAGACATGTTCCAAACATCTTTAATCTAAATGTTCAATAACCATCTTTCTGAAGGATTAGCTCATAAGTGGCATGTCAAAGGGAAATATTTCCCTGCGTGATTATTCAGGGCTGGAGATATTCTGATTAAATGTGCTTTTGTTAGTGATACACATTCATTATTCAGTGCAGTCAGCCTTCAGAGTCTTTAGACAAAAATACACTGAAGAAAATCCTCTACAGTAGAAATGAAGGAAGAAAAACACTGAGAATTCACTGACAATATTCACTTCAGAAGAATAAAGAAACCTTTTTTCTTCTTCTTCTTTAAAGCAGGATTTTAGGTTTTTTTTTTTTTGTGTGAAACAGCCTAATTATTTATCCAGCAGGTGCTTTATGGCTCTCATTAGTTTTTCACTCTCTTTCAACCGTCAATTAAAAGGTTGAAGTCAATGCTCATCAGGTGCTGATAACACCGTCTGTGGCTAGAGAACAGCACTGTTACAAACTAATTTACAAAGATGCACTGCCTAGACGCCAGTACTGAGAATTTCAAGTTGCATCGCTTAATGCCAAGCAGATTTCACGGAGAGAGCTGGAGAGATACAGTAAGAAGAAGAGGATATAAGCAGGTGTAAGCTGGGTTATGTGAGAACTACAGAGGGTTTGGTGAATACATTTTGATGTAAATTAGAGGAAAACACACATTCTGACTTCCTCCTGGGTGAGGTTTTGGGGTGAGATGTCACCTCAGTGTGGGCTCTCATGTGGACATCTGCCACCCAGAACTTCTCCAATCTGGATCCATCTCACGCCAACTGCAAGAACCGATCAACACCATCACAATCGACTTTCACTTCAATTGCTCTCCATCTTATTTCAGTCCTTTTACGTTTTTTTCCCCCCTTTCCTACTAGTCAGCAAAAGCACTGGACGATAAGAAGAGGTCCTGCAGTCACATCCAACAAGACCACACACAACTCTGTGCTGTCACATTAATACATACAAACATGATGATTTTCAGTCAACCAACATATGATCAAGCTTTCTATCCTCCCCAGACTTTGAGAACAGCACAGTACTTTGTTAAAGAGAGACACTGAGCGGCTCTGACCCTCTACAATGAAAATAAAGGTTTTAAAACTCAGAAATAGACACTAAACTCCAGAAGATTCATTGAGTGAAAAATCTGTTCATTGAAAAAAGTCAAGCAAAAAGTGTGACACAATGCATGAAGCTATATATACACATATTAACACACACACAAACACACACACACACACAACATAAATAAATAAAATAATATATTAATAATAAATATATATATATTTTTTAAATGGTAAACATTTACCATATTTATTATAGACTGACAGATAGGTACTCTCACTTCAAACATAATTAAAAAATGCATACAAAAAAATTATCATATTAATTTTTCAGCACAATAAACAATTATTTTTAACAATGAATATAAAAATAAATATTGTATAGTAAGAAACAAAAGATGTGATTATGCCTAATCAAAATCATTGGTCAATGGTGGCATCTTGCGGTCAGATATTTTTGTAATGACTGTTAAACTGTATAATTGACTTCACACATAATCAGAAGAAATCATTGACTTGTTTGGTAAACAGCTACCTAATATGCAGGACGATGTACAGTCAGTGGGTCATTATCATCAAATAAACCCTTTCAGGTTAATACAAGACCCTCGTGACCAGATCAAGTGGGTTTAGTGCAATAGATCAGAAGTCAAGAGTATGAAATGACACACAAGTACACACCAATACAAACTCACACACCACTTTAAAAGCTCTCTAGCCTTGTACAATATTGATAAAAAAAAAAGCTGGTCAATATACATCATATAGCTGAAAGGATTATATTCTTATCTAAAATGATATTCAATAAAGTATGACCACAGAAACACGACTGGAGTGCCTCCTGGTCCAGAAAAAAAAAGGAAACGTTTTATTGGAATTAAGATCAGTGTCGAGATTAAGAGGAGAAACAGCAGTATGATTCCTGTTGAAGCCGATATTGTACTTTGTGTTCTTTTTTTCTTGCTTTTTGAAACAAGTGGAGCAACAGAAACAGGGCTGGGGCTCAGAGAACAGCACTTGTGCTGCCGAAAGGAACCGCGAAAGCTTTTAGTAACAGACCTGAGATGTGCAGATCAGCGGCCTTTAAAAAAGACAATTTGGACACTTAAGCCATGTTTAAAACTGAGTGAATCTCATTGCATTAGACAACAAAACACAAACCAAATGGCATCCGCATAAAACGAACTCTGAACCAACTTTACTTTCTGAGCCATTTTTGCAACGACTTTTAACCAACTGCTGTCAAGCCCTGCATCTGAATCTCTACTTGTTACAAAGTATGCAAAAAGCAGTATGTCAGAAGTCTAAGGATACTTAGTATTCATGATACGGGAGGTGAACAATACCCGGATGACCTACAATATCTGCTGGGATTCGCAATTGTGCAGCCAGACTTTAATATCTCACACTGTAAAAAAAAAAAAAGAAAGAAATGTATTTTTAAAAGTTGTAAATAAAACAAATAATTTTTTTGTTTCAGTTTTTCTACATCAAAATATGGATAAATCAATGGTGTTGCAGCATGTCTCACCTATAAGCAGTAGTGTATAAATGCTAATTTAAGAAAAAAAAAAGTAAATACAAATGCACAGATTCTGATACAGAATTACAAAAAGTAAAAACTGTCCTGCTCAGGTATAGCATGTGACCTGTATAATTTTGTGACGTGTTCTTTGCATAAGCTAGGCATGAAAAAAAGCCTGCTGGATAACATGCATTCATTTGTGCTGCCTAATTAAGTAACTCTCCTCCCCTTTGTTAAGCCCACCAATTACAGATAGCTCATTTGCATACCTGGGGGACACTTGTAGGATGAAACTAAAATTAAGCTCTTGAACTCATTCAAAGCTCAATGTCCCATTGGTCAACGCTTAAAATAAAACAGATGTTTGTCGTTAGGCCCTGTGGTATTAACCTAATTCTGCTCTTCTGCAAACTGAACGCTCCTTAAATACCATCCGAATCTGACATGACACATGCTTTCATCAGTAAGTGACAAACACGGACTGTGTTCAGAATGGATAACTAGTGTACTTGCTAGGCTTTCCACATGCAATTATAATGCTTCAGGAGTACGAAACATTATTAGTCACATAACCTCATTAGGTTTCACATCTAGTCTAATTCAGTAAGTAAAATATGGTTTTGCATTGCTAAATTTGGAATTCTGGCATCTGTGCCAAAACGTCTTTTGGCAGTCCGATCAAATAATGATTTAACAGTATGATAAAATGGTAAAATTGCAGCTGACATTGCAGCTGATATTCACTGGAAATGGAAAGACAAGTTTAGTGCACTGCATTGTGATATACATTTATATCTTATAAAGTGTGCTCTTTTTTTGGAAATACAGCATAGCAGATCTTGTGGGTATCTGAGAACAGTATGCTTACTATGTAGTGCAGAATTAGTAGTATCCAATACTAAACATACATTTTACCTTTAAATTGGTCTAAAGCTATCAGAATGCTAAAGCTATCAGAATACATATACATACATATACATATACATATACATACACATACATATATATATATGAATTTCATCTAATAGAGCTGAATTAAAGTCGTGCACTACAGCGCCACCCTGGTCAACCCGCGTTATTGCAGGCTTTTACATTAGGTCATGAGATAATGACTACTCAACAACAAAAAAAGGTTACAAAATGTAAAAATGAAAAACTGTTGACATTGTTATTGAGTAATCGTTTCAGCCCTATTATACAAATAAAAGCATTTGAAATGTGACATCAGTCTAATAAACCACCAGTGAGTCCACACTTTCAGCATTAAGCATTACATAACTTGATTCATATTTGAAAAAAAAAACACCACTCTCTGTGCCACTAAGTTCAAACCATATATATATTTTTCCTCAGCTGTTTGACAGATGTGACAAACACATTCTGCTTCCACTTAAAAAAAAGGAAGATTGCAGCATAGAAATTTCTTGCAATTTACTGAGAATCAAAAACCGATAGCAATAATCACCACACCACTTTAAACATACACATACACAGACTGTCAGAGCACTTGGAATCAGTGTCTTTAAAAAGAGGAAAGAGAAGTAACACACACACACACACACACACACACACCAAACTTTGGGTGTGTTCAAATTGCATGATTTATGCAGGACCGAGTCCATGCTGGAGAGGTGTCAAAAAGCAATCAACGTTCCATCTCTGATGAGTCAGGCGACAGCGTGATTCACATCGAGGATGGAAAGCTGATGTGCTGGCCGAGACGAAGGCCAATGTTCCCTGTCGACCCACTCCTCCCCCCAGCCCCCCTCCAAAATGCCACACAATCACCAGAGATTAGACATGCATCTCAACTCAAAAGCCACAGAAAAAAAAAAAAAAAAATTGGACATAATTTCTGTCGTGATTATGATAGACT
Organism: Carassius auratus; assembly: GCF_003368295.1. Lineage (NCBI taxonomy): Eukaryota > Metazoa > Chordata > Actinopteri > Cypriniformes > Cyprinidae > Carassius > Carassius auratus. The sequence goes on from NC_039283.1 coordinate 20,824,454, forward strand.
CTTTTATTCCACTTCATCACACAGCTGAGGAGAGCGTTACCATTGACTTACAAATGTCAAAATATGGAAAAAATGCACCCAGCTTAACCACAGAATACGTCTGACTGCCAAAGCGCTGTGAAATGGATGCAAGAGTCTGAAAAGACGTCACACTCATTTTAGCTACTCATCTCAGTGTGCTTTCAAGCATAGATCTCGATTTTTAGACAATTATGAAATACAACAGCTTTATGAACAACATCATGAACAAATCAGTGAGCGGGGCATGAGGAGATATATAAAATTAAATTAAATAAGTAAGAAATAAAAACTTGCAATTATCTGTTTGATATTTTTATCTAACAGAAGAAAATAAGCTTCTATAGAAAAGTCCTGCAAATTTAAATTGTGAAAAGATATTTGACGTATAGATTGATGTTTTGGCTTAATTTTGACAAATGAATTAAATAATGAATTAACTCGCTGGATTAAAAATAAACAGTGTGACAAAAATGCATCATAATATTGGCGGAAACTGTTATAGCACTTTTTCTTTTGCCTTTCTATCCTCTGTCACTCAACTATCTCTCTGTCTCACAGGCTCTGGCAGTGGAGACTGGACTCTGAACTCAACTTAGACACAGAGTTGGAGGATTTTACAGATGGTCAGGAAGAGGCTTTATCATTTGAGGAGAGGAGAGCGGAGCCCGATTTCACACTGGTGTAAGTGTGTGTGTGTGTGTGTGTGTGTGTGAAAGCAGGCCACCTCTAATCCACTGACTGCAGAGAAGGCCTGCAGCTATCCTGCTGCCCAGCACTGCCCACAATCCTGGCTGCTTCTACAAAGCCATACATGGTGCATAAGAGGCCCAGACTGAAGGACTTTCAGCTGATATGCCGATAGGTGCTGAACAAGTCCTGAGGGAACCACACGGACCCACACATGCCTGAAAACTAGAGACACATGCAATCACACGCTGAGGCCTATTCATTGCGAACGCGTGGCCACTGACCCGTTCACACCTCAGATCCGGATCAGCACACTTCCACGCTAAAGGCCTGGTCACACTACACTTCCATCCAATGCATGCAAATACAGAAGCACATGGACTTCTTTTCTCAGTCTGCTGCTTTTGGCGTCACAGACCAGGATAGTTTTTAGTGAAGGGGTTGTACGTTCCCTTATTCAAAGCAGGTTTTAAAGGCTGTTATGACCACACGTACAGTAGGATGTCAATAACGTCTGGAGAAAGCAATCCATCAACATCCCCATGCATCTCCATGACAGTCACTTGGTCCTCCCAGATTACATTATATTTTATTATAAGGGATGTACAATATATTAGTGGTCATATTGGTTGTTAAATTGATATATTTAAGCAGATTAAAAAATAACAGAATTCACACAATATTTGTAGTTGGCCTACATACTGAAAACCCCTTGTTTACTTTAAGCTTTTTTTTTTTTAACTCTGAGATTTTTTCTTAATTCCTAGTTACAGTTCTGAGATATGTTTATATATATATATATATATATATAATATGTTATATTATTTGACTGAAAGGCTATTTTTGGTTTTATTTGCTTCAAAATATACCATAATATTAATATGAATAAATATATATATATATATATATATATATATATATATATATATATATATATATATATATATATATATATATATATATATATATATATTGAACATTCAAGTTAGCAATACAATAAAGTATATATATATATATTAGGGGTGCATGATAAATATCAGCCGATAATCAATGCACATCTCGTCAGTAAAGCCGGTTCTCTAATCAGCAGTAAACTCCATCAGGTGCATGATTTCATTTCACATAGATCAGCTATTATTACACAGAGCCGTTGTTAACTGACAAGCTGCGCAAATCCATGTGACGTTTGGTTTTTTGGACGAATTTGAACTAATTTCTTTGAATTTTTTAAAAAAAGGCTGGTATCTACCAGAAGTAGCTAACTTGTCATGATAACCAGCCAAACCTTGACCACTTACAGTAGATGAACTCAAATCAGCTAATCTTGTTAATCATGCTGCCATTTGTCTTCATAAAAACACAGTTCTAGTTAAATACTGAAGTATGAAAAGTCTATGAACCTGGGGGGGAAAAATCTGAAATATAAAATTCCTTTGTTTCTATCGCTCTGTATCTTTTAAACTGCCATAAAGAGAGAAAGTCAGAGAGAAAGAAAACGAGAGCTATAGGTAAGAAAAAAATTTAAAACACAGATGGATGTGTGCAATCTTCTCAGTGGAGCTGTTATCTAACAAGGACCGTTTTGTTTGGAGATAATATGGTGAAAGTCATTTTACTACATTCATTAAAGTCCTTTCAAATGTACACCTCCAGGAGCTAATCTTCACAAAAGCATGAAAAATGAATGGAGACTGAGATCATTATGATTAAACCATCTATGAACAGTCCAGGACACGTCCTTGATTTTAGTCCTTTCAAACATTCAATGGTGCATTGCTTTCACACACAAACCCTCCCGCATCACGATCAGATCGTATTTCTGTATAAAGTGCTTTGGTTCAGATTGGTGCTCAATGAACGTTGGTTATGATGCATTATAAAATGAGTTTCTGAGTTTCTCTCACATTTGAGCAAAAAAGAAAAAGAAAATTCGGATTTGAATCTTGTATAAACAATCACATCAACACGATCACTTTATTTAGCGTTCATGTAAACACTACATTCAGATTCATTAATCAGAATGATTTCAACCTGATTGAACCAAAAATTGTGCATGTAAATGTAGTAAAATTTCGCCCTAAATTTTTACACGTTAAAAAATAAATACGAACTCACGTTATGTAAATCACATTTACATAATGCCTCCGAAATATTCGTCCGTAGTATTTTTTTTTGGGATCGGGTTAGATTTTTTTTCTTGTCGCATCCATAGCAAGCATTTTGAGAGGTGATTTTTGACGGTTAAGAGTCACCGTTCAAGCGAGCGCCAAAATCCAGAATGGCAATTGTCAAGTTCATCCACTTCGTCTCACAGCACAAAGCACTGTATATAGATCCTTGCACACTGAGTTCACAGAAATCGGTTGTCTTCTTTTTTAATTTGTGGCTGTAGTATCACTATCAAATGCATCAAACTGAGCCACTGATATCCTGAAATAAATGGTGAATCGCCCGGGATTATCCCACGCTTCGTAATAAGGAGGGAGAACTCACTATATTTTAGGATTGGATGGATCCAATATTTCCTTTCTTCTGATTTTTTTTTTTTAAGAAGAGAGAAGAAAACAAAATCATCTTCGCTGCTTGAAGACTTAGTTTAGTGCTGTTTTGTGATTTTTTTTTTTTAGCAACTGATTAATTAATACGCATTGGACTCAGTGTTCAAGGTTTCTGTACATGACAAATTTCTAGTATTTCAAATATGAAAAAATGCATACGGAAATTTAAATATCTGTTAAAGGCAATTTATCAAATTTAAGGAGCCAAGAAGCATACATACTCTCCTCAAAGCTAAAAGATGTGGACAAAACTCATGTAAAAATGAATAATGTTGAATGTAAATCACCTCACAGCAGAAGCTACCACACTTGATCACTGTGCTATGACTATTCTGATGAGACCAGTGGGAGATGAGAGAGAAGGAGACAAATATAAATGTGACCTTTTTGTCCTTCACGTTTGCCAAGCTTCAATCTGAGAGAGGGAATCAAACACAATGATCCGATCATCCGAAACTCGCTGTCAAATGCAGAGCCAGACATCAATCAATCAGCACTTTCTTTTTTTTCTCTCTTATCATTTGACCCATGTGTTATCCTGTTTCAGTGCTTAAGAAAGTTGATGATGGTCAAATGTGTGCCTCTGCAAATCCTAGCAAACATTCAAACACACGTATACAAAAAAAAAAAAAAAAAAAAGGATATGATTTATTAGGGTGAGTAATTGGTGACAGAATGTTCAGATTTGTGTGAACTTTCACTTTAAAGTCAAATCCTGGTACACATTCTCTGTGTACTGACACATATGAACGCAAAATACAGGTATGCGTGAATCAGATGATAAAACAGGTTTTTACAGAAAGTCCATCTCATGACACGACAAACCCTGTCAAATCAGCTTTGCCCTTAAAGCATTAACATGTTCTGAGTTTTTTTTTTCTTACACATCTGACTTAAATTGTTGATCTGTTTATTTTCCAGAGCTTTGTCTCCAGTGATTTTCCAGTCAGTCTGAAACATGATGTCCGCTTTATATTACAGGCTTGAGGAAACGCTGATGTACAAATTGAAGTGAAAGGCCTGATGTTTAATCCTCCCCAGCACCTTTCCATAATGATGTATTCCAAGAAATGCCAGAGAAATGCCTAAACCCCTCCATCAGATACACACACGCTGCACTAATTCCTGCCAGAAACTCACACTTCAATATATCTGTCATCAGGTCAATGAATATGAAAAATATATTCCCTGTAAAGGATCTCATGTCTCCCTCATGTCGTTCCAAACCCGTAAGACCTTCGTTCATCTTTGGAACACAAATTAAGTTATTTTTGATGAAATCCAAGAGCTTTCTGACCCTGCATAGACAACAAGACAACTGACAACTCTCCACAACTGACACAGAAGTTGGCATGATGACGTAGAACACGTGGTACTCTCGTATTTCATCAAAAATATCTTCATTTGTGTTCTGAAGATGAACGAAGGACTTACGGGTTTGGAATGACATGAGGGTGAGTAATTACTGTATGACATCATTTTCATTTTTGGGTGAACTATCCCTTTAAAATTAGCAAAAAAGTGACATCATCATCATGAGCTCATGATGTGCGTTTGTGTGCAATCCATGTTTACTATTGCAAAGAAACAGAAAATCACAAAAAAAGAGATCTCTTTAAAATCTCACTTATTACTCCTAGACAAAAAGGAAATTAAACGCAAATAATGCAAATAAAAGACTCTTTCTACTGAGAAAAAGACTCGATCTCACGTGTCTCCTCAAGAGTTTGAAATGAGAGCTCAAGTTCGATAAAGGTAGAAATCGAAAATTGGAAATAAATAAAAATACATACACAAAAGATAAAAATAATCAGAAAATAAATAGGTAAATGACAAATAAATAATGCATAAAACAAACATACATTCATTAGAGATCAACATAATAAGAAAGTAATCAGTAAATAAATAGGTAAATGGAAAAACAAGCAAAAACAGACAAACAAGATCAGTTGTTTCTCTAAAGACACCAGTAACATTAACAGTAAATAAGAAAGTGTCTCACATTGTGCTCAGATTTCTTAAGACATCAGATCTGGTGCTTATATTTAAGATAAGCTTATATTTCAATAAAAAATGTATCATAAGCTCAAAAAAAACTCCTGAATCTATTTCTAACACCGATACTGTTTAAAGTATCATCCATTCTGAGAAGCACTGGAGTGTGTGTATGTGTTCATCTACTTATCCCTCTCACACACACACAAACACTCTTTACACAAATCAATATCCATATTCATTACATGCTAAGATTTCCGCTGATAAAGTTTTGGCGGGCAGATTGGCGGTCTAACCCTTGATACACTTAATTGAGCTGTATCTCACGCTGGTGATGTTCAGAGCCAAGGTGAAGGAGACGTGTGAGTGAAATGAGTGAATTCATGTTGTGGCCCCTTCACTCTCTCTCTCTTTCTCTCTCTGTTTCTCATTTGGCAGGGGCCAAACAGAGAAGGGTAAATGAAGCGATTGTGTCCCATAGGCAGGAGTGGGTGGGTGGGTGGGGGGGTGCAAGCGTCTGTGTGTTGGGCTCCCCGGGGGCTATTCTGAGCCTGATGAGGTATATAACCATGCTGGAACCAAACTGCAAACTGAGCTACAACTGGGACCTCTGGGAACAAGTGGGAGAGACAGAGAGAGAAGTTGTTGAACGCTGCAGATGGGCTGCGCTAATGTAAGGAGTAACTAATAAAACTACATTGACAACTATCTTTACTTCATTATTCATCATGTTATTGAAGTATTATTAGTTCTATTTCTTGCACATTTCATGCTGTACATTTAACACTGTCATTCTAATTCATCTGTTTTCATGCCAGACAAATACTGCTCGGATTGTGAAAGGAATATACAGGTGCATCTCAATAAATTAGAATGTCGTGGAAAAGTTGCTTTATTTCAGTAATTCAACTCAAATTGTGAAACTCGTGTATTAAAAAAATTCAATGCACACAGACTGAAGTAGTTTAAGTCTTTGGTTCTTTTAATTGTGATGATTTTGGCTCACATTTAACAAAAACCCACCACTATCACTACCCTTCACTATCTCAACAAATTAAAATATGGTGACGTGCCAATCAGTTAATCAACTCTAAATAAACTTTTCCACGACATTCTAATTTATTGAGATGCATCTGTAATTCTTTTATAAAGAAAATAAAAATACATGAACATATAAAATATGTGAACCTGGATCACAAACACTAAAGTGTCAATTTTCTGAAATTGAGATTTGTACATCATCTGAAAGCTGAATAAATAAGCTTTCCATTGATGTATGGTTTCATACATAAGGGATCAGACAATATTTGACTGAGAAATGATCCTTCCATTTCTATCTTGATCTGAATGCAAGCCAGAGAAAGCAAGGAGACAGACAGAGCAGAAAGGGCCCAATCGATGATCTGAGAGTCTAAACTAGATTTCGAAGCAGTTTTCCACTCTCAGCAGCAAGATAAGATAAACTTTCTTTGACCTGAGCGATGAAGTTGCCATGGCGATCAGGGAGTACACTTTCCCTATTGATATTGTGCTGATGTAACAACCAATAGAACCAGATCGCGTGACCGATAGAGCTGATTAATTAATACCAATATTGATCTGTATAAGCAAGACACAAGGCTATTAACTCTAAGGCTGAAAGTCAATTGTTACCTGGAGCTCGATAGACTGATCACTGATAAACTAAACAACAGACGACACAGATTAGTCAAGTACAATTTCTGAGACGTGATCTTGTTGGGTCCTTCAAGACAGAGTCAAAGGAAAAAGTTGACTAAAGGGACAGTTCACCCAAAAAATCTTTTGCTCACACTGATTGTGAACACATGGTGAAAGGAGAAACCAATCAAAAAGTACTATGAAAGTGGTCAAAATAACTAAAATGAGTCCACTCTACTAAGTATAGCATAAGGTTACTAAGATTGTAAATGTTTTTTTGAAAAAATGCTTACCAGGGCTGTATTTATTTGATCAAAAATACTGTAAAAACAGTAATATTATGAAATATTATTACAATTTAAAATAAATGTTTTCTATTTTTATTCATTTTAAAATTTAATTTATTCCTGTGATACAAAGCTGAATTTTCAGCATCTTCAGTGTCACATGATCCTTCAGAAATCATTCTAAGATGCTGATTTGCTGCATCAATTAAACTGAAAACTTAATATTTTTTTTGGAAACTGGGATACATTTTATTGGGAATTCTGTGATGAACAGAAAGCTCAAAAGAACAGCAATGATTTGAAGTATTTTTGTAACAATAAAACTCTTTACTATAACTTCTGATCAATTTAATATATATATTTTTTTATAATTACATTTTTAATTAGAGAGGATAAATAATGACACAATCTTCATTTATGGGTAAACTATTCCTTTCATCAACCATAAAGAAATTACTGAATGATTAACAACTAACAGGTTCATGAATGAATTCAGAGTTTAAACTAATGTTAATCTGAAGGGACAACCATAAATTGATGAGTTCCTCTTTTGAGATGAAAATATTGTTTACAGTGTTTCTTTCTGTGCGAATATCAGAGCAGTAAAAAAAGAAAAGAAATTGCCATCAGGAATCATCTGTGAGGAATTCAGGAAAAAGGAAGATAAAGAGGAAACTTTGGCAGGAAATGACCTCCACCTTTTGAAACCACTAACCCTGATGCATCATGGACTGTTTTCCAACACAGTGAGAGAAACAGACAGACAAACTGACAGCAGGAGAGGACTGGAAAAGGGGAATGTTTGGGAGAAAGGATGGATCAGAGAGACAGAAATGACAGCATTCCTCCTCTCCAATGATGGATGTGCAAACTCTTCATGCACATCTGTATTTTCTTCCCAGGAAATGTAAGTGGACACTCTACATACACACTCACTCAATGGAATTACAACAGTGACGCTTAAAAACACAACATTCCTAATCAGTTCATTTCTCTGGTAACCAGCAATAACAATACCTGAAATATAGTTCATGCAAGTACAAAATTAAAAAATGCAAGCTACACAAAATTAAATTAAATAAAAAAAGTAAAATGGGTCTGATTTTTTTTTCATATCGCAACTCATGTTGCATTGCATTTTCAACATGAAATAAACACAAAGCAGGCACTAAAGCAAACATTAATGTTTACTGTTCTTTTCCAGACAACTTTCTTTCAGATTAACTATTTCTTTTTTTATATATATATATATATATATCATTCTGCATTCAGAAATGCATCAGTTTATTCTGGTAATTTTGTCATAAATAATTGCATGCTTTTTATTTATTTACAGTAAACATCTAGTTGAGAACATGAAAAACACCCAATAAAAAAAGACACACACACACACACACACACAAAAAAAAAAACGAATAAAACAGGGATATATCAGCAGTTCCATGTGTACCGAATATCATAATATACAATTTAAAATGTCTATATACTATATATATATATATATATATATATATATATATATAAACACAAAGATTCAAAAAGAGAGATTCCATGCATTACAAAAAAAAAAAAAAAAAAAAAAAAACTTTTTAGCTTTGTCCTGTCAATAGTGACAATTTTAAACAATGTATTTTTTTTAATGTGCAAAAAATTGCATTTGTGTCTTGATAAAAGCAAGAGATTAAAAATACTGTCTATACATCGGTGCATTTGCTTTCTGTAAATTTGTGGAGTCAAATGGCTCCGTCAGCTTAGACAAGGCAAAACAATGCAAGCTGTTATTGGCAGCCAACAGATGTCGAAAAAGGAAAGTTGGCATCCAGCAGGCATTCCGTCATGAGACAGATCTATGAGGAACACAAAAAACTGCACACTTTCATCAGAGGAATTTACCAAAAAAAGGTCTCAAGTAGAGAACGTCTTCTCAGAGGAGTTTCATTATTACCACAACAACGTCCTCCTCCAAAACCATTGGATGCTTGATTTGGTTTAGACAATAGTTCAGCTGACACAAACACAGTCTTACAGTGGCAATAATTTCCCTAATAATGAAACACAATGAACAGACCACAGACACAAAAATGTAAGCTCCATATACATTCAATAATTTGATCAAATAAAAAGGCTCAAAAATAGAACAGAATACAGTAAATCAACTGACTGGTGAACCACGGAATTCAAACCACACACACCATCCTGTTTCATCTCCAATATAAACATATCCATGAACACACACACACACACACACACACACACACTGACATGTTGGCAGCCAAGTCAGCAAACACTCTCACTGCACCACTATAAGTTGCTGTGATAAACCCCGTCCAGAGATAGACGTGTCACCTGATAGGCCTGGTGGAGCTCTCGTATGACATCATCATCTGCTGGGCGGGGCCAAGACGATAACACACTTAATATGAAGTCATACTCACAGTCCATTACACACACACACATTCACATAGAGCAAAAACAAACCTCCACCCGAGGTCTTCAGCACCGAAAGCTGACAAATCCTCCATATACTTCAGTTTTGAGTGTAATCCTCATTTGGATTGATTCTGGATCTCAAAAAAAGACACTTTAAAGTAGCTATTTCAGTCAGTCAGTCAGTGTTTCCTTTGTCAACTGTCAGCTGAAATATTTGATGTTAGAAACAAAACTGCACTTGACTGTGTTGTTGAAGCCCTGGTGGTTAGAATTAGTTTATCTAGTGAACATCCTGCCTTAACAGCATGCTACTACTGCTCATTTGCATAAAGTGACATTCCCAATGGTTGTTTAAAATGAATGACTTTAGGTGACTACAAACTGCTGTCAGTGTGATCGCCCCTTGGGTCCCTTATATGGGATAAGGCTATCCCAGAATGCACAGCAACAAGATCAATGAAATAAATATTGATCAAAAAGTAAGTATTACAAGTATAATCTAATTAAAAATATACTATTATACTAAATTTTAGAAACATGCTGAATCCAAACTGTACTGAAATCAACTGTTTCTAAAATGACTTCTATTCCATTTCTTTGCAGAGCATGGTGCTAGCAGTACAGTCCATTTTCTTTTATCTGATTAGCCATCGCAATCATTTTGACATTGATGAGCACTGTGAGTTCGCTGAAGAAGACTAGTCTAAAAGTTTTACAGCAGAGCAGCATCAAGAACGTCGAAAATCAGGGGCAACAATTTGGCCAAGGTCATGGGTTTGATTCTCTTGAAGTGCATGGTCTGATCAAATGTACACCTTAAATGCAATTCAAGTCAAGTGCAATATTCAAGTTTGAGCGTCTGCCTAATGCATAATTCAGGATCAAGTTTCATTTTTAGGCTGGTCTGCATCAGCGATCAGTGCTCATCAATGTCAAAGTGATTGAGATGACCAATCAAATTAAAGAAGGCCGGCTTTACTGTTCACAGAATCTGAACACAAATTCCAGCATGATGCTTCAGTTTTAAAAGTGAAAGAGTGTGAGTTAAATGTAGCCGAAATGTTTTAATGATGATACCTATGTAGGCAGAAGACAACAAGGCAACTAGCTTTTGAAAAAGAGCAGAGACACGGTACAGTTTATCATCTCACAAAGCAAATTGACGTTTAGAAGCGTACAGACCTGCAGCGAGTGTAAACAGATGGAGAGAGTCCTTACCCATCAACCTGCCTGCTCTCCAAGTCCACACGTGCAACACGGGGGGCTATTTTACAGACAAATTACACCACGGGGCATGCTTTCCATTCTTCAACCTGTGTATCAGCCCTGCGTATTAAAGCGACACCAGGCATTCCTCAGAACAGACTGAGACAGAACGCTCTCCTGTGAAGCTAAGCGTGCTTCATCCCTAACACATCAGCAATATTTTCATCTCTTCCTGTCATAAATTTTCACTGGGCCCGGCTCGGCCCGGTTAACAATCGGACCAATTTATTGGCATATTGGCATGAGGTGATAAGGGCTAAAAACAACAGCGGTGAGCAGCCGCTAGTGGAGATGAGCTGATAACACAGATATGAGCTCCCATAGAAAACATCTCACCCTCCATAACCTCTCTATCAAACCCTTATTACGATGAGATGAACGGAAAGAGGAAAGGGTGAGAGGGGTCTTCAAATCGCCGGTGGGGGCAGGGACCAAAACCAAAGCAAAATAAAAATGTATAAAAAAATGGAATCAGATGTAACGTTTCATGGCCATAAAAACAAGGAGGAGAAATACATAATTTATCACAGTATTATCAGGACATCCAGGCAGCCTAATCAAGGAGCAGTGGATGACTATTTTTTGCCTTATCATCCAAAGTGGTGGAAACGGAGAGGGAATTATCAGCCGGCTGCAGATTGCTGGGTTGGAATTTTAATGGTAATAATCGCAGCTCTGATGGTATATCTCCCTGCCTTATCTTTCCCATTATCTGGCCCTATCTCACAGGCATCGCTGCAAATTAATGGTGCTTTTTCAGCACAGCCTTTTTATCATTGCTCAGAGAGCACCCAAGGGGAGAGAATAATCAAAATATTAAAATACTGAATAAATCACAATTTTAGATAACCGACCAATGTATGGCGGCGGTGGTGGTGGGGTCGAGACCTTTTTGTCCTTTAGAATGACTCTGTCTCTCTGTGCACTGGATCAGACGGCCTCTTCCTTTCTCTTCCCTCTTCCTGAAGTGCCGGAGAGAGGAACTATGGGCTCCGCGTGACCTTTTGGAACTAAAGACAATACCCTGATATCATGAATGAGCTGTGAGAGCGGTTAGATAACTCAGACCTCAGTTCCTGGACATCTCGGATGCATTTCAGAAGGAAATCGACGCAGATCGATTTGCATGCAAACGCCTCGGTCAACTGTTTAATGACTCAAGCTGATTTCGGGTTCTCAAAAGCTGTCATGCTTGTCAAATGCGATAACAGAAAGTACCACATCAAACAAAATATGCAAAGATTGCTTTGCACTGACTGAAAGCCTTCAAACCTATTTGTATTTACTGTACTGTATACTAATGCAGTCAAACAATATTTGCTGAAAAGTCTAAGAGAATACAAATCAATGTGTCACCCAAATGACAGGATGGTCAAAATAAGCCATTTTCAAAAGGAATATATATTTTTAAATGAGTTAAATTTAACTTGAACCCTAAAATATATGTACATGAGCTCAAAAGAAGCATATACGGTCTCAAATTCATACACACCACAGAAATGTTTCCTTTCCAACATACAAATATCGAGCGGCGATAAATACAAGGCTTTTAGAATTGTGTAACTAGTTTATCTCGCTTGTTCCCATCTCCTTGGCTCAGTTTAACATGTTCCTAAAAAAAGAGAAAAACATTTCACAAAAGAGGACAAAGATTCTTCGTCCTTCCTTTCTGCGGTCCAAACACACACACACACACACACACACACACTTCTAAAGGCCCTGATCAGAGATCGCACCTCGGCTCTTTCATTCACGAAAGATGAATGCAACAATAGCCAGCCTATTTATTTATCCAAAAGACAGAACTGCAATCTTATTGTCTAAACCTTTCACTTCGTGACGTGCTGAAAATATTCAGGTACTAACTCATAACACTGTCCTAAAAATAGGGCCTAAAAAAGCTACTGATGCTGTATATTTTATGAAACACATTATTTATTTAACTCTGTAGAGCTCTGCAGATTATTCTAGATGTGTCATATTTATTAAATATGAAATTTATTTTAGACCACAGAAATACTTTTTGGAAGAATGCATTTACAGAATGCAACAACACATTTCGATATCGAGTAAAAAGGCAAGTAATTAATTCACTCTTTTTTTTTCTAATTGCATCATCATATATACAGGAATGATATTTCAGTCTTTATTAGCTTTCATTAGGGATTATGGGCAATTTTTTTTCCTGATATCCACAGATGACTCTAAACAGATCGTAAAAACCTATAAAAGAAACGCTAGACGTAAAACTACAGTGACCTAAAAACTGAATGACAATTCAGTTTTCATCATTTTATCCAGCTTGCCAAACATGTTGAATCAAAACATGACATTGAAATGTCATAACCAATTTATTGCCTGTTAATCATGGAAAACATCTTCAAATGGTCAAAAACAAAAAGACTGAATCGACTCAAAACATTATTCACACCTTTTTTTAAACAATCAGCTGGACATCTTCAAATCTAAAACAAGAAAAAAATAAAAATAAAAATCAGGTCATGAGATTCTCACTACAGAACACAAAACTTCCAGCACTAAACAAACACATGCATAACTATTACAAAAGCACAAAAACAGTTGCATTTAATTATTGATTTACCTTATTCTGTCTGATAGCCTATAATAAATCTAAAAATGTATATAAAGAATAAAAACAAAGAAAAATGTAAAACATATCAAAAAAGACTTCAAATATCACTATTTTGAAAAAAATCAACACATTGCCTCAACAAAAAGGACTGACTGTAAACAGACCCGAGGCTTTGCAAGAAACAGCGTAACATCTTCAAATCGAAAACAACTACTTTATTCAGTCTCTGTGATTGACACTATATGAAACTTTCCGAATTAAATGAGCACGTGCATAAATATTACATATAAGCAAAGACACAACAAAGCTAGAATATGCACGGGTTATAAGTAAATTCAAAATGAAAGCATAACAAACAACTCTTTAAAATGTTACACTGACCGTACCACGCGAAAAATAAGCCTCGCCAAATATAAAAACACCGAATCATCAAATGGATTTACTGGAAGGAGGACTGAAAGAAGAAGATCTGCACCTGCTGCTAGCAGTTGTCATAATAAACTGATCTATCTCTATCTCTCTTTCGTCCAACTTTACTCCGCGTGGCTTTGAAACAAATAATAATAATAATAAACAGAGGAACTTACGTTTGATTTGCCGGGGGTTGCTCTGCTTTCTGCGGGACATGTTGATCCGGATGATTATTGATTATTAATTATTATTCTAGATTATTATGAGAGGTTATTATGGATCATCCAAAAGCCGAACGGGTCGCAGAAGGATTGAGAATTATTCACAGGCTCTGTCTTTCACACACGCGTCCCCTTCGCTCAGTGCGTGCGCACGAGTGTGTGTGTGTGTGTGCTGGTGTGTGGGTGCGCGCGCGCGCGGAGCAGCCGTCCGCTCGGACTGAAGGCGGAGGGGAAGGCGTTTCGCGCTTTTGTTTGAACATGAAGTTTGATCCACCGCGGGCGCCATACAAACACAATCCTTCACATAGAAGGCTGTTAAACTTCACCGTTCATGCGTATTATTGTTCCAAAAAGCGCCAATGTGTTGATTATTTTTTTGCATAAAAGTTATTTAAAAGGTTTGATAGATGTACTCTAATGAGGGATCTCAACTCGCTTAATCTTCTTATGACTGATCTCAATTTATTTAAATTTTGCAACAGAGTAAACAACAATCAATAAACGTTTAGGCAGCAAGCCTTATTCAATGAGTCATAGGTTTGATGGATGGAAAACCCTAATAAAACATACTTATTTATGTACTGTCTTTATTTAGCTATCGAATATAAAAAGTTATCAGATATTACCAAAATAAGTGTCCTCAGAACTGCCATAGTGAGAAGAACTGCCCGCGTTTTTTTAGCCAATCAAAAACCTAAATTACTTGCCAATCATTATCTATGTTCTTTTTGGTTGGCTGTCATTCTTTGGAGGGCGGGGATTTGGAACAGGTGTGGTTGAAGTTAGATAATAACGCCTTTAAAGACATCCGTTGAAACTACAACATTTAAGCATTACTTGAAATATAACTATAGTATTTAATGTATATCATAAATAATTTATCTAGAGGCTGGGCTGCCAAAAACTGTATGTGTGTTCCGCTGACTACCGCGTGCATTTTTGCGCGTTCATTTTGTCGTGACTTTGTCTGTTTACTGTATAGCTATTTATTGGAATTTTCATAAACTAAAAAAAAAAATGTTTGGGTAATTTTTTTTGTGTGTGTGTGAATTAAATTACAAAATATTTGTAATTCATTTTTAATTAAAAAAAGAGTTTGACAAATATACAAATATAATATATATATATATATATATATTTTAAATATAACATGTTAATCGTTTTTTACTTTGGTATCTAAAAATAATATAGAGAAACAATGACATTTTGACAGTATACATATATAATTATTTTAATTCTGAATCTGATTGATTGTAATTTATTTTTGTCAATTAATTTTAAAGTGTTATTGATTCGGTGCAGTTCAGTTTTATTTTTTGAACACAAAACAAAAAAAAAACTCTAAAGCAGTAAATTAATAAAGCCATCAAAACATTTAGTTTAATATAAAGAGCAGAGAACAGAGATCAAATGTTAAATGGCTCAAATGAATTTCCATGACTTTACTGGGTGGGGATTTCTAATTTATTTTTCTAACTTTTTCAGAAATCACCTGAAAACAAACACAAATGAAAAAAAAAAAAAGTTTTACTTAAAAAAAAAGTGATCTTCAACTAACTCAAGACTTTCACTGTGCTACTTTCAGCATGTTTTTGATGGAAAATACGTTCATATATATTCAAAAATCCTGCAACTTCCACGTCACAGAAAATCCCTTTACTCAAATTGGAAGTATCATTTCTTAAACAGTTTCAGGGCCCGGAAATCGCCTTCTTCAATTAGCCAGTTGAACTGCCAAGGAAGACAACCAAGTGGCCTGTGAAATTATCTTGTAACCCAATTCCAGGACTTTGGAATCGAGTCTGAAACTACGGCATAATTTCAAGGGGTTAACTAGTCATCGGAGCTGCACCTTGAGGAAACCTTTATCTGCCTCTGTGCAGTTTGCTTCTGCTTTCACCAGCCATTACACTCTGCTGGCAAGAAGTGTGCTCTTCCCAGCATCCTCTGCTCCAGCGCTGGTGGCCTGTGAGCTCCAGCCATGATGGAGAAAAAAACTTTAGCGATTTACAGCTAAGTTCTAGTTCTGGTTCAGATCTAGATGTCGATGAAAACGATGGTGAAAATCTACATCAAATTTGTATCACTTCATTACATTACATTTTTTAAAGATCATCCTTATTTGTCTATTAGCTACAACTAGATATCTGCTCTAATGCAAATTTAACACTGCTTTGTGTCATTTTTGTGACACGTTCAAACATTGCTCTGTTGTTTGAGTGGCCTGACATGTCAACTTCCTGCTCAACCAATTGCTTGAGTTTGGGGAGGGACTAAACATTTGGCCGAAAAAATGGCATACAGTCATTATTTTTGGTGCCATTAGTGGCACACTGAGGCTCATGCCAACATAAAACCAAAACTGCATGTTCTTGGTCTTATACATGAAGTAATTTTGTGCATATTATTCCAAATCTTTTTTCAAAATTTAATACCATGCAATTTCTCAACGAATACAAATTAAAAGATAATGGTGCTTCATGTTGTGTTTAAAGATATAGTTCACCCATAAATGAAAACTTGCTGAAAATTTACTCATACCCTCCGGCCAACCAAGATGTGAGTTTGTTTCTTCATCTTGTTTCTTCAGATTTGGAGAAATTTTGCATTACATTACTTGCTCACCAATGAATCCTCTGCAATGAATGGGTGCCGTCAGAACGAGAGTTGATTAAAAACATCACAATCATCCATGATACTAATCCTTCAATTATGAAGCGAAAAGCTGATTTTTTTTATTTTTTTTTAATACAAATATCATTTACTTCAGCACACCATGCACTTCTCCCTTGATTTTGTTTTAGGTGATTAGTGATTAACTGAATAATACTTTATGCTGTTTTCTAAATAATATTAAACAGCTATTTCTGAATATTTTACATAATTATCATTTTACATAATTATACATTTTCTCATCTAATCTTTTTTAAGCTTATTTCCTGTTTCCAGTTGTAATAAAAAATATATAATTTTATTGATCCGTCCTAAAATAAACCAACATTTGTAGATAAAGATAAAATTATTTTTCATGAAAATATTACAAATATTTCCATACTTAAACATGGTGGTTTTTCAGAATTCCTAAGACACTGACTTTATGCATGATAGAATTAGACTTCCAGCAAACTGAAAGCTCTCAGTCTGGATCTACAGCCATTCTGACACTTCTGTAAAAAGCTATTAAATTCTAAGTTATAAAGCACATTCTATTCTCAGTCCATTCACAGCTGTTTCCTTGAACTCTGCACCCTTTGTAAATAAGAGTAATATGTTGCATATATGCTTATTTCTGTAGTGTGCTCACCTTTCAGCAGTTTCATTGGAAGGCCACAGGTGTCACAGTCTGTTGTTTTGTGTCATTCTGAATAGGGCTGAGTATGTCTTCTCCGACCCTCCTTGAGCTCCTGTTGCAGGTCATCGACGGCGCATGTGGTTTGTATTAACGAGCACCTCCAAATTAATTAAGTGACCCCAGGCACGTGCAGGGCCACACTGTCCTTTCTGCACTGTCTTACATTTGAAAACATGTTTCATTTCTTTAAAAAGCTGTACGCACATTTGCAAAGAATTAAAGGCTGTTTTAACCAATCAATAATTGAATCAAAGTGTTTTGCTGCAGGAGATATAACTGCAGGAGGACGCTGTGTATAAAGGCACCACAAAATCAGTCACAATGATCAGGAAACGCTGCTCTTTCTTAATTCAGCCTTGTATTTTGTTTCGGGACAGATTAAATGAATCCAGGCACACCAGGTCAGATAACAAATGTGGCTGTAAAATATTGTTTAATAATATACTGTATAATAAAGATTGCTAAGGTGTTGTTCATTCCAAATTCAAAGCACACCGAGACAGCCACTGCTGCATGCTTGTCATCAAATATAGTTGCGTTTGGTAGCAATGCATTATTGAACTGAATTTCCTCCATTTAAAGACTGACCAATAAAGTTTCTAGACTGAATATTCAGATTATATAATTATGAAGTTATCAACCTACTTGACTGGTTGATTAACATAAGTCACACTGTCTAATGTAATTTTTAATATTTGAAATCAAATAATTTGATCAAAATATTCCAATAATATCAATAATAATAATAATAATAATAATAACAACAACATGGCTGAACTTTAGCATTATTGAAGGATGTTTATTTTTGCAATGACTTTTAATTTTAACCGAAAAGCAGGTAATTCCTTTTTTTTTTTGCTTTTAATATTCCAAGTGTTATTTTTCTTTATTAAATCAATGTTTCAAACAAACAAAACATTATACTGTTAATTTTGATCAAAAAAATTATTATTTCTTTCTTTCTTTCTTTCTTTCTTTCATCCCTTAAAACTCACAAAATCCAGTTTCTTAATGACATCATCCTCCAGGAAGTGCCTTTTCTTCTTCTTCTTTTTTTTTAAATTGATTGATTGATTTATTTATTTATTGAAATTCTTAAGATCCTGAATTTTTCCCCCTTTATCTTCAAGATATTTTCCATCCTGATTTTATTTTTCTAAATCCCATTGAAACTAACAAAAGCCAGTTCCTTAATGACATCACCTTCCAGGAAGTGTAATCATTTTTGGTGGGAGAGAACCAAACAACAGAAACATCTGTTGGTGTTAACAATAAACTAAAATAATCCTGTGAAGTTTCAAGATACACACTTACATAAATGTGTATCGTGAAACATCTCATTTAGTTTAAACAAGCATCAGAAAGTTCTGCTTTCGACATTTCCCATGCCAAAACTCTCCAAAAATAGCCAGATGTTGAGGCTTCTTTGAGTGTAAATTCAGAGAGTCCAGTTAAACTGTGATCTCCAGATTCATTTCCCACCACAGCTCGAATTGTGCTGGTCCCACAATTTGACTGACAGGTACAAATCTGTGTGAGGTGGAGGGCGCCTCCATCATGGGCTGCAGCAGATGGTTGAAATAATTAACATGATGCTGTTCTCATCGCAGGGGAAATCAGTGGCATAGAGATCATGCCGCTGCTGCTTTAACACAAATACAGTGAGGAGTTTAATGCTAACATTAACTGAAAGGATTCATGAGGCATATGGGATAGTGCTGTGATGATAAGAAATGCACCGTCATAGACTTACAGGAAAATACGTATTTCAGTGGTGAAGATCAAGCTGATAACTGGCACCAATAATTAAATCTAAATGGTAACTTCTCAAGAATATCAACCTGACTACACAGGTTACACTAATGAAAGTCATTTATAATGGTTCGCGCAAAAAAAATAAAAAAATAAAGCACGTTTTTTCTTTTCACACTGCAAAATCACTTTAAACGAGGTGTGTGTGTGTGTGTGTGTGTAGCTAAATATATCCACATCTGCCTCCAGCACATTTAAATATGATTTACTGCCGTCTGAACTTCAGCATCAGCATCAACGGTGGCTCTTGAAGACGCAAGGCTGATTTTCTGCTGTATGATGCCACACCAACTGGCATTATGGGACTGGCTGCTCTCCAGAGGAGGTGACTGTGAGTGTGTGTGGGCGCTGTTAGACAGCTGGAGGAGTGCATGAGCATCAAGGCCATGCATTCATGTCCATCTGCTTGAAAAGAGATGGAAGGTCTAGTGTCGATAATGATGAAATTAATAAAGGCCAGAAGATATGAGGAATCAAGCTGCTATGATATGACGTTGTAGGTGACCTAAAAATGCGGTGACATCTAAATCGACTGGTTTTATTGAAGTGAAATATATTAATAAGAATTTTAATATGGCAGAATGAACCAGACTGCACCAACCTTACCAAGTCATTTGTAATTATCTTTCTATTTTTTCTTCCTTTTTTTTATTTATTTATATGGCACATTTAAACACAACTTGACCAAAGTGCTTCAAATTACAAACGTATACAACAAGACAGCAGAGCTATTAAAACAAATAATTAACAATAATAATGATTTCAATAGATAAATACAAAAACATTTCATTGACCACAAATCGATCAAGGAGATGAGATTTAAGCATAACTTTAAATGATCAAATTTCACTTTTTAAAATAAAGGTTCTTAGGTTCCAAAGATTTTTGCAACCTCAAAACACTCCTTTGGAACCTTTGTCTTTAAGAGTAAATGCCATAGAAGACAGTTCTTAAAATAACCTTTTATTTTTCTTAGTGTGAAGGACATTTTAATAATGTAAACATAACATACATCATGTTTCTAAATATGTCTGGCAAAATATTAAATGTATTTTTATTTAATGTTTTATTATATAATATTTCATTATAATATCATAGACATGACTTTAAAATCCATCTACTCTAAATATTTCAAGAGTAACATTTTCTTGTATTGTTTGAATTATTAATCAATTCATATTTTTCCTGTATTTTCAAGATCCTTTTCATCATTGAAATGTTCTTTGGGGGAAAAAAGGTTCTTCTACATCATTACTGTGAAAACACACTGTATATTTTTAACAGTGACTGTCAAAAAACAACCATTCAGTGAACGGATTCTTTTTTATTTCTAGTGTGCAGAATATTAAAAAAATCTAAAAAACTAAAAACATCTCTATCTGTGCAATGGAAATATGTTAAAGGTTCTTCGTGGAACCATCAATGCCTATAAAGAACCTTTATTTTTAGGAGTGTAGGTAAATCCTCCTTTTACTCTGCAGGATAATTTCTCTTAATAAGTATTTTGCCTAGACTAAAAACTGAAAGCTGCCAATTATGATATTTTGGATCCTCAGCGTGTGTCCTGCATTGCTAATGTCGATAGTGTGAGATTATTTTATCATTGGTGTTGTGTGTGTGGCGTTCTATAGAGACACAGTGTGTATCTGAGTATAGCTCCAGCATTATCAGTGTGCCATGTAGCCGCTGGTCATGGCACCGTGCCCCCTCCAGCATCCGCAGCGTGCCAGCAGATGTCTGTGAGCGTGCCCGCTTCTCCACCCTGCCAGCGCCAGCCCTCTGCCCAGCAACACACTTCTGCTCCACACCTTCTTCTCTATGTACTCTTTTTCTTACCTTCTTTTCTGTGTTATTCTTCCATCTCTTTGTTTTCTTTGCTCTCATCCTCTCCTCTTTTCACTGCTGATTTCTATCCTTGCATTTTGAAGCTCGTCTTCAGTTTGTGTTTTGTTCTCCAGGAGCTGAAATCAAGTAAAACACACACAGATGGAGGTTAAAAATCATTTGACTTTCTGTGAAAGAGGACTTGGTAAATAAAACAAACTGTTAGAATGATGATAAGAAAGGAGTTCATTTTTTCTTGACTTTGTGAGGAAAGACAAAAATTTGAGGGAATTTGTTTGTGTGTGTTTTACAAATGCAAATATGAGCCTTGTTCTTATCTAATTTTTATTATTTACTATTTCAGATATTCATACCCCACTGTCAATGATAAATGTAATATTTACTGAATCTTAATGATTTATTTATTTTTCTAAGATTTGTCTTTCTAATTTCTGGGTTTTTTAATATCTGTTACTTAATTAAAAGATTAAGATAATTATATGGAAATTATCAAGATTGTCACAATTATCTATATCTGGTTAATATAAATTATTATTAATAATAATTATCATAAGAAATCATAAAAGGTATTCTATGTGAAATATTATATTAATTATAACAGAAACAGTTCCAATAGTCAGTATTTACCCTCGTTTTAAGAATCATTTAGATATTGCATTAAGCATAGTTTGTTCCTGTTGTCGTAACTATAAAACTCTATTTAAATAAAATAGAAAATAAGGGATAATTAACATTAGGCCATGGATATTTACAGACAGACAATGCTGATAAACTATAATACGTAAATGATCTTTCTTAACTCTTGTTTTCTTCTAAGCAGTGAAAATGACAATGTACAAAATGCTAATTGGATTAGTTTTAATCTAATAACCTCTTCACACATGCACTATAAAAAATAAAAAGGTGCTATTATTACCTTAATGTGTTATTTATACCTGCCCTGACCCATAAAAATGACTTTTGTTGCTGTCAGGTTGATTCAGCCTTATTAAATGACATTTCTGACTTATTTTAGATGTTACCATTTGAAGCAAATTATTTTAGGTTACCTGACAAAACATTTTTTACACTGCAGGCTCAAAGAAATGGCAGCAAGCGCTGTGAAACATTGCAACACTCACACTGTACAGCTTGTGAAACAGCATGTAGACCCATTAAGAGAGAACCAGATTTTCTACAGTTACGTAACTGACGGATTTTAGGACAACAACAATTGTTCTGCACTTTTAATACCTATTTAATCATAATCTATCAGCACTAACTGAGTACAAGACATCTTATACCTGATGATCAGCGTAAGTGTGTATTGCATGGACTACATTTTTGAGAAACAGCTGAAGAAAGTTATTTTGTTTAAACAAGTCAAAATGATAATCATAACACAGGTCTAGCGCATTTGGTAATGCGTTGGTATAATGACATCATAATACAGGCCTAATCATTTTTAATGCATCTTACAAACATCTTTATTTTTTATTTTTATGTCCAGTACTGAGCATAATATCCTCCCCAGGGGATATATTTGCAGTCTTCCTTTCCGTTTAGGTTTGCGAGGATAATATTCAGTGGATATCAGTCAAAAACAGCATATGAACTGGCTGTTGGCTCTGACAGAATAATTGCATTGAAATACAGCTGCATGCCATTTCTGCAATACCTTCATTAAAAGCTGCCAAGGGAGGAAAATACACAGAATATCGAGTTGATTAATCTATAATTATTAGATTACAAACGGCCGGGCGCAGTCCACAACAGTTGCGGTTAATTACATGCTTGCAGGGAGCACTTGTGCCCTGACAGATGTAACAATAACTGCATAATATCACATTTCTGAGCCGAGCTGCCAGTTAATCAGAGAGCCTTATTCTAATGCGCCTAATATAACTGTCTGATCCATAGCGTTTCATATAAAACATCTGAACTAGAACGTTTGGATTTGGTGCTATATATTTCTCAGTTGTTCTGTAGCGTGTTGGTTTTGGTCAGTACAGCCTCAGAGGCAGCAGCACAACACAACAAGAAAGAGACGAAAAAATGCATCTGTGTGTATATTTTCTCAGTGAGGCTGGGTGTAGACAGCTCTGAGAAGTGAATCTACATCTGCCAGCCTCCATGCAAATAGCACCGCCATCCTTAATGGTGAAACCTTCGATGAAAAACAGATACAAATATTAAATATTCAGGCGTCCCTTTCACTCAGTATCAAAAGGCTCCAGATGTGCTGGGCCGGAGTTGTTATCGGGCGGCCAAACGACAGGCATTGAATTCATTCCTCTGAATTTCAGACCATATAAAAGTGTTTTATACGATGCAAATGAATGGTAATTTTTGACTATGGAGGAGAAACGGGTGGCTGCCAATAAACCCTATCATTTGGGACTAAAAGTCCACAAACGGGAGACACTTTGGATTCGCCTTGCCTGTCTTCCCGCGTTAGATGCCTGAGATTGCCGCGAAATTAATCCATTTAACAATCTGTGGCTTAAAATTTAAGGATTTCCAGTTTTTTTGGAATATCAATAAGTTCCAATTGAAGAGAGAATTCTTTTGCAATTCAGGCATGTGCGGGCGATAACGGAGGAGTTGGCATGGAAGGCAGGCAGAGATGGATTAATTATGCAGGGAACATGGAAATTCTGCTTATCAACGCTTAGCAAAGGAGCCCAGCTCACATAATCAGAAAAACCAGGATGAAAAAATATAACAATGCGGTGGCACCTTCCAGCTCATCGTCTTACAAGTTAGATTCTTCCTGTAATTAAAAACTAACATACAATTATATTCATATCTCATAGGCAGACTATGAGTGGTTATGTGTTAAATATCAGCAAGGGGTATAAAGGCTGAGGTGGGGGTATTTCAAAAACACACACACTGTTTTACACAGGGATGGAGGTCTCTTGGGACGGATGGAACTACTTAGGCAGGAAAACTTAAATTATCATTTAAAAGCCAGGGAAGACAAAGCTAACGGAGCTCAGAGATGCCCGTTTATTTACTGCTGGCAAGCAGGGAGGAAATGTATGCTTTCAGTTCACACTTATCACGGGAAACTTTAAAGGGAACGTCAATGGATAGGGTGCGCAAATCCCAACAGAGCATGTTTGATTCCGGCACGCGGACCTTTGGAGGTGTTTTTCACTAACGCGATAGGGTGAATAATGCAGAATGATGGGTCATTTCCACTTTTTCGTTTAGAAAACTGGGATTTTGCAGTAACGCTCACAAAGCTCTTTGTTCCTGATACCGTTTGGTGTTGGCAAGGAACAGGAATAAGGTGGCGAAGCTTAATCCAAAACAGACCCTGATTTCTGCTGTGTTTCTTGCGTTCTGTTGAAGATACCTCTGTTTCCTGTTTTGTTGTCCTATAAGAACTGCTGTGTGAGCCGGAATGACTATTACAACTACAAATGCAAGGATCATGGAAGTTTCAGCAAACACCAGTAGCTTTTAAAAGAGACTCCTTGCTAATACATTTCTCACTCGTGACCCTTCCAAACTTTTACATTTTAGCAAATAAACTAAATTAAATGGTGGAACAAAGCAACACCTGGAATGTTGGCGATGCACACGAGGACTGATGAAGTTTGGTTTTAGTTTCTTCTCCTTGTCTTTCTTTTCTGGAAATGGTGTTGAGCGCAACTCTGTAAAATAATGAACAAAAGACAAATAGTGTAAAGCTGAAGGAAATCAAGTTCACCAAAAAAAGCACAAATCCTTCAGTATTTACCCTCATCCTCCCATGCTGAATCATATTCAACATCAGTCACTTGACACTATAGAGGCCATTTTTATTGTCAGCAGCATCAAATTTTAGCATTTTAAAATTTTCTTTATGCATATTTTTGTCTATCTGTAGAATTATTAATTCCTTTTTTTAGGTAAACAAGTATACTTAGAATAAAAGCACCGCAACATCTTTTTTTTTTTTTTTTTTTGAATTTCAGCAAAAGGGATTTTCAGTGAAAACATTTTAACAACTCAAACCTGAGGTTATATATTTTTCTTTACATTTGTAAGGAACAAACCAAAAAAAGTAACTCCTTTTGGAATATATAAGACTTGGAAAATAGCACACTGAGCCCTTTCGCTTTCTGACCACGCTGTAAAAAATTACCATGAATTTAATGGTAAAAGACTGTAAAAATGCTATAATAAAAACCTGTTAAATGGTTAATGGTAAATTCCCCTACTATATACAGTGAAAACTGCATTGCACATTACATGTAATTTTATGGTAGTATACCATTTTTGGAAGTGAAAAGACTGTATAATTTACAGTGAAAGATTCCCTGCGTTACATTTCAAATTTGCCCTTTTTTTATAACTATGTTTCTTCTTAGTTTTTTCTTATTGTGTACATTAGGGTTGTATGCTACATCCAATGCTGTACAATTAATGTTTTTTGCACTATTTCAGTTCCATGTGTGTCACCATGATGGTGTTTAGTGTTTGTCATGTTTCTCATCACCACCTGCTTTTGGTAGTGCGTTGGGATATTAACATTATATCAGTTAATGAAATTATAGTATTTAACTGTAAATTTAAGTTTAAACCATAAAACATAAAATGGGTGGGGGGGGGGGGGTGCATGAAATTTGACCGATTCATGTTTTTCTTGAGCATTCAGACCACTTTCCAAAATACAAATTTTGAGTTGATCCAGTTTATCTTTAGTGTTTCTGTATCTGCGTGCATCTGCATTTATCTAACTCTCGTATAGCTACAGTACACACACATCAGTCACCGGCTGCAAATCTCAGTTTTTGGACTGAATTGAATTCTCTTGCCCGCTAAGATGTGCCTAAATGATCTTCCACCTTTATGAAACACCTCACATCTGCCTCTTTTGACACAGACCAACGGATGAAAGAAACCAAGGTTAGGCGAGACCAAATCTCCTCAGTTCATTTGCAAGATTCCCGCAGCTTTGACGGATGTACTGCACCTGTTGCCGATGTCTCGATTCCATTTTTTGATCGGGACACTCTCTGACAAAGGGCATCAATGGAGGAAGGATAGAAAAAGAGAGTGGATGAGATCCTTATCGAAAACTCTCCACTGGACAATGAATTTTTCTCCACCATTCAAATGTATCGGCGAATGCTTGAGTGGTTCATTTCAGCCGATCCCGTGGGGCGACAATGGACCGGAGAAATGAGTAATGCTATCTCTCTCTTGATGTCATTTCCCTGATCCGCCTCATCCTTTGGCCCTGTGTACCTCCATTAATTAGAAAGCAGAGGAAATTCCACTCCATCAGCTCTTGGCTTTCTGCTTGTCTACTATCTGAAGACCTCTTTCCACTGCTCAGGGAAGCCAGAAGGGAAAAACACGCATCTGTTTCGACCCTACAATACTTAGGCTTCAGGAAGGAAATGGCATTTAAAAATATTCATTAGAGTATGATAAAAATAAGAAAAAATAAATTAAGTGATGAAGCTTTGCTTGGTTCTCCTTGACTGGAAGTTTGATGGTTCACTTAAGAGGGTGTAAAATGAATAATTAATAGTTTCGGGTTAGTCTTGTGCATAATGTACCAAAACACCTAAATCAAAATCTTTTAATTCTATACAGACAGACACAGATTTCAATCACTATAAAACAGTGAAACATTATATACACATATTTAATAATATGTCACTACATATAATATAACAAATATTTTTAAATATTAAAGTCAGTATTAATAAAATAAATCATTTACAGCTGTTCCGTCTAATTAATGCTAATGCCAAATATTAAAATATTTAATAAAAAAATAAATCACCTAACATTTTTAATCGAATTAAAAGCACCCCACTTATTTTCTTAAATAAATACAAACATAAATAAATAAATAGTTGTAATAATACAATGTTTGGGAGCATATTCACCCAAAATACTTCGGAGGAACAAGTATTTAACAAAACACAAAAATCTAAATAAAGAAAACGGGAAAGAGTGTTCCTTTTGCAAAGCCACTGGAGGGTGGAGGAGGCAAAAGTGTCATCAATTTTTCAAAGCGGCAAAGATAAAACGACCAAATTTTCCTGTTGTCTCTGTGTCTGTGAGGACGCTCAGGGGCAAAGACCTGCAATTAGCAGATATGTGGGTGGGCATCTTCGACTGCATCGAAGCATGTTAACACAATGACTGTAGATGAGTTTAGCGCGAGTCTGAGTCTTAGACGTGTCAGTCTCCTGTCGTCAACGCTGATTAACCACTTTTTTTTTTGACCACTTTTTATGAAACTTTCATGTTGCTTTTGATGTTTTTTTTTTTTGAAGCTTGAATGCTTCAGTAACTAATAAATGACATGGAAAGTCATGCATGAGGAGTAAATAATCCCAGAATTTTCATTTTTGGGTGAACTATCCTTTTATCCCCTGACGTATGTTCTAATAGGAGATGAATCTGATCGCGAGGCCTCCCCGTCTCTCTCACCCTCCCGCACAGGTTCATGACTGAGCAGAAACGGAGACGCTTCATCTGTGAGATTAGGCAGGCTGGCCACTGGACATGGACTTCTGGACAGACTTAGTTCTGGGTATAGCGATCCATTCGCAGATGACAGATGAAATCTGTCTCCTCTGGCTGGACGTGTATCCGAAGGTGATACATGGTCACAGATAATAGGACACGAGGTGGACGGTGGGGGATGGAAACCACAGGGCCCCTGATCTCAGCAATGCTGATGTCACTGCCACAGGTGGTTCACTAACTCCGCCCCTAACCTCCTAACAGCAAATCACACACTTACAACCTATCCTCCGGTCATCCTCACCGAACATGCATTGTGTGTGTGTGTGTGTGTGTGAGAGAGAGAGAGAGAGAGAGTAAGAGCAACTCACAGAAGTTTTATCTCATCCCCATCTGTGTGGTCTCAGGCATGATGATTTTGCACCTTGGCCACATGAACCTTCATGCCATCCTGAACTAGAAAAAAAAAAAAGAGAAAAAGCGGAGAATGGTAAATGGACTTCATTTATAAACACAGTGTTCATTTTAGTCCTATTTTAGGGTTAAATTAGGCAAAAAAAATACCCATTAAAGAAACAATTTCACCCAAAAAAAGTCATATTATAAATAACAATACATTTTAACATCTCTAACATCTCATTTCTCATTATTTTGTAAATAAATATAGAAGTTGTGAAGAAAAGAAAAAAAAGAATGACAACATGTCTGGACACATGGATGTATATAATAAATTTATAACCATACTAATATATATATATATATATATATATATATATATATATATATATATATATAATTCAAATGTATTATTATTTCATAAACCTTGCTAATTTATTATTGAATAAGTTATTATTATTATTATTATTATTTAACAGCCCTGGAAATGTATTTCTATTTGATTTATTGCCTGATGTTTTTTTTTTTTTTTTCACTAAAGACCATTTGACTGTGAAAAGACTTTTAATTTTTGAGAACAGGCGAATCTCACAAAACATATTTCACCTCAATATCAAAAGCTAAATTATTTTTATAAAAAGCAAATTAATACTATTTTAAGGAACTTTAATGATACAAATATATTGAAAACTGTAACTGAATTATAAATATATATTTATAATATAATATAGATAGCTTTAAATACACTTTCTTTTCGTTTTTGGGTGAACTATGACCTGGACATGGGTTCATTAAATTCATCTCTGAACTCATTATAAATCTGTGAACTATTCCCCAGTATATTAGCTTTATGTTGCATTCATTCATAGAGCTCTGTTCTATCAATGCTAAAAAAAAAAAAACAAGAAAAAAAAAAACTAGTAAATGTTATTAAGCTATCTTTTTCCATTTTTAATACACAAAGATCTGTTCAATTAAGTAAAGTCAGCATTTTCCCCAGTGTTTCTCTCTCTATGAGATGATCAGCCCTGGAGGCCTGTAGTGTAATATAGAGAGCTCCAACTCTCCGCTCTTTATTTATCTTAGGCAGGACACCTGTGGAAAGGGTGAACACTCAACAATTATGTGTTTCTGCCGTCGAACTGAAACACTGAGAACACTCTCAGGAAACCCATGGAGAAACCAGCGGACTACAGCTTACTGAAGTTAGCGAAAGAGAAACCTAAATGTTTGGTTTTAACAGTCAGGATCAAGGCCTGAGAATGAAGAGCAGTAGTTTTGGAGACTATAAAAAACACACAAATCCATGACAGTTCAGGCAAGATAGTCTCAGTGTGTGTGTGTGCCAGACTTCAGGATAATGAAAACTGTTGCCACGTGAGTCTTTAATGAGAACACAGGGATTTAATTTCATCCACATTATAGTCGATTCCGTAGGGGAGAAAAAAAATAAAAAAATTCTATAACTCCGTATTTAGATAATCCTGAGATTTTAAATATGTGGTTTTAAGTAAGGTCAAAATTCCAAGCTAATGCTCTATTCACAGGTTTTTATTCAAATGCTCTGGTAGTACTGCTTAATTAATTTCCATAATCAAACACTTAATCAGCTTCAGAATCCTAGGCAATGATACAGAGAATTCTCTATAGTCCTATTTCTCTATTTCTCTATAGTCCTCTATTCTCTATAGAAGTTCCCTATCAGAAATGAAAATTTTCAGGTTAAAAAAAAGAGAGAAGGAAAAAGAGTGAGAGAAATCCAAGACTTTAACCCTGACTCAAACTCATCAATATATATATATATATATATATATATATATATATATATTAATAAATAATTAAGTAGGGCTATTAAATATAATAGTAATGTGTTGCTGATCCAGTGGTAAAGTTCATTGGCTATCAGCAGATGAAGGAAAAATTCAACCCACTTAAATAATAAAAAACTTTCTGAATATCCACAATAATATCTGCATTTGCCCTTTAGTTAGAATGAGAATGTTCTCATTTATTTGGCAAGTGGTACAAGTGTGAAACAAGAACTTATTCTGAACAGTGTGATAAATGATTACTTAAAAGTCTGTTTTCTAAAGTATTTTTCTTTCTGTTGAGTTGTGTTTGTTTTGGTAGGACTGAGTAACACCGGTGTAGAGTCACGCTAATGGCCTTTTTAACGCTCTGCTCAAACCTATTAAAGCACCAATTCTTTCACGACTTCCTTCATTTCTGATGTGATTTCCTCCCTGTAATTACTCTTTTCGTTCCCCTGATTATCAGACAATGTACCTGCAATGGAAATATAAGACCTCGACTAGCCATTCCCCGGACAAAAACAAAATTTAATTTGATGTGTCTGGCTGTCAAACATCATTGTTGAAGGGATGCAATTAAGACAATATGATCTGTTTTTATTTTAGAGTTGGAACTGGGACATGTGGAAGCTTTATGATAAGCAGTGAAATAAAACTGGCCGCTATCTGTAACGGTGACTTCAGTGACTTCCAGCACAATTAACGGTGCATTGGCGGTGTGGAGATTGCTGGACTGCCCCGTTAACGCAGGATGCAGATGTGATAGTCCACAAGCCAGGTGAGGAAGCAGCCTTTTCTGTTCCGTTCCGGAGAAATTAGATACTCCAAAAAAAATAAAAATAAATAAGAAAAAAATTGTACTGCCATGGTACGTTTAAATAAAAACAAATACATAATAATAATAATAATAATAATAATAATAAAACAGTAGCAAAGTATGTTTTGTTAGTGTAAAATTAGCTATTTTAGGACATTTTTAAAGAGTTTTGTCCCTAACAAACAAATAAAAACAAGTAGAGTAAATAAATAAATAAATAAAAATAAATAAAAACAGATTACCATGGTATGTAAAAAAAAAAAAAAAAAAAAAAAAAAAAATCTAGGGCCAATTTTGTCCTGTAAGTGTAACAGCAGCAATCGTGGCATTTGTAATAATATGTACATACATTTTTTTTTTTTTTTGCCTACATTGTGTATTTTAACAGTGTTATTATTAACCAATCATTATTGCCTCATTATTTGTTTATATAATGCATTTTAAGCCATTTTAAAGGCTATTGATGGCTTAGGTCTGTTTTTATAGCAACAACAACAACAACAAAAATATTACAGTATATTAATACTTTGTAAAGTTTGGGGGATCGCAAATCATTTGAATCAATTCGGGAGTTTGGAGCGGGTTCGCGAATCATTTGAGTCAGTTCGGGAGTTCAAAGCGGGTTCGCGATTCATTTGAGTCAGTTTGGGGATCGCAAACCATTTGAATCAGTTCGGGAGTTCGAAGCGGGTTCACAAACCATTTGAATCAGTTCGGGAGTTCGAAGCGGGTTCACAAATCATTTGAGTCAGTTCGGGAGTTCTAATCAGGTTCGCGAATCATTTGACATATTTTGGGGTTCGCGAATCATTTGAATCAGTTTGGGAGTTCGTAGTGGGATCGCGAATCATTTGAGTCAGTAATGGGGATCGCGAATCATTTGAGTCAGTTTGGGAGTTCGGAGCGGGTTCGTGAATCATTTGAATCAATTCGAGAGTTCGGAGCGGGTTCGCGAATCATTTGAGTCAGTTCGGGAGTCCGGAGCGGGATCACGAATC
The DNA here is from genome assembly GCF_003368295.1 of Carassius auratus. Taxonomy (NCBI): domain Eukaryota; kingdom Metazoa; phylum Chordata; class Actinopteri; order Cypriniformes; family Cyprinidae; genus Carassius; species Carassius auratus. The sequence goes on from NC_039283.1 coordinate 20,856,075, forward strand.
ATTTGAATCAGTTCGGGAGTTCGTAACGGGTTCGCGAATCATTTGAGTCAGTTCGGGAGTTCAAAGCGGGTTCGTGAATCATTTGAGTCAGTTTGGGGGTCGCAAATCATTTTAATCAGTTCGGGAGTTTGGAGAGGGATCACGAATGACGAAAGATTCGCGCTCATAAATTTTCAAATTGGCCATTGGCCATTGGTTCATTATTCATATAAACCAGTTTCAACAGATGGCAAAAATGTAAAAAATAAATAAATAAAAATGTTGCTACCTTTATACTACTTTGTGTCTTTCATTTTTTCTTTTTAATTGTTTTTGACAGAAGATTTGCCAGATTTTTTACCAGGGAAACCGCTAACAGCAATGCTGTCAGATCTTCCAACATCAGTTGATAAAGGAAGCAGAGGGTCATTTCATTGAGAAGTAGAGGATTATTTAGAAGAAAACAACCATGCAAAAAGTAGGTTGTGTTTGTCAAGACTGCCTCGCAACAGCTGAATTCATTCTCATTAGAGCCATTCGTGCAGCTTCCACAAATCCCAGGTGGCCTCTTTTATTTTGACTCCTGCGCAGTTAAGGTGTTGAGATGCAAATTTGTCTCCCATTAAAATCTGAATGCTTGAGTAAAAGAGGTCTCCTACAACCTTCACACGGCTTCATGAACCCTCCCAATCCATTGATCGTGGTTAACAGGTATTGCATGATTTTTCTGATGCATTTTTTTGTGGAAAGGGAAAGTGACTGTGATTGACAAATTGCCTGTAAAGAGGACAGCATTACTGTAAGGTTTACAGTATTTAAACTCACCGTGTATGACAGTATCACTTTCCCAAGCAATTTTACTAAAGTACATTCATCAGGATCTAAAAATCATCTAAAATGAATATTGGTTTCCTTTACTCACCCATGTTTTTCATACGTCAGTGGTTTTATTCAGAACCCTGTTCAATTTACAAAAATGTGACTCACTGAACACTGTACTAAATATTTTCCAGCATGAATCCTACAGTACAGCAAGATCAGTTCGATTCCAGAGCTAATGACTCTATTGAACCTTTTCTTTTTAGTGAAAATATAGCAGCAGAATAAAAGAAAGACATTTTTTGTTTCAAATCAGATCCCATTAAAAAAAAAAAAAATTCTTCTCTGCCACTGTTGGGTTGTTGTGCTATTTTGAGCAAATCCAGCTTTTCTCAGACCCAAGCTATACAGTATGTGACTGTCAAAGTGTTGGGTGTCCCAGCAAAGAGAAATGAATGGAGTTCAGGCGGCAGAATGAGTTCTTGTGTTTGGTAAGCGTCTGTGTGTGCCAGAGCGCAGATGGACAGCTGTGGGGGACGTCTGTGTCTCTCACACTTTACTGCGCAGGACTCTCTCTTTCTCTCTCCCACCACACACAGAACATACACTGTACCTGCAGCTTTAATATTCATACGCAGCGCTCTGATTGATTGTGTTGACAGATTAAAGTGTGACTCTGTCACTCCAGATGTTCGGAAGCACTGATAATTGTGTTTCAGTTCAGTATTTCAGTGTAATCCTAATAGATTTGAATTAGGGCTGGGCGGTAATATTATATCATGATATGAAATATGAATCCTTTGATCACAGAAGTGGTATTCATAAAAGTTGTATAGCAAGATTTTAATAATTAATCTGCAATAATGATTTTTGACTAATTATTTAATCGTTTATCTAATATATTATTATTTATCTTATTATTATTATTATTATTGTTATTTTCTGCCTTTTTCACTTTATTTCACTAATTAGACCATTCATCTGCAATAATGATAAAAACCAAAACATACTGTAGAGCATTTATTTTTTGCAGGAAAATTAACAAAATAATATGCTGATTAAGAAATATACTTGTAAATTAAAGTACTTCATCTTTTGATCTTATTATGTTCTCTTTTGGAAGCAAAATATTACATTATGATATTATTATTAATAACGATTATATATATATATATATGTGTGTGTGTGTGTGTGTGTGTGTATATGTTTATTTTATTATTTCTTTTTGCAGGAATTTAAATGAAAAATAAACCATGGAGTAATGCAGTTTTTTTTTATAATCTTGAAAAAAACTTCACATTATGAAACACTGGACTAATACTAATGGAAAAACTAATAGTGTATTTTGAAATGGATAGATGTGAATGGAAGAGCAACAGTTAAAACCCCCTACTTTTCACAGAATCAATTCCTGATCAGTTCCTGAAGTTCCTGGACCGCAAACAATGTATCATGTTGATTTAATATCTAAAAGACTGTGCACTTCACCTTCAAAGAGCCTTGTACACAATTTTCTCTGGATCTTGATCTGAATCTCTGTCCATTCTTCCTGTTCTGGACTGGATTGGAACAGCCGGGCGGATCAGATTGTAGAGCGACAGACCTCGTTTCTTCACCAAACCAGTGGTTATTCTCCTTGTCCGCTGAGTTCCCTGCAATGCAAATCCCAGATAGAAAGGGTTGGAAAATTATGCGAAAACTTGGGAGGAGAAAGTGGCTCACGTCTGTTTGCCGAATTAATCGCTTTCTAAATGGCTTCGGGCCAGGCAAAAGTTAACATTTGCAGTTTCAAAGGTTTTCAGCGCTTGCAATGAGCCATGAAATTACTGCATGCTGGTGAAAATGGCAGCTGATGAAAAGCCCACGGAGCAGGTCCCACAGGCGGACAGGCAGCATGGCGCGGGAGGGGAACGCAATCGCCCTCGCCTGCCCAACAGCCACATGGAGGAAGAGGAGGCAGCGAAGGTGCTGCTTTCTGCAAATCAGGCCACCTGCTCTTCATCACCCAACTGCATGAAAATACCTATCAGAGATGATGGTATAACTTCATAAAAATTATGATTACTAAATGACAAAGATCCCAATAAGCACCTACTTCTAAATAATTTTTTTTTTTTTTTTTTTTGCATCATCATTGCAGTTCTTACAGACAGCAGTCCAGATTGACCAGAGGCTGGCACAATAAAAAAACATTATTATAATAGAAATAAATACATAAAATATTCCTATTTACATATGAATTGTACACTACATTCCAAGTCATCTAAAGCCATATGATAGCTTTGTGTAAAATTATATGATAATTTATCCATCATTTTTACATCTACTGCAGCTCTCAAATTAAATATAACCCATATGACACATTAGAAAACATTAAACATCACTAGTTCTCAATCGACTGGCAAAGTCATGAAGTCAAACAGGATTTGATTAGAGAGATAAAGATTATCAGTCAAAAATGGAATACACTTTGGATGTTCTTCACACAAAACATTATAGCTTCAGAAAACTTGTAATATAGTGCACCTTTATTATTAGTTAAAGTACTCTTTTGCCCTTTTTGTCCAAAGGCTGATTATTTATATATAAACATTTGTTTGTTCATAAATGACCTGATCAGTCAGTCAGATTGACGGATTCTTGCAGACTCTTGTTGTACACTTTTCTTTTCTTCAGTTTTCTTGCTGCAGGTAATGACCCGTCCATGACCAATTACCCTGATGTAAACAACCTAGGCTTTTGTTCAGCACACACACATTCAGGAGACGCCTGCAAGGGAAAAGGAGGTGCAGCTCCATGAAATATTAAAACACACCGTGCCAAGAGTGAAGTTCCTCTCCAGTGAGGAGGTGTGCGGTGCTATGCAGATTGCCTGCTTCCACGGGTGTAAATATTCGGATTGATTTTAGACATGTCGAAACCGACTCTGAGAGACGCCTGTTAAGCATTTTGTCTGAAAAACGAAGCGTTTTATTAACGGGACTGCTTTTATTTTGGAGTGTCGGGATTGTTGACATCCTGCGGGATGTTTTTTTGGTTTTATTGTCAACACTGACTATGCATGCCAATTTATTTTTAGCTGCGTGTATGCGTTTCTTTGTCTCGGTATTAACATTTGAGAGAGCTATGTGCAAGATGAAGTAAATATTCAGCATGGTTGGATGTGCATAAAATTTAACCCAGAGGAATCTTTCTACAGAGATTATGTTCAAACAAGTCTTTATCATGTCATCCTTCTCACAGAGGGCTAAAACTGGAATGACATATGGAGTTTTTGCTAATCTAAATTTTACTAGGATTTTTTTTAGTAAATAAGTTTTCCATGAGCTTAATTTAATATCTCCTTCCTTCTGTGCTTTCCTAACACACCTTAGAAATGAACACTCATCTCAGAACTCCGTGTGTGTGTGTGTGTGTGTTGGGTGACTTAAATTTACACTGGCAGTTCTATCTGAGCTGAACGTGTCACATGATGCCAAAACTGGATGTTGCATCTCCATTTAAGTGGCTGCTTTACCAGTCAATAATGATAATACAAGCTTTTTCTGTGGTGTTGCATACATTTAAGTCTTAACTACATCATCCAGGTCCAAGAAAGAGTGTTAAAGCTGTTCAATAACTGCAAAATAATTCATAAATGGCTTAAAATTGCTCAGTTTTTACTATGACCGATGCATTTTAATCAACTTATTCACTAAATTTCATACATCAAATGTGAAATTAATTTGCGATTACGAGTGAATTGCATGGGAATTCTTGCTGTTCCAGACTTAACCTAATGCTGCTAATAGAGTTTCAGAGTATGTTTATCTAGCCATTGGAGTATCAGTGACATTTAAATATGTTATGCCTGGAACAAAAATCACTAATATGTTATTGTTAAGTCAAACTGAATGTGTTGGATGTTTATAAATGAGCACTTAATTGATTAAAGAATGCATTAGTGCTTAATGCGAGTTGTTAACTTTCCCTGCACCCTCATTAATATGAGCCCTATAGGGATTGCAGAGCTGCATTTCAGCGTCCTACTATTCCCCTTTCCTCCGTTTTTTCTCCTCATGCAACTCTCATTTTCTGAGACTGATGACTGACAAAGTAATTATTCACCTGCAGATGGGAAGTTGAGCAGATGATTAACAGATTAAAATTGTTCCCCCCTTCATTATATAAAGTACATTTTTACACAATACATATCTAAATGGATTCTTTTTATTCAACTCTTTGTTCAGATCTTAATTTTAAACATTTATTAATTCATATTTTTATGATAGTTATTATAGTTACGAGTGAAAGTCAGGGACAAGGGTAAAACTATAACATTTATACATAAGCAGTAACAAATTATTAATTCATGAGAAGAAGTTTGAAGGCAGCTTTTTAGTTTGCCTTCATTTAATTTTGTGAAATATAAGGTTACAATTTTGAATTTTAAAATCCAAATACAAGAAATATTAAACAATTATATATAATTCAATTTTTTTTAGCTTCGTCTCAGAATTTTTATATTTAAATATATAAAAATGTTTATATATATATATATATATATATATATATATATATATATATATATATATATAAAACATTATAAAAATACTTAACTAATCTTAAACTATAAAAAAATCCATTAAAAAATTATAATATTAGTATTAATTAAAACTATATATCTAAAACTGTAATGACCTTAACAAAGAGTGAAATAAAAACATCATCAATCATATTTTTTATTTATATACATTAATAGAAAAAAGTATAGAAAAAAGCTGTCTGAAGATACTTCAAAATTCTTAATTTCTGCTCTATGAAGAAAGAAAAAAGGTTTGGAATGACATGAGAAAATGATCAAAGAGTTTAATTTTTGGGTAGGCCTACTCCATAAAATGTTTTTGTAAATATCGGCTTCCATCAGTTATCTATTGAAATGAATAGAACTGGAAGCACACCTGAAGAGTTCAGCTCTTTCCTTGTTAATGACAAAAGATCACAGATGTCAGCATGTTCTCACACACACCTCACTGATGTGAAGAGCGGAGAAATGTGCAGCGATGACAGTCCGAACCAGAGCTCACTGTGCAGAGCAACAGCATGCTGAGCAGCCAAAGAGCAAACAACCCAGCACTTCCGCTCAGGCCTGTTCCCTGCGGAAGACACCGGCTCTGCTACTGGCTCCTAATTACCATCGGCTCTCCAGAACGTTCCGTGGCCTCTCCATCTGTCCTCTCAGCAATGAGCAGAGAAGCTCCAGTCACCTCATGTAGTATTTAACAAATGGAAGGCTGCCACCCGACTCAGCCGAGGTTCATGCACTACAAGGGGGCAACGCTCCCTGCCTGGACGGGTGCACCTGGAGCCACCTGGAACCATCAAGAGCAAAATCAAGACAATATTAGATTGTCAAAAAAAAAAAAAAAAAATTGTTAATGTTGTACACTACAGTTAAAAGTTTGAGGTCAGTAAGATTCTTTTTTTTTTTTTTTTAAAGAAGACTCTTAAGCTCACCAAGACTTTATTGCTGCAGTTTGGGGATTAACTAGTACTTTCACGATTAACCATTATTAACTATGACTAAAATCCTAATTTGCGGCCCAAAATGAAAATTTATGTCAGTATTTACTCACCATCTTGTTGCTACAAACCAATATGTATTTATTTATTTTGTTGTATGCTTTCAAAATTATATATATTTGACTGAAACAATCAATATTTTTGCACATTGTTTAGTGCAGCCAAGTTTTAATAAATTACACACATCACCATTATATATTTTTTTATCTTAATAATTTATCTGATCCCACTTTTTAGGTTTCTATAATTTAACAGCCATTTAAGAGCTTCTTTCCAAGATCTTTAACACTATACAGGCCCATAAACAACCAGTTTTCAACTAAATGAGTACTAAAAAAGAACCTTCCCTGGTCTTGCTGTCTACAAATCATTGGTACACATTATTCTAAAGAAATAAAGTTTGTTGAAATCTTGCTCTACCTGAAATGACTTTCCTTTCTGTATGACGTCATCAACTTTTACATCCACTTTTCTTTACTTATTTTAGTCTCACCCTAATTTTTTCTTGTTTAATATCATAAATATGTAACATTACAGAACTAAAACAAGTTTTATTTTGATTTGAAATTATAATTTTGTCTCCTTGTAAGTCTATATTGATTTACCTCATCCATCAGGTCACAAAGTGAGCAACCAGCTTGTTATTTTCCCCTGAGGCGAATGATGAACGCCATCATAAAGCTTTGGAAAGTTCTGTAAGATCTGTTTTAATGCAGGAAAAGTTGTTGCAGGCCAGAACCGAAGCCTCTGACCTGTGAGCCGAGACGCAGGGACAGTTCTCCATTTCTGACGAGCTAACAGAGAGAAAAAAGCGAGGGAGTCAGAGAGGAAGGGCAGGCCTGCCTTGCGTGAAGCTGTCTGTGATTGTGTGTTCATCTGACCCTGATGTAGACCACAATCCAGACGCTTTCTCAAACAGTTGATCTTCTGCACATCAAAATCGCCTTGAAGACAATGAAAGAAAGTGTCTGTATAAACTTTTGTCTGGAATTATTGCTTTGTGTCCGTCTCAGTCATTCGACTCGAGTTTTGGCTAAACCAAAACAGGTTTCTCTTCATCATTAGGAAAATGAAAACTTAATTCATGCTACAAAAATATCTACAAATATCTACAAATATCTATATAAAAATATCTATCATGCTACAGTCCTGTAAGCATTCCGCTTGCAAATGATACAAAATCAAAATACTTTTTTGCAGTTTCTTCAGCAACATGTCATTAAATCTGCTTGAAAACAAGTCAATGTAAACCGATTTATACAGAATGGCTCGAGCTGAACGCAATCCGACTTAAATGACACACAGCAAAATTGTAGTGCAGACCGACAGCAAAGACAAAAATCACAAATGAGATTGAGAGAAGATTTGTCAACATGTTACCAGGTCTGCAATCAGTGATAAGGGTAAGGACAAAATAAACTGAGCAGTGTTCATTTTAAAGTTAACTTTATGTATCAACTATATATACTAAATACAGTACATATTTAATAAAAATGATCAAATAAATGCATATTTCTATAAAAGGATATATATCATTTATCCTGATTTAATGTCATTGCTTCTGAATTTAAAGCTGTTTATATATTAAAGACATAACTTTCATAAATTTTGGGGTCAGTAAGATTTTTATTCTTCCAAATTCATCCAAACTGCAAATGAAAGCATTTGAATGTTATTTTAAATACAGATTTCTATTTCAAATAAATTCTGTTCTTTTGTATATTCAACACTGATAATAATACGAAATGTTTCTCGAGCGACAAATCATCAAATTAGAATCATTTCTGAGAGATCATGTGACACTAAGGACTGGGGTTATTATGCTAAAAATTCAGCTTTGCCATTACAGAAGTAAATTACATGTCAAAATATACATATTAACACAGAAAACAGTTATTTTAAAATATAATAATATTTCGCAATTCATCTTTACTGTATTTTTGATCAAATGAATGCATTTTAGGTGATAATAAGAGCATAAGTCATAAGGTGAGTCTGATTGCCACTATTGAACAATGTAAGAAATGTGGAGCCTTTGTGAAACCTGTCCGGAAACTTGTGCTAGTGGTGCAGTCTCTTCTACAAAAGCAACTTCTGTAAGTACAGCGAGCTCTTCGACGAGCCTGACTGGAGACAACGCAGAGAAATAAGAAGGCTCTGCATAAGCGGGCCTCGCGGGGAGAAGCCTTTAGCTTGTTAGAGTGAGCGACTCAACACGGCTCCTTTCTGCTCCTGCTGACATTTCCAGTGGCACTGTCTGCAGAGACAAACTCAGATGGGACCCGAGGAGTCACTTCCACAGCGGCGACGCGTGCACCACCACAAGCTCTCGGTGTGAAACGAGCTCCCCGAGGAAGACAACTGTCAGCCGGGTCGGAGGAAGGGAGAGTCTTTATCTAACTCACTAATGAACGATTGTCTAATTTCCATCAGACACAGTCGCAAAGCCTTGGCCCTATCTCTCACGAAACACTGTCATGATAAAGGAATGTTAAGAGAAGGAGGGCGAGACGGAGGAGCAGAACGAGGGATGAAAACTGTCAAGAGGTCAGAGCAGGAATGGAAAAAAAAGAAAAGCGTGGAGGTTCTCTCCATCTTTATCTGTTGCTTCCTGAGCTTTTCCTGGCGAGGAATAATCTGCAAGTACAGACGATCGCGCGCCGCCGCTGGAGATAAAACACGGATGACAAAATATCAACTTTCTGCTACAAAATACTCCAAAGCTGTTTGATTAGAATATCAGCACAGACAGTAATTAATTTCAACTTTAATTACTTGCTGTACATGCCGATTAGATCGCAGGTCTTAGATGAGTTATTAAAACAGCAGGGAAATGTGCTTTGTGTGAATATGTGCGCATTAATAAAAGAGCGTGTTAATGTTCTTACCTCTCTTAACCTGTGTGCTGAATGGTGAAATTACATCATGCGCAGAGACTACGGGAAAGACCTTATCAGATCTAAAACACTTTGGTGTGTGAGTGAGAGTTCTTTAGAGCTATTTGATTTAACTCAGCGACCCGACTCTTTTGAATCTGTTCACCAAAAAGACTATAAAGATTTATTCACCATTTAATGTGCAATCGATTCTGCATTTGTGACCCTGGAACACAAAACGTGTCTTACTGTAAGTTGCACAGGGATATTTGTAGCAATAGTCAAAAATACATTGTAGGACTGCATTTGCACAACTTAAAATGCGATTCTTTTTTTTTTTGCAACATCAGATTCCAGATTTTCAAAATAAGCTGTATCTCTGCCAAATATTGTCCAATCCTAACAAACCACACATCGATGGAAAGCGTATTTATAAATGTATGTATTTATGTATAAATCTCAATTTTGAAAAGGTTTTGTGGTCCACCGTCAAATTTAGTCTCAGTGGCCACATTGTATGGAAATTGTGAGGAAAATTGGAGGATCCATGCATTAGCTTAGCAACTGCTATTGAGATGAATGGGAATGTTAACAGATAGCTCTTTGACTCGTTCAATCTGGTTATGTTATGTAAAAAACTGCGTATTTATAGTGACTTATGTCCTCAATAGCTTTTGTGCTTTATGGGGTTACAACATATCTTTTGTTCAGTAATATCACATGACAAACTGAGAGCCGGGTCTTGATTCAGTCTACTGGTTTTTGATTGGATGGAGGCACATCTGAATGTTCGCAGTCGACTGAAAGAAATGGGAGGGTTAAGTGGACTAAACGATTGGAAAAGTACAAGATATGTCACCAGAGAGAAGTCTGTCATTGATTAAACATAAAAAGCACATTCACAAGTAGCTCAGTTTACCTGCAATCCAACTGATAGCTCTATCATAATAGAAAGCCTTTAAGTTTGCAAATCAGTCGGAAAATATGATCCAAATTCAAATCTGATTGAACATTTGGAGTCGATGTGTAGCAACACTGTCTCAACTAATAGCATGACGCGCAGGTGGGACTATTCATTTGGGGGCCAGTTGGGTCTAAGAAGGCCACAAAGCATCACTTGTCTCAAAATGAATTTTCCCATACCAATCAAAGCACCATCAACCGTGCAAACACGTGAGCGGTCCATTTCTCAATGACAGCCTAATTAATTTACCTCACTTCTAAACACATTTTTAGCTCGTTTGGACTGAACTCACAGAGAAGTTCTGTAAAGAGTTTGTGGGAATGGCTAATCTAAAAATCCCCACCACGCAATAACGGGAGTGACAGCGGAAGGGTGAATGAGATAAGTCTCGGTAATGAAAGTGGACGCCAGAAGAAGCGGACAGTAATGAAGAGAGAGCAAGGGAGGGATGTTTAAAAACAGTTCAAGAAGAAAGATAAAGAGCGCAGGGACGATGTTATCTGCAGGATTGAAGAAAAACGCTTCAGTGGCCAATGCTTCCAATCACTTAATCGGTGCGACTCCACCCAACCCTGTCCTGTTCTCCCTCATATGCCATTTCCAAACCCCAAACAGGCCATCTTCAGTGTTTGTGAGAGAGAGACTGAGAGAAATGCTTTCTCAGGTCAAAGTCCTCTTACAAGGACACAGCAAAAGTGAGTGTGTTGTGCTGACTAATAATGATACACATTATAATTTTTGTTGTATCAAATGTCTATTACAGCTATGAATATTGATAATTATTTTCATATTGTGGCTGATATCTGAAAAAAATGCATAAAATAAAAAAATTCATAATAAATAAATATTTTATGCTATAAAAATGCAGGATATAAAACCAACAAACAGTGTTTTTTACAATAATTTTTATAATTGCTTGTTATTTGTTTATTGCTGTTTACTTCCCTTCAATAAAGTCTCAACTTTTTGTTAGTTATGCTAGTAGTTTTTGCTGTGGTGTCGAAATGGGTCAACAACAAGAACAATAAACATTTTTATTGTATTAATTTATTTACTTATGTCAGGGCTAGTGGTAATTTTTGGCAGTGCAAGTAAATATTATTTATTTTTGAATTGTACTTTTTTTATAATTTGTAATTACTGTGCAGATGCACTTCCCAAAATCACCCCACTAACTGTAATGATCATTTCTTTCCAAATAAGTATATTGCAATATACATTGCAGAAAAGAAATAAATAAATACTTTAACGTCAGTTTTTTTTCCAAAATCATACAGCCTATGCTATTTTGTCTAAATACATAAAAAATTACAAAAATAAAATCAATCCTTTTAAGTACTACATGTGAATTTAGACATCAGAATAGTATAATGTATGATAACCAGATATTTATTTTGAGATTTGCAAAAAAAGTACCTTTATTTAAAAAAAAAAAAAGAAATACATGCACAAATAAGTATCCAAATATCAAAAAAATAAATAAATAAATAAATAAATAAAAAATATATAATAATATATATATATATATATATATATATATATATATATATATATATATATATATATATATACTACTGAAAAATATCTCAATATGTTACTTTGTTCTTATGTTCACATTTTGCATTACTCAAACATGTCATAAAATCTATTAATAGCCAAAACTTTACAGATCCCTTTGAATTAAGGTAAAACACAGGGATGGTTCCAGTGAGAGATTGAACTAGTTTATTAAAAAAATCAGTAAGTAACTTGTAAGTGTTAAAGCATGCTGTGTGAACTGTGATGGTTTCTACCTGAACTTTTTACATACCATCTGTGTAAAAATGAGTCTTGGTTCCTCCCGTCTGTCTGATCCTCTGCCCCTCCACCTGTGAGAAGCAAGAGAAGGAATCGTTTAGCCCTAAAATCCAAATGTCATCAGCAGCTTCTGACAGAGTCATTGTCAGCTGAATCCATTAAATTTCTGTTGGAAGGGTTATCTCATAGATCTCCATCCCCATTCTAGTCAGAGCTTGAGAGGCATGCTTACAGACTGCCTACAAACCATCTGATGCATATTACACATAAAAATGTCAAAAGCTGGCTGTAATAACAAGCTGCGATCTGATTAGCTGGCTTTACAAAATTTCATGGAGTTAGCACACTGGATTTTATCAGTTCACCAGTTTACAAGATTAAGAATGCTACAATGAAGGAAGAACTAGCACTAGATCTGATCAAATTTGCATGGCTCATGGCATCAGATTTTTTTGAAAGATATCCAAGATATAAAGTCACTTGATGACTTGATATAATTTTTTTTAATGAATTCATATAAATGAATTAAATTATTATTATTATAATGATGAATAATAATGATAATTATTATTGTAGACATGTATGATTTCATTGTTACATATAATTTAGGATATTTACAGTATATGTAAGTCACTTATATACATACATATATGCCTACATACATATACATATATATATATACATATATATATATATATATATATATATATATATATATATATATGTGTGTGTGTGTGTGTGTGTGTGTGTGTGTGTGTGTATACACATACATTATGTATGTGTATATATTGTATAATATTATTATTAAAAAGTAATAATAATAATATGTGTGATATATTATTATTATAATTAGTAGAGACTTGATAGATATTTATAATCATAAAAAAAGAATAATTATAACATAATTTACTCACTCTCACTCTTTCCAAACCCACATGACTTTCTTTTTTTTAAGAGACACAAAAGGAGATCGCTGTACATAATGACTTACTTAGCTTAATAAAATACTTATCACAGTGATCAATGTGTAATTTTTATTATATTTTTCTTTTTTTTTCAGTTTGTGGTCTAAATGGAGTTCGAACACCAAACCAATATTTTGGAGATGCTCTGGATGAAGGGAAACCGCGGGAATGTGCTGGCCTCTCTGTGTAAACAAAGATGACCATATGATTTCGAGACAAAAACAGAGGTGGGATAGCATAACCACAACTAGCGTAAGGGAGGCGACAGGGAGATGCAAAACGTTTAATATGCTCCAAAAATGAGAGTTCGGTCTTCCTGAGATACACATATCAGTTCATTCCTCTGTATCTGTGTTCTTTCAGAATCAGAGCGAGCCCAGAGCAGAGATAGCAGTAAACAGAGACTGCGTTAGCATTGACCTAAATGTTATGTAATACAGTAGGCTATATTCTCCCATCAAAGTTAAATATACTGGGACAACGATAAGTTAGTTTTAGTCATGCACATCTCAATTTAGATGAACAGAGGGTTTAAAAAGGGTTTAAAACTGCATTTATTTGAAATAGAAATCTTAAGTAACACTATAAACATCTTCACTCTTACTTTTGACCAAATGAATGTGTCCTCGCTGAGAAAACGTATATATATATTTTTTATTATGTTTACATCAAAAGAAAACATACCATTTTGTTGAATAATTTTAGTAATTTATGCAAACGAACGTATTCACACAAGCACCTGCTCTTGAGAGGTGACTGATTTGAGAGGCGCGTGGGTAGACAGATGCCCAGCGCCCTGCACAGCGGTTTGGAGCAACAGACAAATAATTAGCAGATAATAGCAGATTGTGCTAATGAGAGCAGTATTTGACTAGGACACTTCACTTGACCTCCAGTGTTTTTCTGGCTGTCCGAGAAAAACGCCTGATTTATAATTACACTCCGCAATGTGCCATGAAATTGTTATTGTGGACTGGCTTTTTGAAAACGTTATCAAACAATTATTTTAATTTCCCCCGCTAACTGTTGCATACGTGTAGTAACTGAAGAAGATTGGCACGGCCGCACTCAGTTGCTGCGAGGACGACGGTTCATTGCAGATGACGAGTCGCCACCGACCTTTCTTTCTCCCTCTCTTCCTGCCGCCCGCTTTCAAGGGATGATGCAATGGCAAATGAAATAATTCACACAGATAAAACATTTTGAAATGTGGAGATAATCACTGCTAGCATACATGCCACTGATATCAGGCAGTTGTGAGAAGAAAAGTATTATTATTATTTTTTTCGCGGGCTTTTAAAAAATGAATCTGAGTTGAATCACATCAAATGAGAGAAAAAAAGCAACAACTCAAAGACAGTTCCAAGATGAGCCAACTCTAGGAGAAAATGACCGATAAAGTTCTAGCCAAAATATGATATCAGCCTGGAACGTGTCTCATTAGAAATGTGTGTATGACGTGGAAGCAGCTCGCGCTATCTGCCGGTGCCTGGTTTGCCAGCTGATAAGAAGCAAATGCAAATGTTCTGATAAGAACTGAATGCAAATATTTATGATATGATATTCCCTGGGAATTACGTGTGGATAAAACAAAGTGCATTATTTCCGGAATTCCTTTTCAGGTTTTGCCAAAATGCCCCCCTTTTTGCTCAGAATTTGCATTTCTTCAAAATAGATTGGGCTGCTGTATTATGTTAAGCTATTTGTTTGCCGAGGATGGTAATTAGTTACTGTAATTACAACGATGACAGTTTCTAAATTGTTTTTAAAGCATTACAGTGGGCCTGTGCCTGGAGATTGCAGTACTTATTTTAGGATTTAAGCAATTGCTGGAAGAACTCCCACACGAGGGCCAGAGTGGGATGTTTTTGAACTACAAAGCGGCCATTTTCTGAGCAAAGACGGGTTTGAAAATGTCTGTTAATTTACACTAATTGCTGCCTTGACTGTGTTTTGCAGCTCACTGGCTGATCGGGGACGTGTTATTGATAGGAAGTCTAGAGGGATCAAAATGGCCTCGCAAAGTTGATATGCGCGTGTACGGTCGGCATTTAGGAAAGACTTTTATGCTTTGAGTCAAGGAATGAATTGCTGGTGCAGGCATGAGTGTAATTACTGAGCAAAGTCTCTGTGTTGCAGACGCAAACTCGGTGTACTTTAATCCTTTAAAGAGCATTTCATAAACGAACGGCCTAAAATTGGGGGTTTGAACCTACACAAATGAATGCACAACACAACTAAGCTTTTAAATGGAGAGAAGCTAGGTTTTTGAATACCTGGCGCTCCGTTCTGTTAACAATTCTCAAATGTCTGTGTACTTCCGCTGATGTGGACAGAGCACAGTTTGCCCCATCACTGAACCTTTGGTGTCAAAAGAAGTGTTTGCAATTTGGTTACACGTCACTACAAACAACTCGATGTAGTCTAGACTCTTACGAAATAGTTCTTTTTTTGTTCTCTCGAACATATGAGTTATCAAATTGTGTGTTAAGGCTTTAAATTACATTTAAATTAGCATAATTTCTGACTTGTTAGAGCATTGCGTTAGCAGTGCAAAAGGTTGTGGGTTCAATACCCAGGGTACACGCATACTTGTAAAAAAATATAAATAAATAGTATAGCCTAAATGCACTGTCAGTAGCTTTGGATAAAAGCGTCTGCTAAATGCATAAATGTAAATGTAAAAAAAAGCTATGTCGTAATAAAAATGTAAAAAAAGAAAAAATACTTTTTTAGAAATACCAAATACATTTTCTAAATTAATTTACTATTTTTAATAATCATATAATTTATATAATCAATTAATGACCCCGAACGAATCATTAATAGAATCATTTAGTAGCTGGGGAACATGAAATCAGAAACCAAATGTCATATCTACTGTATACTCGAATACATTTCTCTTTGTTTCAGTCGATTGTTCTCCAACTCTTCTCTGATCCCTGACTGCAAAACAAAAAATAAGAACTGAACTTTTACAGTATATGATGGACTATCTTTTTGAATAGTCCACTTAAATATTTAACTGACCATGCAGCTGTTCTTTTGTCCGTTCCTTCTGATGCAACATGTAGGAAAACGAAAAGATCTTGTTGTGGAAGCAGAGCGCTACAGACAGCTGTAAGCATTTCTCGT
Source organism: Carassius auratus (assembly GCF_003368295.1). NCBI lineage: Eukaryota > Metazoa > Chordata > Actinopteri > Cypriniformes > Cyprinidae > Carassius > Carassius auratus. Next base: position 20,872,172 of record NC_039283.1, read on the forward strand.
GACATGATTCTTTTATTACACGCATTAGCAAAGAGTCACCTTGACCATACGACGGCATGCAGAAAAGAAACATCATTGTTTTACAAGACTGATGAAACTAAATGGACTGAGGGAGTAAAATATAGAGAAAAAAAGGATGAAAAGATGTTTGTAGACATTTTCCCAATGAGGAACGCTACAAGCCCTTCTCCAAATCCCAGCCCAATAATGAGAGTGGTGATATTCTCAGGCGTTCAGCTGCAAGTGTGTAACAGGATTTCTTACACTCTTAATCAGAGGCAGCCATGTTGTCTGTCTGATTTCCTAAAGCCCAGAGGAAGGCATCTTAACCGTATATGACGGTGGCCACGTTTTCTTCACAGGAGACACTTAGAAATGAGGGAAATTGTGGTCAACAAGCATGAGACAAATGTAAAATATCTGACTTACAGTGACAGAGTTGCAAAGTTGTTTTACAGCAATACCTCATTTTTCAGTTTCGATTTGGACTTTGTCATTTAATACCCTGTGGTAAGAAATGTCTGTGGTCTCGACTGAATTTGGCTGATGCTTCCCTCCATTTTCCTTCATTTAAGTGTCAGCTTTGACTTACTGTAGATGTATTTCTTATAATTCCTGGACACAAATGAAACGATTGCTGGCATACAGTAAGAGTACAGAGCTATAAAATGAACGTGGATAGCTCAGATCTCTTATGAAACTCTAGTGGAGCGACATGCAAGATGACGCAAGTCGTTTTCTATAGAGAAAAATAACAACAATTTTAATCTGTTGCTATTAATTCATTCAGAGATCACTGATATATAATCGCAGACTTTACAAAATTACACATTTCTGAGATCTTTTCAGAAGCTCTTCCGAGGTCTTTTTTTTCTCACAAGAAATTCCAAAAGGATACATTACTAAGGGTTTATTGAGTTTTTTTCAACTTTTATATCTTGTCAAATCTGACCACAGTTTTTGCGATCTCTTTTGAAACTCTAGAGGAGGAGAACAATCAAACTCAATTGCCATATTTCTGTTTAGAAGAAACAGATGAGACAATAAAGAACCTTCTCTTATACCAATGAGAAGCCCTTTCCATCATGTAACAGATAATGTTACATGATGGAAAGGGTTTCCATCTGTGCTTCTGCTGCAGCAACAAATGACTCCGCATCCTCATATTGTGTGGAAATGCCTAAGTTCTTGAAAATAAAGTTTCCTGCTTTAAACGTTGACGACATTAGTATAAATACATTTAGATGTGCTGGTTTTATCTGTCTTACACATTGTTATTTTCCAGAGCAGCAGAACAGTACGCCTGCCCCAGGATGTGGGGTGACCTCCCAGAATGCACTGCAGCGATGTAAACAGACAGCGAAGGATCATCCCTGTGCTCTGTTGATGCAGCCCCCCAATTCAGAGCTTAATTAGCACTTTGCCACCCTGATCACTCCGCTTTTCGATTTAACAAGATCCCTCTGAAATTACACAGGATTAAGAGAAGTTGGTTAATAAATTAGGATGTGCATCTGTAATTTAATTGCATCTTAGACCATTAATTAACAAGCTACCTATGCAATAGTTACTGTGATTTCTGTTAATTAGTGGCCAGGTCTGATAAAGTCTCCCTGTAAAAAGAGAAAACAATTAGCTTATGGAAGTGAGTGTCTTTAAAAAAGAAAATCCTAATTGTTCACAGTAGAGGTAATATAGCAGAGGAGATAAGCATTCAAGTACACATTTTAATTAAGGGGTAAATCTAAATATTTGACGTTCATTGGATAATTAATACATACTCATTACAATTACTAAGCTTATTGCTACAAAGAAAACAATACATCATGTTCCTGCAATTGAAACACTCACAATAGTTGATATTTTTTGTGTGAAGGGGCACATCCAAGGACGTCTGATTTGGCCTTTTGTGCCGTTATCTGAATAAAGGAAATAATACTCACCATCTTATTGCTCGTTCTGAACATGAGAGTATTCAGATGCAAACAAACCTCCTCATGACCGACAACTTCTGTGGAATGAATCAGACAAATTAATTTACGCTTTAATTGATTTACATTGGGTATTTGCATGACATCATATGATGAAGTGCTTGAAACACCACTGACCTTGAGAAAATACACCTTATACCCACAATGCTCTCATTTACTGCATTCAAGTCATGTCACAATGATCTTTATAAGATGAGCAAATATGAATACATTACAAATTTGTCTCTGTGTCATTTAAAAAAGTCACTGTGGAAACGAATTGGGACAGTATTTGGACATTATTATGCTTGTGTATGTAGTGTATTGTACAGTCTAAATGCCAGAGGAAATATATTTTTGCTTAGTGTATACATTATTTATTTGTATTTTATTTTGTTTAATATTTTTCAGATGCAAGAAGAATATCATTAAAAAAATCATAGTCAAGAAAGACCATAGCTGCAATTATATTCAGTTAATTCATCACTGGAAAAAAAATTAAAAATTCACAGTATTGAACACAGAGTGCTCGGATGTATGGTAAACAGAAAATGTGCTCACTACACCCCATATGCATGCCATACCCTGCAGGAAGAGTACAAATAATATGGTAGTAAACTTTCTAAATCAGAATAATTCAAAATAAACAGTGATAGCCACAGACACTCTTGAATATACTGTACGGTTTATGTGTAGATATCAGGCAGTGAGAAGGCCTGGGGGAGAGAGCATAGACTGTCTGACTGTCTGAGTCTGCAGGGACTGGAGTGTGTATGAGTGTGCACGTGTGTGTGTGTGTTGTGTGTGTAGCTCATTAGCTCACTTACATAATTCAGAAAGTGTCAAATCCTCCTGGAGAAGAACACAGCAGCATCAGAACGCCATCAGCAACACACAGCCTGGGAATGCAGCACAAGCCCACAGAGCACTGGAAATTTCAACACACATTTCTCATTTTATCATACAGAGATTTTGATGGCTGAGTCCTCTGATTAACTTATAATGTGATATAAGGCCATGTTAGTGGCTTGTAGTTTCGAACTGCTCTTATCATTCATCCTGACTCACGCTGCACCGTGACAACACACTACAGAGCGTCATTTAACCTTTACAGCACACATATTGATCCGTTTTGGTTATCAGACTGCAATCAGAGCACCATGTTACACTCAACTCAGGTTCACAATCACTGACAAAAACTGCTGCACAGATCACTGTTGGCATCACAGTGTGAAGATCTAACATGCTTATAATTTGCAAGCCTTATTATGATCATTAGCATATACACCTACAGTATACAGTGGCCTTGAAATGCATTTGGACACTTTAAAATGTACTAATGTCATTGATGCAAAGTACCAAACCAAAGCCCAAACAAATGATGCTAGTGCTTTTACCAGAAATAACTTATGTGGAATTGTAAGAAATCTTCCTACCTGGTCTCAAGGTGATTTTTATTGACTGTGTGATGTTATTTCCTCACAGGTTTCCAGCAGACTAACCATAAGCATTTAAAAAAAAAAAACACTTTAACTTTAAACATGCTCCGCTAACATTTGACAATCACAAAGCATCACAATACTTTCAGTCTTAAGTTCAAATATTGTTTTTGGGTAGTACATTTTCATGCCTCCATTATATGGTTGTAACATCGAGGATCAAAACATTAAACTCAGAAAAAAGAAAAAAGAAAATCATGTTATGATTGTATGATTCATTGAGTTGATGTACAATGACATTTTAGTGCCATGAAAAAAAAATCCAACATTAAAAAAAAAAGAAATAATAATAATAATAAAAATAAAATAATAGTCATTCCACAAGTGAACTCAAATTGTCCAGAATAAAACCTTGATTTCAAAAGTAAAGTCATAATATTACAGATATAAAATACAATTAGAATAAAATATTCTATAATGAGATATAAAATACATTTTTAATATTTACAAAAATTTTTTTTTATCTCAAATATATATATTATTTTATGGTGGTTATTTTTAAATAATATTTTTGTTTATTTTATTCTTTTTACATTTGTGATCATTTCATTTTCTCTGTCAGTCTTTTGTAAAAATCCTTTAAATAACTAAAGCCCGGTCCTTAATGACATCATCCTAGAGAAGTGACATAATTTCTGTTAAGAAAACAGTATTATAAATGTATTTGATTGCCTTTAAATTACATTGACCATGTGCCATCTTTCTTTAAAATAAATGCTATTTTTCTACACATATTTTGTTATCGAATGCAGTGTCATTCATTTATTTTTGTCCTTGTCTTAAATGTAAAACCATATAAATATGGGAGTGCATTTAACACATCACAAAAACGAAAAAGATATGGAAATTGTTAGTCTAATCCCATGAGTTTAGGATTAAATCATCATGTAACAATTGAATATTTACAAAGGTGAAGACTGCTAAGCACCAGTGATGCCTCGTATTTATGTGGCGATGACAGTGATAATGCTGCTTACAATTCTTTAAAAAACATTACGGTTGCTATTATTATTATTATTTACGTACGGGTGGTTACACAATTCCCTGTTCATCCCAGCCTTTCCTGCGATGTGAATAATGTCATCGACAGCACAAACCCCTCAGCAATACTGACAGTGTGTCACAGATAGAGATGCTCACCAGAGAGCCTCTCGAATTTCCTCGACATGCTGATAACAGATAGATTCGGCATCAAGAGAGCCACTTTAATAGGCTTTTTAACTCTTGATCTTGAGGCAAAATTAAACATACAGTTTAATTGAATCGCAGGTTCAAATGACAGTCATCCCATGATAAATTATTCCCTGTGCTTCTCACTGATTTCGATTCTTTCTCTTGCACAGGAAATGGATTTCAGGCTTAATGAATTACACAAATTTCAAAATGACTGGCTGGCTGCTTCTGAGAGATATCGCAGTGCTTTGTGAATATTTAGATTTCGTGATGAGATTCAAATGCAGTGAATCCTAGACAGCAGCGTTCAGCTGGAAGCAGAAACAAAGATCTTTGCTTTTTACACAGAAGCCTTGCAAACCAGTTAATACAGACTAGAATCAGAGAGAGTGTATGAGAATATGTTTTTTTTTCTCTCTCTTCTGGTATTATCACTAATTTGTATTTCAGTGAAATGATCTCCAGCTCCTGAAAACTATCATCCAGCTTGTTGAGTGTACTTTCCTGTCTCATGGATGAAATTTGTTATCTGGGATTCACATTGAAAATGGAGAGCATTTGACTTTATTTCCAATTGGCCATTTTCTTCTAGTTCCATAATATACGTCTTTTATTCATGTTCCTATACTTGTCTTCAGTTCATCTGAAATGTATTTCTTGTTTGCTCTTGGTATTCGATTCTTTTAAAACAAACTGTGAAAAAATGTGACAATTTGGCACTACAAGAACTACAAAAGTCTCAAGTTATAGTCGATTTAATGACAAAAATGGACCAGGAAACCAACTATGAAACAAAACATACAATGTTATGTACATAAATATCAAAAACTTGAAATAAATAGTACAAATTTAGATAAGCATGTGACAACTGACATCACTGTCCTGAGAAAACTTACTTATAATTGCAGTTTTAGTTTGATGGACGGAAAGTCTTTTAAGATATTTGTGAACCCATATACAAATCAGCTAGATAAAAGCAAGCATTTTGACTCAAAAACTTTTTCGTGAAATATAGCCTTAATCTTCATTGGGTGAAAACCAACCCTGGTCTCCCCCACAATTTGTTGCAGTTCTTGTTTTATATTTAGTCAATTAATTTAATAAGTAGATTTTTTAGCGTTTGTGTTGGTCACTGCATATGCTGAATTCATTATGTGTCTTCAGCGACACATGCAGAATTTAATAATTCAACTCGATCTTGTCCTAGAAGACTAAGCAGAACTTAAACACTGCTACGGCAGGCACAAAAGCAGCATTCACACACTAGTATTTCAGCTCATTCTGACAAACCCTTCATGTGCACAAACACGCTCATGAAAGCAAGTCAGAGGAGGCTTTGTGTTTTCTCTGGCGGTGGAAGTCGATGTCGTTTGAGGCTCTTTGCTGCGAGCTGCAGGATCGAGCCGAGGGGCCTGACAGCTGTAACGTGTCTTCTGGGACGGTCCAGAGGAGATCAGGCCACGGTGACACAGCGCTCATTAGCAAGAGTGAAAGAAACCCCTCGCAGATGGCTGTCAGTGTTCAAAACGCAAAGCACGTCGGATACACCAGACATGTCAATTGAGGTTTGAATTCCTTCTGCTTGATTTTATGACATCATGATATTCAAGCAGCGTTTATTTCGTTATTTCCTCCATCTAAAGAACAGAGGGTAATGGAAGACGGGAGCACGCTGACATCTGAAAATGTGTTTTCTAATGAGCGTGCCATCTACCTAACAAGAGTCTCGGCTTGTCATTCATCAGCACAAATTACCAGCTCTGCATTTGATGTGTTCTCGCCGCGGCGGATGACAGCTTCGTCTGTTCGGCAAACAGAAAAGTGGGAAATATGGCAGCTCCTGTTTCCGTGGGGCCTCTGAAATCAATTAGCGTGTTTACCTGTCACAGTTCAAATGAGGGCCACGCTACAACAAACCTCATCATTTCCATCACGGCGCAGTCACCTGCTCCTCCGGTGCTTCATAAATAAATGGACATCGGTCCAGATGTAATGTAATAAGAGTGATTCCATCAGCCCAGCCAGATCTCATCAATCTCACAGCGGCTAATTGCAGGGACACCTGGTGTGTTTCTGCTCTCGGAGAGAGATGCTGCAGCTCAAATGCTTCCTGAGGACCCGATTCAGTCTGAACGCATAACACCAGAGAGTTTCACACAACTAACTGAAACTAACTAAATAAAAGTGGGACATTTTAGAGCCTAAAACACCAACAAATCAAAACGTCATCACTATCATGCAGTATATTGCGACATACAGACCCGATCTCACGGCAATTCATACATTTTTCACAAGGTGGCTTGTTCGTATGAATTCGTACGACCACACTCGTACAAATTCATACGATTGTTGCCAAATCATACGTATTTTACGAGTTGCACAATTGGTATGATTTATACGAATGACCTACACCTAACCCCGCCCCTAAACCTAACCGTCACTGGGGTCGTATTAAATCGTACGAGTGAGGTCGTACAAATTCGTACGTATAAGCCACCTCGTAAAATACGTACGAATTGGTCCTGAGATTGTGTTTCACAAGTTATGTTTTTTGGGAGTAAAAACTAAAAATTCCATGTTTCTCGTTATTATGGAAGTCAGTTTCCACCATGGGATAAAAAAAATCTAAATAAAATAAAATAAATAAATGAAAAGGTAATCACAACTTTTAGTCTCACAATTCAGACTTCTTTCCTCAAAATTTGAAGACAAAGTCAAAACTGTGGGTTATAAATGCAGAATTCATAATTTTGAGAACAAAAGTCAGATTTGTGAGATATAAGCTCACAATTGCAATATTTTTTGAAAAAAAAAAAAATCACAATTACCTTTTCTATTTTTCATTCCATTGCGGAAACAAACAGAAAAAAATCTAACTTATATTTTAATGAAAGAAAATCAGCATTGAAAGACAATTACTAAGAATTGTGAGATATAAACTTGGAATTGCAAGGAAAAAAAATCTCTCAAAATTCTGAAAAGTCTTACAAGTCTCAAAATTTTATCTTTTTATATATATATATATATATATATATATATATATATATATATATATATATATATATATATATATATATATAACTAAGTTTAGATCTTGCTAATTGGAGTTCATATCTTGTAATCCTGAGATTGTGAGATAAGTCTCAAAATTTTATCTTTTTATATATATATATATATATATATATATATATATATATATATATATATAACTAAGTTTAGATCTTGCTAATTGGAGTTCATATCTTGTAATCCTGAGATTGTGAGATAAGTCTCAAAATTTTATCTTTTTATATATATATATATATATATATATATATATATATATATATAATATATAACTAAGTTTAGATCTTGCTAATTGGAGTTCATATCTTGTAATCCTGAGATTGTGAGATAAATCGTCAAATTTCCCTTTCTTTTTATCCAGTGGCTGAAACAGGCTTGAGGCTGCAATCCAAACATAGCGTTACTGTACAGGTCTAGAATAGAACTAAACCAACTGACAATGAGCAGTGATACATTAATGATACTTGTTACTTTACCTAACACTGAAGTACCCAACCAAATCTGCACAATAAATCTGACCTGTTGGCCATCGTTACCTTCTGAAAGTCTTTCAGGTATTTGCCGAAGCTCAGTTTTGGTTCTGTAAGCAGTTCCGACTACAATAAAAGTGTCCGTGAACGTGCAATTGGTGCAGCTCAAGCTGGATTAAAAGTTGGGCTGCAGGACGGTAATAATACTGAAAGAGATATGAAGCAATGCTGCAGCTGACCTACTTGTAAAGCTCTCAACTTTTTCTCCTCTCATTCCACAACTCTAAAAATAACACACTGTCCAATCTCAGAAATATTTCAGGCATTCCTTTGACCCCTGGCCATCATATAACGGCTCTCACAGCAGGGTTGATTACTAGTCAGAAAAAACAAAAACAAAAAAAACAACAGCACATTGGATGCATAATTTGAATTTGAGGAAATATAATTAAAAGAGAAAAAAAATCTACATATACATGTTAACAGAGAGAGGGAGAGAGAGAGAGAGCAATATCACATGAGTAGCAGTGCGATATGGCTTTATATCAGGGTGGCTGTGATCCGGCTCTAAGCACAAGGCCACAGGCCGAGTGCCGTATAAGTGATATTGCTCATTTATACAACAGTTATTTCTTGTCCTCGAATCTGATTGCCTGATTTCCTTTTCCAATGGTGCGATATACCAGAGATAACTGAACTCCAACCATTTCACTGTTTTTATCCAGATCTTCTGCATTTTGCCACTGTTTACACTATATATATTTACACACAAACACACACACACACACAATTTATGAATAAATAATGAAGTACAAAAAAAGTTTATAGAATTATATTACAATTAAATTAAAATAATATATAATTTTAAATTGGTGGTCCATAGTCCTTATTTCTTAGTCAAATGTATTCATTTGACATGACACAAAATCAATATCATACAAAATCTTTACAAATATTGGACAGGATGAGCTAAATAAACTTATCACTGCATCTAAACCAACAAAATGCATATTACTGTAGATCCCCTACCCACTAAATTACTGCAAGAGTTGTTACCTGTAGCAGAAGAACCGGTTCTAAATATTATTAACTAGTCGTTATCTTTAGGTCACATCCCAAAACCATTCAATCTGGCAGTTATTAAGCCTCTTATTAAGAAACCACAACTAGATCCTAATGAACTGGGAAATTACAGACCCATTTCAAATCTTCAGTTAATGTCAAAAATTTAAGAAAAGTTGTGTCTGTATCTCAAGCATTCAAATAATATATCTCATAATCTTGTACTGCAGTTATATCTGATCGAATGCATATTATTATTCGTTAGCTTGGGTTGAACAAACCATTCTTGCTTGGTTGGAACAGCAGCTACACTAATTATGTATCTATTTGTTTCTCTGTTTCTGCCCCAGGTTGACATCCCCTGGTAACTAGGAATTACTCAAGCTTCAGTCTGGATCCAGCCCTTACAAAAACCTGAGATGACCGTACACCCGAGAAGAGATGATGCAAACCCCTCAGTTGATGCCAACTCTGAAATAACATAAACTACCAAATTTTGCTACAAGTTTGCAACATATAAGCATGGCTGTTAATAGTGTTCATTGTCTGGTTAAATCATTAACTGAATTTTACTGTACATTTTTGCCATATGTACATCAATTTGACTGAGTCACCACTGACAAGCTACTACCAAATATATTGTAGAAACTTTATTTTCTGTAAAGCTGCTTTGCAATGATTTGTATCATGAAAAGTGCTGTACAAATAAACTTGAACTGAATTTAATTTAATAATCAATAGATTCAAATGCTAATGATAAATATTATCTGGAAAAAGGCTGTAGCTGCCATGATGTTGCCCTGTTTAATATATATATATATATATATATATAAAGAATAATGGCTGTGATTATTGTCTTAATTAGGAGAACTGTGTATCTTATTGGTTGTGAAAAATATCTACATATCTAAGGAAAAATATATATGCATAATTTCTTCTTTAACCCTCTTCTTCGTCTTCCTGTCTTTCTAATTCATGTTCCAATCCTACATGAACTTAAAGAAATGAAAGAAAGCTGATTTAGAATTTTATTCAGTCCTGATTAAAAGATGCCATCAAGAGCTATTAACTGCTCCCATATATGCCAGAACAGATATTCATGCAATGAAGATAAATCACGTTGCACCTCTCAAAAAAACCCCCAAAAAAACAATGCACATTTGTACTGTATATTAATGCACAGATGTATTAAAAATGAGCTGATGTAAATCTGTAACAGGCATGATAAATTCTTTACAAGACAGCTTGAATCTCTTGTTTCTATAAGTTTAGTTGTTTTTAGTAGTTTGTCAAGGCAGTCAATGAGCCAGGAACGATTGATTCTGAATCTGTTCTGGGATTTTGATCAACTAATAATGGGTTTATTTAGCTTCTTTGGTGTGTTGTTGTGTCCATTTCTCTCACAGTATGCGCATGGCACTTTGAGATGAGATGGAATTAGTTCCTAACACATCCAAACCTTGCATATCTTGGTGGGGTTCTGTTAGCCCAAATCAAAGTGGATGCAGACACAGTTACACAATAACACGGCTAGCTGCGTCTCACAAAAGATGACCAAAATCGACCGCAGACTGTGCTTTCTACAGACCATGCAAACCAGTTCATTAAAAGATGAAGCCGACAGCATCCTCCCAAGCAATTTGGTATTATACAAGTGAAATTAATAGTGTAAAACAACCTACTGGAAGAAGCTGTCAGCTGGAGTCCTCAGTGCTCTGCTGTAAACCCACGTGTTAAACCTTACAGCAATGTTCCTGTTTAGAAGAAATGCTAGCAACTCATAGATCACCACACCACAAAAATCAGAGAAAAAAAGGTTATGGTTTCTATTCAGAGAATCCTGAAAAAAAGATCACAGTTTCCACAAAACTGCAGCCTAACTGTTTTCAACATGTATATATATATATATATATATATATATATATATATATATATATATATATATATCTTGAGCAGCATATCAGCATATTAGAAAGATTCCTGAAGGATCTTGTGACACTGCATGAATATTGTCAACGTTTATAAAAGAAAGTCTCTTGCTCATCAATACAAGACACAGTAAACAGTACTATTATGCAATTTTATTATTACTATATAATTAAAAATATATATATTTTAAAATACATTCAAAATTTACATTTAATTTCCTTTGATGCAAAGCTGAATTTTAAGCATCATTAATCCAGTGTTCATTGTCACATGATCTTTCATAAATAAGTCTAATATGCTGATTTGCTCACTGGTTCTTATATTGTCAATTCTGAAATCAGTTTTTGCTGCTTTTTCTTCTTCTTTATTTTTGTATCATTATAAATGTCTGTCTCTTTTGATCAATTTATTGCATCCTTGCTAAATAAAAATATTCTTTTCTTTTCTTTCAGCATATCAGAATGATTTCTGAATGATCATGTGACACCGAAGACTGGAGTGATGATGCTGAAAATTAAGCTTTGCATCACAGGAAAACATGACATTTTAAAATGTATTCAAATAGATTTTTTTGTAAATAATAATAACAGTCATAGTAATATATATATATATATATATATATATATATATATATATATTTTAAATAATAATCATAGCAATAATATTGCACAATATTACTGTATTTATCTCTTTTTCTCGTTGCTAGGATTTCACATTGGTAACACTTTAGAATACTGTTTCTTACTTACTACATAACTAATTAGGAATTATTGAAGAACTAACAGGTGATTATTCATTAACACTTAACTCACTACTGTTAACTACTAAGAAAGATGTGTTAATTAATCAGTATGTAATATAATTTTATGATTGTGTTAAGTAACAGTTAGCTAATCAGTAACTAATATATTCTGTGATACCTCCTGAATAACTACTATTAATTATCTACTAGTTAAGGTTCAAGAAAAATAACTATGAAATTACTACTTCTGAACAGTTAAACGCAAAAAAACACTATAATAATCAGGCTGTGTCCCACAAATCAAGTACTTGAGTAAAAGTACAGATAACCCAATAGAATATTACTCCAGTAAAATTATAAGTAGGCTTGTTAATTTTCAAAATTACTTGAGTAAAACGACAAGTACAAAGAACTACTACAGTAGCAACTTTGTTACAGTCCAATTATTAGCCTATAATGGAAATGAAATAAGGATTTAGTTTGCTTCTAAATGTTTAACTTTTGATTATGAAATGTTTGTTACATTAATTAAAATGTGGGCAGTATACATGTTAAAATGGAATAAAATATGCTGTATTAAGAAATGTTCTCATCTGAAATAAACAGATGAGAGTATTTTACAAAGTTTATGATTACTTTTATAGGTTGTTCTTAGTCAAAATGATGTAGTTTATTATTTACTAGGTTCACTTTAGAATTCTGTAAGTTCTGCAAAATTATCTGATAATTCTTTATTAATTACTAATGGGTTCCCTATGTTTTCACTTTAGAATACTGTTTCAGATTCTAAGTAATTCTTCAGGAATTATTTGATATTTCTTCATTAATTACTAATCGGTTCCCTATGTTTTCACTTTAGAATACTGTTTCAGATTCGAAGTAATTCTTCAGGAATTATCTAATAATTCAGCCTGATCTCACAATCAAAACGTACATATTTAGACGTAAATGAAAACTGTCCAATACGTATGTGCCTTTACGTATTTACAGTGTTGTTTACGTATTATCTGGACGTAATTACAGGTTCGACGTAACTAAATTTACATAAAAACAACCTAAAATACGTAAAGATAGAACATGTTCTTTGACCAGTCAGTTATCCATAGAAAAATGCGTAACCCCACCTGAACCTAAACCTACCCAATTTATACAGAATGTTAAAAGAATAAAACATAATAAAACACAATTTTAGTAAAAATATAACATTAAAACGTTATTTTGAGCCACTAACGTTAATTCTACACCTACTCCTAAACCTACCAATAACCATTTCTTAAAACTACATAACGTTATTGTTATAAATAAACAAATAACAGACAAACAAACGTAACATTAATCATTTATTTTTCGCGAAAAGATCAAAAGTGGTACCAAAAGTAGTTCAAATGATAATGAGTTCCAGTCGCAGTCCTCTCTGGAGGTAATAGTTTTTATAAGGTACAGAGCAGAATTTAATTTATTAATCCGTGAAATTATGAATCTGTCTTCTCTCCGTGAAGGCGCACTGGCGCAGTACTGATTTCAAATGTCTATCAACTGAAACACGGCATGTCGCAATCTGTGACGAATTAGGTGAGAACCAATGAGAGTTCGATATCAGTGCCGTAAACCGTGTCGTAACGTTTCTCGAGGGTGGCGCACTGGCGCTATTTTCACATTCAAATCATATAACGAGCGCGGGCTTTGACTATGTGATGGTCGCTGTTACTGAGAATGAAGATGAAGATCGATTGATAAAGGGCTGAATTTGGATATGTTCCTTGCAAACTTCTGGATTCTAAAGATATGGAGTACAGCAAACAAATAAAATGGATGTGATTTGTAATTTCATGCTGTGCTTTTGTGTATCTATGGTTGTAATGCCACTCATTGGATAGGAGAAAATCGCACAGCAAAATATTGCAAAATGTTTCAGGTTCAAAATAAGTCATTCAGAATTATTTGATCATTAATTATTAATTACTAATGGGTTCCCTATGTTTTCACTTTAGAATACTGTTTCAGATTCTAAGTAATTCTATAGGAATTATCTAATAATTATTTATTAATTACTAATGGTTTCCCAACATTTCCACTTTAGAATAGGTTTAATGTTTCAGGTTCAAAATAAGTCCTGCAGAATTATTTGATAATTAATTATTAATTAATAATGAGTTGCCTATGTTTTCACTTTAGAATACTGTTTCAGATTCTAAGTAATTCTTCAGGAAGTATCTGATAATTCTTTGTTAATTACTAATGGGTTCCCAATATTTTCACTTTAGAATAGGCCTAATGTTTCAGGTTCAAAATAAGTCCTGCATAATTATTTTATAATTCTTTATTAATTACAAATTGGTGTACCTGTATTTTCACTTTTCCTGGTATATATATATATATATATATATATATATATATATATATATATAATATATATATATATATATATATATATATATATATATATATATATAATGTGGTATATGCTGAGGAGGCACACATACAGTACTGTATATAAAATATAAAAACCAAGGTAAGTTATCACAAGGCACTGGAGTGGGGTTCCTACTAGAAGGTGATTTCTTACAAAACACACTCACAAAACAATTTACTACATAGGCAAAACCTCTATAAAATGTATTGCATTTATTAATATTGCATTTTTATACTACTACTATTATTGCTAATAGCATTTATATGAAAGGGTCACAATTCAATGTAATTGTGTAAAACTGTTCATTAGTAGTTACTTCATAGTTATTTTTCTAGAACCCTAAGTAGTAGATAATCAATAGTAGTTCTTCAGGAGGTATGACAGAATACATTAGTTATCGATTAGCTAACTGTTACTTAATATAATCATAAAATTATATTACATACTGATTAATTAACACATCTTCCTTAGTAGTTAACAGTAGTGAGTTAAGTGTTAATGAATAATCACCTGTTAGTTCTTCAATAATTCCTTATAAGTTATGTAGTAAGTATAACAGTATTCTAAAGTGTTACCTTCACATTTGAAATTGTGTTTGGTGTGGTTGTTCCTTACTGGCCTTTAAATATGCCTTCCTTCAATGTAGATGGAATTTTGTCACTTGTACGCCAGTTTTAGCATCTTCCTGGCAAAATAAAGTAAAATCGAATCAAATCTCAAATCACTTATCAACAAATGCACAATTTAAGGGATCGTTTATACAGCTCAAATGATTCAATACAAGGTATGTTATAAAGTAACATTTTTAGGATTAGAGGTTCAAATGCTAAACACAGCCAGAAAAACAGCAAGCAATACATTGAGCAAACTTCATATCTGTATAGATGCAGTGCTTTGTTTGGCCCAGTTTAAAGTGAACAAATTCTTCTGCTGGTACAGGCCTCTGCCTTGAGATTGCAGGTGCACATGCAGCTGCCAGACCTTTGGGGGGAGTTTTATTTTTTTGTCCTCTTCTCAGCTGTCACTCAAGATGATGGGCAGCTGCGGCTGGAGATGCACAGAGGCTGCTGTCATCCACCATCACCATCACCCTCTTTAACGATGGAGGTGTGTGCATCCGACACTCACCAGGGAGAGCGTGCAGCCAGGATTCAGTGAAATGCTATACAGAAACTTTGGGGCAGTAATGAGGAGATTTGACATAACTGTAATATTAACCAATGTGCAGCGCTGTTTCTGGATTGGGACACGGTAAAGCAGTGAAAGAAGTGTGGGCCGGCAGCCTGTGGGGTTTTACTGTAACAACAAGAGCACAATCAGTATCCTGACATGAACTCAAAACACTGTGGAGCCATATGACAGGGACATGTCTGTCACACCTAATGGAGCAAATACCAGAAATATCCACATCACTTTATTCACCAAGGTATTGCGCATCTGTAAATGGGGTTGTAAAGTTCCCACTAATAACTGTTAGTTTGT
Organism: Carassius auratus; assembly: GCF_003368295.1. NCBI lineage: Eukaryota > Metazoa > Chordata > Actinopteri > Cypriniformes > Cyprinidae > Carassius > Carassius auratus. Next base: position 20,887,978 of record NC_039283.1, read on the forward strand.
AACATTAAAGGAACAGTTCACCCAAAAATGAATTTAAAAAATGACAATTTGCTGAGATTGCTGGGAACAGATTTGGAGAAATCTATCATTCCATCAACTGCTCACCGCTGGATCCTTTGCAGTGAATGGGTGCCGTCAGAAGACCATAAAGAGCTAATAAATACATAATAATCTACAAGTAATCCACATGAGTCTAGTCCATCAATTTACGAAGGAAAGCTTTGTGTGTGGAGTTCTCCATGCATAATATTGCTTTTTCCAGCGAAAAAGTCGTATTGTCCGAACAAGGAGAGAAATATGCACAGACCAAGCACCGTTTACAAGCAAAAACAGTCCAAAACAAACGTGTCGGTGGATTTAAATGCGTAAGTATAATGGTGGATTTACTTTTTCCACTGGAGGAAGTGTTATAATGGATTATGGGCTGGTATTTGGACTTGTGCACTTTTGCGATGTTTTTATCAGCTGTTGGGACTCTCGTTCTGACGGTATCCATTCACTGCAAAGGATCCATTGGTGAGCAAGTAATTTAATGCTCATTTCTCAAAATATGACATATGTATGAGCAACTTGCTAAAACCCACTCATCTTAGAAACCTCTTAGCAATGGTCTGAACAACCTACAGCATCCACAGTGTTATTGTTAAGAAAAACTAAAACTAAAAATAATTTTGAACTGAAATAAAAATACATTTTAAATATTAAATGAAAACTTACAATTTTAATAAAAATGTAAAATCTAACTCAATTTTTTTTTTGAAGAAATACATTGAAGTTACTACAAATAAATAAAAAATAAAGCTAAACAGAAATACTTAATGAAACTAAAACTTAAAATACTTTTCCAATGAAAACTGAAAAATAGCAATAAAAAGTAATAAAAATGTATAAATACTATATTAGTGTGTAAATTATACTACAATAACATTGCCTATCACAGAAGCAATGGGTTTCGCACATAATCACCACTCACATTTTCCATTCTAGCTCACTTTAAACTTTAAGTTTAACTATAAAGAGCCTTTATATGCATTGTTGGAAATATATGAAGCGACGGTGCTCTCTGGGATTATATAGAAAAAGATAAGAACAATTCCTATACTTTGTCTTTATATACAAACAGTATAATGCAGTTTTACACAGTTCCTCCCTAAAACAATCAATTTAACTGTATCTATTCACCGTGGCTGTCTGATAAGCAGCCATCAATCACAATGAACGGCCTTTGATGCTAGCGTAAATGAAATATCACGCTAATTGAATCATGCGGTTATGACATGCTAGTTTGTTTCCCTTCACACGTCTGCAGGAACAGACTTCAACAACAAGAGTACACGACAACGACACGTTCACACTTCACAGCACATCTCTTCTGTTTGTCACGTGTTTGTGTGATCCTTCGACGTCTTTAAATGAAACAATGAAGTAATTGTGCGTAAGGTCAAACGCTAGACCCACGCCGGAGCGAAATTGAATTTCAAGGGTGTTTTCTTTCATTTCCATTCCCATCCTCGGCCTTCAAGACACAAGAGTATCTGTTCTTCTCCCATGAAAAAGAGAGAACCCTTTGTCAAAGCATTAAGATATGATTAGAGTGACATTTTCTTAAGAAAAGCAAAAGAGTGTGAGAGGGAGAGAGACGGAGTAGAAGAGCACAAGCGCGAGACAGACGGCATGGTGAAAGGAAAGGAGAACTCCATACTGCAGATCGTATCGGTCACTAGCATACATAGTGATCTTTGAAGCAGCTTATTACAGAGTACACAAAGACGACAAGTGGGTCGGTGTACAGATCAGAGGAGAGCGTGTGAACGCACCTGCTAGATTTCGCTATCATTGGGACTTTGTTAGTCAGCGTTGAGGCCTGCAGCCGAGCGGCTCCCCGCGCTCTTTTAATATCAGATGGGTCTTGTCTTTCAACATCTGGGGGCACTAGTTTAAATTCATAGAAGATGATTTTGCGATTACGATCTTGCAAAGTAGAGAGGGAATCTGTGACATTGATGGTATATAAATGAACAGACTTTCGAGGAGAGCAGGTGCTACAGACGTATCAGCCTTATTGCACAACGAAGAAAGAATAGTTTGTTCATCAGAGGAATAGACTGAAGCCTTGCTGAAGGACTCAAATCATGCATGTAAACCCCATCCACAGTAAAATGACATTTTCATACTTTTCTATTTAGTCCTGATGTCCTGTTATAAGTTCAATGATCATATATTGACCAATATGCTAATTGATTCTGCACAAAAATTTAGTAGCTTCTTTGCTTTCTTTACAGCTGAAGACAGAAAGACACAAACATCTTGGTGAGTACATCATCAGGAAATGTTAATTCTGGAGTGAACTAATCCTTTAAACAACGTAGGCTACCAGGGAATCCATTTCTTACACTTAACCAGCTACCAGTTTTCCACTTTTTCATTCTCTCTGCTCACAATGTCATTCTTCTTTTCCTTCCCAAGCACTCTTTGGAATAAGAGACGCAGATTCTGGGCACTGATGTGGGACAGCGAAGTCACACCCTTCCTGGAGCATGTTCCCGCCAAGCGTGGTGTCACTCCACCGCACGAGTTAAGACATCTGACCTCTGCTTAATTAAAAGAGCACACTATCTACAGCTCTGCACAAGAATCAGGGAGTTTGAGAATAATTCAGACTAATTGCTAATTAAGATTCAGCGGAACAACAAAAAGACACTTATGAAAGAGTCGATTTTCAGAGATGGAGAAAAGGGACTCAGGTACAGTAATGTTTAACAAAAGTTTGTTATGGCAGCCACAGAAGTGAAGACTTCCTGTCTAAGGACTTAATGTATTATGTAAAGTTTATCTACAGTTCAAAAGTTTCTTGAGCTCACCAAGATTGCAATTATTTGATAGAAAATACAGTTAAAACAGTAATATTGTGAAATGTCGTTAAATTCTATTTTAATATATTTCGAAGTTAAATTTATTCCTGTGAGGCAAAGCTTAACGCATAATTACTCCATTCTTCAGTAACACATGATCAGAAATCATTCCAGTATGCTGGTTTTCTGCTTAGTAAACATTTCTCATTATTATCAAGGTTGAAAACAGTGCTGGCGATACACTCTTTCAGGATGAAAATATTTCTTGAAATATAAATATTTTGTAACATTACAAATGTCTTTACTGTCACTTTTTGATCAATTTAATGGGTCCTCGCTACATAAAAATGTTAATTTCGAAAAAAAAATAATAATAATAATTTAACCCAAACCTTTGAGTATGAAATTAGAAAATAGAATTAGAAATGCAAATACCATATAAATAAATCTCCTCAGAAGAAATTCACAAAAAAGTAACTTGCAATTGATTACAGTATTTTGTAATTAGCATGCAACTAAGCTAATTATGTATTGACAAATAACATCCACACACACAACAGTTTTATACACTGCTACTGTATAAAATTCGAAAAAATATTTTAGAAACATATGTTTGATTTTTTTTTCTCCATTTTTTAGATATTTTCCACTTAAACAAAAACAGAAATGTTGTGCAACCAAAATAAGTTGAAGTTGAGGTACTAAAATGTTTAAAACTGAAACATATTAAAACTTTTCTATATATATATATATATATATATATATATATATATATATATATATATATATATATATATATATATATTAGTGTGTAGTAGTACCTTACCTGTACCATTTAGGTATCATAGACTGTAAATAAATACGGTACAAAGGTGTCCTTTTGAAGGTACAATTTTTCTATAAGAAAAGAGCATATAAGACTTACTGTAAATGTGCCCTTAATTTAAGAACAAATGATTATTTGATTGAGATGATTATTATTGTCTAACTGTAAATAACTGTACAAACAGCACCATAGCTCTAAGAGTAACTAGTCTGTGTTTGTGGTCTGGTAGCATCCCTGTGGTTGGAGCAGTTTTCTTACACCCTCTTGTGCTGGCTCATTGAGTGCCGACGCTTGTTAAGAGGATATCATTATCATGTGCTTGTCACAGTAAGCTGCAGATTTGGTTAAATATAGCGATGATGCTTTGTTTCCGTTGCTTTTATTTGGGTGGAATAAAGCTGATCCCTCCCATGACCGTCTCGCTCAAAGCACAGCCAATATCAACGCTGGGCTGAAAAGTGATTGAGAAGGGTCTTACACGTTTCAAAGCATGCTGGGAAACAGGGAGCAGGCGTCAACCCAAAGTATTAGAGCTTACTAGACATGTCTGCATGCTTTTTGGCGCTTCACAGAGAAACCTCTGATTTTGAGGTCTTTGCTTTGGCTGTACTGTAGTATTTTTGGTAAAGCTGATACTGGGAAGCACATATGAATGCTTTCGGAATTATTAAAGGAACATTTCAGCTAAAAATTAGATATTTCACTATTATTTATTCACTTTCATGACTTTCACCCGTATGACTTTCCTTCTTCCATGGAGCACAAAATGCAATGCAAAATTAATTACTGTAAATAATTGTCTTTTCAGTGTGTATATTAAAGATATCATCTAACCTGGTAGCAATTTTATTGCTATCAAAACAATGGCACACAAAACCATACGCTCGTAACACATTTATCAGCTTGAAGATGGAGTGATAAAAGAGAGATTAATTTAGTGTGCATCCTCACAATCATTATCATCTCCTCTGGCGCTGTAGTTTTCCTCAGAGAGCTTGTAAGTATCTGCAGGATCTCCAGCGCAGCACCTTTACATATTTATTTAGCTGTCATGTGAATCTGTGCAGATCATCAGGGCTGATAGTCAGAGCGGATGAGGCAGTAATTGTTCTCTCTGATAACGGCTGGCTGCCATGATGCCTGTGAGTTCCTGCAGTACAGGGCTTATAGGCAATAGAGATAGGAAACATTTCAGATCATTGTGACAATAAAATTGATTGTTTAATCTCATATAAGATATTACATACAGTGGGGTCTAAATGTAGATCATATTCTTTGTTTTCCTATTTAAAGCAATAGTAATCTAAGTAAGCAATAAAATTTGATTTTGCTCACCTTCAGGCCATCCAAGATATAGTTGAGTTTGTTTCTACAACAGAAAAGATTTGGAGAAATGTAGCATTACATGACTTGCTCTCCAGTGGATCTTCTGCAGTGAATGGGTGCCGTCAGGATGAGAGTCCGAACAGCTGATAAAAACATCACAATAATCCGCAAGTAATCCACATGACTCTCATTTCATCAATTAATGCCTTGTAAGGTGAAAACCTGCATGTTTGTAACTAACAATGATGTTGATTTGATGTGAGGAAAACGGGATGGACTTTTTCACTGGAGGAAGCATTATGGATAATGAATATTTTGTCCAGAAGGGACAGTTTAAAGTTAAAACACCTTAATGATGGATTTGTTTGTTACAAACCTGTAGCTTTTCAATGCCCAATACATTAATTGATTTGGATCACTTGTGGATTATTATGATGTTTTTATCAGCTGTTTGGACTCTCATTCTGACGGCACCCATTCACTGCAAAGGATTCACTGGAGAGCAATCTTTTTCAAAGAGGAAACAAACTCATCTACATCTCAGATTGCCTGAGGATGACTACTTTTACAGCAAATTTTAACATTAGAGTGAACTATTCCTTTAAACCTGGAAGTAGAAAGTAGAGAGACTTCATGAAAAAGAAAGAAACACTATAAGGAAAAATGAAGAAGACATCTTCAAGACTTCTAAGTCACTAATGAAATGTAAGCAAATTAGTTTCACTGACCATGTGAACAAAAGGTCAGATTTTGTTGCTTCCACTGAAGCACAGCTTGACTGCATAACATGGATCACTGGGTTTTGCAGAAGAAGAAAAACTAAAAATGGATGTAGAACTGACAATTAAACCAAATTTTAAAAATGATCTAAATTTATTGCATTTCATAATCGGTTAACTGAAAAGCTGGTCCAATATTTAGATTTTTTTTTTTTTTTACTTTATACATTTTTACAATCTAAAAATAAAAAATAAAAAAATAACATTCTGTATGATTTATAAGCTTTTGTGTTTGGTGTGTATTGAGGTTTAAGTCACCACCAGAATAGTGTAGAAAAACATGTACACACACACATCTACATTTACATATACATATACACATAAATACCTGACTCAGTATAAAATGAAAATGCAGATTCCTGTCAAATTGGATGCATGAGAACACTTTTCCCAGCATATAATAGCTCTTCCAGTTTTTATCATTTTTCTTGAACTCTGTGACATTTGGCGAAGAGCTGGCCCAGGTCATGTTTTACCTCCTGTGAAAGGAGAATATTAACATCCCGAAGAACTTGAGACACGGAAAATGTCCTCTTTGATTCCCGACCGATAAGAGCAAATATCAGCCTTTCTGTTCCAAACAGGATGTTATTGCACTGCGCTCTGATTTCACAAGACCAATGACCCACAATCCTCTTTTACTTTTATAACATTGCCATTTAAAGTATTTCAGAAATGCATCTGTGCGCGAGGATGTCACAAGGGTCCTGCAAATATCTGTCTTTGCAGATAAAATGTACAGATCACGGTTGAGGCAAAACTGCACAATTCAAATTACTTGCACACACACAGAGAGAGAGAGAGAGAGAGAGAGAGAGAGAGAGAGAGAGAGAGAGAGAGAGAGAGAGAGAGAGAGAGAGAGAGAGCGCTCATGTTGTTGCTCAATGATGCCATCTAGCTGTTCAGCATCCAGACACAAATAGAGATGCTCATTTCCCCAGAGAGAGAATAATAGAAATAAATGTGTGTATTTTAGTGATCAGTATTTGTATTCGCTGTGCCTTTTGTTCTTGGATTTCTCCGGCTTCAATTATAAGAATAGTATTAAAAATATCAATTAATGCCTTCAGTGGTAACTAGATTTATTCATTCGAAATAAACATCAGATTGCTGCAGTAAATGATTTCTGGAACGTAACGTAGCTGGGGACGCAGGAAGCAGTTTGTGTGCGATTATCGGCTGACACGTGTTTGCAAATCTTTTAATTACACCAACGAGCAGAGGATTCAGGAGGTTCATAGGATGAACTGTATCTGGGAGAATCCAAAAGCATGTGTTTTATGATTTGCATTCAACCCACATTCTATAAAAACATTTCAGGACCAATTATTTGTGAAAAACTGTTGGTAACTAAAAAAACAAGCAACAAATTCAGAACAGAAACTCTACATACTGCATTCCTGGGAAGAAACATAATAAGAATTCACTGTTATCAGTCAAGCAATTTACAATTAGTACAAGGAACTCAGCTTGGTGGATTGCACCTGTAAACATATCATTTCAAGTGTTCTTAATATTATACTAATACATAATATTATATTCTACATGCAATATGCTTGCGGGGTGTGAATAAAAAGGTAAAAATAGTTAGATAGATTATGTTAGTGAGCAAATCAATTAAAGGAAACACAATGAATGCATTACATTTAATGAACTACACAACTACACATGCATGTTCTTCAAGTATTCAATATTATATATTGCCCACACTACATAAAAACTTGTTTAATTGCAACCACGATATGTTTTGTGTGGTGAATCAATGCTGAAATGAGAAAACACTGGAATTCAAAAGAAATTTAGACAGAAAATCTTTTTTTTTTTTAACCCATGCGATGTTACTAACTGTGCAGTTATTTTTTTCAGCCTGTGCACATTATCAAAAATGCATTTGATGTTGTGGTACACATTTTTGATACTGTGAGTAAAATCTTGATCCTGATGCAAAACCAGTTGAAAACCACTGCTTTATAAGTAAATATATTTAATTAAAAATATCCCCATAGCTTGGTTCTCAGTCATAAAACAAAATTCAGCACAATAACACACCCTAAGAGAAACACAGGTCTGCTGGAGTCCTTCTCGTGCATACAGTCAGCTTCTGAAAAGCTTCAGCAGAGAGATACTGTTAAAGAGCATGTAATACTTTCTTGATTTAAATGCAGTTTTTAATTGGATAGAGCCCCATTATTTTTCAATACAGAAAGGGCAGCGAGGCACGCAAAGCTCTTGAATATTTCTGCAAATCGTGTTCGACAGCATAATGATTAAGCATGGCAGTAAATTTGCCTCCCAAAATGAAAAGCAAACTTCATGCAAGGCGTAATTTAATTGTTCCCCTTCACATTTTCCGCCTCCCATTGTTGGAAGCTTGGAGTCTCTGCACTGGCGCTTGACATGCCACTTTGTGACACATTCGAATCCTGTGACACTTTACAGCACAAACATGTTTCAATCTACCACGGCACGGATATACATGCTGTGTTGTTATTTACTCTATAAGCCCAGCAATGAAGATTTCATGAAAATACAATTGTTGTTAGAAAGTCAACAATGTTTTCCTCTGCAAATAAAGACCTACAGTACTCGTAGAAGCTTCTTTTTCACTAGTTCCTGTATTAACAACATGGGAAAATGGCTCATATCTAAAATAGCAATTGTATACCATTAAAATTCAGATATGAAATAGTCTTTAGTGTAATTTAGGATGGTTATGATTAATCCTTTCTCTCTCAGTCCTCTGTATTGCAGATAAATGTTGCCATCTGCTGGCATTCAAGCATGCATTCCCACTGGTAAGGAATATTCTAAACGCATTTAAAGTGAACATGAATTCAAAATCCACTGTTTAATTTCTTAATGCATATTCCTGGTTTAATTGTGAATGAATCATAAAAATGTCTCCACAACTTGCTCCATCTTCCTTTTCAGCTTTCCTATGACTTATTTATCAACCCTACCATTTGGTATTCTGCTAATTTCTAAGAATTCAATAATTTCCTCATATATAAGCTCCACTCTATTTTTGTCTTCTTTTCTCACAAACATTATTAAAGTAAATTGGTTTTAAAGCAGCATTTCACTGTACTCGGTTTAACTGTAAAAACAATGGAAAATATGTACAGTACTGGAGTACTGGAGGGTTTAACAGCAGAAATATTTTTTTTGTTGTTTATTCATCTTTTTTATTATTCCATAAAAAGTGCTATTTGATCAGTATTGTTCCGTTGTAAATTTCAGATTTACTGAGATTTACTGAATTTACTACTTTTACTTACTACTGCATCTATTCATAGTGATTAATTTCGATCACTATATGTTACAGATTAAAGTGCAAAAGAACTATAAAGACCAATAGCTATCACTTTACAATAAGATCTCATTAGTTAACCTTCGTTAAAGCATTAACATTCACAACGAGAAATAGCTACATTTGCTACAAAAGTTATTAATCTTTGTTAAAAAATAAATAAATACAACTCTTAGTTCATGTAAGCTCATTAAATAATACAGCTGCAACTGTCGATTTTAACGTTTTATTAAATATTGGAATACCTAAGAAGAATTTTTAATTGGCAGTTTATGTTAACTAATGAAAAAAAAAAAGTTACGTGACATTCAGCCAAGTATGGTAACCCATACTCAGAATTCGTGCTCTGCATTTAACCCATCCAAAGTGCACACACACACACAGCAGTGAACACACACACACACACACTGTGAACACACACCCGGAGCAGTGGGCAGCCATTTATGCTGCGGCGCCAGGGGAGCAGTTGGGGCACCTAAGTCGTGGTATTGCCTGCCCGAGATTCGAACCCACAACCTTAGGGTTAGGAGTCAAACTCTCTAACCAGTAGGCCACGAAATCCCCTAATTAAAATGTTAAAAAAAAAAAAAAAAACTTTGAAATAAATAGCCTATTAAGTCTAAATATTTAAGTATTTGGCACTGTCATGAACAACACAGCAAATCCACAAATCTAAATTGCTATTTAAATATTTTAGAAATCAGCAGCTGCTTTATTTTTGGGGTTTCAAGGGTAACAGCTGTATTTCCTGCAGTTTAACTGAAACCATACAAAAATTCAGTTTTTAAATAATAATAATAAGGTTACTTGAAATAAAAAAAACTTTATAACTTTAATAATAAAATTTTTTTTTAATGAATTTAACAATATGTTATATAAAAACCTAATGCCCAAAAATGATAAGAAAAAAAAAGAAATCAAACTTTTAGTGTCAACAGGGTATGCCTGGAAAAGTCAGTTTTACACTTTTTTTTTCTTTTTTTTAATATAAGATGAAAAATTACAGTATTTAACATTAAGTCCTATTCGATTTTTCAGCTTTTAGTCAACTTGAAAAGTTTTTACTGCAGTATTTTTACAATCTTTTACCATTTAAAATAACGATTTTGTTTTTTTACAGTGCATGCTATAGTCATAATATGAACGATACTTTGTAAATGACAGAGGCGTCAGTCACGTCTGGCGGCTGATGATCATGTTATATGAATGCCAAAAAAACAAAAACAAAACAAACAAACAAACAACACTTTCTGAACTCTTCCAGACTTGACGAGCGAAAGTAAATTCTTATCCCTGTCTGCAGAGGCGCAGTGTAGATGCCCTGGCTTTCTTAATATTTCATACTCTGATTACACTTCAAATCACCCTGTAAATCCTCTTAAGGCATGCAGAATTGTTCAGCGTGTGTATGTGTGTGAGGGAGAAAATGAGTGAGAGAAAAATAAAGATAAAGAGAGAGACAGAGAGAGGTTAGGTACTTATAAACCCTAAAGGCTTGCTTATCTTTCCAGCACATGCATCTTTGTGTCTCTCGTGCATGTCAGTTTTCTATTTTTTAATGCAGCAAAGACAAAGTAAGCTGCACAAGATGCTGTGACAGTGAAAAGACTTTCCCTGAACCGGCTGATGCAATTCACAGCTCTGAGGATATTCCTGTGCAACAACAAAAAGACCCGATGGAAACCAACAACTACAAAATAAATCATTATAGTCATTATTTATACACTCCGTCAAATCACTGCAAGTAAAAACAATACTGCCAATGCAAATTAACCAATAAGCACAACAACAGCACAACATTTTGATGCAAATAACTTAAAGACACTTGAAGAACTCAGCAGAATTTCCCCTGATCGAACACAAGAAAGGAACAGAGGATGTTGCATCATCTGAATATTGATTCTGACTGGTCGGAAGTCTGTTCAAGTCTGTTCATAAGTGATATATTTGCCTTCATTTGCTTTGACATATTTTTGTTTTCGTCACATCTCATTCATGCATGCTCATCACTGAACTGATGTCTCGTTTAGAAAATACGTTAACATTCGGGAAAGGAAACAAAACAAAAAACGAAGGACAGTTGTTATGTAAAAAAAAAAAAGAAATGAAATGAAATGACACTGTCGAAATAAACATAATCCCACTGGAATATCAATGCTAAACAGATTACGATATGAATGAATGGATGAATAAGATTAGGTTACAACAGAACTAATTTAAGACTTTAACCAGATAAAATATGGAATTGCAGTTAAATGTATACACTACAGAAATAAACTATGGAATACTACCATTGTAAAATCCTTATTCTCATATGTTTGTGTACCTGGTGCCTCTACAGTGTTGCAGAGGTCAGTGTGTCACAGCATTGGGGATTCAAGATGGTTTTGTTTTGTCTAGAATTACTGCTGTCAGTAACACACAGCATCTTCTTACTGCTACATAATGCAATGCCATCTATAAAAAGATAATTAAAAAACTATATGAAAAAAATCTTAAACTTGTGATTTTTTTTCATAAGCTTGTAATGCTTACTGTTGTATATGGTGACAGAGCCACACTTAAGAGGACATTTTCTTAGGTTTTGTTTGCATTGTTCAGATGAATTGTGTTAGTAGTTGCACTGGTAACATCTCAGTGCAAGAACTGAAAGATAAAGACAAAATGCATTTGTTTAATGCATATATATATATATATTTTAATATAATTACATTTTAAATAAAATAAAATAACACTTTTAAAGTTCAAAAGTTTTGTTATAAATATAGAATAATAATTACATAATTATACTGAAATCTATTCAATATTTTTGCAATTCAAATTAGAAAAATTTGTAAGAAGAGCAAGAAAAAGAATATTCAAATGGATTCAGGTCAGAATCAGAGCATCAGTTTACTTAAAGGGGGGGTGAAATGCTCGTTTTCACTCAATATCCTGTTAATCTTGAGTACCTATAGAGTAGTACTGCATCCTTCATAACTCCAAAAAGTCTTTAGTTTTATTATATTCATAAGAGAAAGATAGTCTGTACCGATTTTTCCCGGAAAAACACGAGTGCCTGGAGGCGTGACGTGTGGGCGGAGCTAAAGAATCACGAGCGCCAGTAGGCTTTTGAGTTGAGCGCGTCTGGAAGCTGTGACACTGTGAGGACAAAACCAACCAAAACAAACCATGGCTAACAGTCAGATTCAGCGTATATTTATGATCCAGAATCAGGTCCAGAGGCTGAAATTGAACAAGAGCAGCATCAGCAATCAGTCTCTATGTGGTATGTACTGAAACTGTATATATTTGCTTAGCGGTTTTGGAAAATGACTAAGTTCCACTTTGTCGTCTTTTTTTTTAAGCTGTACATGTGGAAAGTGCAGTTTGATGACAACATCGCATGTTGTTTACTTGATGTGCTTACGCGCTGATAGCTAAGTTAACAACACAGAGATATTTTAAGCAGTTTTACTCACCGCCTGCGGTTCCAACACACGATCGTGACCCTTTTTCGTTGGGACTGCATTATCCTTAAGAAATAAACGATACGCAAATCCGGCGTCAAACTGGGCCTTGTTTGTAAAACAAGCATCTTCGAAATGCAGGGAACAAACACAAACACTTGCACAACTCCGTTGATGCTCTGTAAAAATAAACTCCGTCCACTGGTCCCTTAATGCTGTTTCTCTTTTTGTAATCTGCGCAGGGTTGTCTTGCCCTGGCAACCAAAAACACACTCCTTTTGTGACATTTCGCGACGCTCTCGCTCTGATCAGTGAAGTCTGTTGTGCTCTCAGTGCGCTGCTATACGGGAGCGCGCACTCTTCCGGCAAACGTGCCCTCAGGACCCATATAAGAAAATTCCGCTCCATCTAACGTCACACAGAGCCATACTCGAAAAAAACTTTCCGAAACTTGTGACAAACCGGAAGTAGTATTTTTGGAACAGAAATACTCCTTCAAACGTACAACTTAATTTTTGAAACTTTGTCCATGTTTAGCATGGGAATCCAACTCTTTAACAGTGTAAAAAACTCAGTATGCATGAAATAGCATTTCACCCCCCCTTTTAAAAGAGACCTTTTAGAAAAGTGTCTCTAGTTTTATTGCTGCTTTTGAACTTTTATGCACATTCAGATTTTGACTGATATCCCAGTCTGAAAGCTTTAAGTCAAGGTGTTGCATAATGATTAAGATAAGATTAATTAAGCAAATTTGCCTTTCAAAACAGCTGGAAATCAGATGTTTTATCGAGTTCTTTATTGTCCCTAGATGCATAGCACATTGCAGATCATGTCAAAGACACTGTACCATAAACTTTTTCACTGGTCATTATTATATTATTATAAACCTTATTTTGCATAATGTAGCCTTACTCTTAAAATTACTGTGAGATGATATCTTCATCACAGAATGCAAATATCAAGATATCTGCTGCTACTGTCGGGGAAGAAGGTTCATGTGGGATTTAAGTTCCTCACACCGAATGTCTCTGAATCCCGCAAGCTGCCATACATTTCAGATCCACAACTTTCACTTTAATATGCTTTTATCACAAAACAAACTTGTATCCCTTTTTATCACGCAAACTAAAACAAAAATGGGTAAATGGTGCCATCTTGTGGGCGAACATTTAAATACGAAAAACAACAACAAATGAGAACTTATGAACAATGAAGAAAACAGAAAATATTACAACGTTTATTGTTCGTTTTTCTTTGTTAAAAGTCTTGCTGGGAACTGTCGATTAAGCGGAGGATTTAACGTTTATTAACGGATTGAGGTAATAAAATATTTCATTTCAAATCAATAATTTATTTCGATCAAACACTTGATGTAGGCTGAATGTAGCCTAGGCTAAATTGACTACTAAATTAAACATGGCATTTAGAAAGGCTACCATGTCTTTTTGTTATGACCATTATATCAGATGTTTTTAAAACACGAGATTATTATAATAAAATAATATTTAAAAATAAATAAAAATAAAACAAAATTCAAAAATCTTTATTTTTTCCCCCAATTAATTAATTAATTATTTTTTTATTTTTTACTAACCATCCGAACGAGCCGATTGGCTCAGATTAGTCAAGTTCATCATTCTGCTCATACCTGGTTTAAAACAGGTCACAGATTTCACAGAATGACGTTTAAAGATATCCTGACACATTTATTCAACACAAAGATTATGCTAAAGTATGGAAGTTCTAAGCGGCCATGCATTATAATATTTTTTCTTCTTGTTTTCTCGTTATAACGACTTAATTTTCTCGTTATAACGACTTCATTTTCTCGTTTTCTCGACATAACGAAGTTCGTTTCCTCGTTATAACGACTTAATTTTCTCTAAGAAGTTACAAAACTGCTCCAGCAGGTGGCACTATAGACCTGAATATAACTGATGGGGCGTTGTAAACTATCCACTTTACTGAATGCGGACCTTCCTCATGATCGCTATAATTTGTGAAGTCTTCATTACTGACATTTAATTAATTCATAAATGTTAAATGCTTGAATCAATATGAATATTTTTTGTATTAAGTTCCTGCTAGATGCATGAGTTTCACCAACGCGTTCTGTGTCATAAAATAACTGCTTATCAAAACCAAGGTTGACGTCACTGTATTCTGTTTATCTACAGTAGGACGGGATTTAACGATGCAGGCTGATGTGCTTCTTTTCCTTATTACTAATCTTTATTGTTAACCATATTGATGAGAAATGTGATGTATATGTAAAATCCATAGGCTAATTTAATTCAGTTTTGTTCTATAATGTTGTAATCGTTTTTTTTCTACACACACACAGACACACACACACACGCACACACACACACTACACCTAGTCCTACACATGGACGCTCTTTTCAAACAGAAGCTTGTAACACACATGATATCTGCCACATCATATAATGAGTAATTCAAATAAAGGGAAAATGAAAAGTGAGTTTAAAAGTGTTGCCATTTAAACATGTTAATTACAAAAACAAAACGTTCGTTGTACTGTCTCTGGAAAAATCAACAGTGATTGATCAGCCTTTATTTATATACAGAATTGTAGACTTTATTACCTAGGTGAAGCTAAATTTGCTGAAATATAGGTTACAGTAAGAGCGCCTGCATGGTTGTCCATCAGATGCCTGTCAAAGTTGAGTTCGTTACTATAGCAACAGTAAAACTGTCATGTCATTATAACGAGAAAACAAACTTTAGTTATGTCAGATAACGAGAAAAATAAGTCGTAATAACGAGAAAACAAACTTCGTTATGTCGAGATAACGAGAAAAATAAGTCGTTATAACGAGAAAACGAACTTCTTTATGTCGAGATAACGAGAAAATTAAGTCGTTATAACCAGAAAACAAAAAGGAAAAAAATATAATGCATGGCCGCTTAGAACTTCCGTACTAAAGAGAATACGATTATAAAAAAGTTCTAAAAGTTTGTAGATTCCTATATTTAGGACCTGGAGGCGTCTCGGATAACTCTTGAGTGATGAATTGATTTGAACCGGTTCACTGAACCGAGTTCAGATAAATCATGCTCATCGTGTCAGAAACAGGCTAAAACGGATAGGTCGGTTGGGCAGGTTTCGCAATGAAATGGGTGAGAGGTTTCAAAAAAGAAATGAAAAAGCAGTTCCAGTCTTGCAGATCACACTTCTAACCCAACACTGACAGACAGTGTTCCATGTTCATGCTTCTAGAGTTGCATGTTTAGTTAAGAAAACAATTCATCTATTGAACATCATTTGGACTCTTTTGTAATCATCGCATTTGTGCATTAGTCAGCTACTAAAAAGAAAATATGACAACTCAAAGCCGGATTTTAATTAAAGGAGGGAAGGTGGTAAATGAGGATTTCTCGGAGATGGCAGACGTGTTTATTGAAGATGGAGTTATCAGAGCAGTTGGCTCAGATCTGCAGGTAGCAGCTGGCACTCGGGTCATCGATGCCACAGACAGACTCGTGCTGCCGGGTGGAATAGACACTCACACACACATGGAGCTGTCATTCATGGGCACCACCGCTGTGGATGACTTTCAAACCGGTACCAAGGTAAATACAATTGATGGAAATCGTTTTGTGCATTTATCATTGTTCCTTAAATAATCGTTAAATTGTTTTTTAACGAAATAAAAACACTGAAATTAAGCATAATGCCCCTATTGATGGCATTAGTCTCATGATTCTAACTGATGACAGGTTTGTTAGTAGCTCATTTGGGGAAATCCATTATTAAATAAGCTCAGTTAATTATTTAAATAAGCTCAGTGTGCTTGTAAGAGAACATTATGGCTTAAATATTTAATTTCACCTACTGCATACTGACGTAGTCACTCAAATGTCTTACAGGATAGAACAGACAGTTCATGCAATCTGATGCATGCACTATGAACCCAGAACCTTTAGAAATTAAAAGAAAAAAATCGTTTTAACTATCATATTTTATACATCAGGCTTTTATGGCCTATATAATATTTTAATGAAAATGAGGGAAAAAAGCACATCAGTATTATACAGAGGATGGAACTAAGCAAAAAACAAAGCATTTTGTTATACTGTATATATATATATATATATATATATATATATATATATATATATATTGCCAAAAAGTAAGATGAAATATTGATAGCTTGTAATGTGAATCAGTGGGATCTTTATAACAGTATGCATATAAATATCACTCTATATCCGATAATATGTCTTAGTAAGCTGATGTTTAATGCTTAGTTATGTAATTAAAACTTTGTAGTTTTATTATATAAAACTAATTTTGGGAGGCAAACCATCTAATGCAATGCAACACAATGGTGATTGATAAAACAAATGATTTATGTATGATTAAGTAAACCTAAGTTGCTTCAGATGGAACTAGAGAGTTAATTTGTAACAATGTGAGTGTTGATGGTCCTTTGCTTTACTTTGCTAATACCTTGTGTCCACAGGCCGCAGTGGCTGGAGGCACGACCATGATCCTGGACTTTGTCATCCCACAGAAGGGGTGTTCACTTTTAGAAGCCTATGAGCGGTGGAGAGCAACGGCTGACCCCAAAGTCTGCTGCGATTACTCCCTTCATATGGCAGTAACCTGGTGGGATGACACTGTATGATGGCCACCATATATTTAGAAATAAATACATTATATTTTAATAATGAAAGTTGCACTAAAGGTCATTTTTTAATTATGAACTTACAAACTGTTTCATTGTACTTAAGTGCGGTCCTCCCTCATGGTGGGATTACATGTGATTTCCATCTGACTATAAATGTGATGATATATCGTTAACACTAACATATAAATCTGGGACTTTCTCTAGGTCAAGAAGGAAATGGAGAGTCTTGTTCGTGAAAAAGGTGTCAACTCTTTTAAGATGTTCATGGCTTACAAAGATGTCTTCATGCTGCGTGACCATGAGCTCTATGCCACATTTGCCCAGTGTAAAGAGATCGGAGCAATAGCTCAAGTCCATGCAGAGAATGGAGACCTTATTGCAGAGGTGAGAAGTTTTCTGGGTTTGTATTTATGACTTAAAATTACAATTCTGCTTCCTGTTTGCAAACATTCAAATTCAAGAATCTACCATGGAACTACAGTGTGTTCGTAAAGACACATGACCTTAAAAGATGATGCCAGATATGAGTGGAGAATGGTTCATGGAAAGAGGAAGGCTCTTTTTTTCTAAGCAGATTCCTATGCATATTTAAGAGTGGCCCTTAGTTACAGTATCATCTTTACTGTTCATTCTTAAAAATAAAGGTTCTCAAAGGCTGTTTTCATAGTGTGGCCATTGAACCACTGTTTTCCCAAAAGAAGATTTCAGTGAAACGTTCTTAAAATAACCTTTTTTTTCTTAGTGTGAAGAACATTTTAAAAATATGAAGCATTTATTTTTTTTTTTTTTTGGAATGGAATGGTTCCATGGATGTTAAAGGTTCTTCATTGAATTACAGATACCAGTTTAAAAAAAAAAAAGCTTTCTTTTTACGAGTGTTGGATCTGTTTAGAAACCCTCTTTGTGCATCGGCAAGAGATTTTCCCCCCAAAGCTCTCTGCTCTTTCACCCCTGAGTTAAACTTCACCATGATTTAAGAAGAGTAAACCAGTGTGCAGGTGTTTCTTGTAAATCATTCTTTAAATGCAAAGCTGATCGAGCCCTTGACAAACAGGTCATGTTACACAAGAACTGGCCTGTGCTTTTAAACTGAACACATTTGAAGGGCAGAAAACTGTTATAAATGTAATGTTTAATGTGAGTGTGTTATAAAACGAACAATAACCAGCCATTTTCTATCTCGTAAATGCTGACCACATTTATTTTTAGACTTTCTATTGCCCAATATGTTTCAAAAAGCAGTAGAAAGAACCAGATGTGTCATGTTAGTCTAAGAGTGGTCAGATTTTATGATATGCCACTAAATCTACATATTTAGGCAATTTATATTGAATGTTAAAATTAACTGAAATACATTTTGAAATCCTAGCATTCTAAGAACAAATCACATGACAATTCCAAACATGTGAAATATGATTCCACTGGAGGGCAGCACATGCATACATGAGTTAATGAGGTTGTATTTAATGCTGGCTGTTTTTCACTAGTTCCAGAAAGACTATTGTAAAAATCATGTACAGGGAGAGGAGGTGTAACAAATCTGTCAGCCTCAGGTCAGATGGAACGAGTCAAGACCAGACTTGACAAAGACTATATATGATAGTTATGACTATATATGACAGACTTGATAGTTTCTCAAAAGAAACGTAAAGATCCAAAACCCAAAAGTACAAAGAAATACTTTTCATTTTCTCTTAAATGAAAATAAACCTTTAAATGAAATTCTTAAAGACACAAACCATAGTGTCTCAGTAGCCACACTCATACTTTTAGCATTATTTGACACAGAGTCTATCCTTCCTCTTTCCCCTTCTGTAGAAACTCAAGTTATTTTTATTCAAAGAGTCTTAGTAAACTTTAACTCCTGCCTTCACTAATTATCTAAAATGCTTATTAATTAACTTATTAAATTGGTATTAACATTCCAAACAGCATCAGAAGAGGCTGACATAGAGAGAGAGAGAGAGAGAGAGAGAGAGAGAGAAGCCTAAAATATAAAGTCAAAATCATATTGACTTAGGGTAAAAACACAAAAAAATGTCCTTGGTGTTTCACAGATCGCGAAAACGACTTAAAGTGCTGTATTATGCACATTAGGCCAGTAGTTGGCGATGTCACTTTGTAAAGAAACACTATGCGAACATGTAATAATTATAAAAAAAATAAATAAATACAATTTATAATAATAGGCCTGCTGTTTTCTAAAATTTCAGTGTTTTTAGTTTACAGAGAGACGACCATGGTATTGTTTTCAAAGAAGTTTGCGTTTTCAGGCCTGAAATGTTGTCAAGTAAACGTCCCCCCATAGCAACCACTTAAAACATCCTAGTTACCACATATTAATGCACTAAAAATAACTCCCAACACCTGGTAACCACTAAAACACCTTAACATCTCTGTAAGGTGGCACTAAAGACATTCAGAACATCTGAGCAATCATAGCAATGCCTCAGCAACCACCTATGACACTAGAGCAAGATAACGACAAAAGAATGGGTTAAAACACTCTGAACACCTAAGCAACCACATATAAATGCCCTGACTTTGTGGCAGTGAGTTTTGCAAGGCAAGCATCACTCCTGTCTTCTTCAGAAAATGTAAAAATATACTATTCTTTTTCTGCTTTGCAAGCACTGCTATTTCCTTCAGAAATGCTAATCTAAAGATTGTAGTTGCTTAATCTGAAGAATTTTATGCTGATGAAGCATGCTGAGATACAGTTGATGGCTGTCTCGCAGAGCATGCATAGATTAGATTTCCTGTGAATATAGATTTGTGTGTGTTCTGACACAGGGGGCTAAGCGTATGCTCTCTCTGGGCATCACGGGGCCTGAGGGCCATGAGATGTGTCGTCCGGAGGAAGTGGAGGCTGAGGCCACCCAGCGTGCCATCACTATTGCCCATGCCGTTAACTGCCCGCTCTACGTAGTGCACGTCATGAGCAAATCTGCAGCGAAGGTGGTGGCTAATGCACGCAGAAATGGTGGGTAAAATCAAATAAGACAAGACAACATGATTATTGATAGGACGAAAGTTTCAAAATATTAAGTAAAGATCATGTTCCATGAAGACATTTTGTAAAATTCCTATTATAAATACAGTATATCAAAAACTAATTTTTGTTTAGTAATATGCATTGCTAAGAACTTCATTTGGACAACTTAAAGGTGATTTTCTCAATGTTTAGATTATATTTTAAATTTTTTTGCAACCTCAGATTCCAGTTTTTAAATAGTTGTATCTCAGTTTTTTTTTTGGTTCAGGGTCACATATGTTCCTGGTCTTTTTATTGCACGCTATTTCAAATAAAAATCCTGACTTGTTTCCACTTGAAAACAACTTACCTGAACAATTAGTAAAAAGGTTTTTTTTTTTTTTTTGAAAGTCATTTTTTATTCTAATCAAGGCTACTTGATGAAAATACAGTAATATTTAAACTTTTTAAAAGAACTGTTTTCTATTTAATACAATTTAAAATGTAATTTATTCCTGTGATGGCATTGCTGAATATTCTGCATCCTTACTCTAGTTTTATTTGTCACGTGATCCTACAGAAAACATTCTATGTTGTTTGATTTTTGAATTTGAAAAAAAATAAATCTTATTATTATCATTGGTGACAACAGTTGTGCTGTTTAATATTTTGTGCAGAAACTTATTTTTCAGGATTCTTTGATTAATAGAATGTTTAAAAGAACAGCATTTATTTGAAATTCAAATCTTTATAACATTATAAACATAACTGTCACTTTTGGTCAATTTAATGCAGCACTGCTGAATAAAAGTATTAAAAGTCTTTTGAAAAAACTAAATCTTACCCTAAACCTTTGAGCAGTAGTCTATAGGAAATACAATTTAGTCGCATCGTACATTAAAATGGTTTCATTTGGAAATGGGTAAGATTATAGATTTAAAATGGGGGGAACATCAACAACACCATTTAATGTTTTAATAAGTGTAAGTAAGATGAGGTGGTTTTGGCACCTTTGAGGTGATGTGATTTCCAAACCTGATTTTCATGCACTCAATATTGATCCTTGATCACACTGATTGTCTCTCGTCAGGCCGAGTGGTGTTTGGAGAGCCCATTGCGGCTGGACTTGGCACAGATGGCACTCACTATTGGCATAAGGATTGGGCTCATGCTGCTAGTTTTGTCATGGGCCCACCCTTGAGACCAGACCCCAGTACCCCTGGATATCTCATGGACCTGCTGGCCAAGTCTGTGGGAACTTTCACGGTTTCAACATTTACTAACATTTCTATACAAACTCGCATGACTTTCTTTTCTTCCATAGAATACAAAAGTTCAAGCATGTTCCAAGATGAAAAAATAAGTAATATTTTAAAGCATCATGAATGATAAAGTGATAATGTGCATTATCTTACAGTGATGATCTAAGCGTAACAGGAACCGATAACTGCACATTCTCAGTGTGTCAGAAAGCCCTAGGGAAAGACGACTTCACCAAAATCCCAAACGGAGTCAATGGTGTTGAAGATAGGATGTCTGTAATATGGGAGAAGGGAGTGGTCAGTATCTATTCATCTATCCATCTA
The DNA here is from genome assembly GCF_003368295.1 of Carassius auratus. Classification (NCBI taxonomy): domain Eukaryota; kingdom Metazoa; phylum Chordata; class Actinopteri; order Cypriniformes; family Cyprinidae; genus Carassius; species Carassius auratus. The sequence continues at coordinate 20,909,735 of NC_039283.1, forward strand.
TCTATCTATCTATCTATCTATCTATCCATCTATCTATCTATCTGTCTGTCTGTCTGTCTGTCTGTCTATCTGTCTATCTGTCTGTCTGTCTGTCTATCTATCTATCTGTCTGTCTATCTATGTCAGTGTAGTGCTGACCTTTAACTTTCTCATTCTTGGATGTGGGGTGCAGCGATCACAAAAATAACTCACAATTTGTGGCTTTATTTTCCCCAGCACAGCGGAAAAATGGACGAAAACCGGTTTGTAGCTGTCACCAGTACTAACGCAGCAAAAATCTTCAACCTTTATCCTCGAAAAGGAAGAATTGCTAAAGGCTCTGATGCAGACCTGGTCATATGGGACCCAAAGGCCACCAGGTAACTCACCGCAGCCTAGGAAGCTACATGTGACCTCATTTACATGCCCTAATGAATAATGAGCCGTGCTTTATTGCGCAGACATTCCTAACAGCCAGACATTTGATATGAGAAAAAAGACAAAGTCTACTTTAAATAAATTTGAATAGAGAAGAATAACTGAATAACTGCAGCTGTGACGTCAAAATTCAGAAGACTAAATCACCATTTCAAATATGGTCTGTTTTAAACTTGGACGTTTGGAACCCCACCAACCGTTTGAATTTCTGCAGGCAGGAATTATTTTAATGATATTACAATGGGCAATAAACGTCTGTAGGTTCAAATACCTGGGCTGATGGTTAAGCATGTTTTTGCCTGAATGGGGTCATACAGGTTCTATAAGTGCAGATGTTGCCATGACGAAGCATTAACACATCCGATTGGCTGAGAAGAGATGACCATAAATGGAGAAACTGAAGCGTTCTTCCTGCTCAAACGCGTCGTTTATAAAGCACACGCATGAGAGGAGAGGACTGAAACAGCAGACCGTCGTGGGTCTTATGTAATTGGGCCACGTTGTTGCTCCTTTTCCCCCATGAATCTGGGCTGAATCCTTCTCCTCCTAGGCAAATAACCAAATAACCATGTGAGTTAAGCAGCGAGGAGCAATGTGCTGAAATTGAGCGCACAGCAGCGCTGCATTAATCAGAGCTGAGCGCTTGTGTAAGAGACCGGTGATGTTTCTGGGTTCATATTAGACAATTAGGGTCAACTCAATGTACTGTATGTTCTTAAGAGGAAAATAATGGAAAGCAAGACCGTTGTCCAAGATATTTGCATTAACATACACTTTATGTTTAGATCAAAACATAAGTGTACATCACATTTGATTGGACTGACAGGTAATTTAGTTATGAAATTGCATAAATATCCACCCATAATTATTAAGATAAAGCATTATGATTTTACCCCTTGTAAGGGTTAATCATAGGCACCAAGTGATTCATATTCAATAAGTTGTTACCAAGTGTAAATGTTGAACTAAGTTCTTCTGCAAGCAAAAACAAAACAAAACAAAACTTAAAATAAAGAAACTGTAAAAGAGAAGCTGTCAGAAGATAAGAATGAGTTTGCAATATTTGAGGCAATATATTTCAAGCAGTACAACCTTTAACCTCAAACTTGGAACTGTAGCATTCATCATTTTGAAATGCTGTAATTTGTATTGTCTTTCAAAGTATTATAATAGATTCAACAATAAATGGTGGTTCACAAGGTATGCATTTTTATACATAATAAATCAGTTAATGAAAACATTGTGCAGATAAGTTAAGTCAGGCCGAATCCAGTGTGAAAATTAATATTCTTTGCGTTGTATCAGTTGATGGAATTTTTCTAAATTAGCTTTTTAAGATAATAGCTGTCATCTTAATAGGAAAACTCTTATTTCTGCTGGTTTGTCTCAGTTCTGGAGACAGATGGCCATGCAGAGCTCATTCCTTCAACTGTGCTGATACAGCAAAAGAATGGCTAAAAAATAAGCTGAATATGGCAAACAACAGATTTGGGCTGAAAAACTGTAGTTTGCCATTGTACACACTTTAAACTGGCTCAAAGGTATTTGTTTTAATACATTAGGATGCACTGGGCAATAGCCTACAGTACATACATAATTATATATTTACACACTGGTTTACATTATATATAAATGTAAGTCAGTAAGTCAACTTTTGTTTTTATTAATGTAATCTTATGTTATTTTTAGGGTGATTTCCGCTAAGACTCACCACCAGGCTGTGGACTATAACATTTTTGAGGGAATGCTGTGTCATGGGCTTCCAGTGGTCACGATCTCCAGGGGGAAGGTGGTTTATGAAAATGGGCAACTGTTCACAAAGCCAGGCGCGGGACGATACATCCCACGGACACCCTTCGCTGAATTTGTGTATAAGAGGATTAATCAGCGGGAAAAGGTTAAATAAGTTTGGGCTCTGCTTTAATAATGCCCAGCAAATTTTGAAGTGTGGTCATTGTGTGCAATATGAACTACTGTTAATGATTCTGTCTTCGTTTTTTTTTAGGTTGGAATGCCCAGTGCTGTGTACAGAGAACCGTACACTGGAGAAATCATATCTGTAGCCCCAAATAGATCTTGAATCATGGAAGAAAATGTTTTATAGGAGTGTTTTATAAGATGAATTTGCAATATACTATTAAAAATTAATCCTCTCGCTACAACCAGAAAAATTGTTTCAGCCTAATGCCACAGAGGAAAGCTTCACAAATAACTTTTTGGTTCTGCAAAGAACCCAGAAACCAACACACTGCTCTGAAGAACCCATAAAACCGTATTTTCCCCCAATAAACTACTGTATATACTCAAGAACTCAAAAGCCCTCTAGAGGTGGAAAAAGGTGCTGCTTCAAACCACTCGGGCATTAATGATGAACAATGATCAGTTCTGAAATAGTTTTAAGTCCTCCCCTAAAAATGCCATACAGTATTGTCAAATAAATTTTTTAGTTTTTTAAGCTACAAAATGTTTAAATAAATTTTTATATTCTATCATGATCAGACTCTGAGAAGAGATGATTTTTTTTAGAAAAGCCACTTTTATTCAGTTAGGATGCAATAAATTGAACAAAAGTGACACTAAAGATACTTATAATATTACAAAAGATTTATATTTCAAATGAATGCCATATACAATATATATATATATATATATATATATATATATATATATATATATATATATATATATATGTATATATATATATATATATATATATATATAATGTTCCTTGAAAATTCAGGTTTGCTTTCAAAGGAATAAATTACATTAAATATATTATAATATATTAAAATAGAATTTAAAATTTTCTTTTTTTACTAATACAGTATTTCACAGTATAGTACTGTTTTTACTGTGTGATCAAATATATAGAGCCTCGGTAAACATAAGATTTTTCAAAACCATTATTAATTTTTATCAACCCTAAATTTTTGAATGGTTGTGCACGTTTTTTCTTCTATAGGATACAAGTTTAAAACATATGTATATGTTCATTGCTCAGTGTCTTCCACCTCAATCTGAGTCTGTTAACCCCTGAAGAGCAAAATGAAAACCATGGTCCCGGTCTCAAACAATGTGTGATGACCACTAGGGCTCCTTGGCTGAACAAATTGATCACTAGGACCCAGTGGCTAATTATCCACTTGCCTCTTATACGATGATGACTGGGTCACCATAAACTGGACACCTCCTTTCTACAGTGCGAAAAGTTACACTAGTTGATAAAAACAAGTGTTAATGTTGTGTTGTCAATGTACTCTATCAAACCTGAGATTATGGCTGGTGTGTTGCAAACTTCAAGTATATTTAAACAGCATCTAGTTTGTCCTCTGCTTATGGAAGAGTAAGGGGCACCAAAAACTGAGCTGCAATTACAGCTACTGAAGTTTGATTTCACACAAAGTAAGTTTTTTTTTTTCTTTTAAATGTATCCCAATTGTATTACAACACAATTCACAACGCGAATGTGTGCTGCAACACTAGAGTCTATCAACATACACCTTCTGCTACTGTATGTTTCTGGAGAGGCAAAACTGCAGACTTGCTTTAAGAGGATATATTCTTGATTTAAATGCATTATTCTTACCTCACTGGTCATTTCAAAAGCATACATAAAACTAAATGAGGTCTATTCTTAAAGCAAGAAGAAATCCAACTATTTGAATATGTGGAAAAAAAATGTAAACTTAATTTATGATATTTTCTCCTAAAACAAGTCTTTATATGTTTCACACTGAAGTAAATGTATTCAGTTTTAAAGATGTTTAAATATGTACTAGAAAACATGTGACCAACCTGCATGGCTGAGGTCGTCAAACTTCCTTCATGCTCTTCTGCTTTAGTTTTGCACCGCTTTCTTAAAATCTTTTCATGTAGATAGGCAGCTCTTTTCTCTGCAACATCTGAGAAAAACTGCTCCGATAGCAAAACCCTGAGCTGAACCATCTGTGAGGACAGCAGTATCAGAACAAGCAGCAAGGCCAGGAACATATACGTATATGTATATATTGTTGTACTTTTCGTCCATGTGGAATCTTCTCAGATATAAAGCAGTGAGAAGTACGAGAAATAAAAGAGCTAATGTTGGAGACAGTATCTTTCCTATCGAAGACAAAGCGTTAGTCAGTGATAACACATTTTGCGCGGTCTGGTTTAAAGACTTCTCGGCCTCGGTGAGGTACAGTTTGAAGTGCTCCGAGTCCACCTTTGCTTCTAGTGTAAAATCTGCATGGTAACTCCCTAACTGCAAGTTTATAAAGTAATTTTTAAGTTGCTTTCCCACCCACTTTAGCATTTAAATATAATTCCCGAGGGGTTCTGTGTTAATATCCAATAACCTTTCCTCCAAGTTGCAGAGGAGGCCTTTTGCAAGAAGTTTCATGTTCCGTAACGTGTTCTGAATGTTGAAGGAAATCACTGAACTGGTTCCTAAAGTGAGAAGAAGGCTCTTCACTTGTTTCATACTCATCGAGATCAAAACCAAGGCTCCGAAACAGCTGATCCTTTCTGAGAAATACATCGCTGGTGTTAAGCTTATACAAAAGACACAAGTGAAGGAAGGGAGACCTTCTGAACACATCTGAAAGAAAAGTGGAGGATGAGGAAGAGCAAGGTGCTCAGAATAAGGCTGGTGCTAAAACAGGTCAACAGGAGGAGAAGTTTTCCTTCCAGCTTTTTGTGGTTTTGGTCATGTAGAGACCACATATTCTGGACGAGACCCTTCGTAGTCCTCCTGCCAGTTGATGCAGTTTAGCTTGAATCATCATCATCATCTTCGTCTCAATAACCTGAAGGAACAGAGATTTTGAAATGATTAATGATTTCATCACTTCAACATCTGAATTATTTTGATCTACAGTGGCCACAAAACATATTTAGACACTTCAGCCACACTTAAAAATGTGCTTTTATCATTTCATTATATATTTCAATATAAAATCAAGTGGATTCTTTTGTAATCTATAACAGCAATAACAGTGTGGCTTGAGTTCTATAATACCAATTGTATTATATATATATATATATATATATATATATATATATATATATATATATATATATATATATATATATATATATATATATATATGATCATACAATTAGAAATATACTGTATGTTGACTGAAGAAACAGTGAATCTGTTACAATTCAATTTAGTCTATTCTATTTGATTTTGTGATGAGTTAAACACCCTATCTTATTATTTGAAGTCATGCAAGTATTTCATTTAATATATATACATATACATATATATATATATACATACATACATACATATATATATATATATATATATATGTTTTTTTTTTTACTTTTAAACATACCTTTTATTTGTCAGTCTTGTCAGCTCGTGAGTGTTGTGACAGTCCAGCATTCATCTTTTTAAAGTAAAAGAGGAGGAAGTGTTTTCATCCCCCAGTGGTTTGCTTCCTTTTTTAGCCATCATCTCAGCAATTCCTCATAACCACAGAACAGTGTATGATTAATGGGTTTTCAGGGGGGGAATAATAACATGGTCATTTCATTGTTTAATTGTTTCCACATGCTTGCTTTCAAAGTATCTTGATCATTTTGATAACGCAGTAAAACTAAACATTTCTAGGACAAAATTATAGCACCAAATTTATGACATAATGAATAAATAACTTAAAACCATTATTAAGAATTCTGAAACTATCAACTAGTACATATATGTCTGTATACACCATTTATCATTTATATATTCTACAGTATATAATAAAGTGTTTAAATCTCAAATTATTTTTCTAAACGTGTATGTGTGAGTAATATATGTTCTATTGTTTTTCATGTCGTGTCAAGAAACATTAGAGACGTATTGCTGTTGTTTGCAAATGCTCATTTTCCAGTGTAATATCCATTTTTTATTTTTTAATTTGAAAAATAACTTACATAAATCTCTGTACTCAACCATACTTGACCAAGACATAGCCTTGGCATGAACACATTGCACCAAAAAAAAAAAAAAAAAAAAAAAAGAATTCCAATGATTTGGAACAGAACATACCTTTGACATCATGAGACATTATCCCAATTCCATAAGATGACAATATCTAGAGAGTTTGCTTTAATAGAGATTTCTATTAGAATTCTGTCGATTGTGACAGACTTAACACAAAAATCATAAGTAGACTGAAAGCTTGATAAGTTTAAAAAAATCATATTGGTTAATCAGAAGAGTTTATTTTCAAAGGAAGAGGTGTAATGTCTCAGTGTATATTTCCGTTCAGGCAATAAAACTATGATTCATAAACTTCTCCGATATAAGAAGCTCTGATTATTACTAAAAAATAGAAAATAAAATATAAATAGGTCTTGGCTTGTAAATAAACTAACAAAAATATATTAAATGACTTGCTTCCTTGAAACGAAGAAATAAAAACCAGTTATATTGTGTGGCAAATATCATCGTCCCGATGTGCATTTCTCTGCAGACAGCATCATGCTCGGAAAACTGTACAGCACAATACTGCGAAAGTCAGCGAGCTGCAGCCATCTCCGGTAAAAAGACCTCGTGAAATTTTGGGCTCTTTTGTCAGGAATACTGCAACTCATATTTCCATAAAGATATAAAAATCCCTGGTCACGTTTTTCCCTTAAATTTGTCAAAGTATGATCTTACAGGGTGGAATGTTCATTCAGAATTTTGCCCTTCTAGTCCGTGTGAGACCACTGCCTAATTTTCACTAAAAACCAATTGAGGGTGAAGGGGGAGAGAGGATCGCCGTCGACATGCACTGTACAACAAACCGCTTTTTCTTTTCTCTCCAAATATCGTCTTTATCAAAACATGCTGAGTTACTGTAAGATGTGCCCAAGCCATGTTGCCAAAAACCCTTTTCAACATGCTTTTTAAACGAGCGAACTCCAAAACAATATATAGATTAAAACTAGAAGAGCTGTAGGAAACGAACAAGCCCTGAAAATGAAAATTCTAAAAGTACTGGAACAATGAAAAATTTGACGACCGAAACGATAAGTACAGAGAGTTTACCCTGGGACAAGGGAGAAGTAGAGAAACGTACAATTTGCACATCATCTTTAGCTTCATAAGGCTTACGCCTTTACAATAATAAATCATAGACATTTTTTTTTTACATATTTGTCACATGAACAGATTTCTCACTGTAAATAAAATGTTCAACTTGTCATTTATCTGCTTGTCTGTAAAAATACAGTAGAGAGACCAATGAACGGTCTACAGGACACAAAACAAGGTTTCATGGTTTGTTTCTGTTTTGTTTTTTAAATCACACGGTAGCATTCACTCCCCATGAAAATCATGCACTAGCGAAATTTATCTTTACAAATAATAGAAATTGTTGAAAATGGCTGATCTGACACATTTTTCTTTTTTTTTCTTGTCATCTTTTTTTGTTGTTGCAAGTAGCAGTCTGAGAAAATTATCTTCTATCCACTTTTATTGTTAGGTTCAGCTAAAGTTTTCTCCATGCAACAAAAAAACCTCATTATTTCTTGTTTAGGTTTCATACGGTATCAAGAGAAGTACAGTACTTCAATTTGATCTTAAAAGAGAAATCAAGCCTATACATTTCATCTCTCGGTTGACTGGGGAGTGAGGTGTTCATTCCCATGTCATATTCTTGTTTTGTGTGTACATTTCTGGGTCTGTTGGCATGGCTTGACCCAAGGAACACTGTTAGCCCATGTAGATACAAATACATACAACATTAAAAGAAACATAAATGGGAAAAGAAAGTTGAAAAGAACATTTCACCCCATTTCAAAAAGGGCTTCTGAAGAACTCGATGGGTCAGTTCTCAGTTCAGACTCATCTCAAATGGCTTCAAATAGGATCTAAAAGCAGGAATGGTGACGTTCCTCAAGCTAAGGAGACAATTTTCCAGCTTTGTCTCGTCCCTGCCCTATAGGGGTTGCTCTTTTTGCACACAATTTGTGCAGCATTTTTTTGCGACCGCTTTTTTCACCCCTAAGAAACAAGCTCTGAACACACAACATCAAGCATGCAGTGTTACCGGGGGGGCGGGACCTGTCGCAAATCTCAAACTCCACCCAATGGCTGCTACAGTAACGCTAGATTTCAGAAAACTGCTACGAGCGTCCGAACGGCCCAGACCCACTGTCGAGAGATGACTGGGAAGCTCTTCTGGTCAACGGGGCCAAGGTTGAGTCGACCAATGAAGAGGGAGGAAAAAGCTTGAACCAGCCAATAACCATGTTGGACAAGTCCAGATCATCTAAAAGTATCTGAGCGGCTCCCATGAAGGATTTGTGGTCCATACGTCCATAGTCTCCCCACACAATGATCTACGATTGGAAGAGAATAAACGGTCATTAAAGCTGCAGTAGGTAACTTTTGTAAATATATATATTTTTCATATTTGTTAAACCTGTCATTATGTCCTGACAGTAGAATATGAGACAGATAATCTGTGAAAAAAAATCAAGCTCCTCTGGCTCCTCCCAGTGGTCCTATTGCCATTTGCAGTTACGGACCGCGCCCGGTAAGAAACAACCAATCAGAGCTGCGGTCCGTAACTTTTTTTGTATTCAAAATGTAGAAAAATGTATATAATAAGAGAGTACACCATGAATCCATTTTCCAAACCGTGTTTTTAACTTGTCCTGAATCACTACTGTGCACCTATAATAAGTGTTTATATTCTGACTATTTTTGATTGCTTCGGGGATACCGCGGCGGAGTAACCCAGTACCTTTGTGATTCTTCATAGACATAAACAGAGAGAAGTAGTTCCGGCTACAATGTTCTTCCGCAAGACGCAAGCAGTTCTGTTTATTAACCGCTAGAGCGTCAAAAGTTCCCTACCGCAGCTTTAATATTAAGTCACAATCATAAAAAAAAATGACAATTACTATACATTAGTGATAGACTGAGACCATGCCTCTTAATAAAAAATGTAAAAGTTATCTAAATCAATATATTGTAAAAAAAAAAAAAAAAAAGTGTTGATTTAAATTCATTTAAATGTATTATCTTATTATGCTCAAAAAAGTTTAATGATTGAATAAATTATATAAGCTAATTATATATATATATATATATATATATATATATATATATATATATATATATATATATTCAACTTAAAGCACATTCTGGCTTCCCAGACATTACAACAACAGCAATGAAGTAAAGAAAATATACATTGACTAACCATTCAGTCTTGTTCAATGCGAATGTCTTTCATTGAAATGCTTTTGTAACTTTAATAAAGAATAATCTTTCATTTATACAGTCCAATATGTAATGCGGTTTACATTTGATTACTTTATTCAATTTCTGAAAATCAATGTTTATTTTATTTTTTATCTTTATTCTACTGTACTTATGTGTGCTATTGCTTGTAGTTAGATAGAATATTCTTAATAATATATGAAAAAATATGTATTTATTTTTTAATTTGAAAGTATAGTTTATAATAATTTTATATTTATATATATATATATATATAGACAGAGATAAATTAAATGTGTGTATATATATATATATATATATATATATATATATATATATATATATATATATATATATATATATATATATATATATACGCATATAAATACATACTGTATATTGTATTCAATTCAATTGAAGGCTATTAAAATGTATTTGTTGACTATTACTTAAAACTACAGGTATTGTAGCTGTGTACAGTGACCAAATGACCATGAAATAATTACCTAAGACTGGTAAATTAAACTATTAGTGATGACATTTTACCTGTAAAACCTTTCCTCCTGGGGTCTCTTCGAACGACAGCTGCTGCTGGTAAAGAGGGTCCAGTGTTTTTCGTGCTACTTTAGTTTTCTTCTTGGCTATGCAGGCGCCGTTCTCCAGTAAATACACCTTTACGTAAGGGGCTGGAGAAGAAGAACCACAGATGGAGTTTAATCACGAGTGATGAGTTTTCAGGTGCCTGAGAAATCCCCATCAGAAAGTGTAACCCCTCTCACCTGGCAGTGCCTTAGAACCTGATTTTCCCACAAGGCCTCTGGCTCGGATGATCTCTACCTCTAGAGCTCCTTTCTTTTCCACCATCCCGATCTGAATGTCACCTAGACATGGTACAAATCAAGATATATGAGTCACACATGGGTAATATTGCTGTAGGGATTTTGTGTGCTACAGAATCAAATAAACAAGCGCTCACCCATAGGGGGTGTGGCTAATGTCTGTCTCCCCACAAGCTGGGCGGGGCCAAGTCCATCCAGGAAATCACTGAACTGACTGTCAGAAGAGAGTCTCACTCCGGGGAAAATGAGGCTGAGAAAAAATGTTTTGATTATTTTGATGCATTTACAGTGGAAGTGTCTACGGGGCAAGACATTCTGCTGAAAATGTTTAAATCGTTTAAGCTGGTTAAAGTGGTTACATTTGTTTTGCTGTGTACTTCAATGTAGCTGTAAAGTCATCAAAATTGCTGTTTTTGTAGATTAACTTCTGATTACTACCTGTAAAATGGATTTTTCTCCATGTAAATAGCTACTTTTTGGTGTTGCTGCATGTATTGTGTAGAAGTTACATGGCAGCAGGTGAAAGATTATATTATTTTATATAATGTTTAGTCCTAAGGTGATACTTTGTGTCAAAGTTCATTATTAATTGCATCTGTTGCAACACCCTGACCCATAGACTTTCACTGTTAATTGACATCACTGTCAATCAATTTTTGTTTAAATACAATAATGAATAGAGTATATTTTCCATGGTAACAGGTCACAGATGTTGTTGAATGCTAAATTCTTATTATAATTATGTATTTTAATAAGAATTTTTAAAATATGGATATATAAATTATAATTTTTTTTACAATGTTAATACAGATTTTTAATATCTAGATTATAATATATAATTATGAATAATAATACTCTATTTGAATAATTATTTAAAATAAACAATATATTTATTTGTATTACTATTTTTAATTAATAAAAATGCATTACAATATACATATAATTTAATAAATATGAACAATTCATTATTAATTTTAGTAGTATCATTCATGTATTTTAATAATAATACTATTTTATATAAATGTATATACACATACACGTGTACATACAGAAACATAAATAATACAGCATAATTCATGTATGTTTTGTTACTCACTTTCCCTCTGAGCTGTAGCTGTTCATGCTGCCGTCAGTGGATTCCCGGCTGGCCTGCCGGGTCATTCTGCTTCTCATCTCTACAGCCAGTCCTGTCTCCGTGCTCCTCTGGATAGTGCTGCGCAGCTTCTTTCCTCCTGCTTCTACAGCGACAGAGAGAAAGAGAGACAGTTTGTCAGTCAGGATATCAAGACGTCTGTCTAAAAGCAGAGTGATGAAGGACACGTTTCTGCACATCGCTCAACACAAAACCAGAGCCTCACACGTGGCTCACGTGTTGTTGATCTAGACGGTGTGATATGAACGTCCAGACATAGTGGTTCTGCTCCAACAGGATGGACCGGATTCAACAAATTCTTGTTTCTGACACACTGCTATTTCTCTGTTTCTATATCTGGCCTACAGACACGCCATAGTGTCAGTTATATGAGATGCAGGGTGATTTGACATGACGGGTTACACAGGTGCACTGAACCACAATTAAGCATGACATGACCAAACACCTCAACCTGTGTCAGCATCCCCCGAGCTGAACAATTCACAGCCGTCATAAAGAAAGAAGAAATACATGTTAAATGCAATAACCAGCTTTTTGACTGTGATGTGTGTAAGGTTATTTAATGTTAAAATACTTTCTTCTATATCAGTTTAGCATGCATAAAGTATAAAGAAGCAACTCTTAGGTAGATGTCCTAAAGATTGTAAACACTTTGGTTATTTTGAAAATTGACTATCTATTTGTCAATAGTTTGGGAAATCATCATTATTTCTGGTGCTGCTAGCGGTGCAGCTATTACACATTTGATCATTAATTACTTATCTTTTTAATTATCTAAGGTTTCCCAATGTATGCTAAAGAGTTGTCACTATAACAAATAGGAAGAAAACATTTTTGAAATATCACACCGCACATTCTTTATTAATGCCCTAAGTTGCAATGTTTCCTGCCACCTGTAAACCACCTACAGTTAGAGTAATGACTATATTACTTTGCAAAACAGTAGTTTATTCCCATTATTACGATTCATTGCACAATTTTTCCCAAGCAATAAGTCACCTGAGGCTAAAATCACTGTTAAGCTGTTAAATGCGTTCTCTTGTTGCTTATTGCTTTATTTACTATGTTTAGATGTCCAAAATTGATGCACACCCTGTTCTTTTACTGCCTAACACAAATGAGGATGATGCAGTAATGTGAGGGCTACTCAGAATGCAGAACCCATTTTCAATAGGTAGGAGAATGAAGGCTGGCTACAGGAAGCAGACATGGCTGAGAGTAAACCATTCAATCACAGGTCACACACGGCAGGCTTCATTTTCTTTTCATTCAATGTCATCCGCCTCTGCTTTCGGCCCTGAGACTGAGCTGAACACAAGAGGATGACGAACATAGCTGCGGTTGTGACCGTCCTTTTCTGTACCAACAGCACAACTGTATAATAATCAAGAACTCCTAATGGTTGTGGTCTTGTTGAACTTGACCGATAAAAACCCGAGAAACAATGATGCACAATGTCAGAAGACTCAATTCAGTCATCCCTTAAACTGACAGTCTGCCCAAAAATCTCAATTCTGTCATCATTTACTCACCCTCATGTCATCGCTCCAAACCTGTATGACTTTCTTTTTTTAACAGAAAACAAAAAGATATTTTGAAGACTGTCGGTAACCAAAGAGTTTGAGTTCCCCTTGACTTCCATTGTACTTTTTGTCCATATAATAGAAGTCAACAAAATCTGTTGGGTTACTAATATTCTTAAAACTATCTTCCTTTGTGTTCCACAGAAGGAAGTCAGTCATACAGGTTTGGAACAACATGAAGGTGAGCTGTATTAAATAATGACAATTACATTTTTGCGTACACTGTCGCTTACAAAGCTCTATTAAATGATGTAACACAATCTTCCTGACAGATAAGCACAATTTCCTCCCCAAATTGTTATTTGAACTAAATAAATGTATTATTAAATGAAAACACTCCAAAATTAAATTGTAAAATGTTTATACATCATGATGGTATTTGTGTTGTACTGCCTTTGTTCTTCTGTTGTTGTTTTTAAATTAGCATAAATCACTGTATTACAGTATTATTCTTGTAGTAAAATAACTATAATAACCAAAAAAGTAAAATTAATTAAAAGTAAAATTATATTGACAATTTTGGGAGAAATGTGCTTAATTGAAATGAAAAAAAAAAATCTATTTCCTTTGTTTTAGTTATTAAAATAAAATATAAAAATAAAATAATAAAATAAAATATAAAAAATGGTGTGAAATGTGACCTGGACATCTTATGAGATTCACTCAGTGATGAAAATATTAATGTATTAATTAAAATCTGGTTCCACCTACACATCACACAAAAAGTATTTGTTCTGAAAGATATGAAAGGTCATCTGATATTTATTTATTAACCTTTATAGCGGCTGGAGGGGGAGAAAGACAGATGCTGGAGAGAAAGAAAATCAAACACCTTCAAGGTCATAACACATGACGATGCTTGAGTCCCACCAAAACACAATGCATGACTATTAAGTGCTTTAAAAACTGTCACAGTAATTTATGCACAATAATAACTATTTTCCTGACAGCCATGCACAATTATTCTCATCATTTCTGTAAACTCCACCAGAAAGCAGAAATTACCATGAACCAAAATAAACATGGATAATACAGTTGGTATGCTCTATAAAACCAAATATCCTGAAAAACGCATAAACTCTGACATGCAAGATGCTCATTTGGACATCTTCATATGTGACACATCTTACCTCCATCTTCCTCATCGAAAGAATTCATGCAGGGGAAATAGACGGCCAGCGCTTCGAACGAAGCCGACAGACTCATTCGGCTCTGGGAGCGCTGCATGCGCCCGCCGGTGCTGCCCGAACCTGTGCTCGTGGTGGATGTGGCATCGTGGCTTTGCCTGCCCATGTTTACAGCCGGGCCGAATGGAGAAGATGCTGTAGTGATGAGACTGCTGACGATGGGCTAAACTCAGAGTGCAGAGTGCTCTTAAACAACATTTAAACTGCAGCGGATGCAGGACGGGCTCTCGCTTCAGTCAGGGTTGGTTTTGGGTTCTTCAGCTGGAGAACGTTCAGCGTCGACTGATCTCCCTGGAGTATGCAGCATTAGTGAGCGCTCCTCAAGCCATCTCCTTTCTAACACATGCAGGAGGGGGAGGAGGCGGAGCATGGCTCCTTTTCTTGCATCCTCTCCCAGCCAATCAGAGGCAGCGGTGGGGCTCAGCACTTCAAATGCTCCTCCAGGCACATGAGCTTTACCCAGAGATACTGCAAATGTGTGTGTGTGTGTGTGTGGTCATTAGGAACCTGAGCACCTCTTACCCTGACTGTCCACATCCCAGTCACCCACAGTTCACGTGATAAACACACACACACACACACACACACACACACTTGCATGCACATAGGCTGATAATTCCTCCTTTCTCTTCGGCTCTCAAATAGACAAGATTTATTTCGCCGTGCTGACGTGCATCTTTTATCTCGGGCCTCCACCTCTCTCTTCACTATCTCCCAGTGTAAATGTTTACCACAGAAGATGCCCGGACGCAGAAACAGCTGAATCACTGCTCTCCCAAAAACAATATTCCCACAAAATGCATTGCAAATATTTGCTTAGCCATAAAAGGAATAACAGCCATATCCAACCACTTTCAACAGCCACTCAAGGTGACACATTCAGAGAGAAACAAGAAACTGTGTCTCTAATGCAAGTTAAATTACTAGATTTTAGCAATATGCTAAATTTACAAAAATGATAGCAGGGTGCGTTCTAGGACAATGCTATGTGATTTCTAGAGTGTTATGAAGCTCAAAATCACCCAAAGTCTCTATGAAATGATCCTCAGTCTTTAATGCTAAGGACCTCTTTCCTAAAACAATGACAGCTATGAATAAAGACCCATTTATACTATATTTTAAGGCTGTTGCGATTCCTCGATTAAATTAGTCACCCCCCAGAGGACCTCAGATGATGCTAATCCTGAAACAACATACATAAACTACCAAATTTTGCTATAAGTTTGATTGCATCATATAATAATTGCTGTTAATAGTGTTGATCGTCTGTTTGATTAAGTATTTAATAGATTTTTCCGTACATTTCTGCCATATGCACATTAACTGACAGTCACTACTGATAAGCTACTACTAAATATTGTAAAAACTTAATTTTCTGTTTAGTTGCTTTGCAATGATTTGTATCATAAAAGTGCTATATGCATAAACTTGAATCGAAGAACATGAATTTAATTGAATTTAAAAATCATAATAAAGCATAATGCTATTGTGAATTTACAAAGGCTGTGATTTTGTGAAATTCATAAATGCGCTAAGGTTTAATATGCGCTTTAATTATATGTCTGTAGTTTACATGCATCAACACTAACATCATCATTTTCATGCACGGACCGTCTCAGATGAATATTATAATATTATAAACTGTATAAACAAATACTTTGTACAATTTGCAAAAAATATTTGCAAAAAAAGAGTTTGAGACATTTTATAATGTTATAATATTCATCTGGGAATGTTGTGGAGCATTTTAATACGATTTATAAGGTACAGACCTGCACCAAAACAGGAGAATACATCATTATTTTTCTAAATATGTGAACTGTTCATCGGGTATGAAAATAAAAGTTTAAACCCTTGCTCTGAGTTTGCAGGTTTTGATGTCCACATGTTCTTGTTCAAGAAATGACAGCAGCTGTAGCATTTCGTGACGTGACATACAGCCCAGTATGGTGACCCATACTCAGAATTTGTGCTCTGCATTTAACCCGTCTAAAGTGCACACACACACGGCAGTGAACAAACATCGTGAACACACACCCGGCGCAGTGGGCAGCCATTTATGCTGCGGCGCCCAGGGAGCAGTTGGGGGTTCAATGCCTTGTCACAGTATTGCCAGCCCGAGACTTGAACCCACAACCTTAGGGTTAGGAGTCAAACTCAAAACAAGGATAAGATTGCGCTGTAAACAATTGCTGCGCTGTTGTAGGCAATTGATATAATACATAAGTTATTATTGTATTGTTATTATGTATTTCAACAGTTTTGTTCAATAAAACCATGATAACTTGCTTGCAATATTTTATTTGAACCAATTATTATTGCCTTGTTATTCACCTAGGTATATAAATATATATTTTTTTTCCACAAAAAATATCAGATAACTTAATCATCAGAATGAAACTGACAGACTACAGGATTAACAAAATAATTGTTACAGTGACAGCACTATTATATTTATAAATTAATAAAAAGTCATAGTTAAAAAAAAGTTTCTAAAATTAAATAATTGGCTTTCTTCGTGCTAAAGGCAGAAGAAAATATCTAAATATTATCTTCAAAATATTTAAGATGCATTAAATAACCTACCTTTGTTCTGCTACTATTGTAGTGTTAGATAAATAAATGTGCAGAGAAACATTTCAAAAGGTGACAGTGATGAGGAAAATCTAATGTTTTTTAAAAAAAAACAATGTGCACATTTTACATATATATATATACACTGAAGACCGGATTTTGCATCACGGGAAAATTACATTTTATAAAATACATTTTAACAGGTTGCAATAGAAAACAGTTGGCTTAAAACACTTCACTAAAAACCTTAAATTATTAAATAAAAAAATTTATGACAAATATTTATGCACGCGCACACACGCACACACACACACACTGTATATATGGTGTCTTCCATATCTGAGTATGTGTTATGTATCTGTCACTATTGTGGTGTGCTTACTGGTACTGCTCTGTTCCATTATGATTCATTTTGACTTGTTTATGGCTCTTTGTGAGGTCTGACTTTCTTCTAGCAGACATGAAGGAACATAACAGGGTGTACCGCTACTCCCAAAACCTGCCAGAATGCACTCTCATCCTGATTCACTACTAAATACGAGAAACAGCACAGGGGGCAGAGGTGACATCTCATCATCCTCATTAAACACAGCAAAAGGAAGGAAGCAGACATTACGGCCTGAACTAGCCTAAACTAGACAATGACTGTGAAACTCACCAAGACTGACAGCCGGAGAATGGAAGACCCAAACCATTAAATGCTAAAGTCAAACAAAAATTATAACGACCCACATGTACAAATTGGACAATCTCAATAAAGTCTCCTGCGCTATGAAAGTGCATCCTCTGAAAAGATAAAAGTTCCCTTGGGTTACCCCACTTGGGTCCCAACATTCTCAACATCTCTAAAATGTCTCTGTTGCAAGCAGTTTAACTAATACTTAGCACACGACTTAATAATTCTGGGTAATGTTGATTAATGATTCATGATTCACATTAATGCGGTCTGGTACTTACAAGCAAAGAACTACAATATAAACCAGATGTAGTCAACACAATCAGTCATAAGGGTTAAAGAAAGTGCGAGGATGAGAGGAAAACATTTATGAATCAGTGTATTCAATCAATCAGCCACTACACTATAATGGCTATTACAAAACTAATACAGATATCATCACTGGACAGGCTGTACCACAGCTTCCTTCGTACAACAACCACTTTATCATTTGCATTTCAAATAAAAAAGCCTCTTCATAATGTTTCCCCCTGCCAATTTCCATTGAAAATATCTATTCACCATCTACACAAGTTGGTCACAGTAATTCAGTAAATGGTTCAAGGGCTTCAAGTGGCCTACAGTTCCATTATTTAGAAAAATGTAAATTGTGTAGAACTATGGTTTAAAACATTGTACTTTAAAATGCCAATTTGAGGTGAAAAGCAAATGTTACTCAAGACTAGTTTCTCTGCACTAAAAATTTCTTAACTTGTTTAAAGTGACCAAATAGATTACTAAACATCTTTTACATGAGAATAGCAGAAACCTTCCAAATCTTAAAGCACAGACTTGCTTTTTTCATAAGAATTCTCTCTATCTCTCTTTCTCTCTCTTTTAATGACTTTGTGTCAATTAAAGAATGATGGTGTAATGAATATATATAAATTTCAGATTAATAGAGGTCATCAACAGTCTCAGGAGCCTCAAATTATCTGGCACTCAACTTGAACATGAAAACAGTCTGCTCACGTCTAAGACATGAGAACATCTCAAAGGACTGGAATTTAAAGAACGTCACATGTGAGAAGAACATGAAGATGTAATGACCTAGCAGCGCGCCATGAGATCAGGCAGCAGTGTGTGAGACTGATGATGTTTTGATCAGCTCAGACAGCCGTGTGTAAACGAGTGTGTGTGCGGATAAACATTTCTAATGAACGACATGTTTACATCCTCTCATACCTGCACTATGTCATGTAAAAGTCATTAGCACATGAACTCTTGAGAAAGCACTGCAGAATTGGAAATCTGCAAAAAACTCAACAAAATGATGCAGAATATCGTCACTGATCATCATCGACTGAGTGTGCATTAAAAATCAAGGAAAGGTTTGGGTCATACTGAACCACAATAAATAAATGAGTAAATATAAATAAAATGTTTTGCATTGAGAAAGTCATGGCTGTTTTATAACAGTATTTGCATGACCATTAAACATCCCCCAAACTCTAATTACCATAATGTGAATAATAATAGTAATAATAATTATTATTGTTTTTATCAACATTAACTAAATTCAGCACAGCAAATACCATCATGATATGTTATTTCAATTACATTTTACAAATGTTCTTAAATAAATAATAAGAATCATGGAATAATATTTTATATAATACCTTTTATATAAGTTATAATGAAACTTCAGGTGAAAATCCACTTAGTTGCCATTTAAATCAAGTCAAAAAAAAAAAAAAAAAGAAGAAAGAAAACGTTTTGAATTTGATGTGAAATATGATGGAAAGAATTAACAGGAAAAACAATCCTGGACATTGTCGTAGGTTTTCAAAAGTTGCAGGTCTGGGATGTGAAATATGGCCGGGCATTTCCCGACAGTTTTCACAAGATTCACCTTTAAAAATCAAAATATTAAAAAATCTAATAAAGAGACGGGTGATTCAGATGGAGTGACGACCCCTTCCTCTGTCAGTGTGTGCACAGATTAAACTCTTTAGTGCTTTACTAACGGCTCAGATTGATAGAACTGGCAGCTGTGCAGCTGACTGAATGTCTGCATAAACCTGGGGTCACCAAACTCGGTCCTGGAGGCCTGTTGTCCTGCAGAATTTAACTCCGTCTTTCCTAAACACACTTGCCTGGAAGTTTCAAGTAGATTATTATTAAGAGCTTGATTCAGATGTGTTCGATTAAGATTGGAGCAAAACTCTGCAGGACACCGGCCCTCAAGGACCCCTGCAGAAACAATAACCGAGACTCTGATCAAGATATTTGTTTTAAAGCAGATAGTCATCACGTACAGGAAAACAACAAGCATGTGTAAAAAGATCCATTCTGCAGGGCTGAGATTCAAAACAATATTGTCTACACATAGTCATCATCAGAACTGAGGAAAAAGAAGAGCTGAAGATAGTTTGGTTTTTCCCTTCAACTGCTTAGTAACTCAAGTGTCAGATGAGGAACAGGATCACTGGACTTTTTCTTGTGAGCTTGTTTTGGAAATACGGAAGTCCATCTATGGCTGAGTCTTAGAACACAGAGACATTCATGAGACGTTCACTCAAGGACAGCAGACCCAATAAACAAAGACTGACTGTAGTGAAGTTCTTTGCCAGTAGCATCAAAAGAAAACGGAGGAAGCAGCAGCACTACAAGATGTTAGAGATGATGCAACACAAGCAGAAAATATGAACACATATTACTAAAACGTTCAGTTTCCAAATGCAATTAGTCATAATAAGACCTCTTTGGTGTAATAGAATAAAACTGTTGCACCATACTAATGTTAGTCAATTCTTAACAAAACTAAAAATCTAATGACATGCTATATTAACTAATTAATCAAATTAACTACTTTTCAACAATCCACCAAGACCATTATCAGAAATGTAGCTGATTTCAGTAGCTGATTTCACACATTTACATATCAGGGCATTTCAGTTTTTAGCAACATAATCTGTATTGATGAATGACAGTATTAACATATGGAAGGTTAGAGGTTAGTCAGTCATAATCCTTGAAGAAATGATTCACAGTCCATAAGATGTAGGTGAGTTTGTTTCTTCACCAGAACAGATTTGGAGAAATGTAGCATTACATTTTTTGCACACCTCTGCAGTGAATGGGTGCCGTCAGAATGAGAGTCCAAACAACTGATTAAAAAAATAAATAAATCACAATAATCCACAAGATATCCACTCGAGTCCCGTCCATCAATGACTGTCTTGTAAAGTGAAAAACTGCATGTTTGTTAGAAACAAATCCATTATTGAAACGTTTTTAACTTCAAACAAGTCCTCCATAATATTGCTTTCGCCAGTGAAAGGTTGCCTCATCTGAATCAGGAGAGGATTGGACTCGTGAGGATTACTTGTGGATTATTGTAATGTTTTTATCAGCTGTTTAAACTCTCATTCTGATGGCACCCATTCTCTTTTATGATCAATCTTTGATAGCCTGAAGGTGCGCAAAGTTTAGCACATTTTCATTTTTTGGGTGAACTTTTTCTTTAAAGGTAAACTGTCAGTTTAAAACTACGCAACAAGGAGAGAGGGCAGAAAATCTTTATGAAAAACTAAATTTTTTGGTACAAGATGCCTTGAATAACATTAAAAGTGGACTTCATAACTGCACAAAATACAACAACATGCGATGTTTCATCAATGTATCTTATATTTCTTAATAAAGGACTGTGTAAATGGCAGAGGCTAAAACAGCTAAAGCAAAGTACACCGAATATCTCATTTAATAAAGCACAGTCAGACCGTAAGTAAGCCAACATTGCATTTTTGTAAATCTGGTTCATACAGCTGTGCAGCATCTGATCATCTCTGTCACCATGGTGACACCCTGGAGGATGTGTATTATCTTTATCTTTACAACCAATGATCAGTGAGAAACCCATGATGATCATCATTGACCTGACCTTAAAAAGCCAAAATAGCACATGCTTTGTGAATAGAGAGAAAATTCAACACATTTTTTTTTTGATTACTTGAATGTTTTCTGTGATTGTTTGTGACCTGGAAATCTCAATTTAATTTCTTTCCTCCCTGGTAAAACTGTATTACCATGGTGAGGGTTCTTTAAGGGGTCACGAAGCACTAGAACACAACACTATGCTAGTTACTCTGATTTGTTCTTCTTGGTTTGAACTAAACGATAAGTCTGCAGCGTTTCGTAATTATTCATGAGACTGTGTGATCTAATCCTATCAGAAGGCATTGTCTCATTGTTAATTATGGCATGGATTTTTCCAATGACAGGCACTTCTTATACCCCTTTCTAGTCCAAAACAAGTGTGCTAGTATTCATTTAAATTGGCTATATCATATTTTTTATTTTATATACAAAACACAGTTTAGCTTTTTATGATAATTTCCCGCCCTCTGATCCTTCTAGTTACACAGGCTTTTTTGATGCTCTAATATACTTTCATACGTAAAATGTGATTATTCATGGGCTGTAGAAAAAAAGAAACCAATACATACTTAATGAAATTAGTCTAAAAACTTTTTAGACTAAGTTTTGAGTTTATCTACTATTGCAGTATTATATTTTGAATTAGATTTTATTTTTAGTCATTTTACATGCTTTTGAAGTTTTATTATATGTTTTTCTTTACTTGGTTTTATTTTTAGCTTTAGCAATTTTATTACTTCAGCTTAAATTTATTTTGAAAACATACATTTTTATATTTTCTATATTTCATATCAAATCTTTATATTTAATTTGAGCTTTATTTCAATCAGTAAAAAACATTTTTAAATAGTTTTAGTTAACAATAACAACACTGTGATTCTAGCGCAATGGAAATACGTTTTTGTAACTTTGTGTTATCCTAGACAAATGAGTTTAACACAATCTTCTTCTTTTTTTCTGTGCAAAATAATTTAAAATTTTAATGTAAATCTCACTACATACAACTCAAACAGTGGCCCCTATAAAAAATGTATAAATGTATACATTTTTTGTTCATTTATTAAATCGCTATAAGAACTTCTCAAAGACAGAGGACGCGTCTGAATAAAACTTTCCTTCTCCAAACACTAAATTTAGGGTTTGCTGAACATGATGTCCGCAGAAGAGATGTGACATTGTGCGTATCCAATGAGTCCACCAGACAAGATCTACAAGAGAACTGAGCCGGCTTATCTATGGCCACACACACTCACAAAACCCCACTGCGACCAATTACATCCTCGTCAAGCCAAAGCACAGCGCTGAGATCAGAGCTCAGAATAAGATGAATTACCGCTTCATCTTCGCCTAGCTTTGCTCGTTTCCAGGATCGACGGAAGGAGAGCCGTTCATTTGCATAAGATCTAGTGAGGGGATGAGAGGGGGCCATGGAAAATCAGATCAGAGGGAAAGCTGCAGATCACCATGGCTACAGAGAATGTGACTTGCTCTGTGTCTGTCAACCAGGTCTGTCACAGTGGAAGATACTTGTGTGCTACGTTCTACAGCTGCATTTCACCATACATGCCTTCTGCAAAATCAAACTCATTAACTTGTGAGATTAATAAATGTCTAATCTAGTTAACAACAATTTAGGACAATTTACTTAATTAGACCATGTTCTGTATCATGTAGCTGGATTCTTGTCAATAAACGAGAGCACGGGTACCAAAATACCAGAGTATTCGGGAAAATATAGCCAAAAATATAAGTATGTTGCCGTGATATTATGGTCTGTTCTGATTAGTATATACGTATGTATGTCAACCAATAATTAAAATACAACTATAAACATAAAAAAATAGTAAAAAGCTAACAAATAAATAAAGAGACAATAAAAGATCGAATAAAATAAAGCACATTGCGTTAACAACGCAAGGTTGTGGGTTTGATTCCCAGGGAGCACATGCTAGGTAAAAAAATGTGAGCCTGAATGCACTGTAGGTTGCTTTGGATACAAGCGTCTGCTAAATACATCAATTTTTCTTTAATTTTAATTTTAATTATTTACTGACAAATCTTTTCTTTGCATATTTCACCGAGATAGAACCAAGTATTTAACATCCAAAATGATATCCAGAAGCTTTAGCATCTGTAAAGGGCAGAGATATATGTGTGGCAAGAAGGAGTCGACGTGATGTTCATGATCAGTACACAATGTTTGTTTTACCAGAGGATGGGTTTCATATGCTGTTGTGTCAGGTCAGTCTGAAAAGTTCTGACCATGTCAAGCTGTGAGTGACCTTTGCTGGGACAAGCTCTAAAACGTTACAGGCTGAAACTTATCTGTCTGGAACCTTTTGTCTGTTTAACCTCACGTTTATTATAACTTGTAAACACACTTGCGAAATGACAACTTTCCATGTGAGCCAAAGGTCTGCTAGCTCCCAGTGTATTATATAAATAAAACTAGCTAAATAAAGTTCACAGACAAACTTTGAAGTTGGCTTGAGAAAGCACTGTCTGAAGGTTTGAAATAGCTTTGAAAAGCTTGAGAATTTACATTTAAATTGTTGAAACTTGAAGTTTGGAACAGAGTAGGCATGTCCCTAGCATGTTGCTAGCATTTTTCTAGCATCCTTATCGTGTTGTTAGCATGTTGCTAACATGATTACCATGTCACTAGCATGTTTCTAGGGAATGTGTTATCTTATAAATAATAAATTTAAACCACAAATAAAATAATAAATAAAATAAAAAAAACAGAACTCAACATTTTAAGGGCAGATACAAGGATTTTGCGAGCATTCACATTAGTTTAATTTTATCTTAGATAATAGTTTAACCATTTCTGTCAGGACACAAAAATGTGCCTCAAAAGGAACTAAATGCTTTTTCAAAAATGTGACACTGAAGTGTTCTGTATTCATGGGAATAGAGTAGCATGTATCTGCTCCTAATCTGGTTCAATTAAACAAGCAGTCCAACAAGACGAGTCTGTCCCCTGTGATGTGCATTACCTGCCATCTGCCCGTGCCCAGTGCATGCCATCTACTCATCTGAAGTCCCTTCTGCTCTGCCTCAAACTGAATTCTCCGGAAATGGACTGGGGAAAGGTTTTTAAGAGCCACTCGATGAAGCTTTTCAAGTTGGCACACTATTTTTCCAGACTACTCATTTCCCAAACCAGATTGGTAACAATTGAACACAGCATTAATCCTCAGAAAAACATCTATAAAAAGATCTACAAGAGGCAAGCAGTAATTCAAAGAAAGTATTTTTAAACGTGCACGTGTGTGTATTTAGAAACAGTGAAAAGCTAACGCCTCCTGAATCCCTTTCAGCCCAACACATGCAGTAATATGGAAACCCGCTGCCCTCTACACATTATGAAAATGTTGTGCTACCTTGCTACGTTACAGAGCAAAAACCTTTTTGAATCAGAAATACTCAACACTTTACATTATAAAAAAAAAAAAAAAGTAAAGGATCCAACAGGGTGTTTTTTTAGCAAAATGTTCTCAATGGAACAATCAATGCCAATAAAGAACTTTTAAGAGTGCAATTTAGATAAGCAACAATAGGATTGCAGTAAACTTAAAAACACAAAAAGAGATTGTGTAGCGTGCGCTAGCCTCAATGGCTACTAGAGTGAAAAACCACTTCCTTGTCTGGGAAACACATTCGGATAGGTCTCGCTCCTGTAGCATATGAGCCCTCCATGAGAATCATGGAAGCTCAAGTGGCTCCAGGAATGAAGGCTGAGGGCACACGGATGAGATTACATCGATTACACTGATGGGCACACCAGCGGTTTCAACTTTCCCAGGATGCATTAGGTGCCTGTGGGATTTTTGAAAATCTATCATAGTGCTGCAGAGAGAGAGAAAGAGAAAGAGATGCTCCATCAGCTTTGGAATTGGGATCTTTAGTATCTTCCTACAGGACAGAAAACTGTGAGACTCTCAATATCTCAATTGTTTCAGCAGTGGGCCAATACGAAATGGAGATTTTTCAAATCTGCTACTCAAATTTAGCAAAACACTGCTGGCAATCAAAAGTCAACTCAGACTTCAAAATCCAACAAAATCTCACAAAACCAAATAATCTGAGCTAACGTGTCCTCAATAATGTTATACTTTTGCACTCTTACTGAAAACAGCTCTCTCAAGGAAAAAATCTGAAAGTTGATTTATTTAAATGAAACACAACTAAGCGCTAGATCTGCATGATACATATGATTTTAATTGTGATCATGATTGATGCTTCTCTCAATTAGCATCTGTCAGCAAGTATAATCATCTGCGATATTTGCCTGGTTATGTATCCGTTTTTTTTTACATTTGCATTATCTTGCACTGATAACAAGCTTCCATAAGCTTTCATTCACGTGGTTTGCCACTAACTTCTGTCACTATGAAAAAATACTAAAGATTTATGTAAAACACAAAACTTCTACTGTAGCTTGTCATACATTAAAAAATATAAAATGCAGCAAATGTAATAATTCCCTTTCTTTTTTTTGTGTTATTTATATTATGTTAGTGGCTAATTTGACCCACATATTTTTATTTCTAGAGGCATATTTTCATGGAAAATTTTTTTTGCATGACTATTTGTAGTGAATATTCGCACACTGAGGTGCAAATATATATATTTTTTCATCATTTGTACTTACATAATTGTACAATAAATATATATATATATATATATATATTTTTTTTTTTTTTTTAACCTGACTCTTTAGCAATTTGCCTATAGGTTTTCCAAAATGCATCTGTGTCAAAACTGTGTGAAATGATAAATATTCAAGAAATACGCATCACACAGATGTTTACACTGTTTTATGCTGTTGTTTTAATAAAAATAATAATAATAATAATAATAAAAACCTTAATTTGCAATTGTTGGAGTTAATACCAGAGACTTCAAAGGTTTATCCTTTGAGACAATTTTCTTCTTGTACTAGATTTCATGTAAAAAAGTATGTTTATTTAAATGCAAATTGGCATTCTCTTGATTCATACTTATGTAAAAGTGTAATAATTCTGATGCAATATAAATGACCGTAATCGTGATTAAAACTTTTAAGCAAAATAACAATTATCATGCAGCTCTAAGCCCTTTTGAGCTTTAAAAGAGCCATATCTAAACCAATCCAATCTTGTGTACTGTGTTTTGTCAGAGTGAGCGTATAAAGATCAGCAGAGAGCACCGAACATCAGGTGTTTTCATCTGCACCTGCAGCTCTGGCCTCTTTGCTGACACAGATCTGGAGGCAGGGGAAGATCAGCAAAGGTTAGATGCAAGATGGTTCTCCATGGAGTCTGAGTATAATTACAAGAGAATTCAGGCCTCGTACACGCCGAGATGAACAATCGTGCACCATAAATCAGAGAGATGATTCAGCTTGGTCATGAATAAAACCGCGAGGCTTCAGCTCCATGAAGCTCTCTCCTGCAGAACTTGTCATCAAAGATTAATTAGAGAGGTCCACAGGACTCCAGCGGTCTCTTATGGACACTCACAGTGCTGAGATACAGCGATTTAACCTGGAATATGAAGGCAAATTATTTCATGTAAATACAAAATGGACGAACTAAAATAGTAACAGCAATGATGCTACAATGCTCTGTGCTAAAATGTGCTCACTGTTGTGCTGCTTAAGATTTTTGTGGAAAACATGATGTAGGTTTCTTGACAGGATTTCTCATGATTCTCGTCTCATGAACTGTCTTGAATAGAAAGTAAAAAATTATCTGAAATTTGAAAATTCTTACAAATAAATTGGTCCCTTTTAATCAATTTACAGCATCCTTGCTGAAGATACTGTAAGTCTTAATTTATTTTCAAGTAATCTTGGGTTCAAAGTAACACAGACTGACCATGGTGCCCCTCGTAATAAAATAATACAAATATAAATAAATAATGCCCTTGCAAACCTGAATGCATTATAAAACTATGAGCGACAGCAAAAATAGCATAACTCCAGATAAAGATGCACACATGCATTTTCTACAGTGTGTCTTAATCTGCATGCACCATGAAATAAGTCTTCATAGTGAAAAAGAAGTGACTTAGACATAGAAGACAACAGTCTCAAAAGATCTTCAGCACAGTGTGTGTATGCACATTTAACACAAACACACAAAACCATAGTTTTACTCCGTAAAGGCCTGGAATAACCTCTTTTGGAAACATGTATCTGTGCAATATGAGTCGGACTCGGCTTTGAGAAAAAGGCCAGGGATTTCAAACGCCTGCATGCGCACGCCACCTAAAAGCTCTTCCTGAAAAATTGATACGCTCTATGATTCACATCTCGTGAGGTGGTGTTATTGTTCAGAGCTGCACATCTCAGCCAGACCCAATTTCCTGTAGTCTGTGAAACCGCGCTTTCACTGTATTGAGCGTGACACTGAGCAGACGGCTCTCTAAAGCACCAAATAAAACAGCACACTGGACCTCAAAACCAACATCCATTTCTCACACGTTTGGTTGGAATTCCTACTGTTTCAAATTTTTCTCCAAACAGAAGAAAATCTATCTGGTCTGTTTTGTTTCTAGTATTGGTTAGATATTATAAGCATGAACTTTATTGTTATGTAAATTACATGACATAATACATAAAAAAAATGATTGATGCAAACAAGATATGAATAAGGTTTCCACAATATACAAAATGTATCAATATATACTGTATGTTTATAGTACTAAAATTAATAAAACTAAAATTAAAATAAAAACAAAAGCTGAATTATAAAAGTTCAAATATAATTGCACATGCAGCATCTCAAATGCTGCTCTGGCGCAGCATTATTGTTGTTAATTAAATATGAAAAATTGTTTTCATGAATTGCAATAAAACTGAAATGAAATAAAATATAAAAACTAGATGAAAATCAAAATGTATCTGAGAGATGTTGCCTTTGCAACTAAATGAAATAAAATAAATTGAAATGACTAAAGATTAAAATAAAAACTGACCTTAGAAAAAAGTCAATTCATATTAATGATACTAATAAATACTAAATCTGGCAACAACTGCGAACAAACAATACATTACATTTAATAATTAAAAATAATAATAATAATAAAGTGACTTTACTCAGTGGATACAACATCCATTTCTCTATTTGTTTTTGCCAATTTCCCTGAATTCACAATTATTGTTCTCTTGGATGCTTTAAGCACAAATTGTTTTTGCAATATTTCGATTTTCTGCAAGAAATAAATTCACAATTTGAATGGAAAGATGATATATAATATATGACCATAGCATTACACCACATATAAGACGAGAACAACTCTTATGCAAGAAATGCAACAGCAAAAATAATACTATGCTGCCAAATTTCTTCCAACGACGACGACAACAACAACAAAGCAACTGTGTTTGTACTCTTTTATTTATTTTTTTTGCAAGCAAAACACTGTTAATGGAAGGAGGCTTAAAGAAAGACACAACACACCCCAAGAGATATGACAGAGTGCTACGGCCCCTGGCAACCAGCCCAACTTATTAAAAACACACTGCCATGTGCAGGCTGAGCACGAGCCGTCTGATGGGCTGTGCTCATTTCTTTGGGCATGTGATCTACCTGCACGCCACCATCCAGACCTGAGCCAGCTGGTGGCAGCCAATGAGGTGATTAGAGGATGAGCGTGGGCATAGAAATCCACTGACCTCAGGATAAACAGACTGTCATTTTTAAAAGATTGTTTTTATCAGCTGCCCATTGACTCCAACAGATGAGATAAACATGACCACACTAGAGAATACACTCACGCTCCTTAAGTACAGCAAACCATGGAAACTCTGGACAGACTGAATATGGGAGAAATGATGCGAAGCAGAAATCAGTAATCTATAACAGAAGGTGTCTTAGAACTGCTGTGTACTGCCAAAATATTTGCATTGAATTAATAATGTATTCCATTAAAAAAATGTCTTTGCGATGATACCGTGGTACAATGGTGTTGTCAGATGGCTATAATGTCCAATACCATGTTACTGAATTATTATTATACTACATGTTATTTAAATGGTAATCCAAACTACTACAACTGCTGTCCAAAAGTTTGAGGTCATTATGATTTTTGTAATCTTTTAAAAAGAAGGCTCTTATACTCTCCAAGGCCAAAATTAATAGATTAAAATATATGTATATATTATTATATTGTTTTTCCTCCGGGATGCTATGATGAACAGAAAGTTCAAAAGAACAGCATTTTTGTTAAGATTTTTTTTTTTTAAATCTTTTAAATTTAATGCAACACTGATGACTAAATGTATCACATTTCCTAATATCGATTTAAAACCAAAATACTTTGACCAGTTGCGTAAACCATCTTGTGTATGTACCATAATATTTATTATAATATCACAGAATACCAGAGTTCATTCCCAATTAAATGTCCATTAAAAACAGGTACAGTAACAACATGGTACTGTAAATGTTTGAAAAATTATGTTTTTCTGGACATGTACTATAGTAATACTATGATATATTCATGAAAATCAATATACTGAATGTGAATATATTCATAAAGCATGGAATTTACATTGTACAACAAGGTACTTTAAAGAGTAATATTTCCACAGTACATGTCCAAAAAACAAGGCGATACAATTTCGCATACAATGAGAATAGAGTAAACTTACCAAGAATAAAGTACCAAAATGTGCCATGTTTTTTTTTTTGGACCTGCTTTCTGCTCTTTAGTGCCACATAAATACAATTCATCGCCATGGTATATATATCAAAAGTACCATGGTATTACCGTCTGATGGCTGTGAGATACGCTTCAGACTGCTGCACCTGAGAATAAAAATCATCAAGAGGGCAACAGTGATGCTTCATTGACGGCTCCTTCCAGGGTTCGAACCTATAAAGTACCAGCCCAGAGCTTTAACAATCCTAACTGCAATTAAATATTAATGAGCACTTTAAATCAGATACCAAACAAAAACCATCCAGCAACGTGTCATTTCAAATAAAACAATCATAATGCAACAAAAATATTCAAACTTTATGCACATCATCGACAAGAAGACTTGGTATTACTATGATAAAATACCATGTTTTTGGACATGTGATATAGTAATATCATGGTATTTTGATACCATAGTACTTAATTATATGTAGTCAAAGAATACCATAGTATTGCGATGATAAATGTCCAAAAACATGACATTACCACAGTATATGTCCAAAAATCACAGTGATATCATGTTACCTATGGCAAATTAAACAATCATAATGCAACAGCACAGAATGTTCCGGATTTTAACCAGCTGGTTAATAATTAATTGCACACTCGACTGAAATGAAAAGCTGCAAACAGTTGTCACTTTAGAGAAATGGCAACAGAAAGAAAGAATGGTGTGAAACAGAGGGTCTCAATAATTTTGGCGGTCCTCGGTCCTGCTCCGACCCAATTTACACTTTTGAGAAACAGGCGGGTTTAACAAATGTTATTAGGTTTGTTAGAGCTGATACAAGAAAAGTACGCTCATTAAAGGGTTGAGAAGAACATACAGACAACAAAAGTAAACTAAAGGACGTTTAGTTAAGAGACAAACATGAAATGGACAGATGTTATTGGACTCCTACCTGTCTGGCCGAGCTGCGATGCGCTGCGGCTCTTTCGGCTCAAACCCACGACTGCCGCCATCTTGGCGCCGATACTGGAGCGCCGTTTCTTGTCAACGGTTCCCCACCAGGCTCACGGCCGTGTCCGACTGGCTGCCGTCGGTCTTCTCCAGACTGCACATGTCTCCGCCGATGCTGGTGCTCTTGGTCATGTTGCCCCCGGCCGCCGTTCCCATTTGCCTGTTTTTCATTTTGGACGTAAATTTACTGTCAGTGATGGCCCAAAGAGGAGAGACAGAAAGAGAGGAGGAAAAGCGGTGGAAGGGAAGAGTAGAGGATGGATGGAGGATGGATGAATGGATGGATGGATGGATGAATGATGGAAGAGAGAAAGTAGAGAGATAGGTAAGTAGAGGGTGAAGGGGAATGGAGACTCAGGTCAGAATAAGGTCAAAGCCAAGGTTAAAGGGTTTAGGCCTCCAATCAGCTTAGGCTGCTTTACGGGAAAGTTTTGGGATGGGCCTAATGTTCTAGATGTTAAGTTTTAGTAGTCTAACAAGTAAACAGAGTAAAATAAAGAACATGCGCAAGTTATTTATTCAACTACCAACAGAGCGTCAATCTACAATGTTAAACAACCGTCGCTAGCTCTCTCAATAGTGCTTATGCTCGTGAATCTATTCTATTCTATTCTATTCATAAATATTTTGCAGTGTACTGAACACATTGAAAAAAGTAAAAAATGTTAAAATGGCTAAAACTCTTTAACTATTGAGTAGCAACAATGCATAAGACTTGTTTTTAGAGATTGTATTGTATCTGTAGAGATTGTATCTGTAGTTGTTTCAAGGATATTTAGTTTTTTTTTCACAAATAAAAAAAACTAATAAATAAATACTCAAAAAAAAAAGCAGTATCCAACAACACAATGAAAGCCTCAATTTTTAACATCCCCTTCTTCGTTTATGTTTGAATGGATTACCAAAAGTTAATACACTTTGTAAAAAATTTTAAAATAAATAATAATAATAAAATCATGTCACAATGTAGCATACTACTGTTTGACTATTGTTTTTTCATGTGATACTTTTCAAAAATGTATAATAAAATATTTAAAATTACAATACAATACAATAAACTTTATTTAATAAATATTAAATAATAATATTATAAATAACAAAAAATACAAAATGCTACACATGAGTCTGACATAGCATGTTGCTAATGTACCAAAGCAGTATATTTAAAGAATAATAAGCATGTAAAATACATAGCACAGAAAGGTATAGGAGAACAACTTGAGTTGTAGAATGTTGTAGAATGTAAGCAATAATTTTCCACCCTGATAAAATAATTGAATGAACTTGAGCTTGTGGTAATGCGTTATGGGATTGATGGGAGCATGCCTATACTGTCTAAAAATGCTGTTTAGCAGCATACTGCGAGTCACAGCTCACACACTTCCAGTAAAACCGTTCCTAAAAACAAAAAACGTTCACCCATTTCATTCTAACTGATGTGAACAATATCTCAGGCATGAATCATTCAGTGAAATGACTGCGTTTGATCTGTTAAGTTCACTTATTCAGCACTGAAATGCATGCTGCTCTATATACCACACAGACTGGTCTCTATTTATCTATCAGCATGAAAAAAAAAGAAAAAAAAGGACACGTGTAAAAAGATTAGTATCTCACGTGGCTGTGAGCGAACTGTGAAGTGAAAAGACAAATGACTTCCTGGGCAAAGGATCCTAATGAAATCTTAATGATTATAAATGGTTTTAAATGATACACATCCAGCCATAGGTCTGCTCTTCTTCATCATCAATGCGATTAGAGCCAGAGAAACATATGAGAGAAATCAATGAGCTCTGACATGTTCTTCAATTACTACTATTAGACTTTTCAAAAGGCAGCTCTGTCCATAAACCCTGCTCAAATACAGCCGTGCCACATCAATCTGTCTGTAATCTGCTAATCTTAGATCCTAAAACATTTGGGACTGATATATTTCTGAGAAAGAGTGGAAAATACTGTTGTAGTATCAGTATAAATCACTACACACGCTACAGTAGTGAACTATTTATCCAGTCAAATGCACTGAGAAATCACACCAAATAAATCACATTTGAAATCTCTTTCATGTATCAATTCTTGTGGGATTAAACAGAGACCTCTGTGATTTATTTTTTCTTTCTAATTTGTTCCAAGCAAACAGCACTGAAAAGATACTCCAAAATTATGGTTTGTTGGATTCAAATGATGCATTCAAATGTTGATTACAAAATGCATGCACGTGTTACTTTGCCAAAGCGGCTACAAGGGGTGCAATAGCAAACTACAGCTCAAAATGGCATTTTGTAGAATCTGTTTTGAGTTTGAGGTCTACTGTTATCAATGTACAGCAATACAACTGAGCAGAATCAATTGTGTAGAGTATGTTTCTTGTCTGATTATAGCGATACAAGTCTCTGGGGAAAATCACAACCCAACACAACGTTCTGAGAGTTAAATCACGGCTCTAAAGAGATACTATTCCATTGAGTGATTGATTGGACGGGATGATGCCAGACGCTATATTTATCATGCAGACAGCTCCCTCCAGCAGCGCTGCACATGAGACTCTCATATTTCACGAAGAGAAGTGTTACACCGCCGCAGGGCTTCAGATTGCCATTACCCTCCTCTCATCACTGTAATGAGAACGGCTCAAAGTGCTGTGTCCGACACAAAACCCAGATGGAGATTAACACAGGATGCCAATTTACAAAATCTTTCATGCTGCTGTGATGACAAGATACATCTGTCTCTCTGGATTATGTCACACCACCTGATTGACGGAGGGAATTATCCGTACTATAGATTGCAAACAAATTCACAAAGACAATAAGAATAAGACTTATGTGGTTGTAACTTAACTTAATAACTGTGGTTGTACTCAATGGTTTATATGGATCGACAAGGACTAATCTGTAGTTTGAAAACCTGGCCAAAGGTTTGAAAAAAAAAAAATATATATATATATATATATATATATATATATATCTACCATAATTATATTGAAATATGGACCTTACCTGCTCTGCATAAAAAAAAAAAATACTTATTAGCTTTGATTCTTTGAAGTAAAGCTCCAAATGAAGAAATCAGCACCTTGAAATGTTGGCCTTACAACATTGGCCTTAAAAATAAATAAATAAAATAAAATAAATTAAAAAATATAATAATAATAATAAAATCATGGGGCTTGATTTAATATTGAATTAAAATATAAAAATGAAATAAAGACTTATTGGGTGTGATAAAAATAATGTAAGATTTTATTTTTATTTTTTAATGCCTATGTAAATAGTATAGCAGGAAGGCAGCTCACTAGGTTTTGGAACAGAGCAATAGTTTTCCAACTACTTCCTGATGACAATATCAGCTCATCTAATTTGACTTCGATCACCTGAGCTCCACCTCCAGCCAAAGTGGACATCTCTCTACCAAAGGCCAAAGTCTCCATCCAAAGCTTCTCCTGATGGTCTGTCAGGAGGTCTTGGCAGATAAGGCCATCCCTCAGGCAAATGTCTCTCTGGGGATGTTTTTTACTCATTCACAGCTGAACAGACTGTTCCTTTTTCATGCAGATTTTGCTAAGTGAATTTTCATTTAGGCCACGATGTACCTTTACACCAAACAAAACCTGCATGATATTTTTGTGTTCACGCAGTGGCTCAGGTCCATTTTCTTGATTTAGAGGCACTCTACACCTCAAATTTGGACCACTGAAGTGCTAAAACCAGAGTAAGCATAAAACATCCTCTCTTCTTGACGGAATGTGCATGGTTTCAGGTTTTCAGGTTCATTGCATCGCCTTGCTATGATAGCTATGCAATGTGTAACTATAAGAAAATGCAACCATACCTTCAAATTTGCAACAAACTTCAGGTCATTATGCAGGTTCACGATGAAATGTAACTCGCATAATGTCTGAAGCGTGCAACCTGTATGAACGCATCATAATAACATACTGTGCAGGGTGGGAAGGGATGCAACAAATATGATGATAAAAAGACAAAAAGAACAAGGGCACCATCTCTGTCCTTGAATTTACAGTATATAGAGGTGGTGATGCAGACAATCAGTTTCTATGGAAACAATGCCGTGGGTCCTTGGTGTTTCGGTTAATTGTCTGTCTAAATGAATGTAGCTTATTAAGGACTACAAATTTAGTTAAGGCATGAAATTCAAACACAACCACTATAAATACATATTTTTTTCATGTCAAATACACAAGGGCTCTGATACCCTGAATAAAATAAAATCTGCTCTTGAGCTGCACACTAATAAATTATTTTAATTGTTTTTTTGTTGTTGTTTTGCTTTTTGAAAACTGACATCGTGGAAGTGATGGATGTGATGGTCTTCATTTCACAATCATAGGGAGGAAAAAAGTTGGTTTAGCTTAAAATGAACAAACACAAAACATAAATAAAGGATACATTTTAACATCCTCTCCTTAAATTTTGTAAATAATGAGAATGTTGCAAGCTCAGATATGTCAGCAAACATGGGTCATGAATATTGAGATAAAAAAAAGGGAATAGCAGAAAAACAAAGTTCTCACTTCCATTCTAAAATGTGAGTTGCCCACATATGTAGTATTTTAAGGCCTTATATGTGCGTTCTTGACACAAAGACTATTTCAAAATCTGGCTGGTAGTACAATGCTGTTGAATTTTAGGATACATGCTTTGGGCTACGTTCTTCCTTCTGTTCTGTATCCCTCATGGAAAAGGCAATCCCAGATTCCCATGCAAGGTCAGTGGACAGGTGGTAATAAAAGGTACTAATAAGAATGTTCACATTTATTTAAAATGAACTGTTTTATCCACTACTTGTAAGTGCTGTGCATTTTTAGTCTAGAGTATTGACTCATATTAACGCCAGAGGGAAATACAACCCTTAAAGAGTGGGGGTGAAAACTTTTGAACAGGATGAAGATGTAAATAAATATATATAGTACTATATATATTTAGTACTGTCCTTCAGAAGCTACAGAAGATATTGCTGGTGTTGCTAATGAAATTTAGTCCCATCATCGACTTCTAGTCCCGATCAAAAATGGCAAATACTGACAGTGTGATATAGTCGACAGCATCTATTTTTTTTTCTCATGCTTGAAAACGGAAAGTGTCTACAACATCTTGCAAATGAAGAATGAGCTTTCAAAGCTTAGTCAGACAGTCTCTAATTGACATTTCTGAAAATGAGATGCTGATGATTTGATACAAAGCAGAAAGTCAGCATTAGTGTCTTATCGCAATATCAGAGCAGCTTCAGTTTCACTTTAACGATGAAGTTGAATGAGATGATAATATTACCATTAACATGTATTCTTTAAATATTTGAAGAGTTGTCCATTAAAAAAAACCCATTAAAAATAACAATTATGCTTTCTGACCATATTTAAATACTAGAATTTTTCTACCATCAAAGAAGCATTTCACGTACCACCTAATGCCCACAGCATCTACTGTACATCCAACTCGGCTCATCAACCCCAAACGTACCCACTGCAGGCGGCACAGAATGAGTCAGAGTCTATCAAACAGAACTCAGATTTGCATTTGAAAACAGCTTATATCGAGCATAACAGAACGCATTAAAAAAAAAAGTCAAATTACGGTGGACTATAGGCTTGTGATTAAAGTTATATAAAGAAAATATATTGACTTCGAAAGCCACTTTTCTATCTCTATTGAACTCTGCCACAATGCCACACTTTTCTGTAACTTTTTTTAAAGTGCCCATATTATGCCATTTCCAAGATTGCCTTTTTATGCAGTGTGTAATGTAGCTGCATGTGAATGTAAACGATCAGGAAAGCTGAAAGTGCACAATAAATAAAGTTATCGTCTCCCAAAATAAAGAATCGACTCTCTACAGCCTAAACGAGTTGTTAGTAATTTGAATCCCACTTCCGTGATGGCTACACGTCACAGGGT
The DNA here is from genome assembly GCF_003368295.1 of Carassius auratus. Taxonomy (NCBI): domain Eukaryota; kingdom Metazoa; phylum Chordata; class Actinopteri; order Cypriniformes; family Cyprinidae; genus Carassius; species Carassius auratus. The sequence continues at coordinate 20,946,848 of NC_039283.1, forward strand.
AACACATTTGCATAATTCCTGTCTATGTTCTACGTTGGTCATAGACCAACTTGACCCCGCCATCAAACATGTTATTTTATTGACGACTGCTTCTCTAATCTCAGGAAGTAAAAAACTAAACGTGAGATTCACTAAATGCTTCAGTGAAGGCTCAGTAACCTGTTTATTTGGACCAGCTGGCTCCACTGAATCACAATTTTAAAAATAATAGATGCTTATATTTTCTATTGAGCGTTTTAAATACAGAACTATGGCAATGGGGGTATCATTTCAGATGCACTGTACATGGTACACCAATCACAACAGACTGGGCCCTCTGACCAATCAGAACAGGCTCACAGAAAGGAGGTTTGCATCCATGTATTCCTAATTTTAACTAATGGATCTTATTGTAAAGTGTTTTATTGTAAGATGTCTAAAATTATATTTTTTAATTTTAATAATTATGTTATTAATGGATTTAGTTAAGTTAAAGAGAATTAAACTTCATTTTCTTACGATACTTTCTAAAGGACTTCTGCATTTGACACTGAATATCTGATTTGAAATGGTCCGACTAGAGGCTAATAATACCACAGAAACCTACGGAAATGAAAAAAAAAAAAGAGTTGAAACATCTCATGATCGTCTGTGTGCTGTGAACACAAGCTTCAGGAGCCACTCACAAACCTCACTGACTCTTTATGACTTGTAAGGCAATGCTAAGTAACCTCTTTATGGCTTTGTTTTCCTTCTTGTTCCCGCTTGCTAGTTTCATGTATATTAGTCATGAGATTGCATAACTAACCCCCAGAGAACTGCCACCAAAAATCATGCCTCTGACATATTGCAAAAAAAAAAGTCACCTGATGAGTCAATGTAATCGCTGCTGACATCACTTCCTGTTTTCTCAAAGCACATATTGGCTGATCCATCACGCCTCAGTGAACACATACAGACAGAAAGATCACCATTGAAAGCAAACACTTTTTGCCTCTTCAGCTATATCACTGTTCCTTATACATAATATGAATCCATCCATTCACATGTTCATTTAACGCAATATGATCAGCGTTTCGCTTCAAAGGTCTGCGTATGCTTCCAGTCACTTTCTAACAAAGGAAATCACGTTCCTATCTCCCTCATTACAAACTTGATCAGAGACTAATGCATCGGTCAGAGCCCCAGATGACAAGAGCTCTGTCAAAACTGAGAGATGAAGAACATGAGCTCAGAAGTATCACAAATGTGGTGATGAGAGAAAGAGCTGGACTGATGCACCCCTGATGCATATATGGGTGAATCTTATTTCATCAAGTAATCAAAAGAAAGCAGATATGATCTTTTGTACAGGTATTAAGAAAATTAAATCTGTTTTTCATGACACTGGCATTATTTCATCACAATTAAGACTATGGTCTTGATTATTAATGGTAGTAAATCTCATTTTCTTTCTGCTGTTTAAGTTTATATTTAAGTAAAACAAATAAATAAATACATTACAGAATCAAATGTTTATTATAGTTAACAAACACTACAATAAAACCTAATACAAACATTTTTGTTTATATTTATGTATATATGGATGGATGGATGGATGGATGGATATATATATATTCAAAATTCAAAATATAAATAAACTACAATTAAAAACTAGTAAAAATTACAAAAACATATACATATATATATAAACTACAAACTACAATAGTATCTCAATAATACTAAAATAACAAAAATTATAAAGTATTTTACAGCATAGCAATTACAGTATTTTACTGTAACATAATTATACCTCTAAAAATCATTGTGTGTCATTTGTGTCAAATATTGTTTTCATTTTAATGAGAATGGCTGTTAGCTACAGTATAAAACAAAATTATATCAAATACAAAATCTAACTCTAAATAACAGAATCAGGGACTGCTTAATTCTCGTGAAAATAAGGTCAAATTTTATAATAAGATCAAGTGAATATGAAGCTGTATCTGAATGGAGGCCTTTACATGGGCAAAAGGGTTATTAGAAGACATTAAAATAAAACACATTTAATAAACCTCAAATAAAGCCGTCATAAGCGTTGAATTTTAGTTGCAGCACATTAATATACCATACAGACACTAAACACACATAAGCTGAAACATGGCTGATTCATCCATCATGAGCAGGTCACCATGGCTGGCCATCTACTGTATCTATACACTCATTTCACTGGACTAGAGTTGGGAGCTTTTCCAACAATTATTATTATTATTATTGTTGCAATTGCTTTTGTAAAAAACTAATACAAATTTACAAAAAAAAAAAAAAAAAAAAAAAAAAAAAAAAATTATATATATATATATATATATATATATATATATATATATATATATATATATATATATATATATACGGTATATAATAAAACTAATTCAAAAGTTAGTGAAAATTATGGAAGTACCACAATGACGCTAAAATAACACTGGATGTAATGTTTGTAAACATTTTGTTTTATTTAACAGTTTTAAATAAATAAATACTAAAAGTAACTGTACTTTTGACAAAAAATGTTAAATATAATTTGAATACTGTATTATCAATTTTTTGTATTACTATCAATTTAAGGGTAAAACTTGGAAAGTCTGAAAACCATTCAAGTGCACCTTGTTTAGGCATGAACAGTAAATATGTTTATATCCAACGGAATGTCTTGTAGTTATGGTATAAGATACAGATGGTTGCCATGGCTATAGTTTACCTGAGGTCCATCTCTGAGACTGTCCTCTGGGCCACACCCTCTTCAGACTCCTCCTCCAGCTCTGCCTCCTCTCTGTCTACACTATCTGTCTGTCTCCTAAGCTTTCCTGCCCTCCCCCCTCCTCTCTTGCTCCCTCTGTCCTCTAACCCTCCATCCTCCCGTCCCTCCTGTAACGCCTCCCCCACCGACTCCTCCCTCTCCCTGTAGAGGCTCCGCCCCTGCACTTCATTGCTGTGGGTGTGGCTGGCAGAAGTAGAAGCAGAGGTGCAAGCAGCATGCAGAACAAAAATGAAGCACAGAAAAGGTGTCAACAGTACTTGAATGTAAACTGCAACGTAAGAATGAATGAATGACAACACAACCAAATAACGCAATGCAAACAGTAAAAACAACAGAGGCACATATGATGGAACAAAATGTGTTGCACAGCTCGCAGAACTTAAATATTCACATCTAGTATGTTGTATGAGAGTGCACTAGGTTGATGGTGATTATTTACTAATAGTAAATGTAACTTTGTGTTCAGTTACACAGAGCCAATTTAGAAAATAATTGGATGACAGACAAACGCTATAAAATTATACTGTCATTCAAAAGCTTGAGGTCAGTACAATATATTTTTTTAAAGAAGTCTGTTGTGCTTACCAAGAAAATTGACGACCCCAAGCATTTGAAATGGTGTTCACATTCACTTGAAAATGTAATGACTTTAAAATGTTTAGTCTGCATTGATTTGAAGCCAAACTCACTCAAACTGAACCCAATCCTGAACGCCCTTATACCCAGAAAATGATGAGGCCTACAGAACTATATTTCTCTCAGGCCATGTACACACTGCAGCTAAATATGATCATCACTCCTTTTCTGTGTGCTTAATCGTGTTCTGCACACAGCAGGTATTTACAAGAGTGATAACTTCATTCTATAACCAAATGTATGCCTGGAAGTTTCAGATATGAGATGCATCTTGACCCATTCGTAAATATGGATACCAGTTTAACCAAAGCGAGTTAGAAATGAGAAACATAACAAGCAATTCATTACAGAGCCAACAATATTTATAGCGCTGACGTAGAATTAAATTTTCACACAGTCAGACTAATATTTGGCTAAGAACTGTCCACTTTAACTTTAACTGAAAGAGACTGTTTTAAGAGACCAACTACAGCCATTCAAGACAATAAATGTTCATCAAGCAGTTAATATGGATTATTTCACATATGAACTGCTTTGAATTTCCATTTAACTTCCTTACATCCAAATTCAAATTCTGTGTCCATTTTCAATTCAAATTCAGGAATTACACTGTAATAAGGCATTTTCAGTTCTGAATGGTAAATAAGAAGAAAACGGGTAAATAAAGATGTATCCGGGCAGACTGGTAAGACATTTCCTTGAAGCGGGTCAATTAAATTAAAACGGCAAGGGTTTGGATAGTTTTTGCTAGTTATGTGTGCAATATGCATTTGACGGTCTGTGAACGGATGGTGGGTGGTATGATTAATAATCATACCACCCATAATAACTTGTAATAACTGCCAAATGGAAATGGTTTTTCCAAAACTAAATCTAAAAGTATTTTTATGATTTGAAAAATTGAAACAAAAAAAATAAAAAAGAAAAAGAAAACTGAAAAAAATGAAAATAAAATCGCATTGAATAATACTGTAATAATAAATTTTTAGTTTGGTCTAAAACACCGAATTACTAAACTGTTATTAGCTATTATTAATTATTAGTTAAACTATTGGCATACATGTTTCTTGTCTACAGCCAGGAGATGCCAAAACATGAGGAATTCACTCCTACACTAATCAGTATGTACGTGGCCTCAAAGAACAGCCCTCACTGTGGACTATACCTGGACTAAACTCTAACGCACAGGTTTGACAGTGATTCTGACTCGAGAAGAGGCCGTCTCACCTGATCTTGCGGCTGCCCCGCGGCCGTTCTGATTGGACAGAGATGTAGCTCATGCTGCTGAATCGAGACGCACTGCTGGTTCTCGACACAGCGGACACGTCGCTAACATCACTGTCCGAAGACTTGGCCGAGAGGTTTTCTCCCCGCTGAGGATCCCTGGCTGAACGCTGCAGAACAAACACAACACAAGCAGTCAGATGCTTAGAGACAGCAAACAGAAAATACAAAGGGGCATAGAGGGCATAGAGAATAGGGAGAAGGGCAAAAATGACAGTAGGATTTTTTTTTGGGGGGGGGGGGGTTACTTTTCTATGCATTACTTCCATGTTAGAGGCAGAGAAATTTCACACAAACTAAGAGCTTAATCTAAAATATCTACAATGAATTAAAAATAACAAATGATAATAATGAAAAACAATAACAACAGCAGAAATGACAACTATTCAAATATAAATAATAAATTCAAAAAGAATAAAAATTGATGTACATATCAACCATCAAATAACAACAACAAATAAATATAAAAATAATTAATATAAATAAATAGACAAAATAATACATGACTAATAATAATAATAATAATAAAATTCTATTAATGAGAATTACTTAAACTCAAACTGTACAATATGTGTTTGATTTCCAAGGAATGCATGAACTGATAACGTTTACCCTGAATGCAAAGTTGCTTGTTTTGGATAAAAGCAAAAATACATATATTATATATGTTTTTTTTTTTTTAAAGAAGCCTAAAAAAAGACAACAAGCATCATTAAAATGAAAGCCACTGCATTTACACTAAGGGGTTCCTGGCTATTCTCTCTTGGATAGACATGGAGAGGTACAGCACTGTGGGATCTTATGTAACATTTATTTATAAGTTGCTCATGGCTTGCTATGCTGATTATAAACATTACGTCCTAAATGGCGCCTCTATTAGACAAACCAAACAAACAGAGTCTTTACCTGCTTTAAATAGAATTCTGCACAACTCGAGTGCCTGTACAATGCTTTTCATACCACACGCTTAAAAGGATACAAAGGGAAGGCGATATGACTGTATATGGCACTTAATCTCAGCACAATGTCCAGTGAACACAAACACTAATGTATATCCTGAACAGAGTCCCTAAACCTGGAAGACTATATAGGTCTATAAAAATCTCCCAACTGCGGGAAGTGGGTCACCAAACACACATCATGTTTTATCTATGTTGACTTCAGATCAAATAAGCAATCTGAATGGCTAAAAAGTGCTCTTGGATCTAGTTAAACTACTTGGATCTAGTTTAACTTAGTTAGCAAAACTAAAGCTACAAGCAAAAAGTAGCTATTGTAACTAAACCGATGCATTTAAAGTGCGTGAAAGAAGAACTCGTAAACTAAAATAAAATAAATAAAATAAAAAATAATTAAAATAAAATAAAAACTTTAAACATAACGTGCACAAGCATGCATGCAAATATTTTGAGATTAATAAATCAAAACAAGAATTACCTTGTCCATGTGAACATTTACATTTTTTTTTTAAACGTTGGTTTTGAACAGTTTTTCTACCAGTAGAGCAGTAGACCACAGTACTTGCCTTGTGATAGTCCTGTTCCAGTCTGGAGTCTGAGCCTGTTCCCTGTTTGTACTTGTTCATCTTCAGTTTCATCTGCCGCGTCCGCTCCTCAACATCCATAGCACCTATGGATCACAGCAGACGTCAATGAGGTTGCGTGTTTGGAAGCTTGTTGAAAAAATGCCTCACTAATGAAGCATGTGAATAATGTGCAATGGTTTAACAAAAATCTTTCCCATCTACAACAGTAATGTACAACACTGAACTAACAGCGCTAACTAATAACATTTGTCATGAGGTGTGTTTCATACAATGCAAGCATGATCACATGCAGCTAATGTTTCTTAAAATTAATTACCATCTGATCTTTATGTTTTACACCAATCTGTCCACCCATAAAAAATATTGAAAAAAAATCTCCATCAAAATGCCTGTCTTCATTATTAAAGACACTGCTGTTTAAATTTCTCAACACATTTTCATATTATAAATAATGCAGAGAAGAAATATATAAATAAAATTACTGTAGGAAATTACAGAGGAGACAGTACAGCGTTCAATAATCAAGAAGCTAACAAAATTTTAGGTCTTTTTACGAGAGTTGGCTTGTGTAATAAACCCTTCTCAAGTCACACAAACCTGACACACACTTTACAACATCTGAATATTAAAGAGTCCTTCACTATTAATAAATCAGAGCATAAAATAAATGAAGTGCATGTGCAAGGTTCAATTAAATTATATTGTGGTATATTTTAGTGTTAGTATAATTTAGTACTAAATACATTTAGTGTTATGTAATACTCTAAATGGTTGCTAGGGGGTTTTATGAGACTGCAGCGTGTTTTTAAGCAGTGCCCGCGTGTTGGGTGTGTTTTTAACATGTAATTTAGTTGCTAGAGTATCCTTAAGCAGTTACAACTAGGGATGGGTACAGAAACCCGGTATTAAAATTGCCCCGGGGCTAAATTATGAAAGACTGTGGTATCAGTAAGATCTGATGGTATCGTTTCTGCTTTCGGTACTGGAGGGGAAAAAAATAATGTATACTATGTATTTTTGCTTAATAATGTTATCGTGCACATTTTGTCTCACCAAACATTTCTAATGTGCGATCATATTAAGTTTGTCTGTGAGATCTGCGAGATCTCTCATGCGCGCCGCGGAGGCTGTCTGTCAGTCACACACACACTACAAGAACGAGCGCGGCGCACACACACGCATCGGCCGTTCACATATCGCGTCTTTTGTGCGCTCAAGTTCGTTAATTCCAATGTAGGTGCAGTATGCGTTCTTAATGGAAGCGACGTGGTCGCGTCGTGCAAGGTGTGACAAGCTCGTTTTTTTCAGGCGTGCCTGCACCGCATCGAGTTAAAAACATCTCATCTTCCTCATCTTTTCCGTAACAACGTTGAAAGCTCAGCCAAGATGAAGGAACAGCTGATCACAGCTGTATGTGGATTTTTAAATTAATTTAGTAGCAGAGCTACTGCAAGCAGTTTTTAGTGCTGAAAATCCACTCCTGCTTAATACAAAGAGTGACGATGGAAGAGACAGCAAAACGTTCCAAAGTGCGGTTATACTTCATAGAGTTGATGCAGACAACACTCGTTGTCATAAGTGCAACAAAAATTTTGCATGTAAGGGCGGAAACACAAGCAATCTGTCAAAGCATCTTTCAAAAGTGCATTATGTGCAGACAGAAACGCAAAGTTTTCGACTGCCTAACACAACACAAAGTACCGATAAGAATACCGGACCGTTAAGCAGTATCAGTAAGAGTAGTAATACCGTTAAAACCTTAACAATACCCATCCCTAGTTACAAGGGGGTTGTTTTCAGCATGTTACTATATAGTTTCTAGGGTGGTTCCTTAATGGCCTGAGTCTCTGTAATACTAAGACTAATACTAAGACTAATATTGATGAAAATCACAATTTGATGTTTGTCCATATAGCAAAAAGTCATATAAATGTACAACTACAAGCAGAATTTGTCTGAAAAAAAAAAAAACTTTGTCAGTGCAGGTGCCGTAAATTTCAACAGTAATTTTTTCTTTCAATTAGCATTTGTGCTGTTAAGTAATTACCCAATATTTAGTGCTCTCAGAATCATTAGATTCATTGGATTTAATTGCAGCGCTATAGAGAAGTTCATGCATGTAGGATATTTTTTTATCTTAATGCCACATTCACAACTGAAATCACTTTCAGAAAGCTTTGCAGCATGGGAAACCTTCCTCAAAGTCAATCCATTTTCAAGTTTAGATATCTGCAATGCCAAAACCATACAACACACTTCATTCTCAATACTCTCTCTATTGCTTTAAAGTTGTTCAAAGTGAGATGGGGGGTTGAAAGTGGATGCAAATAAAACTGAAATTGACATTAACACCTTCTGAAAATAGCAACGATGTGATATATCTGCACTTATAATGTCATGAAGCCAGCTTCATTAGCTCAAGCCATAACCAAGAACGGGTTCAGGAGGTAAAACCACTCAAAAAAAGGCACTTTTAATGTGGAAATGAAAATATTGAAAAAAAAAAAAAACATATATATATACTTTTTCGACAGTCCACTGCCATAAAACTCTACGAATAACAAAAAAATCTAACTCAAACAGCTTAATTATTACTTTTATTCAGTAAGGACAAATTCAATTTAATCAAAATGATAAAAAACTAAATGGCAGAAAATATTGAAGTTACTATTTTATTTTAAATAAGAACGATCATAATCACTCATGATTATGACTGGAGCGGATAAGGAAGCTTATGGGCTTCACAGCAAACAGTAACTCTTATGATTTGCAATAAAGAAACTAAGTGAATAAAAATGGGCAGAGAGAAGGAGTGATGGATTTAAAAGCCAGAGAAGACAACCAAACAGCAGAAAGAGATGGGGTTCGCTTTTCAGGCACAGTCCCAGCATTTACTCCTCTATGGTTTTTACACTCATTACAACATAGAAAAATTATAACAGCTACTGTAGAATTGAATAGATTTAACTGTCTGCTGCAGTGCAAACTGATAATAGTTGAATCTCACAAAGCCTGTAAAAAATTTTCATCTACAGGTCCTTCTCCAAAAATTAGCATATTGTGATAAAGTTCATTAGTTTCCATAATGTAATGATAAAAATTAAACTTTCATATATTTTAGATTCATTGCACACCAACTGAAATATTTCAGGTCTTTTATTTTTTTAATACTGATGATTTTGGCATACAGCTCATGAAAACCCAAAATGCCTGTCTCAAAAAATTAGCATTTTTAAGAAGGACCTGTATATATACACAATACATGTAAAAGCGCATTCTAATTGATACCATATTCCGTTATTAATATTATTAATTTATATTATTTTTAATGCATATTATAATTTATGTCAAATTAATAAAAAAAGGTTTAATATATTATTGTAATTTACTTAAAAAAAAAAAAAAAAAAAAAAAAAAAAAAAAATATATATATATATATATATATATATATATATATATATATATATATATATATATATATATATATATATATATATATATATATATATATATAATTATTATTTTTTTTTTCAGAATTGAGCTTTAGGAATCACAATTCTGAGAACAGAAGTAGGTATTGTGGAATATAAACTTGCAAGTTGCAGTCTTCTTTTTTTCTTTCTTTTTTTATACCCTGTACGGAAACAAGCTTTCAAAGAAAATATGTGTTCTTTGTGAGATAAACCCTAATGTTGACACTGCTCACTGACCTTCTGGAATATCCATTAGCTAGATTCTCAAGATGATAAATCAGTTTTCATTTTTGAGTGAGCTGTTCCTGAACAGGAGTGTGACAAACAGAGAGGAGCTGGGACACGGCATAGAGGACGACGAGAAAAGCAAAGCAGAAGAAAGGACAGACCTGAGTTTGTCCGACCGGGGGAGTCCATGTCTTCTGGGAGGGGGGGAGTTAGGGGTGAGGGGGTCACATCACAAAAATGGACAGACAGACAGACAGAGGAGAGGGGTGTGAGAAGAGGTATGCAGAAAGAAGGACGAGAAACCAGGGGCAAAAACACACGGGAAGGAACACATCAACAACAACACCACCACAAACACCACACAAAAAATGAGGGAAACACACGACAAGCAGATAAAACCAAGAAGTTCCATGATACAAAAAGAAAAGATATTAAAGAAGAGCAATAAAAAATAAATCACAGTTCAGTGAGAAAACACGAAGAACAGCCAGTCCTGCTTCAAAACAAACCCTGAAACACTAGAGGAATGTTAATAGTACATGCAGTCAGGAATGAATTACAAAAAGACCTGTGGAAAGAAAGGAGGATAGAAGAGAAAGGAGGATGACAGTCACCACAAACCCTGAAGAGAAATAACCTTCATTTGACAAGACCAGGACCTGACACCAGTCGGATGCTACACAACACTCACAGATATGCTACAATGTCGAAGCAAAATAACAACAACAACCATTTATTGCACAAAGTTAGTGTCATACTCCAGGTGATTCGAAGTCTTACAGTAATTTTCTGGCAGTTAATTTGTTTAAAGCGCTCTTTTAAAATGTAAAATTGCTGCAACACATGGTCCTGATTGGTTTAGGTTATGGGTCAGTAAGATTTATTTTTTGAAAGAAATTAATAGTTTTAAATATTGTTACACAATATTACTGTTTTACTGTATTTTTGATCAAATAAATGCATCCTTGGAAAGCATAAGAGACTTTTTTCAAAAACATAAAATATTTTTGTGTGGCAGTTTACAAAAACACTAAATCAAAAACCCCTGACAGCAATTCTTTCATTGGTGGCCATTGAGTTGTTTAGAAACTCTGATTTGACAAAAAAAGGAATAAATAAAATAAAGATAATAATAATAATAATAATAATAATAATAATAATAATAATAATAATAATAATAATTACACATCAACAAAAAACAAAAATGCTTTGCAGCTAGAGTGGACATTTTGCAGCCATTTGTAATGTATATTATCTGCTGCAATGCATAATGCATCACACCATGAATAATTCATAAATCTCTAAAAGGCCACAAAATTTATAAAATGTAACTTTAATATAGTCACAATCGGCTGCAAGTCACTCATTTCCATTTGAACAATGAAACAGACTGAAACTGCACTACAAATTGCTGTCACTTCCCATTTACTGTAAGCATGCCCAAGGTGAATATATCTACAGTACCTTAAAGAATATCACAAAAAACTAACAAAAAAAAAACAATGAAGAACCTTTACCATTCATGGTACTCGAAGAAAAATAATGGTTATTTTTAGAACTGCTCACTGAAAGTTTCTTTGAGGATTTAAAAATGGCTGGCATCACTGGAACAAAAACCCTTTTTGGAACCTTTATTTTTAAGAATGTAGACAGAACTTCATCCTTCACTTCACTCATCTCTGAATCAACCTCTGGAGAAAGTGTCCTGCTGATCCTTCAGTTCAGCCCTGATCACAGATATCCCAGAATCCTTGTTTAGATCATTTGTTCAGTGCTGGTTTAGTATCTTTTATAATGGCTCTGGAGTCTAAGGCCACTTTGCGCTAATTGGACACCTTCCTCCGCTCCATATTTAAAATCTTGTTCTGTGTCTTCACAGAGCACACAATCTGCTGATACGGCTAATTTGTATTTTTTTTCTCATTGTTTCATTGTTCTCTTGAGCTGTGCTTTGATTCGCCGCAGCATTAATCATGCCACGACCCCGCATGCATAATCTTGTGTACCCAAGCACATTTTTTATGCATTAATCACCCTCAAGATGATGTCATTCCCCAAAGACGGATGCACTGATGGAACATTAATTAACTGGACCTGATATGGACCCTGTTAACCCCCCAACACACACACACACAATCGTCTTATCAGAAAGCTAAGATCCTGAGAGCAAGACAAACGCTGTCCTGTTTGCTACTGACTATGCTCGTCTCATTTGAATTTAGCTAAGTAATACATATAGTGATACAGTGCACATTTTCAATTCAATTCAATTTAATTCAAGTTTATTTGTATAGCGGGTTTTTACAATACAAATCATTGCAAAGCAACTTCGAAAAAAAATAGAAAGTTTATTTTTAATTGTGGTAATACATTTTTTTTATAATTATTTAATTGCATAAAAGACCAAAAGAATCTAACACCCCCAATTGTTTGAAATTTAATACAACATACAACATTTTTTACTAAAAATAACCAATCAATGAATTGCATTTATGATGTCTCTTGAAGGAAAAGATAATAGAGCTAAACTACCGTGATTTATTTATCCATACAAAAATTATAGATGATTTTTATTTTATAACTAATTTGGTTTTAGATGTAAAAGCAACCAAACAGTGTGTTTTCTTTAATGTATTATTTACGGGTGGGTTTTTTAAAAAGGGTTGATATTACAATAATAAATGGGTGTGGAAAAACCTAATACTTAAAATAAATGCCGAGCAGTGTCAGTCCTTGTACGTCAGTACAGAAAACCTTGTGCCAGATTTTCTATTGACCAGCCGATTGACTTACACCCTCCACATTTACTTCACCTGACTGTATCGATTGCACTTATTCATCCAGAGATTTAGAGCTTGAAGCCAGACTTCAAAATCATTCAGAGGAAGAGTGGAAAGAGCAGACAGGGTCAAGATCAGAGAGGTCAGAGGTCAAACCTGTCTGAGCAGTTTCGTGCGTCTCCTCCTGAAGGCCGTTAGACGATTGACCAGCACTGACCACTGAGCTCTGCTGGTCCACCCATTTCACCTCTTATCATGCAGGTCATTGACAGAGAGACACAGGCAGCGTTAACATACGGCTCGATGTGTGTCAGAGAAACTGAGGGATTACAATTCCCTTATTTTTGTGCAGGTGCAGTTTCCAAACAGTGGTCAAACTTCCTTTAGTTTCACTTCAAAAGTGTGCTTGTGCCATTTCATTCTTTATTTTCTATTTTAAATGCCAGTTGGTTTCATATGTCATATCTAATGCAATACATTCAGACTGGCTTAGATATTCAAATACTTTATGAATCCACTACATATTTCATTCATCAGTGTTTGTTTCTGAAATACGGTCTCTGGACATTACTCTTGTGTATTTAGTTTCCGCTAAAACCATGTATTAAGCTGGCATCCTAAAATAAATCAAAAGGCTGAAGAGGTAGACAGAGATGATAATTCAGCACCAAAGCAATGAACAGCTCCTTTCTACACATGACTGTGCGTCATCTGCTGTTTAAACCATGCAACTGCATCCTACTAATCAAGTCAGTCTGCAGAGCCACTGACTTACACTTCTATCAAAATATGACATTTTATAACATCTTAATTTCACTCTGAAGCATGAGTATAGAAACATCTTAAAATGACTTTAAACAGAACAGTCTTTTAAATAAGCTGAATGTCTATCTGGCTGTATTTAGAGTTAGAGTTACAAGCTATAGCACACAACATTTATCCAGACACAATCCAGATCCTTTTAATTCAATACAATCTCTCTAAAAGTCCCTCATTATTCACAGCAAAATGCACTGAAACACTGACAACCCACACAAGAGAGATATATAGTGTATGAGATACGTGAAGAGGGAGAGATTGACCTAGAAACAGACTCATCCATGCAGAACTCAAGCAAGATCTTAGACACATCAATCCTTCATCAACATAAAAAAAAAAAGCGATATTAAAGATGTAAGGACTGGGCAATAAGTAAAAATGTCCCTAAAGGAACAATTATTAAACATTTGCAATTCATAAGTGACAATAAAACAACACACAATGTAAACTTTCTTTTTTGGTATGCACTTAGACTAGAATTGCAAATTAAGAATTGATTTCATGTTCAGACTTGAAAATGAAATGTAAACACGTTGTGATGTTTTGATATACTGCCCAGTCTTTAAGGTGAGGAAACATCCTCTTAGAAAAGAAAATGAAGAGGAAAATACTGTAAAGCTACACTGCAAACACACGCCTGGAGAGACTTGCCTTTCCTGCCATTGACCGCAGGGCCGTTTGGCCTCATTTCACAAGCTTTAACACAACAACAGGAACAATGGAGTAAAAACAGTGCAAGAATTCCCACAAATACACAAAATATAAGCCAAATCCTCCTGGACACTCATTTTGAGTGCCATATGAAAAAAAGATGTGAGTATTTCAAACAGCTAATGTAGAGTAAATACCAGTTGGACAGAAAGCAGGGATTGATGCTTGGAAAGAGGCAGACACGCAGACACACACACACACACACACACACACACACACACACACACACACACACACACACACACACACACACACACACACTTCCAACAGACAAGATCTTGTGACAAATACAACGGATGTGGCAGATGGGAGTGGAGGACGTGTGACCGGATGGAAAGTGTGCCTGTGTGTGTGTGTGTTTGTGTGTGTGTCTACAGCTAATTTTTCATTAATATTCCTAAACCTGATGTAAACCTGAAGTTCTGTATCTGTATCTATGTACTGCCCACAAACCAGAACCAGGTCTCATGATACACAGTACCGTTTGGGGTAAGTTCATATACTGTATAACTCAGATGAAGTCAAAGTAATTTGATTTGATTTATTTTAAGAAATGTAAAGATAATGTTACAAAATATTTATATTTCAAATAAATGTTCTCTTGAACAATTGAATCACAGTTTCCACAAAAATAATTGACTGCACAGTTTTTGACATTTCTTATCGATATGAAATGTGTGCCTGTGGCATTTGACATTCATATTTAAAAAAAATAAATAAATAAACAGAAGATTAGTTATTCTTAGAAAGATGTTTCTCCTCTAAACTTTTTAAAAGTTTCAAACTGCTCCATACTCCTACTGCATGTCAAAGATGGTCTTATCTGCATCTTTTTGTATTTCTCCGAAAGAATCAGAGAGAAATATTATACTTAACTGAGAACGCCATATGAATAAAATTTAGCATAACACCATTTGAGCAATAATGCAAAACATTGCTAGCAAAATGGAACAGCACATCTGTAAAATCAACCAATGATTGCAAGACAGAAGTCTCTGTGACTGCTTCTAAAACAACACAAAGGTCACTAGGAAAACAAATATAACTTTGGAAAATCTTTTATCACAACATTACACAATCACTGTTACAGGAAGACAAAGGAAAAACCAAAAGCTACTTGTCTACATTCACATATAAACAGAGTTTGCAATGGACCTGGCTTCATAACCTCTCAGAGAAAGCTCTGATGGTCTGAAATAAAGAGGGAAATCAGCTAATCTGACTTCCAAAAAGGTCTATGATCTAATTCTAGACCCGTCTAAAGAGGAAACACCAGCTCAAGACCATTGCAGAAAGGTTCAATTCAATCAGAAGCTCTTTCTGACAGATTAAACCTTCACAGATGTGTTACACACCTGGAGAAGGCTCAAGTTCTTCACCTCCATCTTCTGAGAGAGGAATGAGAGAAGGAAACATCAGAGCGCACATGCAACTAAACCACGCATGTCATTTAACATGATCATGTGTGTCGCCCGCACTCAAATATAACAACAGGAAGTGACTGGTGCACAAACTGTGTCATATTCAGCCAATGGGGTAATGGGGTAAACAGTGCAATGTTGTGAAAGTGGATAAAGAGCCCTATAAAATGACAACAATTTACACTAAAGACACTTTTTTAGTTTGGTTTATTTACTGCAATGACAAGCCTTGATGTCTTCTACTTGACACAGAGGCTCCGCCCACCCACGGGGGGAAAACAAACACTGTTACCATAGTTTCCCATTATTTTAAATGTAGACAACAATGATTCCAATTTTTTTTTTCTATTTTTAGAAAGAAACTCACAAAATTGGATTTTCTCTGCAAATTTTTTTTTTAATTAAAATTTTATTTTATAATATTTATATTTTAAATTAATTTATTATTTCTGGTGCTTTAAGTCCATGTCTGTTGAAGTTGTACAGTACATGAACAGAGAGATTGCTGGAGTAATTAACCTTTTTATTATACTTCAAATTATACTTTAACATTTCATATTTATTGTATGTTATTTGATTTTTATTTGTTTATTTTGTAACTAGTTGCAAAAACTGTTGACAAAATAATATTTTAGCATCATTTTTATAAGTAACACTTTACAATAAGGTCCTTATGGTTAGTTAAATTATTAACTAACAGAAACAGACCATTTCCTAAAATATTAATTAATCTTAGTTCATAAAAGATACAACTGTCATAAGTTCATGATAGCTCAGGTCCATTAAATAATCTTAAAAGATATAAACTCTGGATTTTAATGATATACAGTATAAGTAAATGTTAAAATAATTACATTAACTAAGATGCTTTGGAAGTATTTTTCATTATTTCATGTTAACCAATGTAGTTAACTAATGCTAACAACTGCACCTTTGTGTAAAAGTTGTAAAAATGTTGGCATTTTCCATTTATAAAAGTCTATTTTTCCTGCTCAATTTCTTATTTCAACAGAAAATACATTAATGCTTTTCAGGCATTAATTAAAGTCCAATTTGTCATGTCCCCAATTAAAATGAACAGATCACTACTGTAACAGAGTTTTTTTATGGATTGCTGACTGCATCTATACCAAACCCCAACTTTTGCAGAGTCAGTCATTCTGCAGTCCCATCTCTCAAATAAACATCTCCGCATGAGCAAGAGCCAACATGAAGACAAAAAGAAGTTGCACAGAAATGCAGACTTACTTCTTTCCAGCGTCCCTTTTGGAGGCAGTTGTGGGAGCTGTCGTCCTCTCCTGCTGTTCACGGGGGTCCCGGTGGGGCTGGTCTGAACCGACCCACCACGAGGATGCGCCCTGGTCGAAAGAAATAATCACCATTATTATCGTTGTTATGTGCATGTACCTTAATGCTACAGCACAAGGCATTACCCTTAACATTAACAAGAAACTGCAATTAAAACAGAGTATTATAATAGAACATTAAACATAAAGGCATGACAAGATTTCAGAGTTGCTCTATGAAGAAAAAGCAAATGAAAACGAAGCTGATATAACTTATGTAACTATACATTTTAAAAACAGGGAAACTAACAGTTAAAAAGCATGGGCTGAAAAGGAGTTGATTAGTCAGTCATATATATGATATTTCACATATACATATGCTGTAAAACCATGCACATCAATTGGAATGATGCTGAGGATTAAAATAACAATAATAAAACAAACATCATGGTTTCCCATCAGCATTTTGTTAAGTAAAACAATATTATTTGTATAATCACGAAGGTACTGTAGTACTGGTAAATATATTATAGATGTCTGTTTGTTTGTCTGTTTCAATCATAGCCTTAAATTATAATTAAATTATAAGATATACAGTATAATGATATATAACTTATTAATAATAAGATTTATACTACCATTCAAACATTTGGGGTAGGTAAGTTTTTTTTAAATTATTATTAGTCTCTCATGCCCACCAAGGCTGCATGTATTTTGATCCAAAATACAGTAAAATATTGTGAATTATTATTACAATTTAAAATGTTTAAACGTTTTCTATTTGAACACATTTTAAAAAGACATTTATTCCTGTGATGAAAACTGAATTTTTTGCATCACTACTCCAGTCTTCATTGTCTTTGTAATATCAATTTGGTGCATAAGGTGCATTTCTTATTAAAAAAGCTACTTATGCTACTTAATATTTTGATACATTTTTTTTTCAGGATTATTGATGAATAAGAAATTCAAAAGGACAGCATCAAGACATACAGTATATTTTAGATCAATTTAATGCTTTGCTAAATAAAATTATTAATTTATTAACTATTAAAATAGTCAAACTAGTCAGCCTTTTTATTCCAAACATATTTAGTTTATATGCTCAAATATTCAGTAGTATGGACATTTACTACATTTAACAAAATGCTTGATGCTTTGGCACATGAAAGTGAGTCTTCCACAGCAAGAGAAGTGTGTGTTTTTCTCCGCCTTCACCAAAAAAAAAAAAAAAAAAAAAAAAAGACAAAACATATTAGGATTCGAGACAAAAAGAACCAAACATGGGAAAAAACTAATGAGTTAAATATCACACAGGGATAACAACCAACTGAGATTTCACACCACGCTACAAAACAAATCATTAAAAAGAAATGAACATTATCTGATGCATCTACAGATATGAGATGGAGCAGATTTAACAGCCCTGCTGCACAGAAGACAAAGAAATCAAAGGGTTGGTTGACTGGATGCAGGGGATCTTTGTTAGCACATGAAGGATGTTTTGTTTGATTAGTCAGGGCTGTTTTGTGGGGTGAGCGGCTGCTTTGATCTGGGTCACCTCGGTAAGGCAGGGGAGGGTGGAGCGGAGTGTCCTGACTGCAGGGAGGGCATCGATGATCTCATGTGGGGTCTATCGGGCGGCCGCTCTGTGGAGCGAGAGCGACTGTGCATGGGCCGCTCCAGCACGGACCGCTGGTCTGCAGAACGGGACCTGTGGTGATACTCGTGCCTGTCCGGATCGCCGTAATTCCTGGAGAAACGTGATTGTGGGAAACAGGGCGATGTTTATTGTGGGTGAGGTCGGTTGGGTCGGGCTGTCGGAGGCATTCTGAAAAAGTACTGAGAGACTCTAACAGGTTGTGGTAAAGCGGTCTCATCTTTGGCACTTGGAAGCAACCAATGTCCAAATGATAACCCAGCTCTTCTGTACAGTGACATACTTTATTTGACTTATTTTATAAGAATGAAAGATACAGTAACAGCCTCATTATGTTCAGATTATGACAATGCATTGCAAAATCACAAATTCTACAAAACTCAAATCACAGAAGCAGACAAACAAACAAGAAAAAGATGAAACGAATAAACAAATTATTATTAGAACTGTGGAAGGAAATGATTACTCTCAGTTTATTCCCGCATTTTTACAGAAGGAGAAATCCCATCCATTTTATTCAGAGAGAAAAAGGTTTTCAGAGATAGATTGTGGTTTCTGGATGTTTTATGAAAAAAAAAAATAAAAAAAAAAGAATGACAAATTCTTGTTTGGTGAGAAACTGATCAAAAGAAGTGAGAATTTGCATAAACTAAAATGAATTGTGTTCCGTTTCACAGAAAACAAGTATCTCAAGTATCAGACTTTCTTATCAATTATTGATAACTGATAATTGATGAAGAAAAAAAAAAACATCCCAATGGAGAAAATGAATGGGAAAAGTACTTCTGGAAGCAACATTGTTAAAAGTATACACCACAAGTATAACTACACAACACAGAGATATGTGTAGTGTACAAAAAGTAGTCCAGCATCAGAACTCTGATGTATTAATAATTACTCAGAAAGATAAAGTGACACTTGTCTAGTTAAAAAAGAGCTGGTAAATAATAATAATAATAAAATATCTGTTTAAGATTTGTAAGAATATATTTTTAAAATAACTTTTATATTTACTCTATTATATATATTTTTAAAGGACAGACAGCTTTAACAATTTAAACAAATCCTTAGGATCCCTAAAGTAAAGATCAGGGAATGGGTTTAAGACATGACAAGCTGCACAAGCACTTTTATTTTAATTGAACCATATTATTAGCATTACAACAATTTAAACCCTGCTGAAACTATTTGCGTACCTCCTAAGTTCAACGAATAACAGCTAAATTCAGCTGGGAAACTTTAGTTATAATATAATTGATCAAATATTTAAATATACCATAATACATCTTCACTGTTTTGCATGTTTCGGGACAAAGTGTTTCTTGATTTGGGCATAAACATCTTTATTATCTAATAAAATTTAGCAAATTATTGTAATGTTTTGTTAAGCAAAAACATAAGTCAAGATGAAGACGTTGCTACAGTATAGATGTGTGGTTGTTAGGTAGTGAAATTGGCCCAGCTCATGACAGTGCAGCAGGGATGCTCTCGGTGTTGGATATCATTCCATATAATGTCTTCATCCTGAAACAAAAAGGCTGTTGACATTTTAGACCAAATAGACTGCAGCACCGGTACCCCTCCATGTCACTGTACCCTCTATGATGGGCCATCCTAGTGGGACGTGGTAACCTGACCACCACCTGCTGATTGAGGGAACACACACTACTGCCACGGCTGCCAAAAAGACGCAGATATTTGGAACTGTCTCATAAACCCTAAAAGTGTGCATCAACTTTGTCGGGGGTTTAAAGGAATAATTCTCACAAAAATAAAAATTCACTCTCAGTCCACCCAAGATGTAGTTTGTTTCTTGCTTCTTTAGAGCACTTGCTCACCAGTAAATGTGTTTTTTATCAGCTGTTTGGTTTGACGGCACCCATTCACTGCAGATGAACCATTGGTGAGCAAGTTATGGGATCGAAAATGTACATTTAAAATATGTTTACCTTTAATCACACAACATAACTTTGTTAAAATGTTCTATAAATGTACATAAACCCATCAGATTAGTGTACATTACTAGTGAATAACATATGCTGGACAACTTTTCATACAAAACACTATGACCATTAATAAGCGCAAGGTAGTGAAGTACTGTATTTATGTCTGGTTTACATCCTCTCTCACAGTTTATAAAAACAAAACCTGAACTAGATGTAAAAATGAGTGCTCATAGTCTTTATGATGATCTTATGAGAAAATGACAACGATGCTTTAGAAATGAATTAAAGGCATACAGTAGCTCACTATTCTTACAAAGATAAAAGCATGTTAGGTTTAATGATGTATATATTTTCCAACTATTTTGGCGGAAATATATACATTTGCAGGGACAGTGTACATTAGGACAGAGGGATGAGGAAGTATGTGTGCTGCTGTTTGAGCTAGTTTTCTTTGTTTATCTTTACACCAGGTATTTCATAGTTTTTGTTTAATTCAACCTCATGTTAACATTGAGCCACTGGTGACCTGTTGAATTCATGTGCACCACATTATTATTAATATAAATATTAAAAAGTCCACACTTTCTGTATTACAGCTCATTGAGTATGATGAAAGATTTTTTTTTTTTTTAAATGTACAATTAAAATTGATTTAATAATGAAAAGTAATAATTCAAATAAAAACTTTAACATAGTTGACATGAATGGGATGTTAATTGAGAAAATAATAATACATTATTATTTTTTATTTTTTTTACTTTTATAATTTAAATACTTCAGGAGCTTTAGCTTTAATAAATATTTTCCTTATTTTTGTGCTTTAAGATATAGTAATTTATTTTTGATTACTAATATAATCCATTCAATATTGAAATTATTTTTCTTTGGATCAAAAACAAAGAATTTAAATTCTAAATATTAAAATAAATCATGGGTTGAGTCACTGGTGAAGAGTGCTGTTCATAAAGGACACAAAAAGTGCACCTTTAGAGAAATGTTGTATTATGCACTTATTCTACAGGAAGCAGTCAGTGTCAGACATGAGGTTGTGAAAATTCAAGTTTCTCAATGTCAGAGTCCCTCATGAATACAGGTTTTCAACTACACTACATTAACCAGAAAGCCTGGATTCGAGGCTCAGAGGAAGTGAGGGTTTGAGAAACGCTGAAGTGTTAGTAGAGGCTCTTAGCCGGGAGGTTAATAGGGACAGACACAGGCAGCAATGGCTCTACCTGAGTTCCTCCAGCTGACTGTCATGAGGCTGACTGTGTCGGGTTCGAGGTAAGGTGAGAAAATGACTGCAGGCAGATGGAGAGGATTTATATGGATTTTCAGAAGAGATGAAAAGATTTGAGGGAAGAGAGAGGATCATGTTTTCATTGAAACTGATGTGATGGGATGAACCCAAACTTCATGTGGAAGAAATGTGGTTACTGTTCAATGACACCAACACTCACACGTCTAACTGTATCAAGAACAAAGATTTCTTTTAAACACTGTTCTGATCATGCCATTAAAGTTGCTCTAGAAAATAGGATTTTCTTGCACTTAATTCAAACAATCAAATAAATAAATAAATAACATACAAATGCCCTTCAGGATGAAAAACTGCTATAAAATATAGCACATTTAAAGCAAAAATCTAGATCTGTTTTTATTCCAGTGCGTGCTTGCTTATTAAGAAACACTTAATAACTTAATCACAATAAATACATTTACTATAGCAATAATAAAAACAACAATAAATACAAAATAAATAAATTACATTAGTCATAACAACTAAACAATAAATACATAACATTGCTATATTAAGAACAATAAAAAAATTATAAAAATAAATGCGATTATAAGTGCACTTCAGGATGAAAAACTGCTGCAAAATAAAACCATTAAAGTAAAAAATGTAGTTCTATTTTATTCCAACGTTTGCTTATTATGAAGTCCTAAATAACTTTTAACAATAAATAAATAAATAAATAAAATGACTGCATCAATAATAATAACAACAACAATAAATAAAAATAATATAAATAAACAAATTTTATTATTTAATAATATAAAACAAACAAACAAACAAACTTGTCTTTCAACAAACTACAAACTTGTAAGGCCAATGCTGGCTTACTTAAAATAAAAAAATAAAATAAATAAATATTTATAAAACATAAATAAAAACTCTCTAAAGAACATTGGTGATTCAGTGACACTAACTGTTGTTACACTAGATCTTGTGTTGTGGAGTCCTTGAATCAAATGTTAGTGATAAACCAACATCCTTAAACTGTGGTTTAAATGTCTATGAAGAGAAAAGGTTAAGACAGGAGAAGAGAGATCTGTCTTACCTCTGAGTAGGGGGCATGCTGGGAGACCGTGAGCGCGCTCGGTTGATGTCGGCTGACCGAGAGCAGTGATTGGATGATAAGACCTGCTCCGGCACAGAGAGGGTGGAGCTCTGGAGGTCCCTGCCGTTTCTAAAGTCTGGTACAAAGAAAAGAGAAAGAATGAATGAACATCTGTGCGCTAATCATCTGTGGCAACAAAGATTATTACTACATGTACTGTACTTCATTTTGAGCAACTAATGCAAAACTGCTAAAACGTTTCCTGTTAGTAATTTAAATAGACTTTAATAAATAAAGTTTTTCGAGCTAAGCTACCATCTATTTAACAGTTTTTCATGATATGTCATATGCTGCTGTGTATTTTTCATAATATCAGGTTCTTAAATTGCTGTACAAGCGATTTTTATAAAGCCATTATGTTCCAGGCATGAATTAACTTACTCCCATTAAATCAGAAAACATCTTTCACAGCCCAAACCAGAATAATGACTTTTTCCTCATGCAAGAGCCGTCAACCCACTCAGCCTGATGGCATTTCATTACCCAGCATTCAGTGCGGCCATGCTAAGGTCGGTGCTTTGCACGATTACAAAAGCTTGATGTTCAACTGACTGAATCGCACATTAAAACAGACCGAAGGCAGAGCATTGTGTCAAAACTAAAGTTTGAGGAAGGATTTTCTATCTTTCCGATGGCTTATTTACTTTTTATTAAGAACTTACAACTGGTTCTAATAGAGTTTGATGTTTTCAAGTTTCTAAAGGTGTATACTCTAATAAATATACTAAATATGTACCAACCACAAACGTTGGATAAAATAGTCAATTTCTAACTATTTTCTCAGTATTAAATAAGTACAATATTTCTTATATTCATGAGAGACAGTTTTGATGCCTTAAAATTATACCCATAAAATTATACATTATGCTTTTGAAATAAGTCCACTTTACTTATACAGGCTGCATACATTTGAACAAAAATACCATAAAAACAGTAAAATTGTGAAAAATTATTACAATTTAAAATAATTATGTTGTATTTGAATATATTTTAAAATGTAATTTATTACTGTGGTGCAAAGCTGAATTTTTGGCATCATTACTCCAGTCTTTAGTGTCACAGAAATAATTCTAATTTGCTGATTTCCTGCTTAAGAAACATTTCTTATTATTCACAATGTTAAAAATCTTTACTGTCAATTTTGATCAACTTATGCACCCTTGCAGAACAAACAAAAAACTACACAAACGTTTCTGTACTTTTGTAACAACTTTTGCGTCGCCTAAAATACTGTCTAACCAAGCAGCTCACTAGCATTTGGAACAGAGCTACTGCATCTATTACAGTACAAGTAACATTAATTTGGTCTGTCACACACACATACTGTATGCACACCCTCATTCTGAACGTGCTCCAGCGCAGAGAGTGCTTCGGCACTGGTGCGTCATGCTGCAATAAATGATGGCTGCTAAACACACAGGCCAGAAAACAACTACAGCAGCACAGAGCGCATGAGGGGAAAGCAGCGATCTATAATTCCTCTGAATGTTAATCATCTTCTCCCGGCGGAAAGCACTGCATCAGCACTTTACAACCGGCCCTGAGTCTGAGCCAAGATCAATGAGAAATAGAGAGAGAGAGAGAGAGATTGAGGAGGGTTTCCCTCTATCACAAAGAGCACGACTGGAATTTTAAAAAGGGTGTGTGAATGTGTGTGTTCAGGCTTTCCCTTCCCGTCTGAGATGCCCGTACAGATGAACATTTTGGCACCAGTATTAGGTTGATGAGTGGTGAAGACATCCAAAACATACTACTGTACTTTTTACTGTACACAGTATGACATTAGAATTTATGTGCAATTAGTCCCACATCTTGATTTAATAGATTCAAGTGCAAAAAATTCAAACATTTAGACACAAAAGAAGATTAAAAATGCTAAATAGTCACATTTATTTGCGAGATGATAACTGGGTGTCACTGGCTGAAATGTGAGTGAATTTTAATTGCGACATATTTCTAAATATTTGAAACAATTATTTTTTTAAATACAGGCAGTATACAGTATATAATGTGTGATACAAAGTAAGATGTATCTTATTATATATTTTTAAAGTATAGAATTTGCAGCATAATTTAAATTATATACAATTGTAGGACTATTCATATTATAACTGAATCAGCTTTTATTTAAAATTCATTCATCTTTTTATTTTACTTTTTATTTGAGTAATTATGTGCTTTTGCCTTTTCTTTTTTTATATATTTCTATCTAGCTTTAATATTTATTTCAGTTTTGGTAACATTACAGTTTAGTAAAAGTTTTTAGCTTTGCACAAACTTATTTTATTTTAGTTAGATGCCAGAATTTTTATTTTATTATATATATATTTTTAAATTGCATTTCAGTTTTTTTTGTTTCGGTTCACCCACAAATATATATAGTGTGCTATTATATTAAAAACACACTAATACACTAATGCGTAAAAATTAATAAATAAATAAATTCACATGACCTCATTAATTATTTCACATTATTTCGCATTCCAGTTATCATCATTTGAAAATTAACATGGTTCTTTGAGATGTTTGTCTTCACGTAATTGTGAACACCTTTAGCAGTAAATATCTTCATCACCATGTTCCTGCTAACATCTTACCTGATACGACGCCAACACCATCATCACAGTCATAGTCTGAGAACTCACTGTCACTGATCCTCTGAGACCCTACAGCAGAAAAACAGAGACACAGAGAGACACGTGTTAGTACGGTCTGAAGCGAGACGGGTTCATCTGCACTATAAACATTAATATAACACTGGTCCAAAATAACATGAGCTTGCGATCTACAGCCTACATATTGGGGAACATTCAAGATAAACAAATGAAAATAAAATTAAATGGACATAATAAGTAAGAAATAAGTAAATAAATAAATGCTTCACCTCCAAGTACTGGTTAATAATTTTTATCTAAACTTTTATTTGAATTGTATTTTTCATTAAACATAGCTATTTTTTTATCAGCCCTTTTAAGGAAATGAATGAAAAATAGTATATTTATAGTTGAAATTAGATGTCATTATAGTTGTCAATCTCATTTTTATTCATTTTATATTTTCAGTTTTCATGTAAAATGTTATTTTGCAATATTTTTATTTTAGAACACCTCAGCATTTACAAAGGCAACATTTCTTATTAAAAAAAAAAAAGAAAAAAAAAAGTTAGAAATTGTTTATATTTATCATTGTTATTTTTTGACAACAGTGGTATAATATTCCCGATTCCTTCAAATGCACTACGTTTTGAAACAGAACTCCTCCTTAAACACAACTGACAGACACAACTGTTCATTCATCTTCCTCTCTGACGCTCATAAAAAGTGGTGAAGAAGCTTTCTGTACTTGAAACGCCTGTCTATTTCAGGCTACTTACAGATAACCGAACATGTCAGTCAGAGATTTCTCTCTCTTCCAAAACCACAAAACAAGAACAAGCCAGACTGAGCTTTGCATTACGTGAGAAAATGGATCTTCTTCTCCCTTCGTTTCAGTCACGAGGAACAAACCGAGCTGAACGCCGTCCCTCAGCCACAGCGCTGACGTTTGCTGAGTTTGACGCTCAATCACTCAGTTCAGATCAAGAGTGAAAGCTAATCTACAGCGAGGCGTTCACAGACACCCAGCCTGCAGTCGCCCACCAAACAGACCCTTGTGCTTTAACACCGATGACAAGCCAGCAATAAACCTGCTCTCATTTCATTGGCTCTTGCCTCCTTCAGCTCTCTTGTCTATTAATCACTCTCTCTTTCAATCACTCATATTAGAAGTGTCAAAAGAGATTCCCAAATTTATAAGGAATCACATGATGTTTTCTTGCAATGTCTTGCTTATTTGTTAGGGCTGCATATAGTTTATGAGACTTTTCTTTGGCGGCACAATACACCACTGTCAGAAGATTTAAAATAAGTGCAAAATCCAGGTTAACCAGTTCATATTTAGTTCATGTTACCATTGCAAATCTTTGTAAGGGATGTCTTTATATCCTCCTAATTATGTTGGAACATTAAAAAAAAAGATTGGTGGCTCTTTGGGGACACTTTTCAAAACGATTAGCTAACTGCTGTCTGTGAAGAGAAAACTACTGGACTGAACATGATTTGCGGGGATTTTTCTTTGCTTCTGTCTCTTTGAATGAATAAAAACAGGTGCTGTAAGTTCGAAACCACACAGCAACCAAAAACCAAGAAAACTCACTCTTAAAAGAGAAGAAACTAAACTGATTCAAAAGCATTTCATACAAAGGCGAGTTATGCACAAAATAAAAGTTTGTTTTAGAAATATTATATTATCACAGCTATACACAACTAGTAACCACAAAGAAAAAACCAAACAAACAAACAAAAACAAAAAAAACACGACCAATTAGGTATGCTGTGACTATTACCATAATGTACAATTATTAATGTTGTGTATGATTTTTTTCTCATACCATCCAGCCCTTCTACAGATAATAACAGTAGACAGAAGCCTGTTCACAATAGCATAAATCAAGAGATCAGACTCATCTGCAATAAAGAGGGAAAATCAGTAGCACTGGGGAGAATCAGAGGGCACTATGGGAAAATGTGGCGGTGTGAGGACATGGTTCACTTCAGTCAGTGTTTGTTTTGTTTTTGATGGGAGTGAGAGAGACAGCAGGGTGGATCCAGAATAAAAACACACGGTGAAACCCAGAGGATCAGCCTGAGCATGCAGCGGTTATTACCTGAGCTGTACACAAACGGGCCTTTGGCTGCAGAAATAACCAGGTCAAGATAGAAAACAATGAATGCAGGACACAAATGGCTTTCATTGTACCAACAGCTGCAGTGTTTCAGAGTTCAGAGTTCAGTTCAGATCACTGAGTGCTTATGAATGTGTGTGTGGTCATAGGCCCGAAACAAATAGTACTCTATGCAAGTATGTACGGTAGACACAAAATCCTCTTAGAAACACAAGCTGGCTTTTGCTATCAAATTATATATATTTTTACAACATTTTTGTCTGTTGTCATACAGTCTCAAAGAAGGCAGGATTGTAAAACTAATCACAAGGTGTTTAGGAAAACTTGTGAAAACATGTTAACATCACCTTAATTTGCTGAATATTTACGTTCATGGAGAAATGTAGCATTACATCACATGCTCACCATTGGATCCTCTGCAGTAAATGGGTGCCGTCAGAATGAGCCAAATCAGCTGATAAAAACACCACAATAATCCACTAGTAAGTCAATTCACATCTTATGAAGTAAAAAACTGCATGTTTATAATAAACAAAACCAGTGTTATGGAGTTCTCTGACGGCACCCATTCACTGCACAGAGTCCACTAGTGAGCATGGTGTATGCTACATTTCTCCAAATCTTTTCTGATGAGCATCAAACTCATCTATATCTTGGATGGCATGAAGGTTAGTACATTTTCAGCAAATTTTCATTTTTGGGTGAACTATTCCTATATTTGCAACCTTGCTTAATCACTACCAAAATGATCAGAAAAAAAAAAAAAATCAAATATTCAATATAATGCCCAAATAACATATCCAGTATAATGAAAGACATTTGAAGGTAATTTTATCAAGCATTTGCACTTGCATACAACTGTAGAGTGCATTTATGGAATAAGACTTCAGGAAATATGCTTAATTCTGTTATGTGACAGGAAAATCCAAATTCTGCAGTACAAGCAGTTGTTATTATATACAAAACTGCTACACAGTTATATATGAGCAGTGCATTTATCTGAAATTTTCTGTCATATCTTTCTGCTTTGTGTGCATAAAAGATGTGTGTGTGTGAGACAGAGAGAGACATACTCTGCAGTCTGCGTGTGGGACTGTCTCCATGCAGCGCTCGTCTCTGAAGGCAGGGGGAGCTCTTCGGTAGGGGTACCGATGAGACGTCATGTGTTTGTAGCTTATACCAGTGCGGCTCATCGTCCAGCAGTGCTGTTTCCAGCTCTATGAGGATCTACACACAAACATTTGCTTCACATTCAAATGCTTGACAACATAACCAGTTTATCCCATATACAAATACAGTGCATGCCACTGAAACTCTAAAGGTAAGATTTGTAATGCGACTCTGCATGGTTTAACAACAGCTTTAACAACTTACTAAATGATCACTGAACTACAAAAATAACCCATATGCATTAGAAATATACTGACAGAAAATAATTCTGATGATAAGCATTACTATTGTTGTAAAGCAAACTATTTTGTGAGGCAAACCGTCTGTTATTTTCAGAGTTTCAAGCTGCCGAAACCTCTTAATATTTGAGACCATGATTCATGTTGTCCTCACCTCTCCCAAGAACTCGCTCTCCTCCTCTCGCACCCGGGCCTGGTCCCACAGGGTGATCTCCAGCATGCGTTCCCTGAACTCCCGCCGGTGGACGGGGGAATACATAAAGGTCTGGTTCCATTTGGGCTCTAGTGATTTCTTTACTGTTTTTGTTCTTCTTTTGCTTTTGTCACTGGAGAAACAATGATTCAAACTGTTTTTATTTACCATCATGGTTAAAGAACCTCGGAACAAACACTGATATCAACAAGGTGAAGAATGAAATGGGAACATGGGAATGCCAAGTGGGACACGAAAGATCAACACATTAGCGATATCTGAAATAGGACATATGCAACGATAAACTTTCAAAAGCAGTATGCAACCTTGTTGCCAAATTACCACACTATGTTCAATGTTTTATTCAGTGAGTGGCATTCAGTAGCCATCTAAGAAAGTAATAAAAAAAAATTAACTACATTTTTATCCAGTTTTGTATTAAAATCTGTGTCTGAAATCTTGCAAGTCCTATCATACAAGTAAAAAAAATAATAATTTAGATAATACTTTTTTTAATAATAATATTAATAATACATAATATTTAATAATTTAAATTTTTGTTTTTATTGATTGAAATAAAGCTGAAAATAAATAAAATACAAATATTAGATGAAAAACTAAACAAAAATAAGAAATGTTGCCTATGCAACTAGCTGAAATTTTAAGTTGCAGATTAAGCATTCACATTATTAACTGTAAATAAAAACTATACAAATAAATGAATACATAAAACCTGAACATTAATATTTTCAAAAAACAAAAACACACACAAAAAAAATTACAAAGACACATAACTAAATAAAAAATTTATAAACAAGCTAATTCAAATGATAACTGAAAATATAAAAATAAAACCTACTTCAAATCATTAAGAAGTGTAAAATAATATAAAAAATACTAACATTACACTGGTATTTCAGGGAACTTTTTTGCACATTTTGCCAAATAAGTCAGAAATATATCAACTTTGCATACTGTGCACAATATACATATTGCATACGGCAAAAACAGTGTGATTAGTAAGGTAGTACGCCATTCTGAACATAGCCATCCTTCAGTTTTGTCTTACACAGTGGAATAAATGTAACTGCCCCAATCTCACCTTCTGTCAGGGAGGAAGTAGATCTTCACGTAAGGATTGAGCGGTCGGCCGTCTTCTCTTGAAGGCAGGTCCTTTGCACCCAGAATGGTGACGATTAGCTGATGGCCGACTTTGTCATACCAAAGTTTGACCTGCAATGGGACAAACATCAGAGTCTGTTTGAGAAGAAAAGGAACTTCTCAGACCTCGCATCATAAGCTGCTTCAATTAAAAAATTAAGAAAAGAGAGTTTGATTGTATTGTAGTATTGTACATGCTAAGATGACAGATCAAGCTTGGTACTCAGACAAGTATAAACATGACAGAAAAATACTTACAAGTCAAACACACACAGAAACAACACAAACTTAACAAATAAAACACTACATCTTCTAAGCCAGAGCCCATACTTGCTTGAAGTAATAGTAAAATAACTTTCTACAAAGTAAATGCCTACAAATGTCTCAGGCTGCAGGGTAAAAACATGCAATGTGTTACAAGGAAAGCTGGGTCAAACAAATTGTACCATTACACAATCCCCAACAGAACCATTGGTTGCTGTGCATTAAGGACGATTATAGTGTCCAAAATAGAAAATCTTACATTTTGCATGAGTGAAAACATCTGAAAAATGTAGGAAATGAGTAGAGCTATAGGTATAATCTTGACATTAACAATGCATTGCTGGTTTATTTTCTATAAACAACATTAAAATCATTCACATCATTTCTCTTCAGGTACAAGCGGGTACAATTTGCTTATTTCACACATCTCTGCACGTGAGAAAAGAAATAACACCAGTAAAACAGGGACTGTTAAAGCTGCCGTAAAATTATTTTAGACATTTTGCAAACTTGAGCTAGACTTATAGACTGAAATAGCTCTTTATCCAATTGCATTCTCTGAAAGCATGTCAGCCAGCTTGATGTCAAAATGATTGAAAGGCAGATGGGCTTTCTGATTGGCTAGATGCATGCATAAAAAAAATCAGTCACACAATAGCATTTATGCTTTTTTTGTTAAAAGACACCCATTTTAGTAATGTTTATCACATAGCAGTGATATTTTATGCGCACGATAACTTACAGCACCTTTAACATATCCTTTTAACTGCAACATGAAACTTTCAGCAATGTTAGTAACCAACAAAAATGTTTTTAGCATGATTAGTGTAATTACAAATGTGAAGTAAAGCAGTTTCTTAATCAAGTCAGCCAACGAATGAAACTCCAAAATAATTAAGCACACTGATTCAGTTCTTTCTAAAACGGTGTAGATGAGTATCAGGATTCAATGCAGTTTCATGTTACATGGAAAAAGAATCCACTTTTATGTCCCATCTTTAGAACATTTAAAGAGAGACAGTACTCTCTGCCCGGGTTAATGCCGCAGGTGAACATCTCACAGGGTTTGTCTGCCAACACTCGAATGTCTCTTAAAACATTTGTCTGCTAATCCATTGCATGCATATGATTTATGCCTTACAATCAGATAAAATATGCTTAAAACAGCTCTTCGAATGCGCAAACTGAGATAAGAAATAGCGGGAAATGCGGTCGTTTTTCAACTGTGCATTTCCCAATGAATTACAGCAATAGAAGAGAAGTGTATTTAGTAGACAGCAACGATTACCTGAACTTTAGGGTTAAAAGGCTCAATTCTTCTACTAAGGCTTTGGCTCTGGGTAAGTAAAGTGAATGAAAAACAACAATGAAGAGAAATGCAATAAAACTAACCTGAAATGACAATACCAGTTGTTAATGAAACACTAAGAAAGCCGAAAGGAGATTCAATCTAAAGACAATGGCTGTCAGACATTTAAACATATTGCATTGGAATATTCTGATCTCATTTAATATTTTCACTGTAATGCAATTTAACTGCAATCTCTTCTTCAGAGATTGGGAAATCAGTGATGAGGTTAAATGCTCAGGGCCCTATTTAGGATTGAATGTTTCCAGTGCGTCTGCTAGAACAACCCTCAAAACGGTTTCTTTAGTTCCACGAAAGACTGAAAGGTCATGTCTTTTCTACTAAAAAGTCTCAGTGGGCATCTCTTCACAAGAAACATCACTGTTTACATTGAATCTCCCGTTCAGCAAAATACAAAGTAACAAGATTGTTATTTAACACAGAAAACACACAATACACAGAGTATTAGAAATGACTGAATTCAGTGAGATACAGAACAAGAATATGAGACAACACATTTGTATTAAACCTAAATTCATTTTGAGATTAGTGGCATTGACCCAAAACTACCCATCCGTGTCTATTCATTTGTCTAACTGTCTACCTAAAACTACCCATCCATCTATCCTCTATCAATCTATCCATCTATCGTTAGCCACCCTGCTTTCTACATATCAGTATCAGCCACTGGAAAACCCATTTTGGTCATCCATTCTTTCAAGTCATTGATTTTTTCATCCAAACAGTATTACCTGGGGAAAAACCTGCACTTCATTTGTTTTGCTTAAATCAACCAGCGTGTGCACTTTACACCAGAGTTTGTCATGTTCTACAAGCATGCTGGGTATTTTTACACACACACACACACACAATGGGCTGCATGAGGCCTGACTGTAACCTGATCAGGTTTGAGAAGACTACGGCAGCCTGATCCAAAGCTTCATCTCTGATTAAAGCGGTTTAAGTGATTTTAGTCAGAATGAAACTGAAATTTTTTTTTTTCCTCCCCTTTCGCATTCTTATGAAGGTAGGAAGGTAGGAAGTACAGCAATGAAAGCACAAATTATACGTGTAAACACCGTTTAGTATACGTATTTTTCATTATTGTGATGTCAAAGAATGATTTGGGAAATGTACTGTAGTTGTGTTGCACAAGCCTGAAAACCAATAGTTTTTGGCAAACTTTACAGCTACTCTTCATCAAAATACGTACTGACCAAAAATCTACACTTGCAATTAAACTTGTTTCTGATATGAATTATTTTTTGACATAGAGAAAAGACTAAGTTGGAACTTTCTAGATTGCAAAACACATTTTGTCCCCTGCACAGGATGTGATTATTGTGAACTTACTGTAAGCTGTCCCGACAAGTACTGTGGGGCGTCCCGCAGCACTCCGTGGCTCATGGGAGACGTGATAGATATGGAGGGACGCTCCATCTTCTGAGACTCAAATGAACTCGAACCTTAGAAGAGATTCAGTGTTATAAAAAAGTAATAAATAATAATAATAATAAAAAAAAAAAAAAAATATATATATATATATATATATATATATATATATATATATATATATATATATATATATATATATATATATGTGTGTGTGTGTGTGTGCACAGTGTTGGGAGTAATATATCTGATTACATTTCATTACTTTTGCGAACATTTAAGTAATTTTTATAAACACGACAAAGAAAAAAATATGACTGGTGTGCATCTTGAGATAAAACAAGGGCACTGACATATTTTAAGATCAATCAGTGCAAGTGTATTTCAGTTGAAACAGCTCAGACTTGCATTTTAGTCTGGAACTAGGCTTAAACCTTGTCTGTGAAACGGGGGGAAATGTTTTATTTTAAATCACAGCCAACAAAATTTCTGACTTCAGCACCTCTTTTAACTTTGAGATCGTTCTGAGGTTAAATACAGATATAGTCAGGTGAGTTATAAAAAAAAAAAAAAAAAACACCTGTAGAAATGTATAATTCATGTCTCACAGAATCTTTTTGTTTAGACATACTAGACTGAGAAAATGTACTCACTGGATTCCAGTTGTGAGTGTGTGCTTTCTGGTATCCTGGGGATATCGCTGCAATGACAGTGGCACAGAGAAATCAATAACATGTGCATTTCAGTTTTAAAAAAATGCATATACTCAGTTTTCGAAACTATGGCTCCATTTCTCAAAACTCTACACACAAAACATGCAAAAAGTCACACTTAGTATCTTACAAAATCAAACATTTTTTTTGCATAGTAACCACGCACAAGCATAAAATAATTAGCCACGTACATGGAAAACTACACACAGATGTGAAAAATGTACCACACTACTCTCGTATGTTTCTTGCTTGTTCAGAGCGCAGTGGAGAGCACTGGAGTGTCACAGCACTCACACACACATGCATATGCACATACACACTGTATATACAGTATGTGTGTACAACTGATTCATTTTACACAGTTACGCAACTGAATTAAATCAATACTTGTGCTGTGTAATGACACTATTGACTTGTTAGAGCTTCGTCAAAGCAGAATCTGAATTTTTAACTATTGTGAAGCTGCTGTGTAATAATCTATATTGTGTAAAGCACTTTAGAAATAAAGTTGACTCTGACTTGGGCTGTATGCAAATAAAAAAAAAGTCACATGATCACTAGATACAGGTCATCAGTAAATGAGTGTGGCATTTCAATGTTTCCTAAAGAGCTGTTAGTTTTGAACAATGTGTGTAATGAAGAGAATAATTTAGAGTTTTGCAAACTGAGTTTAAAGCACGTGATGCAGACTTGGTCTAAATACTAGGTATATGAGTGAATGGCTTCAATGAGTGCTCCCTCCTCAAGTACCACTTTTAATATCTAAGCAGTTTTAAAATACTGTAATGACCCTGAGCACCACATTAGTGTTGATGTGAAGCTTGTGGCAGCAGCCCAAACTCACAATCTAAAGAGAGTTCACTTGGTCATACGCTCGTATTAATTACAATTAGGACAATAACGAGGCTAAACTGAGGGCAGCGGTTTTGTTTGTTTGCTCATCTGAGCCAGCAGCAGGTGCTTTAAAGTGATCATTCAAGAAATTTTCCCCTGGTGTCCACTAGTAATTTTATGAACCAAAAAAACTAAACAAAACAAAAAGTGTGGAAAGAGTCTTGTAGGTTTGTTTCTAATTGCAGCTCATGAGGAAAATACAATGCAATTTTTTTTTTTTTTTTTGCTGCTCCAGAATATGACTTTCATCTGTCAATGATAAAAACTATTTTGGATTTTTGATTGCTTCTTTATCAGTACCAGCAAAATATTCCATGGTGGATGCATCTGTTGCATCTTTTGTATTCACAGTGTAACTGAATGTTTGTAAATGTAATCCCTGTTACGTTCACATGAAGACCAGTTTCATGTCACACTGAAGAACACTGTAGAGGATGTCGTACCCAATGGGTCTTGAGACCACTAGTTCCACCTGAGGCTCTGGCTTTGATTCTAAAATGATATTGTAAACTTCTTTAAATGTGGCTCCTTGCAACTTTCGGCCGTTCCACTCTAGGACCTGGTCACCTATGAAACAAGAAAATGAATTACCAAACTCTGCAAATCAACACTCATGTTAGTATTCATTACAAGATGGAATACAGTAACAAACTGTCAGACTAATAATCCACTATGTAGAAGTCGTGAGCCTTTTTATTCAGCAAAGATGTATTAAATTGATCAAAAATGACTGTAAAGTAGCATTAATGCTTGCATAGTTTACTTTTGGGCCTATTCTATTTCTCAAAGTATCTTTATAAAAGTATCATGGTTTCCACAAGAATGTTAAGCAGCACAACTGTTTGCAACATTATTAATAAGAAGAAGAAATGCTTGTAAAGCAACATTTCAACAAAGGATCATGTGATGCTGAAGACTAAAGTAATGGCTGTTGAAAATTCAGCTTTGTCTCAAATAATACATCAAATACAGAAACATAAGATGTACCTTGTCTGAGATGCCCAACTGTCTCCGCTAAACTCCCTCTCCTTACTTTGGTGATGAATGCACATAGTCGCCCAGACTCTGTCATCTTTCCTCCAACCACCTGCAAAACACACACACACACACACACGAAATGCTTAGATAATGAACTAGTGATGGTGAAACTATAGTATATTCGTTTTTGCTTTTTTCCCAACATTTTTACCAAGAAATGCTAATGAAATATGACTGGTATTGTAGGTTTAATGACTCCATAATGAAGGTTTCATGTTGTTAATATTTAGGTAAGCTACATAAGCTCAATTTTATGTGAATATATTTAATAGATCTTGTCTTTTTTATGCATGACTTATTTTAGGAAATTAGAGTTTAGAGATAATAATCTGTTGTTTTGTAATAAACTGCACAAGTTACACAAGTTCGAGGGTGTGTATGTTATTTCTGTCCACGCTTTTGAAAGAGCCGACTGTTGGAAAAGGCCTGGAGGCGTGTTCCATAAACCACGTGACCAATCACTCTGTGAGCATCATACAAATCAAATCCCTACTAATGGCAGCCCAATGCAAACATACAAAGAAGATTACAAGCTGCCTCCTGGATAAAGATGGCTTTACATAACGAGTGGCATGGAGCCGAGGGCGATTGTGAGTGTGTGTGTGTGTGTGTTTGACAAACTGCTGATGGTAACGGATATAATGCACACGGTAGCACTGAGCTGACACACAATCAGCCATTCAGAAAGTTAGTTATCAGTAATGATTCTCCGTTTCTCTCCAGTCTGCTGAACACTCCATGTAAGTGCTTTAACAACAAACACAAGCTTTGGATTTCTGAGTTTAAACCCTGGAAGTGCTCAGCCCTTGTTTACTTCCACTGTACAAGCTTTACTGTAACCGTGTTTTGTCGCTCTTTAAATGTCAACAATAAATTACAATGAACCTTTCAGACTTTCTCAGTACACATTTGTTAAAAGTAATAAGCATTCACTCTTAAAAATAAAGGTTCTTTATTGGCATTGATGGTGAAGAACCTTAACATCCATAGAACCTTTTTATTGCACAGGTCCTTTATAATAGAAAAAGAATCTTCAGATTAAAATGTTTTTTTGAAAAAGTTACACTGAAAAGTTATTTGAGGAACCAAAAATTGCAATTGCATGGCTCCAAAAAAAATAAAACCCTTTGAAACCTTTGTTTTTAAGAGTATACTTAGAGTGCTCATCATTGCAAGTACTAAAATGTTTGTTTATAATTTATCACAAAAAAAACAACAAATATTTTTCCTTTGAATTCAATCAAATCCTTAACGGATAAACAGTTCCACTCTACATCTGTCTTGTTCAGTATCATGTTTCACTGAAGAACAATGAGTTATGAACATGCTTCACATTGACTTGAACATAAATATTAACTTAACTTATCATTTTAACCCTTTAAAATACAAGCCCCACAATTAATATTTCTGCTTTTTAAAAATGGTAGGAAAAATTATTTATCTGTAGTTATCAACATGTTGTCAAAAGAGTTTTTTATTAAAGAAATAGTTCACACACACATAAAAAATATATATAATGATGTAGATTAGTTGGATTAATTTGTTTCTTAACTGGAATATATTTGGAGAATATCATAATATTTGCTAAGAGCTGCTTTGCCCTGTTTTCACTTGTAAACAGTGCTTGATCTGCACTTTTTTTTTTTTTTTTTTTTTTTACAATCCCGTTTTTTTGCTTCACAAGACATTCATTGATGGACTGGAGTCATGTGGATTACACAAGGATTATTGTGATGTTTCCATCAACTGCAGCGGAACCATTGCTGAGCAAGTGATGTAACACTAAATTTCTCCAAATCTTTTCTGGTGAAGAAACAAGCTCATCTACATCTATTCAAATTTCAGCAATTTAATTTTTTTTTTAAGAACTATTGCTTCAAAGCAAGAACTCTCCTTGAAAATGAATTGCTGCCATTACTGAACCTTGTGGGATATCACAATCACATATAGAGCATTTCCTCACAGGAGGACAAGCGACTCACTTTCAATCCCAGAAGAGCTCCAGAGTCGCGGGGAACGCTGCCATCCTTCATGCGCTTGTTGAGCAGAATCCTGCCGATGAGTCGATCTCCATCTTTGGAGGGCTGCCATGTGACCGGGTGCTGTCAGGTCGAAACCACAACAAACATCATTTCAGAACACACAGAAAGCTGCAAGTGCTGGTGCGGGGAAGGCTGAGATGAATTTCATCTGATTTATCACACAAACTCTGTTGTGATTGCAGGTGTTTCATGGAAACAAGCCACACATCTGGGACAAATCAAATAATGTTTCCTAGAGGATTAAGGGATCAAGCTCCCCCAAAATGAAAATTCTGTCATCATTTACTCACCCTCATGTCATTCCAAACCTGTGTGACTTTCTGTTTTCCGTGGAGTGCATAAGGAGATGTTTCTCCATACAACAAAAGAGGATAGTAAGTAGCAGTTGACCAATATGAGTTTCTCCAATGTCAAATGGTCGAACTGGAGACTGTGGTCCATGTGCAAGTGACTTAGGATAGCTTAGCTTATGAGGAACCAACTGAAATGTCATTCAATATTGAAAGCTGAAATTCTTGTGCTCTCAAATATTGAGGGTGAGTAAATGTCAGAATTGTTATTTTTTGATAAGCTATCCATTTAATAATTTAGCTGCAGAAAACCTGTCTTAAAATGCGCCTAAAATACATATACTTTTTTTTACATATAATGAATGTCTCTCTGTTATAATACAATACGAAAATGCTTGATTTCAGAAATGAAATCGGAGAGAGATTTATAGGAGTGATCTGGGTTCAATACAAGTTAAGCTATATGGATAACATCTACGACCTGCTGTCAATTACCACAAAGGAAAGAAATAAAAAATGTATAATAATTGAATTGTCCCTCGGTTGGTAAGACATACAAAAACTGCTTATAATAGAAAAATATAATGGAGGTCTATGGGGCAAGGCATTCCAGATGGTTTAAAAGCGGAAATGTTAGGCTTGCATTTTTGCTAAAGTGCTTATATTACTTATTTCAAACAAATTGGCTGTTTTCTGAACTATAAAGTTGTCATTTTATTAGTGTAATTCTGCTTACAGGTTACTGGTCACAAATAGTATTGGTGTAATGCCATGCCTCATAAATGTGCATTTCCTTTTTATCTAGAAGTCATTTCTACATACAGGTTTGGGGTCTGTAAAGTTTTTTTTTATTATGTTTTTGACTCACCAAGGCTGCATTTGTTTGATCAGAAATACAGTAAAAACAGTAATACTGTGAAATGTTATTACAATCTAAAGTAACTGCACTGAAAATTGCAGTTGATCACATAAATAATTACAAAGAAATGGCAAGTAATGCACTGAAATAAACATGAAATGTAAGTAGAGAGAAACAGTATTTTCTTATTAAACTTACTTTATTAATTGTAGTTTTATTTGCAAATTCTGCTTCAAGTTTTTTGCAAATGTATTTATTCCTGTGATGCATAGATGGATTTTCAACATTAACATTACTTCAGTCTTTAGCGTCACATGATCCTTCAGAAATCAGTCTAATATGCTGATTTGCTGCTCATGAAGATTTCTTAATTGTAACAATATTGAAAACAATGTTGCGTAATGGCTTAATGTTTTTACAGAAACCAGGATTCCAAAGGAAAGTTCAAAAGAACAGCGTTTATATGAAATTGAAATCTTGAAAATCTGTAACATCATAAATGTCTTAACTGTCACTTTTGATCAATTTAATGCATCCTTGGTGACTCAAAGTATTAATTGCTTTAAAAACTCTTTTTACTGACCCCAACATTTTAAATGTTAGAGTATTTTTACAAAAAAGGCCAAAATGATTTTCTATTGTAGGTTAGGAGAGCTTAACATGTACTTAGTCCAGAACATTCATAAATGCTTCATATAAATATAAATATATTTTTCTTATTTTGGTGGCGTAGAGTTTGTGTGATCTTCTTGCTGGGAGTGAGTGACATGCACCTATCACATGCAGAGAAAAGCCCCCCACAGCCGAACCCCAACACCACATCCAGCAAACACAAGCCTGAATAATGGGAGAAGGAACAGACGATGTTCAAACTGAAAGCGAGGAGAACAGCATGGAAAGGCTCACGAACACAAACAGTGGAAACCAGTGATCCATAACATGGAGAGCAATGGAATATGACAGTGGAAAGGGAAAAAAGAAAAACAAACTTTGTGGCAAAACGAATCCTAGCTGGCCGTCTCTGAACGAGTGAGCGTGTGTGTTTCGGAGCGAGTCTCCTGGAGCGTGTTTGGTGGGAGAGGGGGGAAGGAGTGAGGATTCAAACCAGTGAGGGGGTCTGGGGCCCTACAGCGGCTGACAGGGCCACTAACACGGCAATAAGACACAAGGTTGAGAGGGCATGCATCTGACGGGGGAACCCACATTCTCTAAGTGCCATAACAAAACAGACAGTCACATGATGGAGTGATTCACTGCTATATCAACTACGGCAAAGAAGCAAAGATAACAGAGCAAGACAGAGGCTCTCCAGCTACAGCCACAGAGGAACAGAAATTTGAAACAGGAAAACTGTTTTTTTTTAGAACCTTAAAAAATGGATAGTTCAAGCAAAATTGTTCACGAAGTTCCAAAACCGTATGACTTTCTTTCTTCCATGGAACACAAAAGGAGAATATTTATGCAGCTCAGAATGAAAGCATATTTTGACATCGATGATGCTGAACTGCATTGGTTTTTGCGAGCCTCGTGACCCAATGTGACGTGCAGAATTAAACATAGTTAAA
Source organism: Carassius auratus (assembly GCF_003368295.1). Classification (NCBI taxonomy): domain Eukaryota; kingdom Metazoa; phylum Chordata; class Actinopteri; order Cypriniformes; family Cyprinidae; genus Carassius; species Carassius auratus. Next base: position 20,987,707 of record NC_039283.1, read on the forward strand.
GTGCAAACTAAATATAAGAGATTTAAAAGCAAGGAGGACAAATGTGAATGTTACTTAAATTTCGGTCAGTTTCACACAGAAATCCGTCAATAGTTCAATAGTTTCTAAAAAGTCACTTGCGTAAATTAGATTTAAAAAAGAGAGTTAAATCAGTAATATTATTACAATTTAAAATAAATGTTTTATATATAAATATATTTTAAAAAGTAAATTATTCCTGTGATGCAAAGCTGAATTTTCAGTGTAATTACTCCAGTCTTGAGTGTCAAATGATCCTTCAGAAAAAAATCTTATTATCATGGTTGAAAACTTTTTTGTGGAAACAATATATAAAAAAAATCATAATTCTTTGATTAAAAAAAAACAAAAACATTCAAAACAATTCATTTGAAATTAAAATCTTTTGAAACATTATAAATGTCTTGACTGTCATTTTTTTAATCAAATTAACGATTCCTTGCTGAATAGAAGTATTAATAAAAAACATGCTGTAGTTTTAGAAGATCTGAAATATTGCACTGAAGTCATACAGAACATTTTCCTTTTAGGAGCTTGACAGCTCTTGGTCACTGTCTGCTTATATTTTATGGAAAATAGCAGCTTGAATATCTTCATATAGCTCTATTTTGTACTCCACAGAGGAAAAAAGAAAGTCATATGGGTTCGAAACTACACAAATGGCAATAAATGATGGCAGAATTTTCATTTTGGGTGAACTATCCCTGCAACATCCAAAAAGAGGATCTCACCTAATATCATCGGCATTAAAGCAAAGATCAAGTGAAAATGGAACACAATGAAGTAAATGAAAAGTTCAAACAAAACAAGATCAAATGAAATCAAACCAATGCAGGCTCCCAGTACCTTCTCACTATGGCTATGCTCCTCGTTTAGGGTAGTGCTACTGCATGTATCAACCCCCGAGTCTTTAATCTGGGGTTCACACCACTCAGCATCTTCTTCCAAAGAGTGGCCCCCAAAGCGGACCATTTTCTTTTGGCCCTCAGATAAGTTGTGTGACTGCTCAAAAGTTTGTCTTTTTCCCCTTTGACTGTCCCCTATAGACATGGGATAAAAACAGAAAGAAAAAAAAAACATGCAGAGTTGAAAATAAATCAAAAGAATCATGGAATGACAAAGAGTGACAGAGAGGGACAGAGAGAGGAGAGCCAGGAAGAGAGAGAAAGAGGTGGGACATTAGGCTCCGCATGTCTCACCAAAGACATGGAGGAAGCATCGTTGCTATGCCACGTTGTATGATCCCACCAGTGGCCATCCAAATCTCCTGCAAGTGCCACATACACACGCACACACACACACACACACACACACACACACACACACACAATAACAGCACACAGATACAGCAGAGGTAGTTTGTAAGGACAAAGGAAACAGAGACGTGGGGAAAAGAGACATTAAATTCTCTCTCATACTGTTAAATGTGTCAGTCACACTCATACTTACACTCACACTTCATGTACATTGATTGATACACTCATAACCGTATTTATGCAACCTATTACAATTTAGACAAAAAAAAAAAAAGACCTGTCCCTGTTAACTGCAACAAAACTACAGAAGAGGTCAAACGTTTGCAAGTGCTCAAAGAAGCTTGGCTGAAGTCTCTATCTTCTATGTCTGACTAATAAGATCTGAAAAGACCTTGGGACTGGGAGTTTTAATACACTTAACGTGAAGAAAAACACAAACACACGCATATTGACGGAGTTGCCTGACTTGACTTCAGTTTAAAATGCAGTCAGTGCATTTTAACTTTGTTAAATTGTGTTACTACAATTGGAGAGATCTGAAGAACAATCAAAATCAGATAAAAAACATTAAATATAGATCTTATGCACCAGAGACACAAGCACACAGCCATCTTTGGAATTTTGTCTTTGAACTTCGGCTTTTTGCGGTAACTCTAATATCTATAGCATCGCTGTCGAAGAAGATTACCTTAATGCAGAGTTAATGAAAATTATCAAGAACATTTGTAATGTTTGAAGCGGATGTCATAACAAATGTCAGTACGAACAGTTAAGTTATAAATTCGCACACCCTTATCTTTAGGCTGTGGAAATAAAAGCCAGAAGACAACACACACAATGCTGAAAAGGGGCGGAGCTACATAAAGTCTATAACAAAGGGCTTGATCAGATCAAATATGACATCGTCCGAACACAGCATCATATATGGTTTGATTAAATCTGATCTATAAGTTCTTATCAGCTTCTATCTAAATATAACAACAGATATATCAGCAGTGCTGCTTTTGTACATATCTTTGTAGTTTATTAATATTTTGATATTTACTGTTTTAATTTAGTGCAATTTGTAGTCATTTTGTTAAGTGCTTTCATAATTTTTTATTCGTTTTAGATTTTTTTTGGGAGTAAATTTTGTACTTTAAAGGTTTTTCTTTTACACACACACACACACACACACACACAAACTTTTGTATTTATTTATATATTTTAACATTTCAACTTATTTTCACTGTCAAATTTTTTTTTTCTCATCTAACATCTATTTTATTTTAACTTTATTTTATTTAACAAAAAAGTAAATACAAAATTAAATAAGTAATTAAGTACATATAATACCATGCAATATTTAATATCATCAGACATGCTAGCGCTCAGCCTATGGATCAGCTAGACAAGCCTTAAACATCGGATGAACAGAGCGACCAATCATGCAGCAGCTGATCTACACATGGGACTCATTACATTAAACTTCAAAACACCCGTGCTGGTGCTAATGACAGAGAACAGCAGACTTATGAGAATAAGTGCACTAAATAATAAAGGGGTAATCTGTGAAGAAGCCTAAAGCTATTCACCAAAAGATTTGGTCCTTGAGAACCTCAAAGAGTATAATACATGCTATGCATGGCAAAAACAAAGGGGAAATTATTATTTTTTTTAAATATATATATATTTTCTAAAGTGCAGAATTTTCATAATCCAGTAATTAAAAAAGTAATTCATCTAATTTGATTATTTAAAACTTGATATACGCAAACCAAGAGATAATAATTTGTAAATTATAGATGGATCTCGCATAATTAACTCACCCTCAATTTGTTCTAAACCTGTACCTTCTGGTGAGCACAAAAGAACATATTTTGAAGAATGTCTTATACTTATGTTTCTCATTTTAAATGTACCAGTTACAGGCTTGACGATAAACCAGGAAAAAAGGTCCCAATGATTACTATTATCATTTCATAGTTTTATAATCATCAACACCATACAATAAAAACAAACAGTTTGCTGATAGCCAATGACCTCCATAGTATTGAAAAATAATAATAATATGGAAGTCAATGGCTACCAGCAACTGTTTAGTTAAGTACAATCTTCAAAATATCTTCTTTTGTTTTCAACAGAAGAAAGAAATTCATACAGGTTTGGAACAACAGGGTTAATTATGACCGAATGTTCAGTTTTGGGTGAACTACTGTATAGGGTGAAAGGGTTTATCACAATGATGAAAGTGGCCCAATCAAGCTGGGACTAAACCAAAACAGTAAGCTACACAGTGCTATTCTCCTGGAGCACTGCTGTCTCGCTGTCTCTCTCTTTCTCTCTCTGTAGTGAAAGCGAGAGCGCAGGGTCTTTGCGGATACATTCTGGGATCTATTTCTCTCTCGCTCTCGGCAGAAGGCGGAAGTGCTGATTCAGGTCTGAGCACAGCTCCCAGGCCGCTAGCGCACAGCTCTCCATCACTCTGGCAACTCAATAAAACCCCAGTGTAAACTATTAATTGGATCATTAATTATTGATGCTGTTTTTACTACAAGTGAAGGGGACAGGAGAACAGAGAGAGACAGACTGAAGACAGCGACATGGCATACATTCATAAAATTAGTATTGGTATTTGTCTCCGTGAAGGTTTCATATAGGACAGCTTTGCCCAAAACTGAAGATGCGATCTGATTGGTTCCCAAATGGGAAATGCATGACGAACGTACTGTATGCAAACCAGACTCTCTATTACGTCAACAGTTTTAGTCAACCCAAGACTGAAAATTACATACATTAAAAAAATTATTAATTTAAATGTGCTATATTTACATTTCTCGTTTTAAAATTTGTAATTATTTACTATTTAAAATCAAATAAATTTTTTTTACATTTAAAATAAGTGTAATATAAAAATAGTTCATATTAAAATTATTTACAAATAATACAATTAGCTTTTTCCTATAATAATGAATATTAAAATGTTTCTACATCCACAATAGATGATATATAGATAGATACACACACATACATGTGTATACAATATATGTTATAAAATATATTATAATATAATAAGCAGAAAAATTAGACAAAAATACATTTTAAAAAATGCTGGGAAATGTGTATTTTTTATTTTATTTTTTCAGCAATTATTGCGATTTCAACAAAACCACATCCATGCTAGCCAATTACATTTTTAATTAGCAGACTAGTTGAAAGAGTTGAAAAGCAGAACTGGAATTTAATTTTACAAAAATGTGGAAATAAATGTACATGACATGATAGTTAATATGTATGTTTATAGTTGGTTGAACATATTGAACACAGAGTGTATGTATGAATGTAACCCTATGGACACAGAGACTGGCTCCTTCAAACCCTTTCTCCTGTTCTGTCTGCACATCTGCTGATCAATAGTGAAGAGAACAAAGAGAAAGAACACTACACTAAATCACACGAGGGTCTCCCACTGCTCATCAACGGTTCTACAAAGCTTTAGCGCAGGCCGTCCCATTTCACAAAGAAACAGGTTGTTTCTCCTGACAGTTTAAAGAGCACTAGACATAAATACGATGCATATAGCTGACTGCAGTTATATGTTTAATGTGTCATCTAAAGCACCACTGCAAATGTTTCTAATCACACGTGCTTTTGACCATTACATAATTCGCCATGAATCGTATGAGGTTTTTTGGCTGCTTTGAGAGCAGGTCGGAATGCAGAGCAAGCCGAGAGCCAATCACAGTGGCTGATTCTGATCCAAAAACAGGCCTGCAGCCAAGCGGATGCCATGGTAACCTGCTTTCACCTCATTACATCTGATCTTCAGACAGTCAGACGGCAACACAAATAACGTCAAAACCTTCATTCAGAACAGGAAGCAAGAATATAAACTGCCTGCTAGTCTGCTCTAACAAAACAAAGCACAACCAGTTCAAGGCTAAAGCTGATCTGTACCAGTGTCCAAACACATTAGATGTCAAAAGTGACATCCAAATTTTGGATATTGTGTTTAATGCAGTATTTAAAGAAGTTTTTTCCCCAATGTTTAAATTCTATTCTACCCAGTTTAATATACTATATTGGAGGGTTGTAACCCTGTGACAATTTCCAAACCCTGTGCTTCCTTACTGTACTATATAGTGTGCACAAAGCAGTACATCAAATTAAAAGCATGTCTTAATATGCAGTAGTCATGAAAATTTACACCACCATTCAAAAGAGGTCAAAAGGTCAGTAAGATTTTTCCAAAAATGTAAAAAAATAAAAAAATAAAAAAATAAATAAAAATAAAAAAAGTGTCTTATGCGCACCAAAACTACATTTATTTGATGCAGTAAAAACAGTAATATTGTGAAATATCAACACAATTTAAAGTAATTGTTTTCTATTTTAATCCTCTGGAGTCTGAGGGGGTTGGGGGCCCTGGAGAAGTTTTGACATGCCCTGACATTTGTGTTGTTTTGTGCTGCTAATTATTTTTGGGATTTCTTTTTTTTTTTTTTTTTTTGAAGGTTTATTTAATAGTAAGTTTTTTTTAACATTATTATTATTATTATTTTTTTTTTTACCTTATACCGTATTTTCCGGCCTATAAGTCACACTTTTTTTCATAGTTTGGCTGGTCCTGCGACTTATAGTCAGGTGTGACTTATTTATCAAAATTAATGAATGAACCGAGAGAAATTAACAGAAGTTAACCAATAGAAAACATTACCGTCTCCAGCCGCCAGAGGGCGCTCTATGCTGCTCACTGCTCCTGTAGTCTACAGTGTTTTTTCTTGGTTCTTGGTTCTAAATAAATGCGACTTATAGTCCAGTGCGACTTATATATGTTTTTTCCTCATCATGACGTATTTTTGAACTGATGCGACTTATACTCTGGTGCGACTTATAGTCCGAAAAATATGGTAAATGTTTTTACTGTAAATTTACTTCATCCTGACCGACCCAAACTTTTGAATGGTTGTGTATTTTTGTGAAATTCCAGCTGATGCCACTAGTGGTGCATAAATATATTCATATTTCAATATGTTTCTGTCAGTAAAGTGAGTTTGCCAGATACCAGCAGCAATGAGCAAATGCTTTAGACTATCTTATGAAAAGCTGGAATAATCAATAATAATAATCACTTCAGATTGTGATTTTTAAACCGCTTCCATCACCAAACAAAATTACAAATTACTCTGTCCATCTGCTATTGGTCGGACAAACAGGTAGCCCCACCCATAATTAACACCATTGGCTGACCACTGTTGCTATGCCAGACCAATCAAACAAACAGAAAAAAAGTTTATACTTTTTATGGAAGTCAACCTACTTGTAGTTGTCTGAACTAACACATTAAATCTGGTATAGAAGAGAGTATTTTAACATTACATTGCAAAGAATAAATTAAACAATAAAATAATCCTTAACATTAAAAAAAAAATTGTGTATTTAAATAAGCTGAGCCAATAACAAAATGATGAAATCCAGTAGAATGACTGACTGTCTGGTTGTAATCATGCAGACTCACTGCTCTCGACTCTCATGTGCGATAGAGTTGATGGGAAAGATAGTCTTATCTGGCCTGATGTGCTGTCCCATCCTCCCTAAAACTCACCTGACCTTCAGAGAGAGCATTACTCCTCTCCTCTGGTTATAAGTGTGAATGTGAAACCTGGAAAAGCAGAACATCAATAATGTAGAACTGTACGCTGGGTTTTGTCCTCGGGATGCTTATATAAGTGGCTCGGACTGAGTTCTTCTCTCTCCGGTTCTCTATCCCGCCTCCATCATCTGAACCCATTCATGCAACTCTGTTCAAAACCTTACTATTTGTTGTGTACACAGTAAATAAAGTGCCTGAGATACTTAAATATTTCCAATTTTTAGCATGACATGTAGCTATGATACTGTATGAGTGCACACTGCCAAACAAAAAAATATAAACAAGTACTTTAAAGTGCATTTTATATTCATATTTCACCTTAATTTAAATTAGCATGAATTAAATGCGTAACAAATAGTGGCATGATGTAGAAATATTTCACAATTGAAATATTCCCGGCTACATAAAATAATGTTACATAACATAAATAAATATATTAACATTTTAATCCGTTTTTTTTTTGGGGGGGGGGGGGTTATATTTAAATATCACAAATATTTGTAATGCATGATTATTTTATTGCATACAGAACAGATAATGTGATAAAAAGGGCATTTATTGAGATGAAGTGAGTAGTAGCGGGTCATGTGATGCCGTACATCATGTCAAATAAAACTTCTGTTTCAAGGCCACCAATATGACAGAAGTCTTCAGGTGTCTCCGGCATACTGCTCATTTCTTTAGGTGTAAAACTATATAATTATCTTCATTTTTTACTGAATATGGAATCATCTCATCTCTCTTCCTCGCATTTTTTCTCTTTCCTCTGTCTCTCTCTTTTCCAGTCTATCCCTCCGTTATGTAACGCAGCCTACATCTGATCTGAGGGAACCAAGACCCAGCAATATCCATCACTGGAGGACAACCGAGAGAACACACACACACACACACACACACACACACACACACACACACTCATACAAATATACAAAGGTAGCACCAGTGTTGGAGAGTAACTACCAAGTATATGTTTAACAGCTGTGGAAATAATCAAAAAACATTCAAAAACCTAAACTGTGTGGATATCTAATTAATTCCAGTAAACTAGTTTATTTGGACAGTTCGTGATTCACTGATTCATGTATGTTTTTATTATTATTATTATTTTATTTTTTTTACAGAGCAGTTCAGCATTACGTTTTTGAATTTAATGTATTATTATTTTATTTTATTTTTGTTAGTAACTGCTTTTTTTGTAATTTAAATGTAGTTGTATTTCTTTAAATAATGAGTAGCATGAAGCCTACTAATCTACAGTTTCACTGTCAGACACGCACAATAATTTCTCTTGAAAGAAACACACACAGGTCTCAGCTCACACTCGCTAACCGCTCACACAACACAGGCCATTCACACACACTGTGAAACATCAGCATCAATCAGAGGTTATTAGCATATGAAAAATTATTCTAATCTACAGTAGTTACTTCCATGTAAATAAAACTTAGCAACAATATTAGCAACAGCTTTAAACTGATAGCACTACAGCTTTACTGCATCAACATGCACTACAGTTCAAACATATGGGGTCAGTAAGATTTATTACAATTATTATTACTTTTTTAAATATTTTTATTCAGCAAGGATGCATTAATTTCAAGACCAAAAGTGACAGTAAATACAAATAATGTTGCAAAATATTTACATTACAAATAAATGCTGTAAAAAATTCCAAAAAAATATTTAACAGTACAACTGTTTCCTGCCTTTATAATAATAATACGTTTATTTAACTTCCTTGAATTATTCCTGAAGGATCATGTGACACTGAGGACTGGATTAAGAAATAAATAAAATTTTAAATAGTGCTGTCAAATGATTAATCGCATCCCAAATAAAAGTTTTTGGTACATAATATATGAGTGTGTACAGTGTATATATTATCTACATATAAATACAAACACATGCATGTATATTTTTAAGAAAAACTGTCTTGTTTATATATTAAATATATTTATATATAATAGAAAATATAATAATATAAATATATACATATACTGTATATACATGTAAATATTTGTAAAATAAATACTGAATGTGTGTGTATTTATATATACATAATAAATAATAGCAGTACACAAACATATATTATGTAAACAAAAATGTTTATTTTGGATGCGATTAATCGCGATTAGTCGTTTGAAAGTGCTAATTTTAAAATATATAAGAAATCAAATATTAATTTTTAATTTTTAATTGCAATATGTCACATTATTATTAAAACAAGCACACCCTTTGTGAGCATAAAAGACTTCTCTCAAAAACACATAAAAATCGTACCGACCCCAAACTTTTGAATGGTAGTGTAAATACATATAATAAATGATAAATAGCTGCATTACCTTTCTCGCTCACAGACTCACTCTCGATCTCCACGTCTTCACAGCTGGTGTACTCCGGTGTAGTGGCCAGTTCCTCCTCTGAGCTGCTCAGGGACACCTGCCTCATTTTGCCGCCCCTCTTGGTCTTGTGAGGTTTGGGTGGTGGCGGCCTGACGGACTCTGATTGGTCGGAACTGAGCGAGTCGTTCCGCAACATGCTATCCATCTTTTCTCGTTTACTCTTCCGTACGGCTGAGACGGGATCCAGGTGCTGCTGCCTATGGAGGGAGTCCACGTCGGGTGGACTGTGGTTGGACCTCCAGTGGGTGTGTCCAGGACCTGGTGAGTAGTGGGTATCCCGCAGGGGCCCGAAGGGCTCCTCCATCTCTGTGTATGCCAGGGAGACATCACTGTGGCGCCGTTCGTGCCTAAACCGTGAAACCTCCGCATGCATGCGCATCTGTTCCTCATAAGGTTGTGGTTTGACTGGGTAGCGGGCCAGGTTTGGGTCACTGCGGTAGCGGTTCTGGTACTCCTCCTGCCGTTGCCGCTGAAGCTCATGCTCGCTGAGAGGCGGGCCATCGGGCAGGAAGCCGGCTTCAGGTGGATATTCTTCCTGAGAGTGCCAGCCACCGCGTCGAGCGCGGTACGCATTCCTCGCTACCTCCGCATCCTCGTAGGAGCGACCGTAGCCTCCCCGCCACTGGCGGTCTCCAGCCCCGTAGTCAGACGGCGATCGTGGCATGCCGCCCGCCCCTGGGGCATACTGTGAACGCTCTGCCTTCTCCTCCCTTTGGTCGTATTTTTGGTTTGGATCCCTGGTTGCTGATGGGCTTCTTTTCCTGTCAGAAAAAAAGAGCAAATGTAGCTATAGGAATTTCAGACACAAAGTTGACCGTAGGGCTTTTCACACTTGAAACGGTTAATTCTGGGTCATCCAAAATCCTGTTATCTTGTTTAATGTTTTAAAATGCTCATCCTTTACCCAGGGTTAAAGGGATAGTTCACCCAAAAATGAACATTGTTATTATTTTCTCACCTTTGAGTTATTCCAACCTGTACAAGCTTTTTTCTTCTGTTGAACACAAAAGAAAGAAGATATTTTGAAGAAAGTTGGTAATCAAACAGTTGCTGGTAGCCATTAACTATCATTTTATGGGAGAAATACTATGGAATTCAATGGCTACCAGAAACAATTTGGTTAACCAACATTCTTCAAAATGTCTTCTTTTTTTTGTGTTCAACAGGTTTTTTTTTTTTTTTTTTTTTTTTTTGCTGAATGGAAAGCAGGATCTTGCAGAACATGCATAGAATTGAGTCTTCACTTTTAAGCAAAAAGGCATGGGTCAGTCTTGTATTAACTGACTAGTATATTTCTAGACTTATTATGCATCAATAAAGGATTGATCTACAATTTGTTTTGATACACCTTTAAAAAGACTAGACATTTTCAATATCCAATCAATTCCTGATGGATAAATCAAGTCCCATCCTATACATTGTTTTTTGTTCTAGTTCAGTATGCTGTTTCTTTGGGATGTAATTAGACTCAAAATGATTAATAGATGCACGCAAAAATATCTATGTACTACAACAATTTTATACATGTATCTTACGAACCACCAACAAATGCCTTTCAATTTGATTCGGGTTTAAATGATTGTGCAGCGATTTGTACATACACAGACATGTTTGTGAGTAAAAATGTTATGTTCTGCATTAATATATCATAAATTGCTCATGCAAAAAGGAATCCATGCATATGTGGATCGGGTGACACCATAGACTGTATAAAAACATGGACGTAGTGTCCGTGACGTCACCCGTAGAGTCCTGAAGTGTTTTTGAAGCTTAAAGTCATAGACAGTAAAAGAAATGGACACAGCGACCCCATTGGAACTCAACTGAGACAAGTGAAGCCCATTTTTAGCAATAGCCTACAATGTTTTTTTTTTCTCTTTTCTGTAATTCAACGGCACGTTGTCAGTTACTCCTTCCTTGTAACCTATTATTATTAGTTTTTTTGTGGTTCGTAAGATTCATGTATACAATTGATGTAGTACATTGATATTTCTGTGTGCATCTATTAATCATTTTGAGTGTAATTTCATCCCATATGTTTCTTTTAATACTTTGGATTATATTATATTATATCATAGCTTTCACATTGGCATTAAAATAACATATTACATATCAACAATATTCAGTCTTTCAAAATCAACATCAAATTCCTGTAATAAATCAGCAGCATCTGACTATTTTGTGTTTTACTTTGTGCAATTTTGTTTAAATACAAGCAATATCTCATTTTAAAACACATGCTGTTTTTACAAAAATAACCTGGTACTGGTTATTTTATTTTTACACTGTCGCTAATGTGGTTACAACAGTGCTGGCTGTATGTGTCGGAAAAGATAAATGACACCAGTGTTCCCAGCATATCTTCATCCCGTTTCATCTTCAGAGGGAATAAGAGTCCTTGGCTCGTGGGAAAAGCCCAGTGATATGCCGGAGGGAAAACTGCATCTATACTGAAGGGTAAAAATAATCAGAAAAAAGTCTCAATATGCACTCAAACGTGTCAGTTTTTTATTTAAATCTAAATAACATGAACAAAGTCTCATCGTGAACTCAAATATCTAATTCTTCTCAAATAATCAGAGCTATAATATCCCCATTCATTTTTTTACTACAGTCCTAAACTCTCATTGTATGTCAATAATTATCACATTTCTTATTTCTCAGTAGGAATTTTAGGAGAATGCTGATACTAGAAATGAAACGGAGAAATCTGTTAGGCTTCCTGAGCTATGAAAAAGCCTTTGTGATGCAAACATCGAATAAAATACCATCAAACATACTGAACGTTCTTATGACCTGGATATGAAACTAGTGTACTAGCTAACAACAAGAACACCACAGTTCAACAACAGCTATCTGTATTTCTGCAGGGTGCGTTCTGTGAGCTGTTTTTGAGCGTGTACATGTACTGACTGATTAATGATGGTCTCTCCCGCGTCTCCCTGTTTTACTATGGCCACCGTGTTGCTGTTGCATTATTAAACAGCAGCCCTACAAGTCGTGCACCATTCACAAACCAAGTGCAGCAGACTGCTGTTTGTGTTTGGGATCGTGTGTGAGGAACAGGAACGTGTGTTTTGAAATGCAGAAACCTAATATTCATGAAGATATACAGCCAGCAGTAGTCAATATCACAAATTACAACCAGGTAAGTTTAGCTATATTAGTCACACACACACACACACACACACACACACACACATATATATATATATATATATATATACATACATACATACATACATACATACATACATACATACATACATATATATATATACATACATACATACATACATTATATATATATATATATATATATATATATATATATATATATATATATATATATATATATATACCAACCAAGACCAAAAATAAAGGAATAAATAAACAGTAAAATAATATAATTTAATATTTAATTAAAATCATATATAAAATAAAATAACATTTATTATATTTCAGTAATTTGCCAAGGCAACATTTCCCATTTTCATTTAATTTTACTATGTACTAAAATAATAAAAACTGAAATAGAAATTATTTAAAAAAATGTAGACATATTTAAGAAAATAATACTAATAAAAAGGACAAAAAAAACACAATTTAAATGAAAACTGAAAATACAAAAGAAACATTCAAAATATTAATAAAAACTATAAAAATATCTCAATGATACTAAGTTAACACTGATAAATTAAGATATCATCAGTTTGCTTACATAGTGTCATACTGTCCTATTAAACAACCAAAAGGATGCTTTCCCTTCATCTGAGAAGTAGCTACAAACACTTTGAGCACATCTGAAGTGTTTCTCACATACTCATTATTCAATTTGCCTTCCATTCACTCATTTTATTCATCACTTCTATGAACACTCGCACACACACACACACACACACACCTGGCAGGCCAATGCATTATATCACACAGAGGTTTATGAAATAAACTGCGCTAGATGCTCATTTAATCGTAACACCACCTGCTCCATCCAAAGCACTGATAGCACAGCTGGGCAGAGCGTCTGTGTTTAATAAGCAGATGGACAGACACAAGTCACATATTACACAGCATTATTCCTATCCTCACACTTATCCTTAGCATGATTAGCACTGCAGCTAACCAACAGTCTGAGTGTGAAAGCTATGCAGACAGAGGGAGGGAGGGTTAGAGGAAGTGTCATTGTGAACTGACCCAGTTACATCTGATTTTTACCCATGTTATCTGTTGTTCGGTGTGTAATATTGGGACAAAGCTCTGCAAAGCTCACAGACACAGATTATCCAGATGTTCTAAATAGTCAACCTGCAACCACACTGCAATCAAAACACTCTTAAATTTAGCATTTTCTGTGTTAAGTCCAGTCAAAGCCTATTTCACAGAAAACAAAATACCCTAAAAAGCCTATGCATCCCCTTAAAAAAGTACTGTGTTGGTACTATGGTACCACCGGCTACCTCTAAACGAAAGAAAACTGAGAATTGAAATACAAACCTTCCCTCGTCAGTCACAACCTAGGCCACACAAACTGACACTACAAAAATCCACTGCAAGCAGGTGAAGAAAACAGAAATACAGTCCAGTAACAGCCTCAGTCCTTTCAGTAGCATTAGAATCCCCTCGGTTCTGATATCAGGATGCTGTTTTCACTTCCCTCACTGACAGTTATGTAAATCCCATGTAACACTGACTAAAATGTGTTGAAGAATTCCTTCTTTCTAGTCGTTCTCTCTGATGTGAGTGACATCACAGCACCCACAGACTTATAAGCAGCCGCAAGGCATGCTGGGGGCCCAGAGCCTAAGGCGGGGCTGAAACAGGTTGTAGCGGATGACCTGTGAGCAGAGGTGGAGATGTTTCTCTGGGACAGGGGCAGCATTAAATGCTTCAGCTCACCGCTGATTGGTGGAGATTCCGGCTGCGGCCTGTTAGAGGATTTTTATTTAATCTGTGTGCCAGAACAAAACAGCACTCTCTAACCAAACAAATCACGAATTTGTGCTTTTTTCCCCTGCTCATCCTTTTTTTTCTTTTTTCTTTTTTAAAGGCAAGGGCGATTATCTTTGTAAATCTAATTCTGTCTGCTTTGCAAAATAATAAATTGGAACATGCAATAGATTTAAACATGAACATGTCCAGAAAACGTCAACATCCAAACAGAAACTACACTAAAAGTCTTTCTGTTGATGGACACACTGAACGATATCACAAAGATGCTCTTCACTTTAAGCCTTTCTAAGATAAAGCAATCTACTGTCAATACTGTAATATCATGAGATTATTATATACTGTAATTATGTACTAAATGAGTATCATATTCACACACGTGGTAATTGTAAGAATATATGCATCAAAAACAATGTTATTATCATGGTATACTTACAAATAAATGGAAATAGATAAATAAGGTAGGAATTGTCATATGGTATGATTGAACAAAATAGTGAAGAAATAAAAACCTTAATAAACTAAATACTTTTTATAAAATAAATAAATTTAATTAAAATTAAGAATAAAATTGTCTACTACCATAGTACCACTGAATTTTTATGGTTGGACTTAAAATGAAAGAATAGAGAATAAAAATAATAAAAATAATAATTATTAAATAAATTATCTAAAAACCATTGTATTATTGTGGTAGGATTCCAATTAAATAAAAACAAAAAATTGGATGGAATTAAATTGATTTTTTTTTTTTTTTTTTATATACTACCATAACAGGTACTAAACATGTATGCGAAAGAATACCATAGTATAGCTACAGTAGATATATAATAATAAATATATTATTCACCCTGCAGAACAGTTGGTAGCACAATGGCACTCATGCCCAAAACACTGTGAAGTGTTCAGAACAGGCAGACACAGGAAGCAGCACAGCACTGCATCCCGCCTGTGCGCCACAGTGGTGCGAACGTCATTAACGGCCCCCTCCAAACATGATGCAGACAGCCATGTGTTCCTGTCACATTTACCCCATATCTTTTCAAACAGAAGCATTCAGGCCAAGCTGACCTGCTCTCCTGAAGCTCTAGCAGAGTGTAAAATAGGCCAAAACCCTGAAGAATAAAGCAGGAGAAGCAGTGCAGGCTGGAGAACGCCTCTTTCTTTCCACAGCTCACTAACAAGACACCTTCACACACACACTAGGCCTAATAGGCCTAAGTGCATTAAAGATCCTTTGGATTGATTTGACAACTACAGTTCTTTTCTGTGTTGACAAATTTCCTAAAGCAGGAAGTTAAAATAACCAATATTTAATCATAGCCCAGATAAACCACACTCGATAGCTGGTAGAAAATGGACATAAGCAATTATGACACTCACAAAATGAAAGTGAATTGATGGAGGAGTAAAATAACTTTTTAATTTACATGAATCATCATCAGCATCTCCTTTTACTCCAGTGCTTTGAAATTTATGAGCGAAACAATGAAATAATGTATCTAAAAACAATTAATTAACGTAATATTTTATAATATTATTAAATAATAAAATAATAATTGTATTTTATAAAAGAAAAGAAAACGCACCTAGAACCATAAAGGCAGGATTTTGATCAAATAAAATAAAATGCATGGTTTTATTCTGATAGGATTTCAATTTATGACACTTGAAGAATTGTTGTAGTAGAATAACTGGATTTCCTTTTAATGGGATTGAAGTGAAACATGAAACATCATTAGCAACTAATTTTACTTCAGTCATTTGATATTTCTGAGGGCAACAATGCATTTCAGGCCTTGATTAAATATTATTGATTGGCAATTTAACAGACCAGAACGGAATTATGTACTATTCGTGATATCAATCAAAAATGTATGTTGTTTCGAAGGTTGAAAAAGTCTATATTTAAGACTATATTTGTATTAAAAAATATTGAGACAAACCTTTCTATTATTTTGAATATAATGCACAAAGAATCTTTTACACTGAGGTCAGGAGACTCAGGAATGTGTATAAAAAAATATTAGTGTCCATTTTGATCCCATATTGACCTCTACTGCACTTTGGTAATTGCTTGATTATTGAAATATACACAAACATTAAAGTGAAAATGTGTGGCATTGCACAACAAACTGTGTGGCATTCCATTAAAGTGCTTCAGACAAACAGTGTGTAATTATGCATACTGGTGTCAACTGGAGCAGCCCAGACGGATCAGCCCAAACACATTTTACAGGAAACTGTAGCTGACAAGCTGAGCAATCAACACCAGAGGCCTGCAATTAAGATTCTGAGCTGCTCGTTGGGCCCACGAGGAAATAAACAGGTTTGGAAGTTAGTGTGACCAATTTGAGCCACATCAGAGCAAGTCTGTCCCCAGAAAGACCCATCAAAGAGATCAGATCCGCCTCACACACACAAAAAAAACATGGACAGACAGACCGAAAGCATCTGTATGCAGCTGTGTGTGTGCGTGTGTGTGTGTGTGTGTGTGTGTGTGTGCGTATCAATTAAAGCAGCTCATTAATATAGAACGGTGATTAAACTGACTTAGAACTCCCTGTGCATTAAACAGTTTTAATGCATACCTGCCAGCCAATCAGAATCGAGTATTCAGACAGACCATGGAATAATTCAAATTAAAAGTAATTAGTATTTTGGGAACTGCACTGTCATCCTTAAATAGAGTGTTTTAATGTCTATTACTGTATTTAAAAAGGCAACAAAGTATATCAGGTTCCAGCCAATTGTGCTTTATGGCTTTTATTACATTATTTTGTGGATGAAGCATTTTCTGGGGGAATATGAGTATGAGTTATGAGCATGAGAGAGGGTTCATTTTCATATCTGAAACCACCTGAGCTTTAGGACAGCGCTTCAGCACTTCCCTCCAGTAATGAACACGAACACATACACACCTCTCTATGTGTCTGCTTACTATGAAAAAATTAATACAATTCTAAACATTTAAGCTTATGTTATGTCAAATACACATTTTAACAAACACATAGTAAAATATGCAATTTGGTAATCCTTTAAAATAAGATTCCATTTGTAAACATTAGTCTACTACATGGTTAACATGAACTAACAATGAAAAATACTTCTAAAGCATTTATTAATCTACATGTAAATCTCAAGATTTAGTTACATTATTAAATACATTATTCAAATCCAAAGTTTTTTTTTCATATTAGGTAATGCACGTTGAACATGAACATTTTTACTAACATCAACAAATAACTACTGCTAAAATATATTGCTCATTATTAGTTTGCGTTAGTTAATGCATTAACTAATATTAATGAATGAGACCTTATTGTAAAGTGTAATATAATTTTTTATATAAAAACAGCTCATGTGTACAATGTTGAGTTATAAATTTAAATCAATAGAAAAAAAAATCTAACATACCAACTTTAAAATATCAGTAAATATATTAAAAATCACATGACTTGTCATTTAATCCTTTATTGCTACAATGAAAGTATTTTTAAAATGAATTTTGCAGTTAAAAAAAAATATTTGTTTAAAACAATCAAATAATAACATTTTACAATGCATGCCAAAAAAAGATTATGGTTACAGTACCAGTTTCATGTAGGTTTTACTAAATCCTATTTTATTACTGCTGAATAAGTTTTCATGCTCTGAGAGTTATGTTTTCATATCTTATATTTCAACGAAAAGTTTCATTTGATTTCCAATTTCATACGGTTTAAGTTGATCAGAATGATAATTTTAAATCAAACGGTTAATGACCTTAATCACGGTCTTATTCAGTGTGTGGGTGACTGAAGGATCAGTGTCTGTGCCTCCAGCATGTTCTCCTGAAAAGCTGTTTGCGTCAGTGGTTACATTCCATTAGCATGCATTCATGTCGTCTTATTCTTTTACAAATGTGGATATAGAAATCTAACATTCACAACAGGCCTTGGATTTCTTTAGAAGGCCTGAGCTCAGAGTGAAATGCTTTTGTAGAAGAGAGCATGTCAGCTGGAAGACAAATACTCACAAAGCACGACTGGAGCTCCTTTCAACACTCCAATTCAATTTAAAGTTGGTCCGTTTCTGCACCAGTAAGCTTTCTGCCCTGGGGATACTGAGCAAACCAAGACAGCCATTCTACCATCTATTTTTAACTGTCATCAATTATGAAAAAAAGCTCCAATAATAATTACAGGAACATGCAAGACGTGCAACACTTTGTGTGCAGTGCCATTATAATGCAGCACTTCAGCAAGAAGAGAATAACAGAGAAATAAACCCCATCCATATGTCACGGCTCATGTCTGTAGTGCACTTACAGTAATCATTTGACTGTGATGCATGCAGGGTCCTGCTGTACGATCTGATGGCATGTTATGAATGGACATTCAGAAAGCTTAATATTGCTAGAATCATTAAAGCTGAAAAAGAGACCACCCATCCATCTACAGCAGTGCTGATCTGCTCTAAACTGATAATTACATATCTGTTTACAAAACCGATGCATTCTTGCTTTCTGCTCATATTACTGAATGTGTGCACACACTGACTAACACCAAGAAAAAAGTACTGAAAAGTAGCTTGGTAATAACTTTGCTCAGACAGCAAGTTTCTGAAATGATGACAAATGCAGCACTATACAGAAAATTTCAGGGGGAAATGCAATAAAACACTGACGGACTTTTGGCTGAAGAGAACACTGAAAATATAATATAAACAAAAACTGCTAAATTCTGAGAATAATCTGTCAAAATAAGGGCCAATTTAAAATAATTTTATGCAATATAATAATTTAATATTTCCAACTGATGGTAATATTTGGCAAGATAAATGATCAATATTAAAGTTAATATTTTGTTGATCACCACCAGTTTTGTTATTGTTAACTTAATCTGAAACTATTAAAAAATACTTTCAATAAATGAAATAGAGCCAAAAATAAAATGTAAATATTAGCTTCATAAAATAAAAAAAAAAATAAAGAAAACATATTTGTTTTGGCAACTAACTGTAAAAAGTCAAATAAGTTTAAAAACTACACAATTAAAACTAAAATATATTAAATACTACAAAAAATATATAAAACTATTAAAAACATATAAAAATGACAAAAACACATTACATGTAAAAAACAAACTGTAATTACTTAAACTTAAAAACTAAAATACCTAAATAGAAATCTAAAAAAAAAAAACTAATTACTAAATTACTAACGTAAACTAAAATTAAAAAAAAAAAATCGAAATATAAAAATAAAAGCTATTTCAAAATTTTAATAAATACTACCATTGGTAAATAAATAATGCTAAAACAAAACTGATCTGCACTGTTGTTGTTGTTTTTTGACTATTTATTTAACATTGTATAAATTACTGGAGCCTACATGTTCTTGTAAAATCATGCCAATTGAAGGAACTTTTTTTATTCACTAAATTACAGTATGTCATCATAGTAAAAATGCATAAGGGTGGGCAAATCTATAGGTCTAAAAATCTCTGGATTCTTTTTCTATGCACTGGCATATTGACAACGGGTACCGTGGACATGGGCGTCTCAGCTGGTGGTCTCATTGAAATTCTCCGGGAGGGTATTAATAGAGGCTGGAGGTCCCTGCTACATCCCCCCAGGCCAGGAAACCATGTGTGAATGTAGCCTGACTCTCCCCATCTGCTCCATCAACACACACACACACACACACTATGAGCTTATGAGATGCTACGTCAGCTCTGCGATTCACTCACATCACATCACTTCTGTCTGGCACGACTGAGACCACATGGGGTGGAAAACAAATCCATTAGAGGGAAAGAGAGGGTTAAAGAACAACCATGTCCATCACAGCTACAAAAAGCAGCAATGCTACTAACCTAACCACTTTTTATTAACTCAGCTTATTATATGATACTGTAGCTTTTCCACTAACAAGCTAATTTTCCCAACTACACACTTAACACGAGATAATAAAATATATATATATTTTAGGTTCCTCAAAGAACACCTAAGTGAACAGTCCCCAAAATAATCTTTTTTTTTTTTTCTCAGTGCAAAGAACATTTTAATAATCTAAAGAACCTTTTTTCCACTATAAAGAACCTTTCGTGGAATGAATATTAAACGTTCTTTATGGAACCACTGATAAAAAAAAAAAAAAAAATTTATTTTTAAGAGTGCACTGTAGTAGCAGTTTAGTGTGACAAAAGCTACATTTGTGAATTTCACATCATACCACATGGGCCTAAGGGCAATATTAGCGCATAGGATGGCAGATTTAATACGAGCACTTTTGGAAACAGAGCTCTCGGAGGTTGACAGAGCATCTTATCGCTGACTAACTTTATCTACTGATATTAAAACGTCCTTGAGCTCATGCATTGCCATTGCAAATAGCCAAGTGTCTCAGCAACTGCCGAGTATAACCACAGGTTACCTGAGGACATTACATTCACTTCACATAAAACAGCTATAGGACCATTTCTCTTAGTAATATACAAAAACCCACATGCTTTGAGCAGCCTGGGAGATAAATTCTCTGCTAAACCTAATGACGGAGTAAACACATACAGTATTACACAGGCTCTCTGTAATGGGGTCTAACCACAGAGAAGAAAACGAGAAACAGAAGAGAACAGTTATGAATGCTAAACCGCGATCACTTCGTTCAAAGGCTTTTCAAGGCTGGTCTCATTCACCCCCGATGTCCTCACCGCAATCACACAGTAACCCATCTGAGACGGCACGTGCCTGGCAGCCATACGGCACGCAAACTCCCATGTCTGCAAAATACTGAGATAATTAGCCTCATTCTACTGCTGCATGTAGAGGATAGTCGACATGAAACAGTGGCGCAGTGTCCTGCAGCGCCATGCTAGCATTCAGCTAAACGAACAGGATCCTGTCAACCAAAATTACAATCAACCAGTGGATAACTGCAACGATCATTGGAATTGATAATGGAATTGGATTCTGAGTAAATATTAACTGTTTCCACTGCTAGTATTACTAGTTAGGACTACTAGGAATATCACAGATAAGAAGCTCTTTAAAAATCAATATCAAGGGCTGGATAATTAGTGTACTTCATATGAGAAAGAATATGGTCATGGGACGTCACACAAGAGGGTCATGGGATCACGAAGCTACAAGGGATAAAAACAACAAGAAAAAATATCTATGAGCTAAAAAAGACTGATGTTTTGGAATGGCAACATTTTTTTTCTTAAATTAATTTTACTCAGCAAGGATGCACTAAATTGATCTAAAGTGACCATAAAGACATTAACAATGTTACAAACGTTTTCTATTTAAAATGCATGTTGTTCTTTTTATTCATCACTGAGAAAAACTGTTTCCATAAAAAGTATTAAGCAACCGTTTCGATGCTGATAATATAACAATAAATGTTTCTTGAGCAGTAAATCAGCATGAAAATTCAGCTTTGCATCACAGGAATGAATTTCGATTTTAAAATGAAGATTTTTTTTTATTATTGTAATAATATTTGACAATATTATTCTTTTTTACAGATTTGTTATTAAATAAATGAAGACTTTGAAAAAGTCTTCTTTCAGAGACATTTACAAATTTTACCAGCTCCAAACGTTTGACATCTAGATATCAATGAGAAATTGTTGGAGTCTCTTCTCTAATTTCTGTTCCTACATAAAATACACCAATAGTGTCATGTCATTTCTATTTTTTAAAAAGATCTCGAAAAAATATTTCAAATTGTGCTCAAATTTGTCAAGAAATCTCAACAAATTCATACAAGACTAAATGATCTGATCTATACTTCTAGAGTAGATTGTCAACAGATATTTAGATTCAGCTTTCATATCCATTGCATGAAATTCAGAGATAATACGGTGACAAATCCACTTTGGGATAGGCACGAGATGTAACTGGTAAGAGCGCGGAACATCTCATGCCAGATGGAGGAACACATGCTCTATATATGGCTGTGACCATCAGCGGCAAACAGCTTCAGAACATCCATCCAGCCAGAGCAGAGAGCGAGAGAGAGAGAAAGAAGAGCTGGTCTTTCTCAACGCAGAGCCTGTGGTATGTGGGATAGGGACATCTGCTCTGTTTCATGCTCAGAAAGCGCAAATGATTCCCTAATAGGATGATGGGAGTTTGTTTGTGGAACACACTAATGGCGGAGAGCTCTTCCTCAAGCTAGAAACTACTCCTCTACACCCTTCAGAAAATCCCTTCACAGGGCGTCCTCCCTAAAGTGTTTGACAGCAGAGGAAGTTTATAGTACTCAGAGGTTGCTCTCTCATTGATCAGTGAGATTTGTGTCTTAAATTGCTGGGGCATATTTGTAGCAATAGACAAAAATACATTTTATGGGTCAAAATAATACATTTTTCTTTTAAGCAAGAAATTTCCTACCATGAATATATTAAAACTTAAGTTTTGATTAGTAATATGCATTGATAAGAACTTCATTTGGACAACTTTAAAGTTGATTTCCTCAATATTACATTTTTTTGCACCCTCAGATTCCAGATTTTCAAATAGTTGTATCTCGACCAAATATTGTCAGATCCTAACAAAATATACATCAATGGAAAGCATATTTATTCAGCTTTCAGATTACACAGGATATAAAAGGTTTTAAAAGTTAAAAGTTAAAAATTAAGTCCAACAATTTTCACTGAGAAGTAGCTAGTAGGTTTCACAAACAAACTAAAAAACAGGAAGTGACACATTCTTTGTTTCTTTTCCTGTACTGGGGGAAAAAAGGTGTAGCATTTACTTTGTTTACACTGAGAAACTGCTGGAAATTTCATAAATAATTATGAAGGAATGGCAGTTAACCTGACCTTATATTCTCCCTTAAATCTTCATTGTGGCCTCTAGGAGAAAGATATTAAAGAGAATTCATTTCTTTTTGATAAGAAAACGAGACCAATTTACATACAACAATTATATCATCAATTGGAAATTCATCCTTCTAGAAATGTAGTCCCAACCCAAAATAACAATTTTAAACACACTGTATGTACAACTCAAATATCACCATTTAAAAACACATCAGCTTCAAATTTCAAATATCTTTTTCCTTCTAAAGGGCAAGTCTTAATATGATAATGCACCCAAATAAGTGTGATAAATGTAGACATTTACTCACCCTCTTGTCAAAATCTGTTCGACTTGTGTTTTACCAATGTATTGACAAAAAACACAGACATTTCTCAAAGTATCTTGTTAAGGTTCCACAGAAAAAGAAAGTCAAACAGTTTTGAAATTACATATGGGTGAGGAAATGGTGACAATTTCAATTTTAGAGAGAACTCTCTCTTTAAAATACCCCAAAACATTACTTTAATCCTCAAACTGCTCACCATGCTCTGCTCTGGCACTGGAAACCTCTCCGTTTCATTCATTCACCTCAACTGCATCGTTTGCCAAGTAATCTCAGACGGCGTTTACAGAAGCCTCATGAATAAACCTGCTGTTGTCTTTTTGTGCGGGGGACATCCCTCTCTCTCTCTCTCTCTCCGTCTCCTCCGCAGGTCTTCCTGTCTCACACATCACCCACAGCATTGATCAAACAAAGTTGCCATGGAGACGCAGCCTCGTGAAGCACCGTCTAGTGGGAAGGGATATTCCATTTAAGAGAAACTTCAAATATGATTTATCTCTTCTGTTCTTCCCTGTATCTCTCTTGCTTGCTCTTGCTCTGCGGCCAACAAAATTTATTAAGGCAAATGATGCACATGGTCATACAGCATAGGCTGCAGCTTGAGTTTAATGAAAGAATTGTGAAAAATATTGATTCAATTAGATTTATCCTTGCAATTTTCTATTGTCTATTCAAAATTCAAAACAGACAAGCACAGATATTTCAGCTACAAACTGCTGTTTATATGGAATCTAAAAAGACTGGTTTATAATTATCCAAATACATTAGAAAGAATAAGACTATAAGGTATTATGCATGTATTACAGGGTTATGTATTGGGTCATGTACCTAAAAAACTATTCTTTTTTTTCACATTGCCATGATTTCCATAAATAAGAACTTTTTTTCACAAATTTTGCTTGCTTGATTATTAAAATAAAATGATTACTTGCATATTATTTAAATTTTACCCATTTCATTTGAGATTAAATTACTAAATTCATGACTGTTTTTGTGCATTTCAACATAATAATAGGAAAAATAGTAATGTGAACGAGAGACAGAGAGAGAGAGAGAGAGAGAATTATTGTATACATTTATAAATATCTAAATATTAGAATAAGTCTACAACAAATAAAAGTGTCTCTCTCTCTCTGTAACCCAAAACAAACATACTCCAAACATTACAGGCCAACACAACAACAACAAAAACACACTCACTACACAAAAATGGCAACAATCACAGACTTTTGCAAGAAGAGTTTCCCGGCCTCATACAAGGCATCTCTAAGGCCCTTGTGGAGTCAGCCTGAAGCAGAAAGAACACGGTGTGACTGAATCCGCTCTGGTTTTGGCAGACAGCTCTGTCCGTTAGTAATAAGTCCACACAGGGAAGTAACGATTCCCTAAGGAACGACTTTGGTTAGAGCATAACTAACCACACCTCATGTAATGTTGGTGAAATTATCCTTGATGTCTACCATGAAAATACAAAAACTCCACTTTAAACACTTTCTCTAAAGAACACATCAGCATCTAAATGCTTCAGTGTGACGTTTCTCTGAAATGCAATTGTTGTAATTCAGCAGAAGTAGGCGGCCACACCTTGCCTCCTCCAATCAAGCGCAGCACAGGCTTTAAAACCATGTGAGAATGAGCAAAAGCACAGGAACAAAGGGATGCTTGCACCGAACCCTTGGTGTGAGCGAAGTCTAGCGTGCTGATTTGCTGAGTGTGTATTTGTGCTGGCAATGGAAGAGACTCGTGCTGTAGATCCCTGGAGTAAAACGATGAGTTGCTCCCAGGGCCTCGCTCTTTAAAACACACCATTCAGCCTCATGCCCTGAGGTCCTTCAGATGTTTACGGTGAGGTGAAGGACCACTTATACGCCTTTTGATGCTATAGCTAGATCTTAGCGGGGGATTTGCAAAAGTCCCTCAAAACCTGCCCACTTCTCTTAAGATGCGAGGGCCAAACAATGATGAATATGACTAGATAAAATGCTAAAATGAATAGTTATCTGATATGGGGTTTTTCAGTGACAGATTCTGATGCCAATATCTAGAGAACTGGATAAAAAACAAGATATAGCTGTATTAAATATATATTTTTAATAAATTGCTACAAGTATTGCAGCAAACGTTTCAATTCATAAACATTAAAAAAAAATACAATTTAACAAGAGAAAATAAGATGTACGCAAACGGTTTACTTTAAAACAACAGATAAATTACCATTAAACAAAAAATTTTAAAAAAAAATCTTCATATGAACGCTAAGTTACCAAAAGTTTTATGAATAACTGGCCTGTTTTAAAAAAAACAAAGCACAAATAATTAAGCAACCATTTATATGAATATGTCATTGTCACTGAAACTATGGAGACATTTAACTTTTGTTTCAGAGAAGAAAAAATCCACAACTCTGCCCAACAAATCTAGGCTATGTAAGCAACAGCCAAATTTCCCCACAATTAAAAACAACTGTAACAAAAAAAATACTTAAAATATTTAAATATTTTTCAGTATTATACAACCTTCGCCATTCAAAATGCAACCAACTGAAGAAATGTGTGTAATATTCGCATACTTAATTGCGAACTGGACATACTGGACTCTGATTGGTCCTTTTTTACACAGCCGCCACTAAACAAGATGCGTGCTGAGTGTCATGACAACGGCTGCGGCATTCCATTTACACAGAAGCAAAGCCACCTCGGAGCCGCTTCGCATACACATTTCTATCTATTCGTGCTTCGCAAGCACTGCCGTTTCCTTCAGGATATGCAAATACAGTCACTTGTGATGTTTTATAAACCTACCCGATGGTGCTGAGTGCCTGTTCCAGGAGCTCCGTCTGCAGGATATTCTGCGGCGGGGTGAAAGCCCCATTAAAATGAGATAAAACCGAGCTACAGAACTGACGCAATGTCTCAAACTGCATTTTCCCTCTTCCCCTCCGTTATCCTGCGTATATTCCCTCTTTCCCTCAGACGAAACTCCTCCAGCGCTCCTCGCTCCGGACGCGCCGCATCTCCAGCGCAACATAAACACGATTCAACTTCCCGATGTGTTCTGATCCCGGTGAAGAGTGCGTTTGGATGAGGAGAGCGGACCGACACCGGCTCCCCGTGTCATTGTGATCCGAGCTAAGAGAGAAAACGAACGCTCTGCGTTTCCTAAACGCACCGGAGATCCCTCGCACCTTTATTTATCCACAGTAATCGCGATAAACATCCATGCAAACGCAGGCAAGCGCGTCGTGTCCTCGCGCAGACGATGCTATCAGGATTCTCTCTCCCTTCTAGCAGCCATCCGCTTTCAAGAGCACCAGAGCAGGACTACACATCCTCCACCAGCACTACAGCGCATGTGGCTTGCTTGGGGAGGAGGGGAGCGTTCTTTCTCCCACATCATTAAGGGTTTTCTGTGGAGAGTGATGCTCTGCACTAAAAGACAACTAATGTGTGTGCATACTTGATGACCTGAAGGAATAAGAGAGCTAGAGGAACAGAAAAAAGTTATCGTGTAGAATGCACAAGGAATAAGAGCGCTTTTTAATGTGCATTCCGACCTAAAAAAATAAAAAAATAAAATAAATACTTTATGCATTTAAAAGCGAAGCAGGGCTCTTAGAAATTACATTCCTATTATAAGAGACATATGATAATATGATTTCTCTTTGGAATGTTACAAGCTACTCTTGCATAGATAAGATCCATAAGGTTGCAAAGATTAAAGTCTCAAAAACCCATGTCCATGCCCAGCTAATATGCCTCATTTAAAGACGCCCCTATGTCTACTTCACTATATGTGGAAGATTTGCAGAAATGTTTAGCAAAATAAGAATTAACTGTGATTCTCACTGTAGTATTGTTGCTGTTGCCGCCGCTGCCGCCATGTCGTGGAGAAGCTGTATTCCATTGTGGATGCAAAACTACTTTGTCTGGCCTTCCAAAAGATGACACAACTAGAAATCAGTGGTTAAGTTGTATTTACAACAGTACCGGAACAGTTCAACCCAAATATTCAGATGTGTGCAATCTGTTTCCTGAACCTGGGAGAGTAGCCTACAATGCCGTCTGTGCACAAAGGCTGTTTCTATAAAGTGGGGCAATTCCAACTTTGCAAGGACAGTCTGGCGCTTCTCACTCACAGCCTGTAAGTACGTTTTCATAACATTTCGGTTACACACTTGAATTATTCGGCAAATCACAGTGCACTGGATAGCTGGCCAATCAGAGCACACCTCGCTTTTCAGAATAATTAGCTTTATAAAAATCAACGCTTTTCAGAAAGGTGGGGCATAGAGGAGCAACAATAATGTACAGTATGTGGAAAATAATCTTTTTTTGAACCTTAAACTGCATAAACAGATTTAATTACACCAAATAAACAAAATAATGTCATATGACTGCTTTAAAGCCATTAGCAGGATGATATAACATAATATCAAGACTGCATAGGTCTATTAATTTGTGTTTACATGCATTTGGAAGTATATGATTGACTTTGGGTATAATATAATATAATATACAACAATTATAATATACAACATTTTATTTTAAAAGACAATTCATGTATTTTTTGTAAAATATAGTCAAATGTTTTTAGCAAAAAAATATATTTTTTTTATTTAAACTTGCTTGCTTGCTGAAACTTGCTCAAAAAAATGAAAAGTAGATAGAGATAAATATAGACCGAATTATTTAAACAGACAGACAAACAGACAAACGTATGATAGACAGAACAATAGATAAATAGAGATATAGAATGATTGAACAATGAACAGACAGACAGACAGACAGACAGAGAGATAGATAGATAGATAGATAGATAGATAGATAGATAGATAGATAGATAGATAGATAGATAGATAACTATCATAAAAGTATTTATAAAAATATCACAAAAAGAGATATAGATGGCCATGCCAAACCACAAATGCACCAGTTGTTTAAAGACCAGCGTTTAAATCATTAAAGTGTTAAATGGTCTATAGAGAGCAGGCAGGTGTGAGATCAGAATGCTGATATTGAATTCCTGCAGGTGCATCTTTCATTCTCTTAATAACTCTTTCAAGACAAAACCTCTATATCATAACATCAGCTCCCATAGCGCTAAGCCAAGAGCGTGAAACTTGATTACATCATACATAGTGAAACTTGTGCTGACCTCTTGAACAAACGACACAATATGCATGTCCGTCTATAACTGCAGTACCCACTGTGACAAAAAAAGATCAGCTCCCGTCCCGACCATACACATACAAATGACTCATGCATTTTGTATAATTTCAGCTCTAAAACCACCACCATTGTCTCTGGTTTAACTTAGGTGTCACATTGCATCTAGCTATAATAAACACTAATAGAATTTATAGGTGGAGAGGGAGCAGATACAAATACACAAAAGGCCGCAAAACCCAGGGAAACATAACGGCTGTAATTAAATCTGAATCCCAGTGTAATTATTATTGTTTCATCTAGCAGTTTCACCCACACTAGCGCCGCGTCTGAGCGCTCTCTCCAATGACACCTCCGAGACCAAGACAAATTAGGCTCTTCCCACATTATTTCAGGATATAAATAGGCTGTCAGCACTTTTACAGGAGAGAAGAATCAAAGTTAATTTAAACATTCTTTAAGATTAATGGAAGTGCTTTTCGGTGATTTCCTGAGCTCTATTCCTGGGTATCAAACTATTTAACACTTTCTCTCAGCGAACAGTAAGGCATCACGCGTGTCAATTCATTAAAGCAGCACAAAACTATAGACAATATTTGAGCTATTTTCCTTGGCCTAGCAACATTTAAAGGAACAGTCCACCCAAAAATGAAAATCTGCAAAAAATGTACCCCTCGGGCCAAACGAGCTGTAGATGAGTCAGTTTCATCATCAGAAAATATTCGAATTAATGTAGCATTGCATTACAAATGGATCCTCTGCAGTAAATGGGTGCCGTCAGAATGAGAGTTCAAACAGCTGATAAAAACATCACAATAACCCATAAGTAATTCACATGACTCCAGTCCATTATTTAATGTCTTGTGAAGTGAAAAGCTGTTTGTAGATGATTGCAAATATTTTATGGAGGTGGACCCATTTGGCATAAAATTTGAAAGCAGCTGCTCACTTTAAAAAATGCAGTACTTGTGTAAAGTCAGGACCAATATAGAGCTATAACACTCTCTGTTATACAACACTGAACAAATCTGACACTGCCTCGCTACCATATGGCAGGCACATTTTTTAAATCTAACCTTTTGGGGGTAACACGTTAAGCCAGACAGAAAGTGCAAATGAGCATTTACAGTTTTCGTGACAGAACACGGCATATGAACCGATCCGATCAAGAAGAACAGCACTGCTGTTATAGTAGCTTTTTATATATTTCACAGCAGAGAGGAGATCATTTTGTTCTACTATGGTAAATGTCAGACTACATCCGTAAAAGCAGCTTAAAGCTCACCTGCTGTCCTGAGCCATTCACGGACATCTGTTAGGTAAGGAAGCCAGGGACGGGTGAAGGGTTTGATACCCAGTTGAAAAACTAACTGATAAATTGTACACTACTGTTCAACAAGAATATGGAATTAAGCAAAAAAGAAAAAAAATCATTTAGCATGGAAAAATGTAATTGATCTAAAGTAACAGTAAACATATTTATAAGGTAACATAATACTTCAATTTAAATTAAATGTTATTCTTTTAAACATTATATTAAGACTTTATCAAAAACTTTTCAAAGTTTCCACAAAAAGTATTAAAGGCAGCACAACTCATTTCAACAATGATAATAACAAAGAAATGTTGCCTATGCAGCAAATTATTAAAATTATTTCTGAAGGATCATGTGACACTGAAAAATAGTGTAATGATGCCGACAATTCAGGTTTGCCATGAGAAGAATAAATAATATATTTTAACACCGAAAACATTTTCAATTGTAATATTATTTCACAATATTACTGTTTTTACTGCATTTTATCAAATAAATGAACAGACTTTTTCCGATTTTTTTGTCCCCAAACATGCGGTCTTAAACAAGCATATAAAAAAATATCCATCATGTAGACAGACCGACAATTAAATGATGACAGAACTCATCTAAAATATGGCATTTTAATTTCAAGTGTTTGTCATTCAAATGTACTCATGTTACGCACACTAACGGCAGGTGAGATCAGCCCCATCCCTGTGGCACACGGCCCAGCATTCCTCTCCTCCACAGGTATTCAGGAACGGAAAATCTAACCAACAATCAGTGGTCGCCACGGATTCAAGGGAGCAGGCGTCTGTTTCTACAGAGACATCTCTCCAGGACTGACCCCTGAGCAGTGAAGATGATATGGACATCCCAGCAAAAGAGGGAGAACATTTGATATCAGGACTCAGAGAGACACTGCCACTGTGTGGTATAAGACAGAATCACACTCGCTGCTTATACTGCTTCAGCAGATGAAACCTGAACGAATGCATTGTGTGCTCCATCTGTTGTCATCCAAGCTTCAGTTTCACATAACCCAGGCTGAGGTCTATGTATGTATGCATGTGTAGTTTCATGCAGCTACTTTTCATAAACGGTTAATTTGATGTTAGATAGTTTATCAAAATAGAAAAACAAATATTAATAAAATAAAAAGTAATAAAATAAAAAAAAACACCATGGTATATGTGCTTCTAAAACATACAAAAAGTTATGTGGCACTTAAGTGTACTCTTTTCATGCAATTTGCTTTTTGAGTTTCAAGTTTTCCATTCCAACTATTTATCTTAAAAATCATCTAGTAACATCCTAGAAACTACCCAAAGCAACCATCTAGCAACGTCCTAACCCAACGCCTTAACACCCCAGTAACCACCCTAAAAACCCAAGCAACTGACACACAGCAACCATCCAAAACACAGAAGCAGTGTCCTAGCAACTACTCAAACCAGCATAGCAGCCACCTAACAACATCCTAATAAGCACTAAGAACACTTTAGCAACTACTTAGCAACATTCTATCAGCAACCACCCA
Organism: Carassius auratus; assembly: GCF_003368295.1. Lineage (NCBI taxonomy): Eukaryota > Metazoa > Chordata > Actinopteri > Cypriniformes > Cyprinidae > Carassius > Carassius auratus. The sequence goes on from NC_039283.1 coordinate 21,019,106, forward strand.
GAAAAACCTAGCAACAGCCTAGTAGCATCATGGCAATCTAGAAAACACACAAAAAAACCTAACCTAGCAGCGACCCAAAATTGCAAACACAACCAGAAAAAAAAAGGTTTCTTAAAAAGTAGCATGAATTACTTAAAGAGTGCTGCTGATCACAATGAATAATGATTTCTAAACACAAGGTTATAGCAAGTGCAAAAGATTCTACATATTAGCATGCTAAAATTCCCATTGACACATTTCATCTGCACTCACTTGATGCTCAGAGGATCGTTAGGCTTCAGACTAGAGTCGTTATTTAGGGACGCCTGTCGCGGGAGTCCTGGAGCTCTGCTACGGTCTCCTGGAGGACCCTGGTACAGCAGTGGGGCTTCCTGCAGTTTGGCCTTCTTCTCCTGTGGAGCCTCTTCGTGGCGGCAGCGAGGGTCACTCGCACCTGAGGGAAGGACACCCCCTGGGCTGCTGTAGAACCAGGCCCCTGACTTGGTGAGGATTTCTTGTTGTTTTCGGCACAGATTGCATACCCACATCACCTGACAATGAGAACAAGAAGTTAGAATCAAAGAAGAACACAAGATCGAGATCAAATCCCCAAATGAGATGAATGACTACTTGCTGTTGTGGGAGAAGCGATTTGTAGAGTTAAATCAGTCATTTCTGTGTCAACTGTAAAGCCAGAGTGAATGTTGGGATATCAAACTCATTTGTCCCACAACAAACAGGTTCAAGAAACTGTGATAAAGGTGCAGCTGACAAACAAAACTGCCAAATGTGAGAGGAAATGATGAATGCTCAACCAATGGCATGAGTTTGGGGGAGGAGCTACCTGGTTTGTCTGACTAATAGAGCGCAGCAGGGATGAGGTATTTTTGTAGGCCAAAGCCTATAAACAGTTTTGATTTAAGCAAGGCTTCACTGTCATGAAGTCAACGTTTATTTTCTGAATGGGTTAAATAAGATCTTGAAATAAGATCTGTTGTTAAAACAAGCTCAAGGTATTTTCACATTTTATTCTATGACATAAAATACATGAGTAATACCCCTTGCAGTGTTGCTAACTCTGCGGTTTTCCAGAGGAATTGGGCTACTTTTATACTATTGGTGGGGGTTGTTTCTTTAGTCTGCGGGTCGAAACAACCACAGAGCTTATTTTGTGTATTAATTCAAAAGCCAATGGAAAATTTCTATTGGGTTTTTGTCAAGGGAACCAGGGTGATGCTAACCTTTGGGTTAGCCTACAAAAATGTCAACCCTGATGATGTGGAGCAGTGTGGAAATGAGGTGGGTATTTAGAAACCTGTTGGGAAAAAAAGTCATTTTGCATCATAGCATCATTATTACTGTACTCAGTCAGGTCTTTACAACCTCACAAAACATCTGCTTCAGCAATCCTGAATCTCCTGCAGTCCCATCAACGAGGGCATGGCAGCCTGACCTTGTTATCTGCCCAGCAGAAATGCACTTAGCAGGCGGCTGGCATCAAAGCTGCCATCCAGTTTGCTGGTGGTAATTAAACATGAGTCTCACCCACACACACAGGCTTTCATCTATCCGGCCTGAATACATAACACCACATCAGCTATCAGAAATGATACATCTCACAATCAAAAAAATTTACTTGGAAATTCAAATTATTCTACAATTTTACAAAACTGTTCCTTATGTAAAGCTATGGTATGGCTGGTAATATAACTCAAATTATACTCAATAACCTACTGCAATGGTGCGTTTTTGGAAACTGATAGCCCCTGGTCAGCATTCATTCACTTTAATTTAATAGAAAAAGCAGCTCTTCAGAAGAAGGTGAGCATCACAAAAAGTAAATGATGGCAGAAGTTCATTCAAAACCAATAATTGTTAGGAAACTTGAAAAGTTTTATATGAGCTTGCCAATATAATACAATAAAGCGAAAAGGTCACATCTTTCAAGTGGTTTTTGATAAGATCGCAGTGAGCAATTGCACTGGGACGAGCTCTGAGACATAGCGCAGATGGATGTGAGTGTTATTGTGATGAATGTTTGGTCAGTGAGCGATAGACAAACGAAAAGATGTGTGCAGTGAAAAATTGATAAAGTGCTGAGTGAGCTATCATTGGTGTCAAATGGCAGGGGACCTTTCAAGAACATGTTCAGGTCATGTTTCACCAAAAAAACTAAGCAATTGCAAATAAAAATAAAATACAGTATTACAGTATTTTTTATTAATAAGAATCTAATGTAAATCTCAATTAAGAATAACAAATTGTATAATAATAAGGGATCATAACATCACTTCTAAGGACCTAAAACTAATTTAAGTGAGCTTTAGATTGAACAAAGACAATATTGCTAACTATGATTATTTCTTGGAACTAATGAATGAATAAATAAATTATATGATTTTTTTTTAATCAATGCAAGATTTGCAAATAGGAAAACATGCGATTTGATTAAGCATCTGATTACCTCCGTGAGGTACTGTATGTAAATAAACAAACCTCAATATGAAACTTGCATATTATTGTATCAGACAGCATAACCGGAGAGGTTGTCCTCTGCCGCTGAATATTTTATGGATGTTTCATAAAAGTGAGGAAGTTCATGATGAGAGGAGTGTTATCATTCACCAGCTAAACACCGCCTGCAGGTGGAACATGAATATTTAATGCACTTCTATATTTAGAGCCCAGCAGCTTGTTATAGACTAGATGCATATTCATAGGTTTTATTTTCTCTGAACTTAAAAAGGACCAGTTAAACAAAGTGTTAATTATGCAGTGACAGAATCAAAAATAGACAGATCGCTCAGTCTTCTATGAGAATGTCACTTAGTCGAAAAGTATCTTTATTATTATCCAAAATATTGTGCAAATAAAGGTCCATAGTGATTTTAAAATTCAAGCTGTTTACATTATGAGATTCATAAATATCAAGCTTCTGTTAAAAGAGCGATAGTGAATCATTATGTTCTTATTTTCTAGATTTGTTCTTTTAATGACAAACAGTTTCCCAAATAACAATATCCAGCTTTTTCCATTGCTTGAATCTCAATAGCATAATAAAAGCTTAATTATATAATCATTGTAGCCATGCTTACCCATGTCGGCTGTTTACTGTTTGGTCCAAATGGATAAAACTGATGTTCAATAAATGAAATCAAAACTCACGGACAGCCCCACATGGTTTCATAAGCCAAAGTCCTGCGTAACGGGTGACCTTTTAGAGTTGGGCATCAAATGATCCTTCTGCTGTCAAGATTGTGCTTCAGTTCAGGTTTTGAAGAAAAAAGCGAAGAAAATTTATCCTGAGATTGATCCAAGTTGTTAAAAATAGTGAAATAAAAGCAATCGGTTGTGCAGGAAGACGATATAGAGTGATCAGAGCAGCAGGTTATCATGTTTTTGCCACCGAGCATCACTAACACGGGTCTCATTACGGATGCATGTGAGCGCACAGCTCCACCGGGGCTGAGTCTGACTCATTACACATGCACAACGCTCACTAACTCTCTTCAAAGGAGGCTGATTAAGACAGAAACACTAACTTCAACATCAAGATGTGTTAAATCACTGATGTGCATCAGACATTATGCTCGCAAAAACAATCACGAGTCAAAATCTGCTAATGGGTAACAATGGAACAACAGCTTTAAAGTGATTATTCACTATTATTAACAAAAGGATCTGTATTTTCATGGGTTAACATAAAAGATTTTTGTTACAATTGACAAACATCGTGCCTCAAAACCACTCCTTTTCTGAAAAAAAAAAAAGATTTTCAAAAGTATACAAATTGAATATAACATTTAATGACAACTGAATGTAACATTTTTAACAAGCCAAACATGTTAGTGTTCCAAATCCACATCATTCGTCTATCCATCTTTCGCAGATTTGTCTGTCAAAAAATAGTATTTACAAGAAGCCTGCAGAGGTGCAGGGAGCACACGTATTTGCTGGAAAACCCACCCTACTGGATGATTTGACTGTGTGCTCGCTTTCTAAGGAGAAGAAAATGTCTGTCAAGCTGTCTGTCAGAGACCATAACATACCTAATACATAACGCATACATGAGTATAAATTTGCTCTTAGCTGAGACTGACAGGTGATTTTTATTAAATGCTGTCTTCTCCATTGTTTAAAAGATTAAGGCAAGTATCAAAATGTGTTAAAATGCTGTTTACTTTTCCAATAAAAGTTATTTTTTAATGATTTGTTAGATTAAATTAGGCCTTTGCAGATTTTAAAGGTATAGTTCACCCAAAAATGAAAATTACTCCATGATTTACTCACCCTCAAGCCATGCTAGCAGTATCAGAGTTATATTAAAAATGTAAAAAAAAATAAAAAAATAAAAAAAATCTCTAGCATCTGCTAATTGTCATTCATGTGTTCACGAAAGAGTGGCGTTCCAGCAGACGACGTAGGATGCAGGCATAGCGTAAACTTCGGGGAGATTATGCTGGTCTCAAATTTGTGAAAATGTTTTTCACAAATGTTTTGCTATCTCCTCTGCACTTAACACATTTGTCACTTCTCACTTGGAACGCATGTATGAAAGTTAACAGAAGTTAGAGAGTGTTATTCCAAGAATTCTGAATCCATTTGGACAGCTTTTGCCTTAAATTTCCCTCAGATTTTAGAGGAATAATCTAAAATGTCAAATATTATTTTCTGAAAACTTCTTCACTGTATCATTCCACATGCAATAATGTTCAAGGAAAGTACAATTTATGTATTTTTTTTAAACTTATGCTCATCAAAGGTGTATTTGTTTGACCAAATATACAGCAAAACCTGTAATATTGTGAAATGTTATCACAATACCTGTATTCCATTTACATGTTTTAAAAAGTATTTTATTCATGTGATGGATGTGATGAATTTTCAGCAGCCATTACTTCAAGACCTAAAAACAGGTGATGTAGACTACCCTTTTATAGTGTTTTATAGTGTTTGTTTGTTGTTTTTTTTTACCTTTGAGAGCCTGACAATCATGTTGAATATTAATGTCTCTGTACAGAAAAGAGCTGCGTGATGGAAAAGATTTCCCATTTGTGTTCAAGAGCATGGAGGTTTGGAACAACACGAGGGTGAGTAAACCACATAATAACTGAAATCATGTGTTAACTATTCCTTTAAATCTTTCAAAAATCATTAAAGAAAATAAACATAGATACCCACTACCTTCAGTGTCAGTGAAAAAGCTCTTTTTTTCATCAGCATTTTCTTCTCTTCTCCAAACACTGTCAGTTGTGGTGAAAGAGATCCTATTTGAAACAGCATCAATATTTACAGTGTCTCGTGTGGCGATGGGATCTGTCAGACATCACACACTGGAACAGGATAGCCCAGCTGAATCAAGCTCATGAGGCAATGTCTGCACATTCACGAAGACTGACTGTATATCCATCCAAAACCATCATGATGACGAAGGGAAACAATAGCAGAGATATCTACCTTCACTGGAACTTACAAAAAAACGTTTTCCATCTGAAGAAACGGATAACCCTTTTGACAAATCGGTTTAAAATTATGTACAATCACATGATATCAGTGCTATTTCAGTATTATTTATATACTAAAATTGGTTAATAATTTGATTATTATTTTAATTTTAGTTTTACTAGTTTTTTATTTAAACTATTTACATTTTATTAAATAAGTTTTATTAAGTTCTATTGTAGTGTTCCTGTAGCTCAAGTGGTAGAGGTTGGGGGTTCGAATCCCAGGGTTCACATGTTAGGAGAAAATTGTTAGCCTGAGCGCAATGTAAATCACTTTGGATAAAAGTGTTTGCATAAATGCAAAATTAAATTCATTATATACTTGGTTTTTAATATTTCTATTTAATTATTTTTATGTCAGTTTATATCATTTCAGTACTTCAAATTAAAGGGATACTGCACACCAAAATAAAAATTGTATCATTAATCATTTAACCCCATGTCGTTCCAAACCCGAAAAAGCTTTGTTCATCTTCGGAACATAATTGAAGATATTTTGGATGAAAACCGTGAGGCTTGTGTCTGTCCCATTCACTGCCAAGTAAATTACACTGTCAAGCTTGGATTTGAACAAAAACAGCGCATCAGTGTAGCGCGGATGACACAGAAGAGTGTACGCAGTTTGCATTCAGCTGATATTTTTCAAACTGCTGCCACAGAGAGACACAGAGTAGAAGAATTGTTCAATAAAGTCATTATTTTTGTTTTCCTCATGTACAAAAAGTATTCTCGTCGCTTCATAATGTTACGGTTGAATCACTGATGGCAGATGGATATGGACAGCTAGAGCCCCAGATACAGATCCCCTGTAAAGACCTTGTCTCAGAGGACCACCGGGACAAGACGACAGGAAACAGATGATTCTTCTGCACAATCTGACTTTGCTGCAGCCTGGAATTGAACTACTGGTTTCGTCTGGTCAGAGGAGAACTAGCCCCCCAACTGAGCCTGGTTTCTCCCAAGGTTTTTTTCTCCATTCTGTCACCGATGGAGTTTCGGTTCCTTGCCGCTGTCGCCTCTGGCTTGCTTAGTTGGGGTCACTTCATGTACAGCGATATCATTGACTTGATTGCAAAAAAAACAGACACTATTTCAACTGAACAGAGATGACATAACTGAATTCAGTGATGAACTGCCTTTAACTATCATTTAGCATTATTGAGACACTGTTTTCCTAATGAATGTTGTTCAGTTGCTTTGATGCAATGTATTTAGTTTAAAGCGCTATATAAATAAAGCTGACTTGACTTGACTTGACTATTCTGACGATCCTATTCATACTTTTCTGGACTTTGACAGTGTAATTTACTTGCCAGTTAATGGGACAGTCACAAGCCTGCCGGTTTTCGTCCAATATATCTTAAATTATGTTCCGAAGATGATCTAAGCTTTTACGGGTTTGGAACGACATGAGGGTAAGTGATTAATGACAAAATGTTCATTTTGGGGTTGAGTATGCCTTTAAGCTCATGTTTTATTTCAGTTGTTTACCAAGTCAACATTTCTATTTTTTATCTAATATTTATTTCAGCTTTATTTCAATTAATGAAAACCTTTTCAGTGGTTTAAGTTTTGTGACAAAGCCATCAATAAATGCAATAAATATAAATTACATATCCCATATATATAACATTTTGGAAATGTATATTTTATATTTGTATAAAAATATCCAAAACGGTCAAATCAACCAGTGAAACAGCAACACAATACTCCTTCTGCACCAGCAGAGCAGAATGAAACAAGCGTGAAGAACATTCTTTCACCATCAACAACAACTTCTAGGTTTTAGATATTAAAATATTTCTATGTAAAACTGTCTCGAAGGTTCAGAGATGTTAGAATCACAAGTACTGTCTCCATTCAAACCCTTAATAGAGTAAACCACAGAGGGGAGAAACAAAATCCAATCGCCAAGAAGTAACCGGCAATTCAATCCTCCGCCGGGTGACCGGATAAAAGCTCAGCACTGTCCTGTTACTGGTGAGAAACCAGAAAACAGAATGAAACAGAACTACACACTAAAGAAACAAGATCCCAAAAAAATCAGACAAACATCTAACACTCAGACAACAGAGATAAAAGAAAGAAACATGAAAAGGTCACACTCGACTCTACCAGTGCTTCAAACTATAACCAGTAAGAGCTGATTACTCTTTGCTAAATGACCAACTGTAGGAATGGAAATCTCCTTAATATCGATTTTTTTCTAAGTAGTCTAAATGGTGAGATTAAATACAATCTGAGAGTTTTACCTCCTGATTTTTCGACAGAGAAATGCCCCAGTCACACACCTTAGAGTCTCACAACAGATCTGGACAATGTCTCAAACATTGTAGATTTGCAGAGCCACTTAATCTGCAATCACTGTTTTACAGCAATGAGAATCACTACTGATGTTACATCATCGATGATATTTATATTTATTTTATATCTACATTTTATATTTATAACTCTGGACACATTATGGCAATGAATAGCCTTCATTTGCTTTATAGAAATTGAATTTTATATTATACATCTGGTCGAGTAAAAATTTTCATTTTCTTCATGCAACATATAATTTTTGATTTTGGATCAAAATGTGACCTGGTCTTGTTTTTATGAAAATGTTTTAATATACGGTCATATTTCTGGGCTTTTTCAAGACTTAGTTAGTGAGATCTATGGGGATAACCATAACTCAGAAGTGGGGCCGGTGTGTGACAGGTAACACTCAGGTGAACCCTCTGCATCTCCATCTGTGCTCAAGGGAACACGAGAGTGTTTCTATTGTCCTTCTGCACAAAGCAGCCTGCAGCGGGACACAACACTTTTACTACACTGTACTCATGCAGCCAAAAAACATGCACAATAAAGAGCCTGCTATTTCATTGCTCAGGGAGTTCTCATCTAACTATCAACGTTGTCCTTATATACAGTGGGTACGGAAAGTATTCAGACCCCCTTAAATTTTCACTCTTTGTTATATTGTAGCCATTTGCTAAAATCATTTAAGTTCTTTTTTTTTCCTCAATGTACACACAGCACCCCACATTGACAGAAAAACACAGAATTGTTGACATTGAAAGAAAGATCACTGGCTGAGCTCCAGAGATGCAGTTGGGAGGTGGGAGAAAGTTGTAGAAAGTCAACCATCACTGCAGTCCTCCACCAGTCTGGGCTTTATGGCAGAGTGGCCCGACGGAAGCCTCTCCTCGGTGCACGGCACATGAAAGCCCCCATGGAGTTTGGTAAAAAAAAAAAACACCTGAAGAACTCTCTGGTCTGATGAGACCAAGATAGAACTTTTTGGCCTTAATTCTAAGCGGTATGTGTGGAGAAAACCAGGCACTGCTCCTCACCTGTCCATTACAGTCCCAACAGTGAAGCATGGTGGTGGCAGCATCATGCTGTGGGGTGTTTTTCAGCTGCAGGGACAAGACGACTGGTTGCAATCGAGGGAAAGATGAACGGGGCCAAGTACAGGGATATCCTGGACGAAAACCTTCTCCAGAGTGCTCAGGACCCCAGACTGGGCCGAAGGTTGTCTCCAACAAGACAATGACCCTAGCACACAGGTAAAATAATGAAGGAGTGTCTTCACATCAACTCTGTGACTGTTCTTGAATGGCCCATCCAGAGCCCTGACTTAATCCCAATTGAGCATCTCTGGAGAGACCTGAAAATGGCTGTCCACCAACGTTTACCATCCAACCTGACAGAACTGGAGAAGATCTGCAAGGAGGAATGGCAGAGGATCCCCAAACCCAGGTGTGAAAAACTTGTTGCTTCTTTCCCAAAAAGACTCATGGCTGTATTAAATCAAAAGGGTGCTTCTACTAAATACTGAGCAAAGGGTCTGAAAACTTAGGACCATGTGATATTTCAGTTTTTCTTTTTTAATAAATCTGCAAAAATGTCAACAATTCTGTGTTTTTCTATCAATATGGGGTGCTGTGTATACATTAATGTGGAAAAAAAAGAACTTAAATGATTTTAGCAAATGGCTGCAATACAACAAAGAGTGAAAAATTTAAGGGGGTCTGAATACTTTCCCTACCCACTGTATGTATGTATATATATATATATATATATATATATATATATATATATATATATATATATATATATATATATATATATACTAACTAAATTCTGAACCTATAAATCTACATACATTATATTGCCTTTTTCCTCATTAGAAACATTTCAGTCAAACTTTATAAAATAAAATAAAAAATTTGAGATCTTATTTGTCTTATTAAACTGAGATAATACAGTTTTGTTTTTGTCACTACAGTATGTAATCACAACAAAAATGAAAATCCACAAAGCTGTTTGTTGTTTATTGTAATGCTACTATTATGGCTTTCCCTCTTTAAAATAATATGAAAATGTCCCGGTGTTGAAATGAGGGGTGATGCAATGTCATCCAGTTAATTATAGCAACATCACAACCATTTCTCATTTAGTACAGGTTCTGTAAGCGATTTAAGCCATTTTGCTATCACTATAAAAACTGTTCATCAAATGTATATTTACAAATTATATATTAAAATATATGCACAAATTTAGATATAAACTAAAATATATAAATTAACTAAAATATAATATACAAATGTTTATAATATAAAAAACACTTCTATAGTAAAATATTGTATTCAAATTATTGTATTCAATTACTGTTTAAAAAAAGTTGTTTAAGTAAAAGACATAAATTGTCATCAAAATGTCATCTTGTTATCCTTGAAATATTGTCTTGTGTTTTTACAGTGTAACTTAAACTACACACTCTTTCCATAAACCCATCCTTCAAAAAAGTAATGAAGAGCAACGGGACAGAGATTGTATCTTACTATCTGTGAGATATTTCTGATGCTCCAAAAATAAATAAATAAAATAATCGCTTACAGCACCTTTAATGGAGGTGTGCAATCATCACACTTTTGCAAAAGCTAAATATCAAAGCATAGACAAGGAAAAAAAGGGTGCTGACCACTTTATCCTCCTGTTGCAATTCCACAGGGGAGGAAACGCAAGAGAGAAAGACAAGGGGAAAGAAGAGGGGAGAACAAGTGTGAGTGACATTCAGACACACATAAAGAGATGTTCACATACTACTGCAGCCAATCGCTTATTACTCTGAGCAAAGTAATTTAAAAACACCAAGACTGAACTGGGAGAGAGACATCAAAAGGTTAGATTCTGGATTAAATAGGCAGTTTCTGGCCTGATACATCCATCGCCCCGGGTCATCGGGCGAGGTGGTCAAAACAGAGGGAACATCCCCCTCTTGTGGTCAGCAGCAGGAAATATCATAGAATCAGATGCATTACGAGTTGAATGATTTCTGTATGAAATTTCATAACAAAAAGGATCTCCATTAATAAGTTCAATTACTTAAATAATAAAACATGGCATCTCACACTGTCACAGCTGTAAATATTGAATATGCTTAGAATGGCGAACTAAACTATTTTTTTGCAGTAAGTACATCAGGTGCAAGTGATATCAAATGCAATTTCTAATATCATTGTAGCTTATTATTTGGCTGGGTTGCCAAAGGTTAAGACATTTTTACACAGTACTGGATTAACCCTATAAAGCCCACTGTATATTTTTTTATAGCCTAGTCTAAACTATCAAAATGATCAAAAATTTGCTGGAAAATTGTTGCAAACAATCAAAATACATGTCATCAGACTGATTATTTCTAGATCTATGGAATAATTTGTATAATTATAAAAATATCCACCTTAACCCCTTAACTGTCACTCATATTTTTGAACAATTACTTTGTAGTGCACGATCCAAACTTAAATTTGTATAATTCGTGACTGAAAACATTTTGTAACATGATATTGATGTACCATTTACATGGTAATGCAATGTCTGATTTTAAAATGAGTTTTAAAAGGATGAATTTTGAGATTTTAAGTTTTCAGTTGATATATAATTTATCATGATAAAAAAGGCAACAAAGAAGTCTTGTTTTTTTAACAGAGGTCAAAATTCCTGTTATAATGTAGATTTTTGAGGGTGCACTCTTGTCATAAATTAATCTATTACTTTTCCTACATACTTTTTAACAGAAAACATTGATAAAATATATATTTGGGAGTCTTTGACCTTTCCGACAATATATAGTTTGTCAAGATTAGATTAGATTTAATTGTAATATAGTGAAGTAAATGTAGGCGTCCCACACAGAGCGTTAACAGGTTAAGCTCATTGTTCACATCTGTACTTGCTGTGAAATATTGATGATTCTATAAAGTAAACATAAGAATATCCTTTATATTGCTAGTAACATGTCAAGATGAACACTTACTGGACTGTAGCAAGTTTTACTTTATTATAATTATTAAAATATAATGTAAAAAGGTAACACATATGATACATCAGGCTTATGAGATCATTTTTTTTTTATCTCAGTCATCATTGTATTGTATTTTGCCCCCAATAAATATTACAGAGCTTTGATCATAAAACAAAGTATTTACATCTTAAATCATATATTGTTTCTAGACACAGAGTGAAAACTGATATTCCTATGTATTTTATGTCAGCAGTCTGCTATACTGTTAAAAAAAATCTCATTGATTTACATTAAAGCTATCAGAATTTAATCTCATGTTTAGACATAAAAATGACAACATATGCACTAAACCGTATATTTTTGCTCAGTTTGAGCCAAGTCTGCTCTCTATACTCTCACTACATGAGCAACAAAAGCCTGATGTACAAAATGATACTCAAAAAAAATTTATAATTCTAACTTGCAAGTTATTTAAAAATAGTAGTTAGAGTGTACATACTCTAGTAGTTAGCATACTTCGCAGTATATTTTATTCATTACAATAATGACTAGTGTCCAGCTGAAGTGTCCATGCTTGTGTGATCTGAGCAGCTTTCCAGCTGTACCTTGTTAGAGCGCAGTGAAACTCTTCCTCCACAGCGAGCGCAGAACTTGGTTTGGCAATAAGAACAGAGGTGGCCACAGCCGTCGGCAAACTTGGTTTTATGGCAGATTCCGCAGGTGGGTGCATCACTCTTCTGCTCCTGGGTGATCGGTGCCTCGTCCCCCATCTTCTTCACCTGGTCCTTATACATTTCAAATTGCTGGTGCAATTTCCTGCAGGAAACAGAACACAGCCAATCAGAACACAGCAAGAAAACACATTATAAGTGTAAACATTATGATATATCAATATACTTGGAAAAAAAAGGACATAAAAATAGAATATACTTTTAAAAAAATAGGAAGGATTTGGTCATGGGTTACAACCAAAAGGACAATTTTATTGCTCAGAGCTTGCTCTTTCATTGCTCATTAGACTTCATTGACTTTGTTCAATTCATTCATTGTTTCATTCAAATATTAAATAAAAAACTTAAAATACAAATACAAGACAATTGCTGACAAAGTTATAAATCTAATATGAAGACTAATGAATCCCCACTTCCTCTCTGTGTCATCTCATTGTGATCTCAGATATTTCTAGAAAGAAATGCATTAAATTGATTAAAATAATAATAATAAATGTTTATTGAGCATCAAATCAGCAAATTAGAATGATTTTTGAAAGATCACATGACACTGAAGACTGACTGAAAATTCAATGAAATAAATGACGTTAAAAGTATATTAAAATATTTATATTAAATAAAATATTAAAGTTTTCAATGTAGATTTTGATCAAATAAATGCAAACTTATCAGCTGTAGTGTACATCACAATAAATTCAAAAGTTGTTGAAAACGTTTAAAAACAAAGTAATACAGTACGAATACAAATATAACATTTCTTAGAACTTGTCACATGCATTCTGAACTAGATTTTTTACATCTTTGTCATTAACTTTGGCAAATGTTTGTTTATGTACATTTCAATATGTTATTATAGATAGATAGATAGATAGATAGATAGATAGATAGATAGATAGATAGATAGATAGATAGATAGATAGATAGATAGATAGATAGATCAACCATACACAATATAAAAATCCCATAATAAAATGTTTTTTACTAAATCCTGAAAACAAATATATTGTTCTGAAAGATAAGCTACATTTACAATGAAAAATATGCAGAATAGCTTTGTTCAGTTGGTTGTCAATAAGCACTAGCTCTGGTTACACACTTTGTTGTGACTGTCAGACGGACGTGCAACAGTGAGGAGAACTTCCTGTTCTCGAGCCCACTTCATCATCAACTGAAGCATCATGTGCAGCCTTGAGACTATTTGTGGCTGAATTCACACAAACCAGATCACACAGATAACACATCAAGATCACGTGCATCACCTCATATCGACTGGAAAACTGAAACAGCTGTCGACATGACAGTATCTATGAGCTGCACATAGTCCCAACTAAAAAAACCTCATCATTTATCAATACATTTAAATAAATATCAACCTGATCTTGAGCAGGCAGATCACCTTTTGTGTGTTTATGGGACTTTTATATGGGACTTTTATAAAAGGGTGTCGTTTAATAACATTCCTTTCTTCATTAATATAAAAGAGCAGAGGGGTCAAAGGCTTGAGATGGACCCTGAAACGCTAGCTGAATGCAAGCATGACACACATGCATTTTGTATGTCCGCTGTCAATCAACCGTAGCCGTGGAAACTGAACACTGGGGGCTAACACCATAATCTGTCGATTAAAGGAGGTTTGGTCCCACATCTGCCCCTGCAACATTCATTAGCGGGCTGAATTATTGAGCACACTGATCTATTTACTACAACAGAATGCCTGGGTGTTACCCAGAATTCACCTGGCCACCTCCCACCAAACTTGAACACGTTCTCAAGCTGCTAATCACTATCTCTGACAGGAGAGTTTGAATGCTTAATGCAAAGGAGTTTGTTTCGTGTAAATTTAATGAACACAAACGTCATTGAACTTAATGTTTTTGACTTCAGCATAAACTAATAATTATTATTATTATTTTTTTTTTTTTTTTTTTTGACAAGCCATGTTATATGTTTCCCATATATAGTTTGTTATAAGTTTGTAATACTCAGATAATTATTCATTAGGATTCCCATATATCACAATAGCATATTTAGCCCATTTGTTCACTGGTAAAACTAAAACTATAAAACTATAGTAAAACTATAAAAAATAAATAAATAAATAAATTAAAAATAAATTAAAATCAAATCAAATCAAATCAAAGACTTCAACTAAATGAAAATTACAAATGTTGCTGTAATAAGTACATTGAGGAACTTCAGTTACTAACTGTAAATAAACATTTAGTATTAAAGCTTAATTAAACTGAACTAAAATAAATTAATATAATAGTAATATAAAAAATATATATTAATTAATAAAAATGACAAAAGTACATAAAATTATATAGTAAATTTTATATTTAAGTGAAGTTTAAAATTAATTTAAAAAGTTAAAATTAACTTTAGTAATAGTAAATAATATAATTAATTAAAGGCATAATTAAGGTAAAATGAAAACTGTTTGTGTTTGTGTGTAGGTATATATATATATATATATATATATATATATATATATATATATATATATATATATACCTACACACAAACACAAACACACACACACAAAAAAAACAGGCTTCTTACAAGCAGATACTAACTTTCTGAAGCTAACCGTCCAAACCGTTCACCGTAGAGTCATGATTCCTTTTTAAGTCAGTGACCTTTCACCCCTCTAAGATCAAATCACACCAATGAGCAGGTCTGCTTTCACCGACCCCGTGACCTCTGCCCCTCTGACCCTCCGAACATGTGCATATACAGTACCACTCACTGTCTGACCCCACGCTGCCATCTCAGATACACGACAGATATCCTTTAGTAAATGCAATATTAGATTTGAATCCATGTCACAAGACAGTCACAAGACACAAGATCATATGTGTTTGGAATGACATGTCAGATTTGACATTAAACCCAGCATCTATCCTCCTATAAACACCCGAGCTCCAGACAGCAGTCTGATGGATGATGGGAAGGCTGGAGGAGCTCCAGAGGTCTGGCAGGTGCGCTGGCTCAGGTAGCATTACAGACAGCTGGAGACCACAGCACAGCTCACCTCAAGAGATGCATAACCCATAATATAATCATACGCCATTCGTCACGTCTCATCTGACACACAGCAGATAGAGAAGTCAAAGAAACACGAGCCAGTACACTGATACGCACTCCCTTTATGAGTGACATTGCAGCCACCTGAAGACCTGCGCTTTACCATTTAAGCTACTTACAATTTGTAGTCGACTTCTCATGTAATACAAAACCCGTGCTTAATGCTGGTCTCTATGTAGATCTCGTATTCAAATCAAACTGATGGGCCATAATGAGCGACACATGCCTGTAGTAGCTAGTATTTTAGATAATAAATAAGGCCTGTCTAATAATCACATTCATTTAGCCTAACTGATTATATTTAACCTAAAAAAAATTACATCATAAAATATACATAACATAAAAATAATTACTCAATTTATCTACCCATATGAAACTTGCAACTTAAACTATTGAATATATTCTATTTTCCACTATAATGTAATGGCTTTAATTTATCTTTCAATTATTAAAACTGGTAAGTTTTCAAAAAGATATAATGAATGAAGCAAACAAATACAGCATTTATTGATATTCATTTCTGCATATAATAATACATGCATTATTTCTACAAATAATAAATTATTATTATGAATGAACATGAATATATTATTTCATATTGTGTGTACATGTTAAATTTAATAAATAGCTTTATAATATATACATTAAAATAAGGGGGAGTTATATGAAATAAGCCAATGCAAAAATATTTAAAATACAAAAACATTTGACATTTATTATAAAAGAGTAAATGAGCATTAATTAGCAATTAACAACAAACTAACATTTATATTAAACTGTATCTATACATCTATCTATAAATTTTATTAAAATGAATAATCAACGAATGCTGTAAAAGACATTGTTAATTCATAACGTCTAATGTGTTGATTAATGCTAACAAATTTAATCTTATTGCAAAGTGTTACCAGCAAATTTTGTAATTAACTGTGATTAATTCATCATCAACTAATTTAATTTAACATTTTTGTGAACTGATAGCCCTTGAACATTTATTTCATAGTCAGATAGATGAAAGAGGAAACATATACACAGAAATGCAACATAATTCAAAGTTTGGCTGGGCAATGTAGTGTGGGTTGAGGGCAAAGATAAATCCATTCAGTTTTACTCACGTCTCTGGCTCCTTTGGATGCTCTGTTTGCGGTTGGATTTGGGACTTTGTCTGAGGCTGGAGAACATTATTAACCAGATCAGTGATTCCACTAAAGGGATACCACCTGTATGAACAAGCAGACAGCGCACCTCAAAATCCGTTCAACACGTCTGCTTCCGGTCGACACACACGCCATTATCATCATGACAACTACAGAGCAGCTACATTCATAAGAAACACACACATGTACAGCTGCTAAAACTATTGGGATAGAGAAAAAGAAAGACAGAGAGAAAGACAGGGACAGCCAAATCTCAGCCCACTGACAATCTCATCCATATTACACACAAAACTGGACACTTTCTCAATCTGGCAAGCTCAAATCTGTTTGGCCAGCTTTACGCCAGGTAGTGAAAATACACCGGTTTTCATCCCATCCATGATGTACCAGATCATTGTAAAAAAAATTGACTTAATAAATAAATAACTAGATTTATCACTTTCAAAGTTGCCCAGTTTAGTTCCAATATATTATTTCCCCCCCCAGACACTTAGTATAAAGTTAACTAAATATGCATGAGCATTAATTTATTTTATTAAACAATATTTATTACTTTTGGACAAACAAAAACTCTAATTACAAAGTGCAAATCAATTCCATTATATTTTCCAGCATTTTCCATAGCTGAACTTGTAGGAAATGCTGTGCAATTCTCCCCAGAGTTTTTGACCACTGCGGACTGAAAAACTATTTTATATAAACTGCCCCTAAATGAAATGTGCAAACAAAATGTGCTGTGCTGGTTGCTGTACATGTCTTTCAAACTATCTCTTTAAGCGGGCGTTTCTTGGTTTTGATTGAAATAAAACAGATTTGCTGAAAAATATGGTTATGTGAGACTAGAGAATGTAGAAAATTAAAAAGAGAAATACAAAGACAGAGAACTGAGAGATGGAAAAACTTGGAGAAGGAAGCAGAGAAGCCATAGCGAGTTAAATGCATTTTGCATCCATCAGCCAGAGATACAGTCATGTGTCCACGGATACAGATAAAGAGATCAAACAGTGTCGATGTGCAACTCACAGAGTCGACAAACAAGCAAAATAAAGCAGGACTGGTGCATCCAACCTATATGTGGATGAAGCTGCCAAAAGCTTTTCAGATGAAGCCATGACAGACTGCAGGCAGCTAATCACTAGAGAGAGGAAGGGAAAAGAGCTGCCAATCACAGAGCAAGCCACAACAAATGCACACGCCACTAACCAGCAAGACGGGAATATCAAAGCCTTGAGGTCTCTAGATAAGATTAGGCCTACACAGAATCTGTACATGGACAAAAACTGCAGAATTTGAGCCACAAAGAAAGTTCCGCCCCTTTATTGTTTGTTAACTTAATGGTTTGGCTGATTTGATTATAATTTGACTTGCCAGTATAAGAGTATTCTGCAGCTTTTGTGGAAAAATGACCTGACTGAGAGTTACTTACTGGACTGGCTGAGACTTTGGATCTTCATTGATCCTAGAAATAAAAACATAAATAAGTGAACATAAGAGCAGGATGGGAAAATAATAAAAAACATAACAGTAAAATAAAGAGCAATACATGTAATGTGCTGGGCAGCATGATGAGATATGGCTTAAAAAAATGTAATCATAATTTAGTCATATCTGTGTTAACGAGGGAGGTTTACAGACAGATTTTTTTTTTTTAAACAAAGGTATTCCCCAATTTCTAATTTGATTTGTTATGAATACAATTAAATATTACATATACCTTACCTTTTGATTTGATTATATATAAATCAAATATCAAATATATATAATCAATAATCATATTTTTTCAGCAAAACTATGTTATGATATATAGCTTTACTGTGAAAAAAGATAAGGTTTTAAAAATAAACATTTTTAAGATTTTTTATGATACCAACCATTTCGCCACTACATGAGAATTAAATATGCAAACATATATGAGCAAGATAATTTTAAACATATACACAAAATGAAAACATGTAAACACAAGAAGCATGCAAATATAAAATATTACAAATATTTAAAAAAAAATAAGTAAATAATAGATAACAGGTCAACAGAAAATAGACAGGGACACAGAAAATTAAAAAATAAAATAAAATAAAATAAAATAAAGCACTGCCAATAACACACAGTCCGTCAGACTCAATGTGCTGCACTTAAGACTGAATTAACACATAAATACAATAAAATCTACTCCATGGAAAGAGGGTTAATGAACTCCATAACTCAGAAGTCCTGGAAAAATTGTATATCAATCCTTTGGGACAGCATTCAACGCCGTTTCAGATAATGTTTTGCTAAATGTGGACTCGCTTTTTTTTACCTGTCTGGCATCTGTGCATTTGTGTGTGAGTTTAAGGGTGCAGAAATTAAACACTAGAAGTAAAAAATGGTTAGATTATCTCCTGAAACATTTTGTGCAAAATTGTAAAACCGTGTGGCACTGCCCCCTAATGGTTAAATATTAAGAAACAGATGTCAACCTCTGCATCTGGAACACAGGAAAAAAGTGCAGCAGTCTCAAACTTGAAGTAATAATAATAATAATAATATATATATATATATATATATATATATATATATATATATATATATATATATATATATATATATATATATATATATATATATATATATACATTTTGTTTTGTATATAGTTCGACTATGTGGTGAGTCAACTTCCTTCGGTTTCAGTCACAGATTTGCACGGTGTTGTCTTGTTAAATTGCATAAAAACTCCACTAGATGTGACTTGCAAGTCTTACGAGCGATGTTCTAACCAAATTATCCCTCTTTCTTAGCTGTTCTCAGACTGTTAATTTAAGCTCAAATGACTGTCCTCCTCGCTCCTCCTCAACCCTCTCCGTTCTCTCTGTGGTGCTCTTGAGTGGAGGTGGAGACAGAGGCCTCATTGATGTGACAGCTATAGAATGAGAGCTGACTCATCACTTTAAATAACACACCCACCTCTCACCAGTAGACACTCAGCGCGCTCCTCTTAAGGGAGGATTCCTGCTTTTTTCAATTTAACATCCACCAGCTCTATCTGTGGCCATACATTTAAATCAGTTCTGAAGAAACATATGAAAGCACTTTAGTACTCGTAGCAATAAGTTGAAATAAACTGGAAATAAATATAAAGTAAAATTGAACTAAAACTAAACCTAAATGGTAAAAAAAAGAAAGAAATGAAAATGACTAAAAATGAAACAAAAATAAAAAGGACTCAAAATATCAAAATAAAACCTAAGCCAAAATATTAAAATAGCATATACTGTAAATAATACTAAAATAACTCTGACCCGCAGCCCTTGAATTAGTGCTGTTGCTCATTTCAAATGCAAAGCGGCCAATAACTATATAAGGATTTAAAAATACAACAGCAAAAAAAAAAAAAAAAAACAGAGAAAATAATTAAATGAAATGCATAATATGACCCATTTTTCAACTAGCACTAAATCGCTGCTCTGTCTAAAGTGTGAGTGTGTGTGTATATGGATGGACACACTGGCCTCCCGCTGTCAACGATGCACAGAAGAGGAAAGTCCTGTTACATAACACAGAGCTGAATCTCTGCATGGGGCATAATTACTCCACAATTACAGCTGCCAGTGTGGCAGTCTGGGCTGGTCAGGGGAGCTAGCAGCGCCCGCGCTCTCCTGTCTGCCATCACCACCACAACACATCAGCTTCCACAACCTTCAGCCTGAGCTTAAAGGAAAAATCCTGGGTTACCTAAATGAGTTCTTTCTCTGTGTGCAGTGGTCCACTTCATCTGAACTGTAGCAGGAAAACTGACCAGAGTGTTTAAAAGCAGAAATGTACAGCTTGATAAAGCAAGAAGATCAATGGCTATGTTCAGTACATCATCCTAGCATACTTTTGATACAGATGAAATGCAAAATACATGACATATAGGCAAGTAAATTTAATCAAATTTTTATAAGAGTAAAAATAAGAATTATATATATATATATATATATATATATATATATATATATATATATATATATATATATATATATATATATATATATAATTTATGAAAATAATAATAATTATATATATTTATAAATATATAAATATAATGCAAAATATATTTTTAGGGCCAGTACGTATAAGACAGGCATGAGGAAAAAAGTTTATTTTTCACCCTGGGTGACATTTCATGTCTATTCTATTGTTTAAAGGTTTGAGGTAATTAAGATTTCTAATTTTTTTTAAGAAATGTATACTTTTATTCAGCAAAGACAAAATAAAAATAAATAATAAAAAAAGACAGTAACGACTTTTGCGTTTGCAAAATATTTACATTTTACACAAAGTTCTTTTAAACTATATAATGACCCCAAAAATCCTGAAAAAAGTACAACAGCTTCCAGAAAAACTATTAAGCAGCACAACTGTTTTCAACATTGATAATAATATCAAATGCAAATGATTTCTGAAGGATCATGTGACACTGAAGACATGAGCAATGGTGCTGAAAAGCACTGGATGGAGAGAGGGGAGCGGGAGCGGCAAAGAACAGTGTGTGACAGGTGGAAGGACAGCAGGAGGCCAGTTCATTTTTATGAATGTGGAAATCTGTTTGTGCATGTGTCGCAACAGGTGCAGAATCAACACGACCTCCATGAACCATCTGAGAGACCACAGAGTGCCACTGAATAAACACACATGCTTGATTCAAACGCAGTACACAAGATGCATTAATAGCCAGAGTGTGTGTGAGTGTGAGAACAGGCTCACTTCCAGAATCTATTACGTCATCTAGCTGCCTACTGCATATAATGCATAGCATCCTCGTAAGTCAATGATTTTGCATGTTTTACAAAAAACTACAAAAAAACAAACAAACAAACAAACAAAAAACTCAGCTAAGGCTGAATTTAAAAGAATTTGGTTTTAGTAAGTTGCTATCGAGTTAAAATTTCCAATCAGAGTGAACTATTTGATGTCTGTCAGCATCATTAATAATGTATTTAATGAAATCCAATGCTTGCCTCTTAATTATTTTTACAGTTCCAAAATTATTTGTGCTGCAATTGGCCTTAAAAAAAACTGATCAAAAGGCGGCAGCATAATTAAGTAGTCTACCTTTTGAAACCTCTAAATGCTCCCTATCTAGGGTTTCAGAACACAGCCTCAATGTGGCATAACTGCATGCTAGAATGAAGGCTGTTCTTGAGCCAAAAGCAAACTAAATTTACAGCTCGCCCTCAGACTGCGATGCCTGAAATAGCAGCCGAGTTCAAGGCGGCCCGTCAGAGGCAGACACCTGTTCATTAGGACCATTCAGCAGGATGGCAGGAGAAGTGCCTCCCTTGAACACTTATTTCCCTTCAAAAGAGGATTAGAGCTGGGGGAGCTCTCGATTCCAGCTGTCATCGGTTCCACCGTGGCATCTGGATCAAAAAGCAATCTCATTTGAGCTCGGAGCACCGTGATTGGTCACGGCAGACCCCGGTTAACCTTTGAGTGACAGCTTTAAATCCCTCCCCACATTTAGCGCGACCACCCCATGCATCCAGCTTTCAGAAACTCACGTTCACTTTGCTGATCCGTAAGCAGAAGCTATGACTTGAACCTAAACACAAACAATCAATATGATGAGTGTGTAAATGCCAAATGGAAATGGAGATTACGGCAACAAATAAAACATTTGTGGGTCAGTGTTTTTATTTGTCCACTCTGCTTATTACTAGAATCATTAGTTAAATTCAAATGGACTCCAAAACCTAAAGAAAGAAAGAGTCTTTTTTCCTTCAGACAAAAATAAATAGGAGGCATACATCAAAGCATCTAGTTTTTATTAAAAATAATCAATACAAAAAGAATTAGTCTAAATTTTCAACATGCTGTGCAGATAGTCAGGAGTAGAGCTCTGCACTGAAGATTTTCTCTGATTCGTAATGTGGATCCCACTGAATTTCTGACCATTACCTCCTGTTCCAGCAATGTGTGTTTTGCTACCGAAATTTTTGTGGCCGCTCGTGCAAACATTCTTTTATTGTTTATAATTTTTGCGCTTTCAGTATGCGGGTATTGAAATCGCTTTTGAATGTATGCTCACTGTTCACTTTTGATTTCACGTTCACACACACGCAGTGTAAAGGAGCACATTTAATCTTACAAAATCAGATATGTGTCAGTGAGTTCAGGATCTGCTGAGCAGCAAATACTCCAGCATGGTCTGCAGCCATCTATCCTACTATCAACCTGGTCAGTCAAGCTCATGTTGGATGCAGGGTTGCAAAGTCCATGTTTTTTCACGGAATCGGGCTACTTTTAACTGATGCCCTGGGTGTTTTTTCCCTGTGGGTAAACAAATATGTATAGCATACTTTTCTTTGGTGAGGGAATACTTACAAAAATACCTTTTAATCCATTTAAACAGCATTAATTGTTTTTTTTTTTTTTTTCTTACTTTTTTAACGGTTAAATGGTTAATATGAGCATCCCTACTATAAAGTGTTACCTATTTTTCAGTATTCTTTGATGTACAGAAAGTTAAAAGGAACAGCATTTATTTGAAACAACACATCTTTACCTTGTACACAATGTGAAATGTAATATGTGATAAACTAAGTGGCACTCCACTAAAACACTTAGAGAACATTCATACAACCACTAAAGATCATCTGGAAACAAACTGAAAATCAGTCATTCTGAGAAGAATAGCTTTTATTTATAAGTATGATTTATTGTATGCCACTTGGCTTGATATTTTATCTAATGCAATAACATTCAGACATATTTAAGCAGTGATATAAACAGCAAGCATGCATATAAACTCAAATGTAAGAACCATCCTTTCAGCTCTACTGGGTCTCTCACTCAGTCACACACAGTAACACACACACACACACACACAGTTGTGCTGTTGTCACGCCTGTGGGTTGGGGGAGGGTGCGGGAGCATCTCTCAAGACTAAGTTACAATAATAGCCTACATGACTAACAATAGAGCGGTAATAGATACCTCCAGCATTGTTGGAGAGTGCAATTTCCTGTCCCTGTCCAGAACAAGTCACCAGTAAGTTAAATGCTGTCAGTGTGCTTAACACGTGTTAATGTGGCCACACACACACACACACACACACACAGTAACAGCTGTGCCAAAAAGTCATTAGTGTGGTCACCAAATCCGATCGGACTGGGTCAGACATTGGACACCTATCATTTCCAGATAAATTATATCCAAAGAAGCCTTCATCCTACATAAGCAGTCGACTGTCACGGTGTCATGCAGCAACAAATACACAGTCTATTAAAGGAACAGATCACCTGAAAAGGAAATTTTTCATCATTTACTCACCTTCAAGTTATTCCAGATCTGACTTTATTTTTTCTGTGGAACATAAAAGAAGCCATTTTTAAAGAATGTAGGTGACCAATATCATAGTGTTTTTTGTCCATAGTAAATGGTAGCAAAAACCATTTTAGAACCAACATTCTTCAAAATATCTTCTTTTGTCTTCTACAGAACAAAGAAAACCATACAGGTTTGGAATAACATGAGGGTGAATAAATGACTGAATTAAGTTTTTTTTTTTTTTTTTTTTTGGGGGGGGGGGGGGGGGGTAAACCATCCCTTTAAAGAATCACACATCAGCTCCCAGGGCTGCTGTCCAGGGTGCTGAATCTGATCTTACAAAGTCACAGACCAGCACAATCTAATCTCAGACGGACCGCCCATTGACTGCTCACTGACCGTCTGATACATAATGTACACTAAAGCAGCAAGAGCTGCTGAAATAACCAGTTACAAACTGATAGGCCAGCTTTACAAGTTACTAAAACAGGATGCAAGGTTTACACATAAAAAAAAATTATAATCATTAAGTTTACAGGTTACCAGGATACTACAATAAACCACATTTGTGGAAAAATTATATACTAAGTTCTTTGAGGTCCATGGGATTATGAGAGGTACCATAAAGTGCCTCACCAAGGATGAATTTATTTAATCTACAATATAGTAAAAAAGTAGTAAGTACACTTTAAAATAACTTTTTTGTTAAAATGCATTTTATTCCTGTGATACAAAGCTGATTTGCAGCATCATTACTCCAGTCTTCAGTGTCACATGATCAAGAAATATTTCTTATTATTATCAATGTTGAAAACTGTTCTGCTGCTATATAATTTAGTAGAAACTTCTTTGATAAATAGAAAGTTGAAGAGAAAATGAATAGAAAAACAATGTACCGACACCAACGTTTTGAAGGGCAGTGTTTCTGTCTGAATCATTTCTTACTAGTTATGGACAAACAAATTCTGATCGCACATTATTGCAAACATCTTGTGTTTCAGCACAAGCAGAAGTAAGGAACAAGTCCATGGACTGAATAAAAAATAAAAAATAAAAATTACCAGTCCGTAAAAAACAAAAACAAACATCAAATGACAAGAGACATAATAATAGGTTTCGGACAAATACTGATGACATTTCTGCAAAAAGAAAAAGAAAAAAAAAGAAAGAGACTTCATTGCCACATTTTACACATTGGTCAATGAGAGTAATGTCATCTACTTCATATAGACACGTTCCTAAAAAGCATGACACAAAACTAACACGTTAGACTGACTTTATGCTGACAGTTTAAAGCCTGACTGCATGAAACTAAGCCCAGCACACCGTGGCAGACCACTGCACACTGAATAAATCCATATAGATCAGTGGAGTTCTGCTGATTACATTAGAGATTTTCACTATTGGCTGTGGGCTGCACAAGAACAATAGTATCCCTTTGATTCACATTCCTTTCTATCCTTTCTAAATGACTAACAATGACCTAACTTCTGTCAAAATGACAATATGCATCAATTTTCATGGTTAGTTCTAATTTCTCTCTCTCTCTCTCTCTCTCTCTCTCTCTCTCTCTCTCTCTCTCTCTCTCTCTCTCTCTCTCTATATATATATATATATATATATATATATATATATATATACTGTATATAGGCGAGTAAACTAAAGTTTACTAGCCAATGGCGATTCTGTTGCAAAGGCATGGACTCTAAAAAGGCAAACCATGATGTTTAAAGTATCAACCAAGTGTGGTTGGCATCTGCTCATCAATCAGTCATTCCATGGTATCATGGGAGGTGAATGTTGCCCAGTGCACTGTGATCTGACTCTAAGTTTTTATACTACCCAACCAGACTCAAAGCTATTTATAGTCGTCCATGAATAACGTGAGGCTCTTCAGGATTTGCATGCAATCAGTTTCAGATGAACCAGTGCCACGTTGCACTCTCACATTTCTCTACTCACTTTGACTGGGCAGCACACACAAGACCCATATCACTCCATTGCATCACTATCCTTCTCTTAACATATCCTTTAGTGACGCAGGAAAGAAAAACACTTAGTCAACAAAGTCATTTTATTTTGGAAATCTGATTTGTTTCCAACTGAAGCAGGATATTCAGGGATATTTGATTTTATCTACCAGACACTGACTGCATCATGTGGGCATTACATACTATGGAAAATGTGACATCACTTGAAAATGTTTGTTATTTCAGAGATGGATCATGTTTTTCAATTTTGCCAAAGGATTATGAAGATCATGTAGAATAATTTCCAGCGATGAACTGATCACAACAGCACTATAAACATGCATAATAATAATAGACCATTTTTATTGGTGGGATCTGCTTAAATCTATCCAAATTAAATCAAATATGTGACTTAATGTAAACTCGCAATTGCTAGATACCATAGTAAGCACTATGGAGTTTTATCTATATGCAAAACAAACTGAGAAACATACTGCATACTGCATTTGTGGCAGAACATTTCTAAATGCTGCAAACTGATCAGTTTGTGCTGGGTCAGTCTTATGCAATAGTGGCAGCGCCACTATACGGCAGCAGTGTTGGGTGACGTACTGCTCAGTGTACTACACTCACGCTGGGCGCTTCCTCTGCACAGGAAACTGGCTGGGTTCAGATTTACTCATACACTGCGTATCACAGCATGTTGGTTTGAGTTCAGTTATTCAGTTGTAGTCAACAAAATTGTCTTTGATCTTGAGCATACATAATTCACATACCTTCAAAATAACAGGTTAAATTACTTCTGGCTCATTCACCTCATGAAGCTGAGAAGTCAGGTCAGGAGCACCGCATTGTGGCTATTTTCAATGGATCATTTAAGTAGCACAGTACTCTTACCATTTCTGCCAAAAAAATAATTATTTCATTTTGTCGCTAAGGCAAAATTTCTATTTCCATTTTTTTTTTAAAGCTTTTCATCTAGATTTTAGATTTTATTTTATTTCACCTTCAATTGACTGATAGTGTCTATACATCAGCAGCAACACAGAAGACAATTCAAAAACTGAATTCAATTGAGTTACGTGTTGATAAGCTAATGACGCAATTAATAAAGGTACAGCAACACAGCTTTCACCTTGTCTGCCATTTTGGATGGATACTTTCATCTCACCAGTCTGAGTCTGAAACAAAACATCAAATGACTGAAAAATAGTAAAATAAAACACATTATGACACGCAATAAAAGTGTGGGCAACAGGAGAGGAGGCGCGGTTACAATAGAAAAAAAAAAAAAACAAGATATAAACTGAGAGAAAGAAATGAGAGAATAGGTAATGCTAGGTGACAGGAACATGAGCGAGTCATGAATAGGAAGGCAAGTCGAAACGAGAGGCGGACAAAGCTAATGCGGACAAACAGAGAAGTTCTTCTCAGCCGTCATATGGCTCACTCCATACACAAAGGCCTTTCGTTAACTTAATCATACTGCATTCTAAGACATGCAATCCTAAAATGCATTTCAACAAGCTCCGTGAAAAAAAAAAAGAAAAAAAAATGGTGGACCAGTCTAGAAAAAATTACATTTTAAATCCACATATAAATAATTACTGAAAATCATTGGAAATGTGTATGTAATAATCTATTTTATACTAATTATTTTAAAATAAGTATTTCTTTATGTGAGCAGCATGATTTTTATGATGGATTATTGCAGGAGCTCCCAAACCCACTTTCTTTTAAAAAATAAAATAAAAATGGAGGCAAAATATAAGATGGGTTCCCCCTGAGATTTTAAGTTAATATTTTAATAAATTAACATTAACATCTTCACATGCCTCTGATGACGATTAATGGTCACATAACATAAAATTGTAAATGAAATTTTTATTAATAATTCCCAAACATTTAAAGGTTATAAGAATTCAAATTATCAAGCTTTTATTTTGTCAGAAAACCAGAGATGTGCCATAAACTTCTTACCACAAAAAAGTCAGAAAATCTGCACTTCACTCTGAAACATGAATACTTATTTAAATCGCAGCCCTTCATATTATAATAGCACTAAGCTATATCGCAATAGTTGTTTTATTTCAATTAACTATGCAGCCCAAATTACATATAAAAATTGTGCATTCGGTTTTATTAATTATTAGCTTTTCATAAACTTACTAACCCCCTGCAATTCCTTCCCAAACCCCCATTTGGGAAATCCTGCACTTCTGTATATGTAGAGCGTTTCAAATCAGTCACATCTAAGATTCCACTTTAGAATACTGTCTCGGAAGGCTGCAACCTACTGTAGGCAGATCACTAGGTATTGGAACAGAGCCAACAGACACACACTCCACCTCTGGTTGACCAACATTCGGTGCTTTTACAAACCATTCCATTAAAAGATAAGTTCATTCCAGAATTCAAATTTCCTGGTAATTTACTCACCCCATGTCATTCAAGATGTTTGTGTCTTTAATTTTTCGGTCAAAAAGAAATAAAAGGTTCTCACCCTTCCCTACCTTTTTGATTCACAGAACACAGATGAAGAACTAAGCCTTGCTAACTAGCTAGAACCCCTTGAAGCTGCATTGAAACTGCAATTTGGACCTTCAACCCGTTCTTTTGGGTCCCACTGAAGTGCACTATAAGGAGAAAAATCCTGTAATGTTTTCCTCAAAAACCTTAATTTCTTTTTGACTGAAAAAAGAAAGACATGAACATCTTGGATGACGGGGGGGGGGGGGGGGGTAATGTCCTGCTCATTAGAAGCATGACAGAGACAGTTGGTGTGTGTTCTGTGGCGTGGATCGAGCCTCGCTGTGGTCTGTCCCCATGAGGGCAACCACGATGAGTGTGTGGGGGAGGGGGATCTCACTCAGCTCTTTACATTGTAGTGGGGGATGCCATGTGTGTATGAGTGAGTCTACTATTCAGGCCACAGTGTTCCTCACCTCCTTTGTATCTACTGACAGGTTTGAGAAAGGATTCCTGTGATTACTGATGGAAAACAGTTTTGGTCTCAGACACCTTGGTTAGTTCCGATGTTTGGTGCGGATGATCTGGTAATATGAGGCGTTTACAGATCGAATCTTGCACTTCCCAATCTGCTCTCAAACAAATCAGGGCCTCCCCCTTTCATATCAAACATGTTTGATATTTAGGATTTTAAACCAGGAAGATCAAGGCTATGATTACATAAGAACTGGATAGAAGAGATAGAGGATACTGCTTGTGGAAGTTTTGAAATAACACAAGTGTTTGAGTGTCTGTGTAATATGTCAACAATGTACCACATCCGTAAGGACAAAGAGAAGCGTCGGGGTGAAATCGCCTCAGTTTTGAACATACCGAGTGAGTGTAGAACGCTGCTAACATATGTAAAAATGAGTTGCTGGAATGTCAATGATGATCTGCTGAGTCAGATCACATGAGGCACTACCTCGGGCATGATAATCTTATATCTTGTAGTGTGTGATTCACCATGATTATCAAATCTTGTAGTGCATGTACGTTTAGGATTGGGGGGAAGAAAATCAGCGATGATTCTCCTTGTGTGTGCTGCAACAAGATGTCATAATCAGTGAGACTAGTTAACAAATGATAAAACAAGTATGAAACAAGCAAACAAACAAATCAGCATTAAATGAAGCCATACCGGTTTAGTCAAGTACAAGTCTCGTTAGGCCTTAGTGATACCAGAGGGAGAAGTGCAAGCTCTTGAACAATAGCACAGCAAATCAGCAACAACTGCTTTCCTCAATGCACTCTCTCTCAGTCACATCTCCGAAACACCCTGTCTCTCATTCTTTCTGTCTCTTTCATACTTTATATCACCTCCCCTGGCACACTCTCACTTTCAGCTACTAAAACTCTCCCTCACTCTCTGTCTCTCTTGCTGGATATGTTTCAATTTCTTCGTTGCTCTTCCAGTGAGATGACAGGAAGTTGGCAAACCTTTCTACAGAGGGCTTCTTCGTCTCTTCATTCTCCCAGGATTTCCTGAGTTGGCTCACAGCCACTGTTGTGTATGTGTATGTGTATGTGTGTGTGTGTTTGTGTGTGTGTGTGTGTGCGCACGTGCATGTATATTTACGTGTACGACGCTTTAAAAACATCCTGGAACATCCTGTGGCTTGGCTACCATGGATACAGAGATTTATGGTGCAAAAAACCACAACTAATTAGTGACCAGTCGACCAGTTATCTTGCTTGTTCTCCATTGCCACCTGGACTAGACAAAGTCTGAGCCAGAGCAACTCAGGAGAAGTCCATAAACACTAATAAACAAATGCCAAATACATAACATACTGTAACTCAAAACATCATTCCCAGTCCAAGAAGAACATTTACAGAGACTAAGCTACAAAAACGCTCATTCAGAACATCCTCAACATCAGAAAGATGCACTGATTAACACAATTATGATCAGCTGTTTGGATTCTCATTCTGACAGCACCCATTCACTGCAGAGGATCCATTGGTGAGCAACTGATGCAAGTTATCATACATAGAAGTCTTAAAGGCACAGTTTAATTCAAAAGGAGGTAATACAATCTCCACAGAGTCTTAAATATACAATAGTGAAAGTAGCCTTTTCAACTTAAAAAAAAATTATACACATAAAACCTTGATTAACCTGAGGGACTTTAGTAGAAAAAAATAACGCAAATTATGATATGACCCACAAATGAAGGCATGGCCTTGTGGACCAGTGATGAGAATGTGATCAGGCTGTGTGTCACATGACTCAGGTAGCAGCTCTGCACATTCACTGTTCAGTATAAGTAACAGTCAAAGGCCAACAAGCCACCGTGTTGTTGTGTAACTCTACACCAGCCATTTGCACACTACTCTAGAAAAGATCAAAGGGCTTCTGACAGCGTCACTGATGCTAACCAACGATCATCCCTCCCTTACGTGACATCAGCACTTGAGTGGCTAACATCATCTCTCTCGAAACTATGAATGGTGTATGTGTGTTAATAGGGAGGAATCAAGTGACTCACCTAACACACACAAGCAGTGAGGTGGCAGTTGGCTTTATATCTGTGACTCATGTTTACTTCACTTATTGCACCGAATCGACTATTTCCATGCTGCAGTATTAATATTTACTTAATGATAGAAGCACGTCTATACACCCTCACAAAAAATCCATGAGCTAAAGACATTGCACAGCAAATACTTCCCTGTTTGAATCCTGGAGAGTCTGTGCATTCATTTATTGCACAAAGTTACCAAACCAATGACTAGGGGATATCAGATAAGCCATAATTTACCTTAGAAAATTACTATGTTTTAAGAGTCATTGCAAATAGAAGGAAACATTTTCAATAAGCCTGGAATCACCAACATAAAAGTGATCAACTAAATATTTATTGCACACAAAAGGGCTGCTTAAATTATACTACTACTAATAAACAATTCAGGTCTTTAGGATAAAGCTCATAAGTAATGCTCAAAGCTGTAAATAAATAACTGGAGCATTGGAATTATTTTAAAAGAATATACTATTTAAGTATTTACTTTGAAATAGAAAATTTTACAAATAGCTACAAAGAAATGGAATGAAACATTCCATTTTGGAGTGAAAATAATTTCTACACTAATCTTTTTTTTCAGTTTTTTTATTTGATATATCCCTAATAAAGAATCTTAGTTTGCATACAAAATACATACCTTCTGCTTGGTTGTATATAGCAGGGTTTTTAAGCCTATGGCCCTCAGGGGGTCACAAAAGGGTGATAGTGAACATTTTGGAAAAAAATACTGTTGACTGATTGTAAATCATGGGATTAATCATGATTCTTTTATACTAATGTCAAGCCTTCATACAATATTCGTTAAATGTACACACCTAACATTACTTTGAAGGTAGGAAAAGATATGCTGTCAACGCT
Source organism: Carassius auratus (assembly GCF_003368295.1). Lineage (NCBI taxonomy): Eukaryota > Metazoa > Chordata > Actinopteri > Cypriniformes > Cyprinidae > Carassius > Carassius auratus. Next base: position 21,051,016 of record NC_039283.1, read on the forward strand.
GTGATACTTTCCAAATAATATTTTGATCACCACTTTTGGCTTTAATACAGCGACAACACAAAAGCAATGTTGTTTTTAATAATACTATTTTTCATAAAGTATAAATGTACCATTATACTTTCAAATATACGTTGTCTTTACAATTTAAGTGACAGAGACCTTCACAAGGTCGCAATAATAATATCTAGGGGTCCCTGGCATCAAATAGTTTGAAACCCCTACAAAATGGAACTATTTCCTCTATTTCTGTAGATTAGACAGTTGTGTTAAACATCCACAAATGTGCCCAAGAACATATTTCATACAAAATCCAACCCCTAAAAGCCTATGACTGCATTCGTCTTAAATTCATTTGCATTTATACTGAAAATAAAGTGAAATTCTTCATATTTCCCAACTGAGAATAATCATTCATTCAGTGGGTTTGTAAGTCAGCGGACAGCGCCATGGTGCTGAAATGTCTGGCGCCGCAGAGACAATGCTCAGGTCAAAACAAAATTAGATATTCACATCGATTAAACTGGAACAGCGTGCTATTGTACTATGAACTGTCCTTATGGAGTGTGCACTAGTAAAGGCGATAACGGCGCAAAATACAATCACAAAGCCAATAGTATAAAGCGGAAGTCTGATGTCCATATGACTAATAAACACAAATGTGATTCTCACCAATAGACACACTGAGAATCACCACTAAACCTCTGACACTCGGGCTCTCTCTGTCAAACCAAACGAACAGAGACCATTCACACCAGCCTTCAACCAATAGCTCGAGATGTATTTTTACATACATATGATCCGTAATGCTCTTACTTCAACATGGACTGTTCCTTCTCCTCCTCTTTCTTCTGCCTGTCCATGACACCGAGGATGATCTTCCTCTCCTCCTCGGTGAGGTGGCTCAGGTCCGGCATCTCCGGCAGGACAGGCCCGCTGCGGGGCACGGCTGGAGCTGACATCTTTACACGCCGATGCTAAAGAAGATCAATAACCAGACTTAATCCATGATGAATGCAAGGTCTATTTGATCAATCTTCGGTGGGTTTTGGTAGGAATCAGGAATCAAAGCATCATGACCCACAGCAGTATCTTTGATGAACGTTATGATGTTTTAAAACACTAACAGAGGTGGTTAAGTTATAATACTACTATTGAAATGATAAGCTCTTTTAGATTTTAGATCAATTACATCAATCATTCTTTGAGCAATAGAAGAAGGGACACAGCTGGTCCTTTAAAGGCAATGGCTATTGAAATTATCGTATTCCTGTTTAAAAATCTCCTCTTCCTCAACACAAAGGGAATAAAAATAATGCAGCGATGCATTGTCAATAAAATATGCAGATCTCAGTTGTTATTCCAGATCTCAGTGAGGTTGTGAAATCGCCTCTTGCCTTTTATTTGGCCATCATCCTGTTCAATCCTGCCTAACCCATCGCTGTCATCGTCCTGGACAAGTTATTTTGCATCTCATAATAAATGTTTGCTTCCCTTTTGAGTCCCTCTGCACAGGTGCCTCGCTTTTCTCCAGGTTTGGAAATCCTTGAAGATATCTTAAATACACAAAAATGGATGCAGCGACATAGAATCCCAATTGGTATTGTGGGAGGAGCAAAGCTGCCCGGCCGGGAGGCGAATTTACCGATCGCACTATGGCGAAGGCGTAGCTTTTAATATTCATGAGGTACGGTTTGCTCTCGGAAGGAAACTATATGGAATGATATAAAACCATTTGACGTCAACACGGCCTACTTAATATTCAAGAGAACTGCATTCGACATTGGAACAGAATAACTAGGCGTCAGCATTACCTAATTAATATTTAAGAACTAAACCTTATTCACTGGAAGGAAATATGTACTAGAGAGTAAAAGAAATTGCAATTCAGTGCTCTTTTATTTTAAAATGAAGTATATTTTTCTAAAAGTATGGATTGACTTTTTCATAAATTAAATTTATTTTGAAAAATAGTCTTAAAAGGCATTTAACGTAAATGCATAAGTACAGTTCACAACAATTATAAAATTGGCCAATTTGATGGAAATCTGTTATTCAGGAACCAAGCTAGCACCATTGGTGGTCAGCATGACCCAATGAATACTGAAAAATCAAGACTTGACCATTGGAAGGTCAGGACGCAACGTCAGTATGACCAAATTACTATTCAGCTAACCCCTTTGCCATAGTAAGACTCGCAATTTCATTGACTGCAAGTCGAAAATCATAGTGAAAAAACGGACTGGAATCTGCATTGGAGCAGGATCAGACACACATTCTAAAAATACCCTGCAAAGGGGCCGTTGCCAATAGGAAGTATAGACACACAATGCGTCAAATCATTACTATCTTCATGGGATACTACTACATCCTTTCTAAGAGATAATAAGGCATTTTAAGATGCTAAATTAAACATGTTAATCATTTCGATTTATACCTAAATAAACATTCCTTTCATCTGAATTAATGAATTAAATATTACTGAGGCGATTACGTATGAGATTATGGTACCAGTGCTTTTAATGTAGCAGGGCTTTATTAATATCATACCAAACATTAATAATTCAATATTATTTAATTAGTTGATGCTTCTTCAAATTCTAAAGCATAAAATTTAAATGCATCACGTTATGACCGGTTCATCATTATAAAATGTCAATGACTTATCAATAAAAAAAATAAAAATAAAAAAATGATAGTACCAAGGTCTTTGTTCAAAGCACCCATTTCTAACTGTATATTCTTTCCTGACCCATGATTTTGCATATCTATTGGGTTGCACTGACTGTACATGAGCTAGATCTACAAGAGTAGATTGAGATGATAGGATTATGGGCAGAAAAGGTGAAGAGTACGTTAAATCTTATTAAAGAATTAAGACTTTTACAGGAAGAGAAAACAGAGCTGGTTTACCTCAGCATATATTACATACGGAACACAAACACTGTAAAACATCAGGCTTTCATTTAAAGCTGCATTTCAGATTATATGACAGACAACTGACTCTTAATACCCCCCAATCTTACCTTACCAATTATTGCAGTTCACCATCAGACCTAAAATACAGCCTGCATAACATCAGTAAGAACAACTACAAGTTACTTAATTTACATAGTGATACAGGTAATAGTACAAGGTGATGGTAACACATTCACTAGTGCCATAGTGACTATGTTGTAGAAACCCATGTTCACTTACATCAATGTTTGATTATGTATTTCAGTTTTTTTTGGAGTGAAGTTGAAATCGAAAACATGACCATTCACAGATAAAGATGATTTTAATGTTCAGATACAACCAATTATAAAGACAGCAATTACAGAATGATTGCCAGGATCAGTGTGTGTCCATGTTTTATTCTTAAGATATGTGTGTAGTAAACAGCAGCAGTATGCCGACAGTTCTTGTTTACACTCAAAAACCTTATTATGGAAGTACAAGAGAGGAAAAAGGGTGGAATATTTTGGAGCTTGTCCGTGTGTAGAGAAACTGAAACCCATCCACCGAAAGCACCTCTTTAAATCATCTCTCACTCCACAACAGCCACCACATGTTTCTCCTTTTCTGTCAGCAGAGGAACAGATCCCGGCTTGCTGTGCTTGCGGACATTTTTTTCCCTAAAAACACACACACACAGAAGCACAGACAATCAGAATGCCAATCAAACTCAAACATTGATTCATTTCATTTTGCCGCCAGTACAATAGAGCCAAAATGGCAGTTCAGCAATTGTTCAACTATTTTGGGTCAACTATTGTTTTAACATCTGGTGAAGGGAACTTACTTCCTGCGGCGGGCTTCCCTCATTTCCCGCAGCTCTCTCTTCTGCTTCAGGATGTCTCCAGGTAGGTGGCGGTGACGGGCGATTCGTTTCACCTGTGGATGGTGCTGAAATTTCTCTATCAGCTTCTTGTTGTAATTTGCGGCGGCTTGTTCTCGGGTGGAGAGCTGTGAACAATGAGACTTGTGTCATTGGTCAAGATCAGGGCAGGACAGCATATATACACTATTATTTTACTATGGGTACAACCTGCTTTCAAACTTTATTAAATGTATACATTTCTTAGTAATACACTCCAAAAACACAAAAGTGGCAGCACAGATATGCAACATCTTGAGAAGTCTTTTTAATTTGGCAATCAACATAAAATCTAAATTTGCAGTAGGAGAAACACAGTAAAATGCTCCTCATCTATCCCTCCATCATAACATTTCTTCAGCTCCCATGCTTCAGCACATCTCACTCCACACCCTTCCACAGGCTTTTATTCTAATTAAAAGCAATGATTTTTTCAAATTCAATTTGTTTAGGGCAATCTAATAGCTGCTGATGCCATCAGAGCGCCTGGGAGGAAAATCGGAAGCCAGTTAACTCTCATTTACGAATTTCTTGACATTCACGTGGAGGGAAAAATGAACATGACTCTGCTGTTTCCATGGAGACATTCCATAATGGAGCTGTTAAGTTTGTAGTCTTAAAATTCAGAAGGGAATTAGCATATCAGCCACGATATCTTTCAGGAATTTCAAATAGAATTTTAGAACAACATTTATTTATTATGGATTTAAAACATTACTTGGAGACATTCACACTTATTTCTACAACATAATTTATACACATTCAAACCTCAGATGTAAATTTTACACACATTATGCTTCTTAAATTGCTAACAAGTTGCAACATAAGGACTACAACTAAGACAAGAATTAATTTTTCCTTTTACAGTACTTACTGTTATCATTACCTAAATTAACTGAAATAAACCTGAAAAAAAATTCAAGTAAGCTAAGGTACTGAAATTACTAACTGAAATAAAACTAAAATAGAAAAATTAACATTTACTATTTAATATTTAAAATATAGAAAATCTAAAAATAGAACATAAAATAAAAATAATGACAATTTTAAATATAAAAGCTAACAAACAATTTAAAAACTATAATAGGTAAATATTCGTAACACTGCCAATTACTTGTTTTTTTTTCCCACATTACAGTAAGAATTTAGGGGAGAAATGTACTTTATTGTCATGTAAATAATTTCTCAATGTAATAATTCTAATGGTCCTAAAAACAGGCTTCATTTTATTTATAATATAATATAATATAATATAATATAATATAATATAATATAATATACATTTAAGGTACACATTTTTTCAGTTAATGACCTCGGCGATGTTAGCGATATGCTCTACTGTTTAAGCTTCAGGAATGCTTAAGTATAAATATAATAATAGTTATAGTAACATGCATGGACTGCAAGTAGCAATTATATCTAATTTTCTATAGAAAGTATAAAATTATAAGTGGACTTCCGGGATAGATTAAAGGGCTATAAATGCATACAATTCACATCTTTTGAAACAACAGACAAATATGCAAAAATCTGTTACTGTGATTGTGAAAAGTCACTCATAGAGGGTCAACCTCATAAACAGCCAATTTTCATAATAATATAGTAAAATGGGCACTCGGTCAGACAGCAAAGAAAACCAAAACTAAACTGAAGCCAGTCTCCTTAAGGCCTAAATACAGCAGACTCTTGATTCAGCATCTGCTCCTTTAATTAAATGCGCTCATGTGCCTGATAGTTTAATGTCTTCATTATTGTTCTGCTTTAAGTGATTGGCCGATTCAAACTGCTGATAACTGCAGTGAGTGTCTGATCTCTTTAAGTGAAAAGCATTGGAATAAATCTTTCTCTTTAAGTCCAGCAGGAGCCAAAAACTTGCCAGCGATGGGCCGTATGAAGGAATCAGATGCACTAGAGCTGATACGAAATGATGGGGAGAAGAAACTAACATTTACCTGGAGCAGAACCAACCTCTGCCTCAGCAGAACAAAAAAGCTTTGCTTCGTATATTTACACAACAAGTTTACTTAAAGTGACCACATTTTACTGTTTTAACAATTTTCCCCCCTGACTTGATTTGACGCTACCTAACATAGTCTTTTTTTCATTAACTTTCAAGATCGATATAATTTAAAAGGCTGAAAAATATTTTAGCCAAACAGTCCAAGACTTAATCTAAACGTTTCTGAGTGCGAGCAAAAATAATTGAGTCTTTCTCATCACTATTTGAACTATAAAAGTGCCCAAATCTTTATAAAAAGAAGCATCTATGGACATGTCTGGATTTCCTTTTAGATAACTTTTGTTTATGAAATAGGTGCGGCAACTTTAGGGCACCATTACAAGAGTTGCTTTGACAAGAGACATAAAACTCGAGAGCTTTTTCCTGGCCAGGTTTAAGACCGTGGCAACAACTTCCATAGAAATGCTTAATGAAAGTGATCTGTGAGTGTAATTCATTTTAAGTGCTTTGTGAGGTGGGCAAAGGGCCAAATGCGGCCCTTATTAACCACCTGAGTCCATCTGCAACAAGTTAACACCCTTAAAAGCTCTGCAGTCAGGTATGAAAGCTGGAGTCATCTGGTTGACTTAGACATGAAATGGGATCATGCACTCACCAGTCCAAGCTTCTCCGAGGCGTTGGCTTTCCACAGCCGAATGTTCATCTCGTCAGAGCCGCTCAGGACATATTTGTTGTCAGCGGACCATCTCACACAGATGACATGCTGCATACGTTTGGTGTGGTACACTTCCCTGAGGATTGTGGAAAATCACATTGAAAGCCACAAATGTAGTCGATTTACTTTTTATTGCATAAACAATACATTGGTACACATTTTTTCCAAGGAAACAAAATATTTTCCAATTTATTGGAAACCGAAATTAAGCTAGGATGCATATCTATTTCAAATAAATGCACAATATTTTATAGATTTTTTATTGGGCGAGTAACTTTGGGAAACATACCCTAATTATTCTCTACATTGTTAACTTATTATATTTAGTTGTACATTGTAATAAATTTAGAAAAGCATTTGATTTTTATTGTATCTTCAGTATAAAATGTCAAGTGGTGTGTGTGTGTATATGTATATATATATATATATATATATATATATATATATATATATATATATATATATATATATATATATATATATATATACACACACACACACACAAACACACACACACATAAAGGATTACGTATATCAGACTTTCGAATTGTAGTATACCAGTTTCCACAAAATATTTAAGCAGCAAAAAATTTTTCAACAAGGAGATAAATATAAACATGTTTCTTAAGCACCAAATCAGCATATTAGAATTATTTTTGAAAAATCATATTACACTGAAAACAAGAGTAATGGCTGCTGATGGCAGTTTTGCCATTATAAAAGTAAATTACATTTTACAATATACCAAACCAGAAAATATTATTGATAATTATTTCACAATGTATACTGTTTTTACACCTTTATTGAGCATAAAGCACTTCTTTTAAAAACTTTTTTTTATCTTAAAAGCAGTATGTGCTTTTGAAAGAATCCCTTATGGCTACCAAGGCTGCAAATCTATCCATCTATCTATTATCTATAGTATTTTCCCACCCTCTATCTTTCTTAATGTTGTTTGGCACTACTACTCTGCATTGTTTTTGATCGTATGCAGCAACTCTGCTACAATATGAATGTACAAATATTTGTCACGCCAATAAAGCACCTATAAAACTGAAAACTGACGAGAATAGAGAGAGAGCTCCTTGGCCTTCCGACACTACACTCACCTGCTGTGGCCTTTGTCTTTCGGAAAGATTCGGATGGTTTTGTCAAAGCTGGCAGATACAAACTCTCTTCCTGTAGGTGAATAATCAACATCCAGCACAGCAGATACATGATCCATGTGCACAGTCACAGGAACATCCAGATGCCTTATATCGTAAGTATAAAGGCTGTAGAAGAAACAGAAAAAGGTGATATGAATTATTTACTCTTAGTCAATTTCTCATGTAATGTTTCATGCTTAAAATTAACTCACTTGTAGTCTTCGTTGGCGCAGGTAAAATAATATGCTTCCATTGGGTTCCAGCAAAGCGTATTGCTTCTCAATTGCATAATAACCTGAAACACAATGTCATTTCATTACAGTCATAAATAGCAATATTCATCCGTGTGGGCAAAAAGTAAAAATATAACAGACCTTTCGAAGAGGTGCAGATTCTCTGGTGTCATACAAGACGACACTTCTGTCTGATGCGCAGCTAGCAAGAAGTTCAGTCTGTAATGGGCAACAGGGCAATTTGTATTATATGCTGTATTATAGCCATTCCCATCAATCCCATGGTGGTCACCACTGGCTTTGACATATCTGAATCATTGTAAAGCTGCTTTGAAGCAATGCATATTATGAAAAGACCCATAGAGGTAAAGTGAAATGAAATTGAATTTGATCACCTCCACAGGGTTGTAACGGACGCAGCTGAAGCTGTCCACACCCCAGCTGAAGGAGCGGATGGGACTGCTTCTCTGCTCATCCCAGATATCCACCGTCTGTCCGCAGGTTGCAAACGTGCTCTCCCTCTGGTGGTGGTCAATGCCAGTGAACACCGCCTGCAAGACACATCAGGCCTGTTAGAAACTGAAAACCTTATAGAACCCTAAAAGTGTGTGCATATTTATAAATATAATTAAATATAATTGAGTGGAAAACACTGTAAAACATACTTTGTTTTAATTTTTATTTTATTTAGTTTATAACATTAAGTTTGACATTGCACAACATTTAGATCAGTAATATTGTGAAAGGTTATTTGAATTTAAAAGACTGGTTTGGGGTATATTTTAAAATCAAATTCATTTTAAATTATGAAAAAGCAGAATTTTTTGCAGACATTAGTTTTCAGTGTCACATGATCCTTTAGAAATCAATGTTTATTTGCTCCTCAGGAAACATTTACATACACACACACACATAATGTGTGACACTTAAGAGTAACTGTAATAATATTTCACAATATAACTGTATTTTTGGCCACATAAGTGCAGCAATTTCTGCACATTATAATAATATATAATCTCCAATATAATATGCATAAGCTGAGACTGTACCTTTCCCAGAATTGTGTTAATTGGTTCCTCCCGAACTCCATATCCTGGTGCCTCCGAGTTCCATTGTTTGATGGTCTTGTCATCTCCTACCTGTTGCATGACATGAAGATTTCACAATCATATAACTGCACATGCACTAGCTAACTGGATCGCCTTTATCCATATCGAGGCCTCACGGGAAGAATATGCAGGATTCAAATACCGTGAAAAAGGAAGTGCCACAAAAGCGGGAACAGATTCCTCGTACAAATCCTTCATGAGCCTGAATTGTCCTCAAACACTCACGCTTAGGAAGGTTCCACACTTTCACCTATCAGGAAAAAATAAAAAATAAAATGTAATCAGAAATCAAATCATTCATCCATACTGAATCTAGATGGTAATTTGCACACTCTGGGAAAAAAAATATTGCATAACTGAAGTTCATTCACTACAGTGGGGCTCGAAAGTCTGGGAAACCCTTGCGGAATCTGTGAAAATGTGAATAATTTTCAAAAAATAAGAGAGATCATACTAAATGCATGTTATTTTTTATTTAGTACGGTCCTGATTAAGATATTGTACATAAAAGATGTTTACATTTAGTCCACAAGACAGAATTGAATTTATTAAAACAACCCCATTCAAAAGTTTGGGAACACTTGGTTCTTAATACTGTGTGTGGTTACCCTTTCTGTTTTGTGATGTTTGTGCATGAGTCCCTTGTTTGTTCTGAACAGTTAAACTGAGAACTGTTCTTCAGAAAATCCTTCAGGTCCTGCAGATTCTTCAGTTTTCCAGCATCTTTGCATATTTGAATCATTTCCAGCATTGACTATGATTTTGAGATCCTTTTTTTTTTTTTACACTGAGGACAATTGAGGGACTCAAAAACAACTATTAAAAAAGGTTCAAACATTCACTGATACTCCAGAAAGCAATTAAGATTGAATTAAGAGCTGGGGGGTGAAAACTTTTGGAATTTTAAGATCAAGGTAAATTGTACTTAATTTGTGTACCGGGAAACATACAAGTATCTTCTGTTGCTTACAAAGGGAAGAACTAAATGGAAATAAATTATATTTCAACAAAATAAGAAAAATTTGGCCTTCTAAATCGTGTCCAAAAGTTTTCACCCCCCAGCTCTTAATGCATCTTGTTTCCTTCTGGAGCATCAGTGAACGTTTGAACCTTTTTAATAGTTGTTTTTGAGTGCCTCAATTGTCCTCAGTGTAAAAAAAAAAAAAAAAAAGGATCTCAAAATCATAGTCAATGCTGGAAATGGTTCAAATATGCAAAGATGCTGGAAAACTGAAGAATCTGCAGGACCTGAAAGATTTTTCTGAAGAACAGTTCTCAGTTTAACTGTTCAGAACAAACAAGGGACTCATGCACAAACATCACAAAACAGAAAGACAGTCGTGGATCATCCAGGTAACAGCACATAGTATTAAGAACCAAGGGTTCCTAAACTTTTGAAAGGGGTTATTTTAATAATTTCAGCAATTTTTTTTGTCTTGTGGACTAAATGTAAACATCTTTTATGTATGTACAATATCTTACTCAGGACAGTCCTAAATAATAATAATAAAAAAAACAAAACATGCATTTAGTATGGTCTCTTTTATTTTTTGAAAATTATTCACATTTTCAAAGATTCTGCAAAGGGTTCACAAACTTTCAAGCCCCACTGTATGTCCTTTGTCTTGTTGTTAACTGTATTATTGTCTGTTGGGCGTGTATGTTATTATTGCATTGTAAACATGCTCGATAAAAGAGCCTTAGTACTGAAATAGCACAGTAAAATCTTTAAAGGGATACCTCTCCATCGCAGGCACCAGATATGACTGTTGAAAGACTTTTGGCGTGTTTGGTTATGCAGCTGATGCCATCTCTGTGTCCATCTAGTGAAGCTACGAAAGGTTTGGCAAACACCCTCTCCAGTTTGGTGGCATTTAGGGCCCTGGTGTATTCCCTGGGCACCTCAAAAGGATGCAGGGTCGGGTCATAGTTCCTGGGCACTAGAGAGGGAACATAATACAGTTAGTATATTACTTCCTACTACATCAACCTTTACATATTAGCTTTATGTTTACATACCTCGTTGTATATCTCTAGTCGTCTCTCGAACATAATCGTCCGGGTTTCTAGAAAGCACTTTAACTTTCATTCCAGCGGTTTATAAAACGAAACACTCAAGATTTTGATCAAAACTGAAGCGTTTAGAGAAATGTCGGACCATGTGTTTGTATCACGTAGCGCACAAATGTGACGTGACACATCCGGGTACTGCAAGCATAGAAATGCAATTTGGAAGAATGGCAACCAGCAGATATAAGCGTTTTTTTTAACAAGTAAGTTTCTTCATACATATTTAATTATTTTTTCCCGTTGTTGTTTAATGTTAAAAATTTTTTTCGTTTTTAAAGCTTTAGTGAACAAAAAAGTATGACTGTTGGTCTGCTGTTACTTGTCAATTTTAATTTTCACAGAAGGAAATGTGTTAATGTATTATATAATGTATTATATTACTTAAATGTTTAACAGAAGTATCTATATTTATTGTTTTTGAAAGCGAAATGAAACAATGTAATAAACATATATTTTAAAAAAATACTGTTGGGCGTATTATATATTTAAACCACGTATTACATATTTTATCAATTCATTAATTAAAATACAAAATTTACCTCAATCTCATTCGGCACTGTCACGTGGTACCTGATACTTTTCTCAGCGTTGTAACAAAATGGACTTGGATGGACCAATCAATCACAGTCGCTTGTTGGAATAATAACCTTTTTAAAATGCGGTTTTTAAGAGGCGAATTTAAAATGTAAAAAATAACCTTTACTTTTTCTTACACTTTCTTACACTTTTTCTTAGAATCCAAATGTCTCCATTTCCAATAAGGTAAAAATCGGATGCTGCTCAAAAGGAGGACTGGGCTTTTTGAGCCACACTGGCGCCCCTAGAGGCGTGAAGGTTTATGTCTCATTGGGTTCAGTAGCGTCGTATCCTGGTCGTATTCTAATGAACGGATATTGCGTACTCATATACGTACAAATACACTAAAGTGCCGCTTTTCATTGGATTCCTTGACATTTCTGTGATGTTTGCGGGGTTGTGGCGTTTCATAAGTGTATGAGAGGAGTCTTAATTACACGCGTGTTTTTATGATGGAGATTCTGGGCAGCACTTTTGATGATTCTGTGTTTGAGGAATCAAGGAAAAGAGTCTCAGTTGCTCTTCCAGCATACGAGCCTAAACTCTGCGAACCTCTGGTGGGTAAAACACTCAACATTTACAACAAACTACCAATACCATATAGAAAAGACACATAAACTACACAACATTTAAATGCCATGCGACTTTCATTTTAAAGAAAAGCATGGCATTACTACGGTAAGTTATTAATGGCAGCTATTGCTAGTGATACTTAGATATGTACAGTATTTACGCGAGAATACCATGGTATGTTTTAGTCAGTGATATTCCACCACGTTATAATCATAAATTAAATATGTGCTGATGGTAAGGAACATAACTTTGATTATAATTACATATTATTAATGATAATTAGGCATACCTGTCATCATATTTATAACATGCATTATTATACAGGTGTTTCTGCGGGATAGACCAAGTCATAAAAAATGTCAGGATATGCGTTCATGAATATATTGATAAATAATAAATAGAGTATTATTTAATAATACATTTATAAATATTTCTACACATTGATTAATTTGTGTGAGTATACACAAAATCTTAGGCCTAACAAAAATATTCCATACAAATAGAATCCGTATCTGACATTTGTTTTATTATATCTAGTGGTTTTGTGAAGATGGAAATGCTGAGGACCCATTAGAAGAACAAAAAACCTTCAAGTTTCGTGGAGACCTTGCTTACAGGAGGAAACAGTTTCAGGTATAAACTTTCTTTTACTGTCTATGGGTATAAAGAGCTGAATTCACCATCATCTCTCACTATTGTCTGATTCATAAGCTGATTGGCGGGTTGTGTCAATGACAGGTGGCTCTGGATGAGTATTTATCCTGCCTCTCTCTCATACCTGCTGGAAACTTAACAGTGAAGAGAGATGTGCTGGAAGGGATCGCACGATGCTGCTGTCATCTGGGGAAAAAAGAAGAGGCTCTAAATGCCTGCGAGAAACTGGTAAATATATTAAAACTCTACTAACTCAACTTGTATGTATGCTTTTGCTGATGATGTTTTATTGACAGAGGACAGAAGTATCCAACACCTGCCACCTCACTAGCGTACTTCAGCTGGAGCTGAGTGTTCATGAACACTACAGAGATCTGACAAACAGCATCTCCAGCCTGCAGCAGCTGTGCGGTCTTCATCCCTACCATCCGTGGTACTGGCTGAATCTGGCCATGAGCTTTCAGAGGCTCCTCGAGTCTCGTAGGTGTCCAGAGAGATCCAGCACTGAGGAAGAATACGACAAGCAGCAAGGGACAAATAACATTATACGACTGAAGACCATCATGAGCTTGATTAGAGCAAGGTACTGTATGTCACAACAGAACTAGCTGTTTATTTACTGTCTTTGATGTTAACGGGTGAATTCAGTACCGGGTTTGTTCATCTTTGTTAATTTTTTTTCAGGTTGTTAATTGAAATCCTACGGATTCAGCAGTTCTCATTTGTGCTGGAAAACAGCCAGAGGGCCCTACAAGACATCGAGGAAGCGCTACATGTTCTGCAGCCAACAGAAAAAATGCTTCAGACGGTCTCAGAGGTCAGACAATAAGAACTACTTTGAGAAAAAAAAAAAATATATATATATGTATATCAGTGGTGGACAGTAACGGAGTAGCTTTACTTCGTTACTGTACTTAAGTACATTTTTCAAGTATCTTTACTTTACTGGAGTAGTTTTATTTTGAGTAACATTTATTTTTACTTCACTACATTCCAAAGCATAAGATCGTACTTTTTACTTCACTACATTTCATAAAACATGTTGTTACTCCCTATAATATATCACATGCTCCGACACGCAGAAGCGGTGTCTGATTCATCATGAACGAACTGAGTCTTTTCAAAATAAACTTTAATCGGATCGCGAATCGCACCAAACGATTCGTTTACGAATTAGAATGATCCGATTGCAGCTGTTCTGGAGTCGACCACTCACTGATTCAAATGAACCGTTTAGTGCGAGTCTCCTGAAGTAAGAGCTGGCAGATCTTCCAGCGTGCGTGCGTCTGATGTTGCTAAAAGTAAGTTATTAATGTCGAAATTTAGGATTAATTATTGTAACTGAAAATCATATTTAGGTCAAAATTGTCAGTTGTTTGGGAACTAAATCCGCTGTAAAGAGTGATCTGTTTAAGCCCACTGAAATGCTCGAGTGCAGATGATGCAGACACATCAATCAGCGTCTCTGTGTTTTAGGTTAAAAAATAAAATAAAATAACCTTAAACTAACACAGATTAAATAAAATAACTCATGCATGTCCAAATTCCCCGCTACCGTAATATTAACAGTTTTATTAAAATGCTACCATGACGTCTGTTTTTATATTGTGTATCAACAGTAACGTTATACATATGTATATTGTTTGGATTAACTAGACGAGTAACGTTAGACAGACATGAATGTTTATTCATAACAGTACTGAAAATAAGTAAATATTGAAACTGATGCTAAATGTCTAGCTAACAAGCTTGCTGGTGCTAACTTGAGGTAATTTTTATAAATAATGTCCAAATATTTTTATTCAACCACCTATATATATATATATGTATAGAGATTAAATCTAGGGACAAAAGAAAGGATGTGATGTTCAGGTTCAGAACATGGTAACTACAGTAATTATCAAAGAGGGGAAGAGATGCACCCCGTTTGGCCAGGGGTGTTTTTACACCACAGACAAGGTTTGAGAAGGAAAAAATCATTATGAAAATATAATTATATTTTCCTTAAAATGTTCTTCCTAACTTCAGGCCTTATTATCATGTCATATGTAACTGTTATGTTCTGTAAAACCACAAATTTTAAAACACTTTAAAACACAAGTCCATATCAGCAACAAAAATATATCTTGACTCCATATAGTGGTTATTTTGGAAAAAATCCCAGGTATTTTGAGCAGTAGGATTATATTTAAAAAAGTGCTAATATAAAATTAAATTAGCCTATATAAAATTGCAAACATCTATCTTTCAGTACTTTTTATTACTTAAGCACATAACAAATTGAGTACTTTTGTACTTTCACTTGAGTAAAATTGAAAAAGGAGTACTTTTACTGGAGTAATATTTTATTATATGTATCTGTACTTTTACTCAAGTTTATTTATTAAATTTTAACTTTTTATTCATCAAAGAATCCTGGAAAAAGTATCACAGATTCCAAAATAATATTTGGCAGCACAACTATTAATAGTTCTAATAATAAATCATCATATTTTCATGATTTCTAAAGATCATGTGACACTGAAGACTGGAGGAATGATGCTGAAAATACAGCAAATAGATTATATTTTAAAGGATATTAAAATAGAAACCATTATTTTATATATTTTATTTTGAAAATTTAGAATTCTTACTAAAATACAACCTGAGTTATTAGAGTATAAAGTTATTAGAAAAATTTAGTTATTTTTTACATTCTTTGGTCGAAGTTTTCAGATGGCACTTCGGAGCCTGTTCGCGACTCGGTTGATTCAGATCGGCACTTGGGAGCCTGTTCGCGACTCTGTTGATTCAGATCGGCACTTCGGAGCCTGTTCGCGACTCGGTTGATTCAGATCGGCACTTCGGAGCCTGTTCGCGACTCGGTTGATTCAGATCGGCACTTCGGAGTATGTTCGCGACTCTGTTGATTCAGATCGGCACTTCGGAGCCTGTTTCTCGACTCGGTTGATTCAGATCGGCACTTCGGAGCCTGTTCGCGACTCGGTTGATTCAGATCGGGACTTCTTAGCCTGTTCGCGACTCGGTTGATTCAGATCGGCACTTCGGAGTATGTTCGCGACTCGGTTGATTCAGATCGGCACTTCGGAGCCTGTTCGCGACTCGGTTGATTCAGATCGGCACTTCGGAGTATGTTCGCGACTCGGTTGATTCAGATCGGCACTTCTTAGCCTGTTCGCGACTCGGTTGATTCAGATCGGCACTTCGGAGTATGTTCGCGACTCGGTTGATTCAGATCGGCACTTCGGAGCCTGTTCGCGACTCGGTTGATTCAGATCGGGACTTCGGAGCCTGTTCGCGACTCGGTTGATTCAGATCGGCACTTCGGAGCCTGTTCGCGACTCGGTTGATTCAGATCGCCACCTCGGAGCATGAAAATTGAAAATTGAAAAAGGAGTACTTTTACTTTCACTGAAGTAATATTTTATTATACGTATCTGTACTTTTACTCGATTTGTGTACTTCGTCCAACACTGATTATATATATATATATATATATATATATATATATATATATATATATATATATATATATATATGCTACATTAATTGTTCCTAAAAACTAGTTTGATTAAACTAACTTTATAGGTAATTTTTGTACATTGACGGTATAAATGCCAGTTATTTTGTCATTTACAGTAGTTGTTTATAATTCAGTTAATTAAAAATATATATATATTGTCTTTTTTATTAAGTTGGATTTTAAGAAAGGGGTCAATGTATTTGGGGGTCCTTGGCATAAAAACAGAACAAATTATAACCCCAGTCTTAGAATACTAACACAAATCCACCTTTATTGATGATTGTTTGTGCAAACAGTATTTAAAGGAATACTTCCCAACAGTGACAGCTCTGTAATTATTTACTCACTCTGATGTTATCACAAACTCAGAAGACATGTATTGTAGTGCCTGAACACATAAAAAACTCATACAGAATTTAAATGACAAGAGGGTGGAAAAATAAAAACATAACTTAATTTTTGGATTGAGTATTCCATTGGAGTGTTTTCTGAATTCACTACTTCAGTGTGATTTCAACCCATTGTTGTGCATCAGAAAATGTCTCTCACACAACTCCCCAAAACATCTGTAATGAACATCCATGGTCTCACATTACAAACTGAATTCATTTATTCTGATCTAGGTGATGGCAGAAGACCTCAATCCAGAGAAGATGAGAGAGGAAAACCAAGATGGAGAGAGTTTATCAGGACTTTATATTAAAGACTTTGATGACAAGTGGTGGAACAAACTCTACACCAAACTGCAGGAGGAGACTCCAGCTTTATCCGTGCACAGACCACTGGAGGAGACACTTGAATAATAGGAATATTCATTGTATTTTTATAATTGAATATGTATCTTTTATTGGAGTTGCATGCCTTTACTGTTACAAAGCAGAATAAAGTTAAATATTTTAAAATACATAAATACATTTCTACATCTACCAACAAGTGTCTAATAAAGCATTACAATAACTCGCTCTAGCTCCAGTGGGAAGTTGCAGGAACACCTGTGTTGATTTAATTTCCCTGTTTTGGACGCCAAGTTTGGCTCTTCGTATTATAATCTTTGAAAAGTGGGGACTGACGAGCAATGGGGTGATGGATCGTGTTCCTTCGTGGAAGCCATTGAGACCTTTGCGGTTCAGTGGTGACATTTGGATAGCTGGTTTGTCGGGCCAGGACTTGAGTTGTCGGGAAACTCGGGTTCCTGGGCTGACAAGGTTTCTGTTTTAGGTGGTCAGGAGAGTTTCCAGCAGTTACTGCAGGGCCCATCGGGATCTGGAGTTCCTCAAAGGGTAGGCAGAGATCAATAGGATCCATTGCATTGCAGGTAAATCCTTGGACTGGTTTAGAAATGGCATAGAGTCTACGAAACTCCAGGTCGAAAGGTTTAACCCCGCTGCCTTTGAAGAGTACGGCCAAGCTTCTGTGAACCTGCCAGGATAGCCAGGTGAGACTGATGGAGTGAAAATGTAATCAGTGAAAAAAAAACTCACACAAGAGACTTCATAAACGGTGAAGTTTCTGCATAAATGGCTGCACTATATGGAAAAGCAATCAGTATAAATGCATTTTCTCAACCAGCAGTGTGAGTTTGCGGAGAGCATCAATGCTACAATGGAAGATGTTGGAAGTGTCTGAAATTTGTCTAAAAATGCCATTATTTTTGCAATGACTGCTGTGAATGGAGCGTAAAGAGCTGCTACTTGAAATAAACAAATTATACATTTTTAACAACACAATTTTAGGTAAAATTCATCTAAATATATTGGGCAAATGTGCATTTTAGATGCTACAATTGCGAACCTGAATAACTGACAATAAAAAAAAAAAAAAGATCTAATAGTAAATTTAAATTCTAAACTAGATTAATGCAGTGTCAGTCGTTTTGGATAAAAGCATCTCCCAAATGCAAAAAATGTAAATGTATGGCAAACATTTAGCAATAGACAGCCCATCTAAAGCTGTAATGATTAAAACATTTTATTTTTATTTTTATGGAAACTACATTCAGCAGTTAACTGCAAATTAAAAGAATAAAAACAATGTTTGATAAATGCAGGTCAATACAAAAATATAGTGCTTCCTTCGATTACCTATATGAGCCAACCAGCACTTTTTTGCAGTCCACAATGATGAACTTCTCTTTCATCTGTCCAGTGAACTTTCTGCCTGATTTGGCACAGTATGTTTGACCTTGAACACTACGAATAGACATCCTCTGTATGAAGAGATAAAGAAGTAAACATAAGCACATTGGCAATAAATAGAAAGTATTTATCCACATCTATTGTTTCATGATATAACTGAACTAACATAAATATGATGTCATAATGATAAAAGCATGTTGCTATATTGAAATTACATTTATTATATTAAACCAAAGGCTAGAGTTCTAATATCAGGCTTCTGACCCCTAAACACACATTGCCAGCAGCAACACATTTAATGTATTGTCAGTGAAGTCAGTTAAAAGAACAGTATAACTTACAGTAAGATGAGACTTGTTGATTTTTACATTTTCACACATGTCCTGGAACAGCTGTAAATTGATTTGGTCCAGAAGGAGATAGACAGAGACGTTGCGCTTTCTTGTCGCCTCCAGTATGTCACACAAAATCTCCACATCGCTGAATGTGTCCATTACTATCGCCAAAACCTTTGATGAGTGGAATTTGGGGAACAAAAGTTAAATTGCAAATTGTGTTTTAAACAGCTGGACAGTCAAAAATGTCAGGCACTTTCCACAATTTTTTCACAAACAAAATTTTATTTATTTGTTTATTTTAAACAAATAAAAAGAGGAGCTTAAGCTTTACAATGCTGATGTCAGTTTCAGCCTTTCAGGGGTTAAAAAAATTGAACAAGTAGAAAACATTTGAACAATTAAAATTTGAAATGTAATTTCTTTTTCTTGTGTGTGTGTGTTTGTAGCGTAACCAATAAACATAATTATCAAAAATAAACAGTCATAATTATTTTTTCGAAAGTTAAATTATTATGAATATAGTAATTAAATAATTATTATAAGTTATATTATTAATAAATTAATATTAATATTGAACTGAACTGAGCTGGCTAATGACACTATTGAAAGGATTTACTATGAGAACTATGAAATTATGACAAAGCAACATCAAGTAAAACATTGAACAGATTAAATGTGAAATTTAAAATAATACGAATAAAGTTGTTGGGCACCAAAGTGTACCATCTTCATTGAAAGTGCTGTTTGTAATTGCATGTGCATCTTTCTAGCATCACAAAAATTATATTTGAACCAATAATGACAGTAAACAATCCAAAAACGTCACTATCAAATGACAGGTTCTTACTTTAGTTGCTTGCCTGATCAGTTCCCGCAGCAGGTTTTTCAAGGAAAAGGATCTGACTGAGTGGAAGAACACTTCCACGCTAGGAATCCCCTGCAGATGGTAACTCCAGTCAGCCACCGGCCAGCCGTAATCAAGAACTGGAGGCTCACTCTCTGTGACCGCAGGAAAGTACGTCTCTGAAGAAACTGAGGCAGAACTGGACATCTCTTCATCCCTGTCTGTCTCTTCATTGTCAGTGAGAGGCTTTGTAATGTTGTTTAAGATGTACGTTTTCTCCTGCGCTGACAGAAAGTTTGCTTCATTCTCTTTGATCAGCACTTCCTGGTATCCAACGATCCCTCTGTCCAAGAGAGCATCCATAGCTAGTCGTGTGCTCTCATTGTGACTCAGATCCACTGAAGACCCCATGGCATTTGGGTTTCTCATCTCTTGAACTCTTCTTCTCATTTTTCCCATCAACTTTGGCATCAAGTAACACTGCACTGACAATCCATTACTTAGAAGGTTCATGTTGTTTGCATACATGTCCTCTGCTGACAGATGACTGGTTGACTCTAGCTCATTCTGCTTTGATTTTTAGACATCTTTCATGCTCAAGGCCAAATGATTATCCATCCATGCTACAGCAAAGGGCCCCTAGGTGGTCATCAAATGTTCACAAATAATTCTGCGAGATGTTCATGCACTGTGCGCCTTTTCATCAGCAGTGCAGACATTTCACGGCACACTGAGCATTTCTGAACCGATCTGTCATGTTTTCATGATGGGTGAGTTTAAAAGTGAATGTTAGTACTGCGCTATGGCTTTGGGGAAAGTGGTTTGTGGCTCCTCCCTGGACAAAGCAGAGTAACTAACGCTCACAGATGGCTTCACCCCCAGGCACTGGTGGGTGGGGTCGTGTGGTTAACAGCTAAGGTGTTTTCCATCACAGAAATGAAATGGTGTGAGTGGCACGGATGAGGATACGGATGTCAGATTCACTTCATCCATGCTTCATAAGAACCTCCATGTTTCCTGACACACTTGCTTAATGTAAATTCTTAATGGCTTTGTAAATCAAATACTTGTAGTGAAAGTGAAAATTTGATAAGTCATACTAAACTATTGTGCTACATACAGTATTGTTCAAAATAATAGCAGTACAATGTGACTAACCAGAATAATCAAGGTTTTTAGTATATTTTTTATTGCTACGTGGCAAACAAGTTACCAGTAGGTTCAGTAGATTGTCAGAAAACAAACAAGACCCAGCATTCATGATATGCACACTCTTAAGGCTGTGCAATTGGGCAATTAGTTGAATTAGTTGAAAGGGGTGTGTTCAAAAAAATAGCAGTGTCTACCTTTGACTGTACAAACTCAAAACTATTTTGTACAAACATTTTTTTTTCTGGGATTTAGCAATCCTGTGAATCACTAAACTAATATTTAGTTGTATGACCACAGTTTTTTAAAACTGCTTGACATCTGTGCGGCATGGAGTCAACCAACTTGTGGCACCTCTCAGCTGTTATTCCACTCCATGATTCTTTAACAACATTCCACAATTCATTCACATTTCTTGGTTTTGCTTCAGAAACAGCATTTTTGATATCACCCCACAAGTTCTCAATTGAATTAAGGTCTGGAGATTGGGCTAGCCACTCCATAACATTAATTTTGTTGGTTTGGAACCAAGACTTTGCCCGTTTACTAGTGTGTTTTGGGTCATTGTCTTGTTGAAACAACCATTTCAAGGGCATGTCCTCTTCAGCATAGGGCAACATGACCTCTTCAAGTATTTTAACATATGCAAACTGATCCATGATCCCTGGTATGCGATAAATAGGCCCAACACCATAGTAGGAGAAACATGCCCATATCATGATGCTTGCACCTCCATGCTTCACTGTCTTCACTGTGTACTGTGGCTTGAATTCAGAGTTTGGGGGTCGTCTCACAAACTGCCTGTAGCCCTTGGACCCAAAAAGAACAATTTTACTCTCATCAGTCCACAAAATGTTCCTCCATTTCTCTTTAGGCCAGTTGATGTGTTCTTTGGCAAATTGTAACCTCTTCTGCACATGCCTTTTTTTTAACAGAGGGACTTTGCGGGGGATTCTTGAAAATAGATTAGCTTCACACAGACGTCTTCTAACTGTCACAGTACTTACAGGTAACTCCAGACTGTCTTTGATCATCCTGGAGGTGATCATTGGCTGAGCCCATGCCATTCTGGTTATTCTTCTATCCATTTTGATGGTTGTCTTCCGTTTTCTTCCACGTCTCTCTGGTTTTGCTCTCCATTTTAAGGCATTGGAGATTATTTTAGCTGAACAGCCTATCATTTTTTGCACCTCTTTATAGGTTTTCCCCTCTCTAATCAACTTTTTAATCAAAGTACGCTGTTCTTCTGAACAATGTCTTGAACGACCCATTTTCCTCAGCTTTCAAATGCATGTTCAACAAGTGTTGGCTTCATCCTTAAATAGGGGCCACCTGATTCACACCTGTTTCTTCACAAAATTGATGACCTCAGTGATTGAATGCCACACTGCTATTTTTTTGAACACACCCCTTTCAACTAATTCAACTAATTGCCCAATTGCACAGCCTTAAGAGCGTGCATATCATGAATGCTGGGTCTCATTTGTTTTCTGAGAATCTACTGAACCTACTGGTAACTTGTTTGCCACGTAGCAATAAAAAAATATACGAAAAACCTTGATTATTCTGGTTAGTCACATTGTACTGCTATTATTTTGAACAATACTGTACATAATTTATGCATCAAACCATGCAGCTTATTGAAGAAAGAGCTGAATATCATAGGGACTTAGGAGATGGCCCTTTTGATTTGGGCCAACAAACAACCACTAAGCAACCATCTTGAACACCCTAGCAACCACATACATTAGCAACTCTCTAAAACAGTCTGAAAGCCTCTGTAACTGCACAGTAACTCTCTAGCAACCACCCCCAAAACACCATAACATTGTGGTGGCAGGTTTTGCATGGGCAAACACCACTTATCGCATCAGAAAATGTAAACATCAAGTGTAAATACCAAAATTATTCATTCAATTTTTCAACCAAAATCATGAACAGAGAAGAAAAAATACTACACACTATCATAGCTTGCAAAAGGTTACAGTATTTAGACCTTCACCTAATTGCATTAAATACCGCATGTTTTGCAGATATAGTGGCATGCAATAATTTATTCTAAAGACAAAGCTAAATGGGTAAATGTATATTCACATTATATCGGAACTAGTGGTGGGCATAGATTAATCTTTTTAATCTAGATTAATCTCACTGCAATCTTGAAATTAATCTAGATTAATCTAGATTTGAATTCTGCCAAAGGCATTCAGAACAGTGGAGTAGCCAGGGGAGTGCCAGGGTCTAAAAATAGATGCAGAATTATTTTTTATAGCCTCAATAAAAAATGTTTACTAAACTTGGGCTATTGTTGTTTACTTAGTATATATATATTTTTTTTGTTTCGCGACTCAGTTGATTCAGATCGGGACTTCGGAGCCTGTTCGCGACTCGGTTGATTCAGATCGGCACTTCGGAGCCTGTTCGCGACTCGGTTGATTCAGATCGGCACTTCGGAGCCTGTTCGCGACTCGGTTGATTCAGATCGGGACTCGGTTGATTCAGATCGGCACTTCGGAGCCTGTTCGCGACTCGGTTGATTCAGATCGGGATTTCGGAGCATGTTCGCGACTCGGTTGATTCAGATCGGCACTTCGGAGCCTGTTCGCGACTCGGTTGATTCAGATCGGGATTTCGGAGCATGTTCGCGACTCGGTTGATTCAGATCGGCACTTCGGAGCCTGTTCGCGACTCGGTTGATTCAGATCGGCACTTCGGAGCCTGTTCGCGACTCGGTTGATTCAGATCGGCACTTCGGAGCCTGTTCGCGACTCCGTTGATTCAGATCGGGACTTCGGAGCACGTTCGCAACTCGGTTGATTCAGATTGGGACTACGTAGCATGTTTGAGATTTTTTTTAATTCAGATCTGGACATCGAAGCAGGAAGTGTTTGTCAAACAGTTAATTGGTGATAAATGAATATTTGGACTTGAGGCTTTTTTTTTTACCTGTAGATTCAGCATGTACATGGACCCACACAAAGTGGACACACTCTAGACTTAATCATCAGTAGGGCTCTAAACGTTTCATCCATTGTTTAGAATATGTGTGATACCCAAATAAAATAATGACTAAAAGAAACGGTATGTCTTTGAGAACGGGTTTCTCAAGACAGGTGGTGCATTAGACCAGGGGCTCATCTCCTGTTTCCAAAATATGGCATTATTTTATGGCGTTATTTCCCTGTCAAATGTCGAGAGCGCATTATTGTTGCGCGAAAGTACATTAATATAATGCGCGAATCTCTCTCCTCGAGTGCGGAATATAATGTGCGGAACGCTCTCTCTGAGATTTGCGCTCGTGCATTATATTAATGTACATTCGCGCTACAATAATGTGCTTTCGACATAGATGAAAGTCATCATAGATCGCGTAGTATAGACCCAGCTCCCAACCCAACTTTGAGAATAGATTAACGGTGATATTTTTTTATCGCAGCACGTTAACGCCGATAACGGCCCACCACTAATCTGAACAAAAGAATTCAGGAACATATGGGTAGGCTGAAAATTTTAAAAGTGACCAAAAATAATAAACATAATAATAATACACTTCATCTGACTAGAGTAGTTCAAAATATATTTGGAGAGTAATGAGCAGTTACACAAACAGAAATCCCTCCCTAGTAAAACATGCATATGAGAATATACCCTTTATTAATCGTTTACATAAATTTGCAAGAATCTGATCTTTTCCAGAAAACATCTCCATCCAGTTGCTTTGCTGCGTATCTGGCAAAAGCAACTCTCTTATGATTCGGAAAGGCTGCGTTCATCGTCTCCTTTAGCTTGGGTAAGTCCAGTGTTTCTGGATGATGAGCAGACACCAGAAAAATGCTCTGCTGGAGGCCCAGTTTACCCAAGACTTCTTCAGTCCATTGCCTCACCTCTACAATGGATTTTTCCTCGATCAAGTCTGCCATGGAAAGCACCAGGTAACATTCTTTCCCTAGGGAGGATGCTTGCTGCAGCAACTGTATGGCTCCCAATCTAAGCCTCAAAGGAGAAACCAGTATGTATACATCACACAAAGAGAGTGCAGATGTTATGCGTTGAGATTCAGAAGAGCTGGACACGCAGGACAGGCTGCCAAAATCACTTATTTTTCCAGTCCCAGGAAGGTCCCAAAAACAGATGTTGGGGGAGGGGGAGGGATACTTCACAGCCTCTTTGGTCATTTCGGTTACACCAGTTGAGGCAGCTCGATCATCACCATTCTCCAGGCCCAAGAGGGCATTGACCAAGCTGGAGCTGCCACAGCCCGTCTCACCCAGCACACCGATATCCAGCCGGAAGTGACTGAGAGCTGCAAGGATGGCCTGAAGCTTGGAAGGATTGTCTGTGAGATCTCTCACCTGCGAGAGCTTGATGATCTGATCAAGATCATCCTGGTTTATCTTCCTTGACCTTAAAGCAGTAGAGACCACAAACCTGAGAAGTAAATGTAGCCAATTTGTTAGATACATGAACAATATAGTCAGTCCTGACCCAGATTCAATGCCTTAAAACTTCATGAACAATGGAATTTAATTCTAGTTCATACTGTTTTTATGCCAGTTAGTGTCTAAGCTAGTGTGCCAACATAGACTTCCTAATGAGCAAACTAACTAGCAGTGTCCAAAACACAACATGGTGTCCAGCAACCAAACCCTAATTTTGCAGAGTTTAGCATGCTTCTCAGTTAACATCTTTTTTGGTCCTAGAACAACATTACTAACAACCAATCAGATGTTACAGTCAGGGCTAAGATTAGGGTTAGTGGATTTCTAATGAACCTACAATATCTTTTCCCGCTAGTATAAGGGTTTGGTCCAATCCTGCTTTTGGAAGGCCGCTGTCCTGCAGAATTTAGTCTCCATCCCAACTAAACACAATTAAACCAGCTTATCGAGGTCTTCAAGACCCCTACTAGAAACTTTCAGGCAGATGTATTGGAGTAGACTGGAACTAATCTCTACAGGACATTGCCCAGAGGCAGGACCTGACAACCCCAGGTTAGGTTATGGATAGATTTGGATTAATGTTAGGGATTGGACTAGAATTTAGGACAGTTGTTCCATTGAACAGCATTATTATCAGCCCAATTTTTGCCTCTAGTTTAAGGGTTAGGTTCTTTTAAGGTTGGGTTTGGATTAGGGGTATGGAGTGGGTTTTTTTTTGACAGGATTGCTGTTCCAGGACCAATGAATATGTTGAGGACATGTGTAACAAGCAATGGCTGTTATCTCAGTGAGTTCAAATGGACATTACAAAACACAAAGAAGCTGACTTACTGTGTGTCATCGGACAGAAATTTGGGAATCTGAAGTTCCTTTGTAATCACCACCAGAAACTGACTAAAAGCCTTCTTCCGAAGCTCAGGCAGGGCTTCAGCAAGCACCTTCGCGATATCCTTCATCTTCACAGACTCTGGATCTTGGGAATCGTTTGAAGTATTCTTACTGTCTTCGTCTGAATCGGCCGTCTCTCCAAATACTTCTTTACTTTTCTTTTGCAACTCCAGCTTGCGAGCTCTCATTCGTTCCCAGACGCAGGTCATGCACGGCCCTGTAGGCTTCTCCTCGACCACGTCCCAGTCCTGCTCAGCTTGAACCAGAAAAAAAGGCTGATCTCTACCATGCAATTCCATTTTGAGCCACATTTGGTCCTCTTTGTGCTTTTCTGTAGTGAGAACCACTAGAACATCATAGCATGTAGAGTCATACTGCTGGTTGGTCAGATTATTAATAATTGAATTTGAGGTTGGATGGCCTTGCACAGTCCACACTCGAACGTTTGGGATTTGACTGTGTAAAATCACAGAGTCAAAATCAGGAATGCTCCTCCCTATATATTCTGCATGCTCTGCTATCCGTACACGTTTCCCCCCGCTGCTGCTCTGGCGATTAGTATTTAACTTTATACTAGGTTCCTCATCTCCACTTTCATCTTCCTCCCAGTCTTCTGCTTCTTCTTCCTCATCTGTTTCTTCCTCCTCATCACCTTCATCATCAGTTTCCCATTCCTCCTCTTCGGTTTCCTCACCCGGCCCACAGATAGCAGAAGCCAGCTGAGCATTAGCCTCCGGTGTTCCTCCGGTCACAGCTATGTCTAAAGGGAAATGCTCAAATAGCTGTAGAGCCATCACCAGCCTGTTTTCAAATCCTGGTGCCCTGAAGGAAAATCTCCAAGGGGCGAGCATACATTTTAATTTTGCATCTGAGAGTTTTTCTTCCATCTTCAATTGGACCCTAAAAAAAATATATATATAGCTTCATAATATAGCTGAAACTGTGTAACTACTGCTAACACTAATGGCCTACTGGCCTAATGATTCAATTTGACAAACAGTGTTCACAGATCAAATATCGTCAACAGAACGCAATACAATAATCAATGCTCACCTGTTCTCAAGCAACAATAAGATGCAAAAGTGTGTCCTCCGTCCTTAAGTTCTCCTGGATGAGTGTGTTTGTGGGACAGTCAGCTGTGTTTAAGTCAACAAGGTTTCTAGACGACATTGTAAACAGTTCTCAGGGCGTTTATGTTTGTTAAAGCATCATGGTGTACTTAATTCCATTTAACCCATTTTATTATTACTATTATATATATATATATATATATATATATATATATATATATATATATATATATATATATATATACAGTCTTGTTCAAAATAATAGCAGTACAATGTGACTAACCAGAATAATCAAGGTTTTTCGTATATTTTTTTATAGCTACGTGGCAAACAAGTTACCAGTAGGTTCAGTAGATTCTCAGAAAACAAATGAGACCCAGCATTCATGATATGCACGCTCTTAAGGCTGTGCAATTGGGCAATTAGTTGAATTAGTTGAAAGGGGTGTGTTCAAAAAAATAGCAGTGTGGCATTCAATCACTGAGGTCATCAATTTTGTGAAGAAACAGGTGTGAATCAGGTGGCCCCTATTTAAGGATGAAGCCAACACTTGTTGAACATGCATTTGAAAGCTGAGGAAAATGGGTCGTTCAAGACATTGTTCAGAAGAACAGCGTACTTTGATTAAAAAGTTGATTAGAGAGGGGAAAACCTATAAAGAGGTGCAAAAAATGATAGGCTGTTCAGCTAAAATGATCTCCAATGCCTTAAAATGGAGAGCAAAACCAGAGAGACGTGGAAGAAAACGGAAGACAACCATCAAAATGGATAGAAGAATAACCAGAATGGCAAAGGCTCAGCCAATGATCACCTCCAGGATGATCAAAGACAGTCTGGAGTTACCTGTAAGTACTGTGACAGTTAGAAGACGTCTGTGTGAAGCTAATCTATTTTCAAGAATCCCCCGCAAAGTCCCTCTGTTAAAAAAAAGGCATGTGCAGAAGAGGTTACAATTTGCCAAAGAACACATCAACTGGCCTAAAGTGAAATGGAGGAACATTTTGTGGACTGATGAGAGTAAAATTGTTCTTTTTGGGTCCAAGGGCCACAGGCAGTTTGTGAGATGACCCCCAAACTCTGAATTCAAGCCACAGTACACAGTGAAGACAGTGAAGCATGGAGGTGCAAGCATCATGATATGGGCATGTTTCTCCTACTATGGTGTTGGGCCTATTTATCGCATACCAGGGATCATGGATCAGTTTGCATATGTTAAAATACTTGAAGAGGTCATGTTGCCCTATGCTGAAGAGGACATGCCCTTGAAATGGTTGTTTCAACAAGACAATGACCCAAAACACACTAGTAAACGGGCAAAGTCTTGGTTCCAAACCAACAAAATTAATGTTATGGAGTGGCCAGCCCAATCTCCAGACCTTAATCCAATTGAGAACTTGTGGGGTGATATCAAAAATGCTGTTTCTGAAGCAAAACCAAGAAATGTGAATGAATTGTGGAATGTTGTTAAAGAATCATGGAGTTGAATAACAGCTGAGAGGTGCCACAAGTTGGTTGACTCCATGCCACACAGATGTCAAGCAGTTTTAAAAAACTGTGGTCATACAACTAAATATTAGTTTAGTGATTCACAGGATTGCTAAATCCCAGAAAAAAAAATGTTTGTACAAAATAGTTTTGAGTTTGTACAGTCAAAGGTAGACACTGCTATTTTTTTGAACACACCCCTTTCAACTAATTGCCCAATTGCACAGCCTTAAGAGCGTGCATATCATGAATGCTGGGTCTTGTTTGTTTTCTGACAATCTACTGAACCTACTGGTGACTTGTTTGCCACGTAGCAATAAAAAATATACTAAAAACCTTGATTATTCTGGTTAGTCACATTGTACTGCTATTATTTTGAACAAGACTGTATATATATATATATTGTTTTATTGTTTTATTGTTACTCCACACATAAAAGTTTCGGGAGAGGTAGAATTCACATCCACATCACAGATTTCCCAGTCTTTATAACTACAGATTTCTTTGCACCAGCAAAGATAAATGATAACTGTAATTTTTACAGTGTTGTATAATTTTGTAAACAATATTTTGAAATTGCATATTTACGTTTTTTAATTAAGTGTTTTCTAGCACATTGCTATGTGATTGCTAAAGTGTTTAGAGCATTTCAGCACATAGTTAAGCAGGTGTTTTGAGTATGTTTGTATGATGCTGTGTGGTTGCTAGGAAATTCTGGATGGTTGCTTATTGGCCCAAGTTAAACAAGATCATTATCAAGTCTTAATTGTGCTTTGGTTCACTAGATGACTATCATTTGTTCAACACTAAGTATTAGAAATAGTTACAGTCATGCTTACCTTCGTCAGTACTACTAATAATAAGGAAAATATTGTGGCATTTATGAATTCACCTTATATATGCTGTTGCATATGGTGTGATTCTCCAGCAGGGGTCAGCATTTCTCCCTCAGCACAAGAGCAACAGGTAAATTTAGATGCAATACAATATTGTACTCCAAGGTAAGGATTTTAATTTAAAACGCCTTTATAAATATTTTAAATATACATTTAATAAAATAAATAAAGCCACATCAGTATTTGATTTCTACAGACATGGCAAGTTTTTATTTTTTTCATATAAATCCTACTTTGAATGGCTTGGAGTACTATTTCTTTGTATTTATTAAATATACATTGTTCACACGTAACTTTAAATGTTTTTGAAATAATAATGGCAACTCCTAGATTAATTTAGTAATCATTTCAATAAAATGTGATCTGGAATAATTGAAAGTACTTGGTGGTGAAAACACAGGGAGTGAAGTTGCCCATCCCATCTCATGTGGCCTGTGTAACCAAAAAGAAAAAAGAAAAAAAACAGAAATACAAAAACATGACAAACAGGTATGACGTCATGAAAGTGTCCACAAAAGTCAATGAACCGAATACAGACAGGCAGAGGAAAAGCAGGCGCAATCTCAGACTGGAACAGGTGGGTCCCTGAGCAGCTACTTTTTTTTCTTCTATTTGATTATTTTTAACATCATATTAGCATTTGATTTCCTTCTGCATTTGGTTTTGGATTTATTATCTTTATGATCTATACTGTAATCTAATTTTTTTTCTCCCTCAGTTACCACAGATCAGACCGTTACCTTATAAATAATCTCGAGTCTTTTCTTCAGGAAAGTGTGACAAGGCGAGACAGAAAAACACACTACAGCCATGGGAGCAAGAGCCTTGACATGTTTGATGTGTGTTGTTATTGCTCTGAATGCAATCGCTGCTGTAAGTCTGAAACGAAATAATTCAAAGATTACAGTATTTTTCTGTTGTAAAGACCTGGTTTCACAGAGAGGGCTCAGACTAAACCTTTATTAGGCCATAGTTCAATTAAGACATTTAAGTAATATTTATAAACATGCCTTTTAATAAAAAAAAAAAAAAAAAAAAAAAAAAAAAAAAAAAAGCATTAGCCTACTGGTGTGAATCTTGATACAAGACAAGGTCACTGACATATTTTAAAATCAATCAGTGCAAGTTTCTTTCAGTTGAAACAGCTCAGGCTTAAGCCTTGTAAAATGTCACTAAGTATTTTTTTTTGTAAATGTATTTTTCTCTTCAGGCAGCAGGACTGGCATTATTCGCAGTGGCCATTTGGGTAACAGTAGACGGGTATAAACTTTACCCCATATCTAGTGTGTCAGGTAAAGATGATATCTTTGCCGCTGCCTGGATTGCCATTTTTACAGGCTTTGCCTTCTTCCTCACGTGCATCTTTGGCATCTTTGCTGCCCTGAAAAGAAGCCGTGGATTCATGATGGCGGTAGGTTTTTATAGAAGGCAGCAAACCTAATATCTTCCATTAATCACTATTATTTCAATATCACCTTCAGTGAGACAATCAAATTCAGATTTAAAATAAACTATGACTTTAATTTGTAACTAATTATCGTTAACTCTCATCCTTCCTCAGTACCTCATCATAATGTTCATCATCTTTCTGTTTGAATGCGCATCCGCCATCACAGCAGTGACCAACCGGGATTATGTGAGTACAGTCTCCAGCCACCCTGTCCTGTAGTCCTGCTCTCTCTTCTTAAAGTTTTCTGTTGTTTGTACTCTGTCCTGTAAATGTCGAAAATGTCATAACATATGTAATGGAACAACAGCAGGCTGATAATGGAGATAAAGTTATCCTTTTCTTTATTTTTTATTCTAGCTGATTGGGAACAGTAATTTAGTAAAGAAACAGATGCTGCAATACTATGCGGACAGCAGCACACAAGGAAAGCAGATTACACAGACATGGAACAGAGTGATGGAACAGGTAAACAGAACACCAATGATGACCTCTTGGCTTTTAACAAACACAACTGCCTTACACCTGTCCAAGGATTATGGTTAAAACACACACACACACACACACACTTAGATAATATTAGGAAAGAAAACCCTTAATTTTCAACTTATACCTGATACAACATGCCTTTCTGTTGCATTGTTAGTGTTAGAGTGGACAAACCAGTTTGTCCTCAAATGAACCACTAAGAATAACTGTTGCAACAGAACAATCATATATCTTCTTGATCTCATAAATAGTAAGGCTTGAGATATACTGAATTTCAGAATCAAGGTTGTTTTCTCAAACTCAAATGGAAATGGTGAGAGGAAATCTATCACCCTCTCTCAAAATTCCGGATTTATGTTGTTGATTAATTTATTGGATTCCGGCCGTGAAAACTCATCCAACTAGTTAATGTCACCACATGTTTATTCTTCGAATCTTCTGCTTATGAACACTCTAAAATAATGCTGGATTGTTTCAACACAGCTTTGGAGGAAATATTGACTAACCCAGCTGCTGCGTTCAATTTTTCAATTAAAATTTTAACCAAAAAGTTGGGTTAGTCCAACCCGATCTCACGGCAATGCGTACATTTTTCACAAGGTGGCTTTTTCGTACAAATTTGTACGACCACACTCGTACAAATTCATACGATTGTTGCCAAATCGTACGTATTTTACAAGTTGCACAATTCGTGTGAATTTGTACAAATGACCTACACCTAACCCCGCCCCTAAACCTAACCGTCACTGGGGTCGTATAATATCGTATGAGTGAGGTCATACAAATTCGTACGAATAAGCCACCTCATAAAATACGTACAAATTGGTCGTGAGATAGTGTTGGTTAGTCCATTATTTGACCCAAAGTTGCATTGAAACAACCCAGCATTTTTAGAGTGAAGCAGCACAATTTGATGGATTCATATAGAATTGTGCAAGTGCATTTATGTTTTCCAAGCAAAACAACTTGATTGATTAATATACGTATATAACCCAATCTAAAAAATGATTGGTTGTTTCAACCCACCTTTGGACCAAATATGGACTAACCCAGCTGTTGGGTTGAATTTTTAAAGTTCTTTTTTAAACCAAACGTTAGTTTAGTCCATTTTTGACCCAACAACCCAGCATTTTTTTTAGAGTGTAGAATAAATTTTTCTCTGGATTGTACTGAGATTGATTAATAGCACCTTCTCTTCCATCAGGTCGAGTGCTGTGGAGCAGACGGTCCGGCAGACTGGTTTCAGTATAACTCCACCTTTAAACAGATGTTCGGTTCTACATACATCTGGCCCCTCAGCTGCTGCAAGAGACTGAGTACCTTTGAGGTGGAAGATAAAGAAGGCTGTATGGTTGGCAAGGCCACCACCATATTCTCAAAGGTAACGTTTAAGTCTAGTAACATGTTACCAGAAGACAACAGAGAGCAACAAACTCATTACTCACAGGAAATAAAGAAGTTGGTTGGCATAGACAATTGTTCTCAACTGGTGTCACAACACAAAGTTTGTTCTAATTGAGATCATGTGAATGCATATAATTTAAATTCAAATAACTGTATCTAATTCTAACAGTAAAATAAAAAATAATTATATTATTGTTATTATTCATATAAATAATTCTGCATGATGTCAGACCTATCCAGGTCAGGGCCAGATAGATACATTTCTTTCTTTTTACTTTTAAGGATATTTTTCTCTATAGTATAATGAAGATTTACTACTGGTGAACAAATGATAAAATTGTTTCCTGAGAACCACTGTATAGTGATACAACTTTATATTTGATTCAGTTTAGATGCGCCACTTTACGGTACTTCATGGTGCTTCCATGTCAATTTTTCTGTTGTATTGTTTTGATACTTCAGGGTTGCTTCCAGTACATTGAATCTGTGTTAAGCCGTTACACCTGGGCTGTGAGTTGGTACGGTTTCTCCGTTCTCATGTTAGTGGTAAGTTAAATCAGAATCAGAATTAATGCAAAAATACAAAAATGTAGTTTGATGCATGTGTGTATACACCAGCATCCAAAAATAGCACAGAGGGAATGTAAGAATGTGCTTGTAAAATGTTTTGTGAACTGTAGGGACACTCTAATCTTCTATGATATTATTATAATATAAATAAAACAATATGTTGATTTTAAAGCTACTTTTTTTTAAACATGTATTTATATGAATATTGTTGTTTTATATTATTGTAAGTATTAAAATATGTTTATATGAACTAGAGAAATTACAGTTCTATTATATAAGAAAACTTAAATTGCATATTACTAGATTCACTGTTCTGATGCACTTCTTCTGTCCTACAGTTTCTCACATTAATGATTGCCATGATCTACTACATGCAGCTGGAATAACTACGTACACTGCATGACACATCTGCCAGCTGCACAGATGCTTCCACTCTTGCGGTCACAGAATATTACAGATGATTGCAGATTGCACATGGATAATTGATATGACAAGTTTCATGCATTCTTGTATGATTATCATGCATTCATTTTTTATGATGTCCTATTTGACCTCCATTTAGCACAAAAGGAAAGTTCCAGGTTCAGTACAAGTTAATCTTTAAAAAAAAAAAAATTATAGAATAATGAAGTGCAATAATGCTCAAAGTTAAAAACTAAAAAAACTAGTTAACATCATCTCATTATGTTGGGGAAAAAAGTTACTAGTTCAAATATAGCTTTCATTTAACATGTTTTATTATGGTTATATATATATATATATATATATATATATATATATATATATATATATATATAATTTTTTTTCTTGGGTCTTTTTAAATTTTAATTTACAATATTGTTCAAACAGGTTCTTCAAATGATTGTAGAAATTTGTCTTTATGCCACAGTCTATGCTTGTATTTCTTACATGAATATTTAATATAAAAATAGCTTTGAAATAACTAAATACCATTGAACAGGTCAGATGTTCTTCATATAGGACATCTGTATTTATAACTTACTTGACAATATTTCTGTTTATCAAATAAACGTGACTGTGCTGATGACTCTTCATGTGTCACTGACCGCAGATAGAGAAAAAAAGGCGAGCGATTGAAGCAAATCCTATTGCAGGTTGTATGCAGGTACATGCCCTGGAAAATAACCAATCCTTAAGAAAGCAAGAATGAAAAGACAACAAAAGCCTGGCAGCTTTCCACTCCCTGAACCACCCAAACCGTTACTGCTCAGGATAATTATCTAATGCCAAAAGTTTGTACATGTATCAGCAGAGAACAGAGGAGGGCATGTTAGCTTGCGTATGTCAGCTTTAATTTATACTCAACTGGGAGTGTCGCCTGATACTCAGAAACAGACTGGTTTTGCAGGATTCCCAGCCAGGAAAGACCTCAACTTCTCTCATATTACGGTCTACAAAAAAAGGCTCCCATCTCGGAGGGTGGAGACTGCAGTGCTGCAAGCCCTGTGAATTAAAATCATCTCAAAATAAAACAAAACCTAGAAAGAACACTTCTTTTAATAACAAATGCAGACATTCAGCCTCTGGACATCTGTCCAGGTTTGCCTCATCAACAGGAAGGTTACTTAGTCTCATGGTTAAATCTATAATGCTTACTTTAAAACCCCCATCATTAGGCTACCTCGTCTGACCTGCGTACAAAAATGCTATGTTCAAAAATAATCACCAAACTACAGGTTTTGTCACTGAGAGTGTCCAAGATTTTAATTCACATATTTGAAAATATTACAAAATAGGATGAACTGCCTTTCGCCAAGTGCTAAAGGCTGAAGGGGAGATTATTGGACACGTAATTACCCTCAAAACCACATGCATGAGCTTTCTCACTGGAACGTACACGCTCACAGGTGTGCTTACATACATAGGTAGCATTCATTTTTAGTGTTTTTTTTTAAGGAAAGTATCCCCGTGGTTATTCACTGCATAGATATGTATTAAAACAACAGACATGCAAACACACAGTGTCACATTCTCACTCATACACACTTTTTCTCATTTAGAATTTGCTAGTGCGGAACTTTGGAAAACTCTAAATAGGGGAAACTGGGCTTAGAACAGGGATTTCATCTAGCTCTTCAATATTAGTTTTTTTCATAACGAAGGATTATTTAAAAAGATTATCAATTATTAAGAGAAGGCACCAATCCTTAAACAAATCTTAAAAGAGATTCCATCTCTGGTCAATTTGAGAAGAATATCCAGGACATTTTTAATGACCTGAAAGGAACTATAGCACTGAATAAAAAAAACTGTAACATAGGTATCTGCGGTGTGTCTGATAAAAACAACTTTTCTAAGATTACATTTATATCATTCTTCTAGGACAAGTGTTGTAGGCATTGAAGGAATTTTCAGGGTTTTGTGGTTAAAAGTACCAATTATTTAATTCCTCCTTTACAGAAACCCATATAGATGTCTGGGAGTGACGCATTGTGAAATGACCTACCCGAAATACTTGCATTGAATTAGAACGCCAATATTGATACACAAATCATCTGACACATTATTTGACAGTGAGCAGAAAACAGTACCTTACTTTATCAATTACACACCCTCTCAAAAAATCTGCAATTACTGTTCCTTTTTATGTGCTTAACATCAGACACTCTGCGCAAGACACATTCATCACTTAAAACAAAAAACTCAAAGTTCGAATCTTCACATTCTTTGAAAAAAAAATCAAAAATGCAAAATAAAACTATTTCACAAGAACTCATTCCATTGAAAACTTACAATAACTTAGAAA
Organism: Carassius auratus; assembly: GCF_003368295.1. Classification (NCBI taxonomy): domain Eukaryota; kingdom Metazoa; phylum Chordata; class Actinopteri; order Cypriniformes; family Cyprinidae; genus Carassius; species Carassius auratus. The sequence continues at coordinate 21,087,354 of NC_039283.1, forward strand.
ACAAAAACAATTGAAATGGAAATAATATCCCACTGTTGCAAAAAAATTGAAGATAACAAAAACTAGCCATACTCATAAAGTTTCATATAACCACCAGCATCTCTTGAGGTTATTTATTTTGAACGGAGGAAGAAAGATAGATCAAGTTTGTGCCCCTGTACAGCATGAGTTAGTGTCAATCAGAACCTTAAATCAAACAAAACCCAAAGCAGAAAAACAAAAATTAGCCACTGAGCCACGTCCTGTCAGAGTAATAGCAGCTCTTTACTGTACCTCTCTGACTCCCTCTGCTGGACAGCACAGTGTGTTATGGAATGTTTTCATATCTAAGCCACTTTACGGTTCACTTCTTTGATCCTTTTTCCACTCCAATACACACACTAATCGCAGGACAGCAATGGGGTCTTTCTGAGACAGAAACACTAGTAAAGACATACCCCAATTAACTTTGTTTCTGTACATTCGTTCTCCCCTTGGGGAGGTTAACACAATTAGTTTCACAACATGTTAACTTGTACAGGAAACATAAAAGTCTAGTGCTTACACCGGTCTAAATCATATCATCTAAAGACACAGGATATTTTTTGTGGCAGTTGTGCTCTTTAGCAATAACTACGGGTCTGGCTTTCAGTTTGGATGGTCCAGTTGGAGCCTGGCAAGCTTCCCTGTCGGTTTAAGCCTCTCTGGTTTCGCAACCCCGGAGGATGGAGAGAAGGATCCAGGACAATATCTCGTCGTGGTGTGTTGGGATACTGGGGAAGCACTGGCCCTGACTGGTACGGGTACTGGCTATATTGGTTGGCCACATTCTGAGGCCCATATCCTCTTGTCGATCCAAGCGCTAAGTTGGAAAAGGCCACTGTAGGTGGAGTGCATGTGTGGGAAGAGTCTGGGAGGCCTTGTGGGCTCCAATTGGGGTATGGTGGGTCCTGATAATATGGTCTTGGGGGATAAGGATTAGGGGTTTTGCTTTCTCCCTGGGCACCTGGGATAAAGTCTTGGCTTCTGTAAAACTTAAGGACTTGGTTGCCAGATGGCATGACGTCAAAAGCTTGTCTATACTGGCCTCCGGCAGATCTCCGAAAGGGGTCTTGACGTTGGAAAGGTCCTGATACCTCTCTAGGTGGCACCTGACCTTCATCGTGCCCTCGAGAGGGTCCTGGAGTGTAGATATTGTATGCAGGTGGAAGCTGCTGCTGCTGGCTAGGGTAGGGATTTGGAGGGTGCTCGATGTGCGGAGAAGAGGACAAAGAGGATGGCACAGAAGGACCCTCCCTTTCATCCTCTACAAGCTTTTCAATTAGCAATGAGGCAATTTCCTTCCCAGTAAGGACTTGAGCAGGCTCTGAGCTGGTACTTTGGGGATCTGAGCGACTGCGGAAATGCATGGCATTGAAGGCAGACGCTGCTATATTGATCACTTTGGAATCTTGGGACACATCATTCTGGGCGGGGTTGTCAAAAATAGCTGTAGGACTTTCTTGATCCGAATGTTTCTGTTTGTCATTCGGTGGTGACTTGGAAGGTGGTTCTATCATCTCAGATACTTGATGATCATTTTCGTCAAGGTCTGTGGTAGCCCAGCCCTTTGAATTAACTGAGTCTGGTGGGTTTGGGAAAGGGTAGTTGACGTAGATGTGCTCAGGCTGATCTTTTGTGATTCCTTGCATTGGTGAAGCCTTAGACGGCTTTAAAACAGCATGCTGGTGCTGATTCAGTGGCGAGTCTTCCTGTCTGGAAGCCTCAAAGTACCGGTAACACACTTTCCCATTTTCAAAGTAGGGGTGAAGCTGGGAGGCAGTGTGGTCTGCTGAAGGGGAACGCTGGGAGCGAATCAAGCTACGTTGGTGCACAGACAGAGGCACCATGCCAGTAGAGGAACCCACTCCAACAGATGTGGATATGGGATGCACTTCACTGCGGGACAACCTGACAGATGATGATGTCTGACGTTGGGGACGGGGGTGGGGAGGATGTCCTGATGATCCATCCTGAGAGCAATGGTGAGAATGAGAAAATGAGAAAGAATGAGAGTGTGCTGCGGCCCAAGCTCGTGTGGCCTCAGATGACCACAGTTGGGGAGCCCTACAGCCCCTAGGTCCTTGGGAGTTGTAGGGAGGAGGGCAACCCCTGGAAATAGGCCTTTGATTGGCTGGGTTAGTAAGACGAAGGTTTCCCTCAAGATCCAGCTTCATATTTTGATAGCTGTGGCGTGTATAGCTGGGTGGCACTTGTGGATGCTCAGGTGCACCAATTTCATAGTAGAAGTTTTCCATCTTTGAAGGGTCTTCAGAGGAGGGGAAAACTGGTCTGACTGGAGTGGACTGGGCCTGTTGCAGTTGTTGGGGAAGGTGTGCAACCTGGGCAGCTTGGTTGACCATCCTGGCTGCATGATATCGAGACAGCATGTCAGAGGTACTGCTGATACGCTCAGAGAAAGCTCTGGAAAGTGGTGTGTTCCCTTGCGGATGACCTGCCAAACGTCGAATGCGACTGGCATCCAATGAGCGACGCGTGTAATCATGCCGGTCAGTCTGAGAGAGTGGAGCCCTCAAGGGAGCAAGATCAGGTGGCTTGGGTGGAACTTTTGGGCGAGTGGGCTGAAAGCCTCGTACCTGGGCCAGTGGAGAGCTCTCGGATTTAGAATGCAGAAGCTGAGTGTGTGGTTGGGGTGCAGGCTTGGACTGGCTGCTAGATTTCTCCTGCTGAAGCTGTGGAGCAGAAAACTGCCGCCCATACACTGGGGGTTTTCTCTGAGAAGGGATAGCTTCGGTGGAAGAGGGTGGGCTGGATTTTGAGGGCTGTGCTGGAGAAGCTGGTTCTTCATTCTTGTAAATGGGGCTTGGTGTCCGCTCACTGTCTTCAGAGGAACTGGCAGCTGACAACTCAGAGTTGGATGTCCTAAAGTCAGAGACTGAGCTGTCAGAAGAGAGAGTTCCAGTGTCCTGCCCAGGTGGTGACCTTGGTTTTGTACCATGTGATTTGTCTGCAGGCTTTTTAGTGGCAGATTCACCATCATCATCATCATCATTATCATCATCACCCTCAGTCTTCCATACAGACAAGGGGCGCACCGTGGAGTAGATCTGATTAGGATCAGAAGACAGCAGAGCACCCGCATCAGCAGAAAGGGACCTCTGGAAGTGGGCGTCTGTCTCATGGGAGGTTCCACTTTGACGGGGGCGGTATGGGGGTGAGGCACCTTGCCGCAGTGCCTTATTGGCACTTTCAGCCAGAGCCAGAGCCATGAGGCGTGCAGGGTTCTTGGGGGGAGGAGGAGGGGGCTGCTGTGATTGAAGGGGAAAACCAGTGGGACCCAAGATACCTGAATAAAGGTTTGAGAGTAAGGAATTAGTAAAAAAAAAAAAAAAGTATGCACTTGAATTAACTACATTAAACAACATTAACAGTAGTTAATTAACATTAAACAAGAGGTTTCCAAACTTGTGGTGCATGGGAAAATACATTTAATTTAGAAAGTTCTCACATTGGAAATGTATAGCAATTGTTGGAAAATTACTCAAAATTATCATGTTTTCTGAAGCAGGGCAATGGTGGTACTTGACAAAAGTCATAGACAAGGGTGTGCAGTCTGAAAAGTTTGGGAACCACTGCATTAGGCCATAATTAGAGCGTGTACTCACTAGGACCCTTGGTTTTGGCGATGGGGCCCAATTTATTGCTGAGCTCTTGCTGGCAGCTCTCCGTGAGTTGAAAATCACATGACCTCAGGAGCATAGATATCATTTGGGGTGGCTGAGGTGGTCCACTGCTTGGAAGTCCAGGTTGCAATTCACCAGCTCGTCCACCAATCATTTCCAGAACCTTAAGAGAGTTAAAATGGTTTACTTGTAGTTCTCTGCACATTAAACTGGAATAGATTTCGCTTTAAAGGTTTTACTCCAAATAATACCACTACATTATGTCTGTGGCCTAACAAAAATCACCAAACATTTTATGCTCACCTTGGCAGGTACACTGATGGCGATCGGATCAGAGATGTCCAGAGGGGGGGATTTTGGCACTTTAGGTGAAAGTGCATTTACCACTTTACGTGTAAAGGAACGCCTCTCTTGAGGGGGGTGAAATGGGGGTGCAGAGGTCGCTGGAGCTGGCGTCTGGCTGTGGGATGGGCTTAGATTTGATTCGCCCTGCTGGGCTGTGCTTGAGGGAGCATTAGTGGCTGCAGACGGCCTGTGTTGACAGAACACTTGCTGAGGTGGAGCGGCTGCAGCCAGGATCAAACTCCGGCGGGCCGCGGCCTCAGATTGATTGAGAACTGAATCTGGATCTTCTGTGATTGAGCGCTGGCTACCAGACTGGGTGTGGACTTGATGGCTCAGACACCGGTAGGGAGGGGGTGCAGACGCAGGAGGGGATTCCTTGCCGCTAGGATCGACAGCTGTGCTAACTAACCCTATTGGCCCATCTTCCAGGAAAGTGGGGCTAAAGTCAATGACATCTTCTGCCATCCATGAGGCTGATGGTTCATGGGAAAAATCAGGTAACATGTACACACCTTCTTCATCTTCATCTTCATTTTCATCAGCATCATGGGTTTCCTCAGGCAGCAGGCTATCGTAAGAGCGGCTTGGATGGATTCTAGATGGGGAATGCTGGGGAAGGCGCTGCGGATCAACAGAAGCAGCCAGTGAGAGACCATCACTGCTGGAGCGAGGTCTTCGTAAGCGCTGCATCTTTCCCTGACCTGAGAAGAAAACAAAGAATCACTATTACTTTTTAATAACTTCAATAATTTCTATATCTAATTTCGTAACACTTTATAATAACTTTCATTTATAAATAATTCATTATATAATGCTTAACAGATCAATAGTCAATATATATTCTATATATGTTCTTGTTAATGTTTACTAATGAACTTACTAAACATTACTTGATTAACCTTTAATGATTATTTCATGTAAATCGTTCAGATCTTTGTTTGTTGTTTATGGTAGACCTCTATTTACACATCTTAACAAATAATCTATTAATAATTTGTCCATGTTTTTGCACTACACAATCTAAAGTGGAAACTTTCCATCATTTGCAAATGTTTAAAAATGTTTACTAATCATTAATAGCTTTAGTCATTTCAATGGCAAAAAGTGTCCCGAAAGACCTGAATTTACCCTATTCACACATCTTTACTAATCATTTATCAATCATTTGTTCATGTTTTTTTCAGTAGCCAATCTAAAGTTGAAAGTATTCATCATTTGTAAATGTTTTGTAAACGATTACTAATCATTTAGTTCCTCTATGGGCATTGGAATTTTAGCTAATGTAATAAGGTTTGTGTGAAGGGTGGCTTGGTTAAGTTTAGCAAATGCTTGTTAAAGACAAGAGATTTGAAATTTGTTGCAAACATTTTTTTTCTTGCCTCAACACAAATTAGTATACTACTCTTCAGAATATCATTAAACAGGATATATATTCCTTGAATCATAAATAAACAGGGCAAAACAAAAAAATTTTAAAAACAAAATGTTCCTTCATTTATTGAAACAATATAAAATAAACAGATTGAACAGTGTTCCCTCATAGTAATCAAACTGACCCCTTTTGTCACTTTTGACCCTTTAACCAACCCTTAAACCTATCCATACCACCAAACCTGTCCCTAACCTACCCATATCACACATTAATAGCAGCAAAAGTGTTGAGCATTAACACAAGCTTTTAATCAATTTATAACATCTGTTAAAATCATTTGTAGATTTTTAATAAATGCTTGAAACTGAAAGTTTAGTGACATTTGTATCTTAACTGAGGTGACACCTTTTTCAGGACTCTGATGCATGGACAGTTCAAGTTCAACAGCATACGTAAAATGTTTTTTTACTGTCAACTTTAATCAGTTTAATGCATCCTTGCTAAATAAAAAATATTCAATTACTTCAAAAGAAATCTAGCTGACACCAAATCTTTAAATAGTACACACACACATTTGTATAATTGTATAATAATAATGAAAAATGATTAAATATATATTCGATTTTTGTTTTTCTCCAAATTTTAACCTGTTAAATGTCACTCACGTTTTTGAAGATAGACTTGAATGTGCATGATACAAACCTAAATTTTTATAATTCATGACTGAAAACATTTTGTAAAATGATTCTGATGTGCCATTTACATGGTAATGCAATGTCTGATTTTAAAATGGGTTTTAAAGGATGAATTTTGAGATTTTATGTTTTCAAGTGATATATAACTTCTGATGATTTCTAAAATGTGATAGAGAAAAAGGCAACGAGGATGTATTTTTTTTAAACAAAGGTCAAAACTCCTTTTGTAATGTAGATTTCTTAGGGTGCACTCTTGTTAAAAATTGATCTATTACTTTTCCTACATAATTTTTAACAAAACATATTGGTATAATATATATTTGGGAGTCTTTCCAACGATATATAGTTTGTCAAGATTAGACTAGATTTGATTGTAATATAGTATAGTCAACGTAGGCAATCAGTCAATCAGTACCTTAACCTGTTAAATGTCACCCCGTCCCGTATACGGGACGACATTTAACAGGTTAAGGTACTGATCATTTAGGTCTTAAAACTTAATACACTTCTCCCTGGTGTAAACAAATGTCATTCATACCTGCTCCACTGTGCTGAGATGACAGGGACTCTTCACTCTTTGCTGACCTGAGCGTCACACTGTCCACCCTGCAACCTAAAACAAACATAAAGCACTAAAAGCCAGGTCATTTTTCTCCAACATCAGCATGAAAACCTATTTAGGAATACTACAATCTAAAGAAATATGTAAGATATATCTTATACCTGCATGAGAGGTAGCAGGCTGGAACAAAGAGGTGATCCTGGTGGGTTTGCGTCGACCTGCCGCTGTAGGTCTCCCAATGGCAAAAAACGTCTTCCAGCTCCCACCTGCTGACTTTCGGACCTTCATCCCTCTTTTCCTCCTTAAATAAACAAGAAAGAAAAATGTCAAATGATTTAGTAATAAGTAACAGCTCACCTATTAACTAAAATGTTGTAATTTAACATTCTTATTTTTAATTTTTTTAGTGTAACAAAAAAAAAAATCCTTTAAAAGTCATTAGTTTGTTCAAAGAAACCCACTTGTCAGCAGGCAGGTCCAGTACAGTGTGAAACTGGCTGATAGAGTGATGAGGAGATCCCTGGAGGAGAAGCGGAGCTTGTGTGCGAGCTTGTGCCTCCTCCAGAGACAGAAGCCTGGTGGACACAAATGACTTGGGTCTGGTCAGAGACTGTCGTGCTGTGCAGTCAGAAAGAGGCAAAAAAAAAAAAAATCAGATTAATTTAGCCAGAGGTCAAAACCGAGTAAATGCAATACTGCAGCGGAGAGCACAGCGTTCAACAAAAAATGCGATTCAGCTTGATACACTGCAAACGGCAAGCATCAGGAAAAGACATCAGCTCCTCCAAAGCTTCCGTAGTCCGTGCAGTTCTACTGCATCAAGCTTTGTAGAGGAAATACATGGACTGGCCAACAGACCGGAAGTTCACAAAATCATACGTGGTTAAGGCCAAAAACAACTCTACGCAAGTACACAAATGCACATGCTTTGCCAGTGTTTCACATGCAAAATTTGCAATACTAAGTCAGTTCAGGTAATGCACCTTTTAGCTCCTCCTTTGGCAATCATGAGAATTCGGTACATAATTGTGTTACATTATGATTTGTAATTGAGCTTGTACTGTATATCTAGGAAAGCTCATGTCTGTACTTGCGAAGAGCTTTGTTGGGCCTCGGCAAGCCTGTAAAGTCTGGGACATCAGACGAGTAGAGAAATTGAATACAAAGCCTACAAAAGTATCACATTTTAGCATTTTGAGAAAGAGTTTAAAGCTTGAAATGCATTACATATAAAAGCTGTCTGCTCAAAGCAATATTTGGGGTTAATTTGTAGAAGATACCTATGATTAATACAAAAACTTAAGCTGACATAACAGATAAAAAAACTAAATGACACTTTACCTTCTGTCATTGTCAGGAGTTGAGTCCACAAACAGATACACTATAGCTCAGATTTTTTATTATAACATCCATCCTATTCCCCCACCTTACCAAATGATTTTCTTCAATGTCCTACTTAATGAAAACCAGATATATATAGTGGAAAAGATCAATTAATAGCAACCAAAAACATTTAGCCTAATATTAAGATTTTCTTCTCACACAAAACAAAAAAAAAAACTGCCAAAAAATAAATGTCAACCAAAGATTTTATTGCCTTACTGTATATCCACCTGTGTGCTGTACAGTTTTAACATGTCATTTACATAGTCAAACGTCTTTTTTTACAGTTGTCCTCGAACATAAACAACTGTCAAAATAATCCATCCATGTGGAAAATTGCATCGCTAAAAGACATACACTAAAGTTCTAAAGTTTGGGCTTGGTAAGATATTTGAAAGAACTCTTGCTCACCAAGACTGCATTTATTGGATCAAAAATATAGTAAAAACAGTGCAACTGTGATATTTTAATAGATTTTAGAAGAATTTCTCCAGTCTTCAGTTTCACACGATCTTCCAGAAATATTTTTGTTGAAACCATATTTTTTCTAGGAACAGAAAATTTACAAGAACTGCATTTATATAAAATAGAAATAATTTGTAAAATTGAGTATATATGTCCTTCCTGTCACTTTTGATCAATTAATGTGTCCTTTCTGAATAACAGTATTAATTTCTTCCACAAAAAAATCTTACAGAGCCCAAACTCTTGCGTGAAAATCCATCCATCCATCGATGAATACGTCTTACTGATTTTTCAGAAACAATACAAGGGAGTTTTTAAAGGGATAGCATCGATTACCACCGGAGCTGTGTAGAACACTTTTTATGATAGCTGGACGCGCTTTATTGGACTTCTTTTTAGACTACTGGAAAATAACACCCACTGACTGCCATTATATAGCTTGGAAGAACCAGTTTTTTTATATATAACTCTGAATGGATTTGTCTGAAAGAAGGAAGTCATATAGACCTAGGATGCCTTGAGGTTGAGTCAATCATGGTGCAATTTTCATTTTTGGGTGACCTATCCCTTTAACTCAGCAATATGTACTGTCACTATAGCCCCTTTAGCAGGCTTGGCCAGGTTTTTCCTGGTAGAACAGATTGTGATTTGAGTGTCCACTGCAGATGGTCAGTCTGGATCTCATATCATGGAGAAGCGTCGTAGGTCTGGGTCCAGATAGGAGGGGTCAGTCAAACAGGACTCCCCCCTTGCCTCCTGAAGACTAACCAGGCGCGTTCGGGGCTGGCGTGAGATCTTGTGCTCCGCCCCTCTTGTCACTATGGAAACACACAGCTCGCACTCAGTAAGCCTCACTTACACATGGGTGAGGCCCATGTAAACATGTTCCACAGTGCTGTGTTAGCAAAGCTCATCACGAGAGACTAACTTATGAAAATCACATGTTTTATAGGGCTGGGAGACATATTAAATATTTACAATGTATGAGAGCAATATGAAAAACTTTTTAACAGAGTCTCTGATTTAAACCTCAGTAAATTTCAAAAGGGTTTGGAAGTTTTTTGATCATTCAAAAAAAATAAATAAAGCATATTCAAGTAATAACTACTGCAACTATGCATATTCCATATTGCTGGATACAAATAAAAATGATTAATTATTAAATATTTTCGGGTTAATTTTGTGCAAAACTGTGGAAAATACGCCTTGAACATTTTAACTAGATTTTTTTTATTGTATATTAATTCTTAATGCTATGAATTTATATGTCAGGAGTGGCAGTTTGGTTGAAATTATGGTTCATTATGCATAAAAACATGACTCATTTTTTAAGAGCAAATTCATATACTGCTGCTCAAAAGTTTGAGGTCAGTAAAATTTGAAAGAAGAGTTTTTTCATGAAAATATAAATTGATGTTCAAGAAATAACACTTGTCAATAACCAATGTTGAAAACAATTGTGTTGCTTTAAATATTTGTGGAAACACAAGTCCCCCCCCCAAGATTCTATGATTCTATGAAAAAGAACAACATTTATTTGAAATAGAAATCTTTTGTAACTTTAGTTTCACTTTTGATCAATTTAACGCACCCTTGCTAATTACAATTATTAATTTCTGACCCCAAAATTCTGAATGGTAGCGTAAATATCAAGAAAATATTATTAAATAAATGTAATACATTTTTTTAACTATATCACCCAGCCAAAATATATTCAATTTGTTGATTATCATAGATATTTAAGAAAAGACAGGAAGTCACAGGCCTTGTTATAGGAGTCATGTATCACTATTAAATATGAAAACAATAATAACTGCATCTCAGAAGGGAAGAAAACTGGAGAAATGAAGGCCTGGAGGCTGCATCAGATTCCTCTTTAAACCAAAGGCTGGCAGAGGAAGTTATTAGACACATTCTCTTAATCTGTGGCCATAATTCCATAATGAAAACAAGCCAGAAGAAACATTACATCTGGTGCATTTGCTACTATATCAGTTTACCAGACAGCTCTGTTACAAAACATAGTGCATTGTCTGCATAATCAGCATCCTACCTAAAGTTTGTCACAAAGATTGTCACATTACAGGATTGGCTTCTTCCTAAAGGATACAATATTGTTGCCAAAAGAAAGCATCTTTGAAGGCAGCATAATTAAAATGCTTACCTTTTTGCCTTTGATGCCTTAAAATGCTGCTTATGTATGGCACTCAAAACCAGATTTTGGAACAAAACCAACATCTTTAAACGGTTTAATAAAAGTGCTGTTTTAAGACACCGGATGGAATGAGTGGTTTAATGATGAGTGTGAACAGCTTCAGAGAAACAGATTTGTAGGTTCAGCATACCTGCACTGAAACGGCCAACGGAAGTGAAGGAGTCACTGAACAGAACTTCCACATTGCTGAGCAGAAACTCCACAACCACGGACTGGATGCGCACTTCTTTAAATGGATCAGCGCCGTTTAAGCCTGCTGATTCAATTTCTTTGGACCTGACACAAAACAACAGCAGAGTTTTAATTTGAAGCCTGACCCTGTACTCGTAAAAACCACAACAAAAACCATGAATGACAGAATACAAATCTCATACAAGTGTTTTCAGCAGTAACAAATACTTATATTTTTAGCAAATAATATTACAAATATTTTTAAATCTTGATATTCAATGATCATTCATATCACTATTTCTGAGAAGACCAAAAGCATGGCTTAAAGTGAAATTAGGCATCAAAATATTAGGGCTACAGATATATAAATGCACAGCAGAAAAGATACATAATTAAATATAAAAAAATCTGGCAAAGAAAAATAGTTGTGAGCTGAAATAATAATTTAGTTATCACTTACATTATGGCTACTTACCAATAAATTAGTGAATAAATAAACAAAATATTCATTTGAGCTGAAAAAATACCCCTTTTTGACTCTTTCAGATATAAAACTAGCAGTTTCCTAGTAATACAGTACATTAAACAAAAATATTTGACTGCAGAATTTTCTGTGTGACCAATAAGAATCAAGTATTCTGTCACTGACCAATCAGAATCAAGTATCTAGGAAAGCCATGTAATAAACTGACCTCAAATGATCATGTCATCATTTACTCACCCTCAAGTTGTTACAAACCTGTATGAGTTTCTTTCTTCGGCTGAGCACAAAATAATATTTTAAAGAATGTTGGTAACCAAACCGGCAGAACAACAGTAGCCACTGACTTCCATAATATGTTGGTTAGTTACCAACATTCTTCAAATGATCTTCTTTTGGAACAACATGAGGGCAATTAAATGATGACAGAATTTTCATCTTTGTGTGAACCCTTTAACTGCTTCCACTATCAACCATAATCAAGCTGATGATAACTTGAAAAAAAAAGAAGAAGAAGAAGAAGAAAAAGAAGAATACTAATACTATAATATACACTAATATTATTTATTACGACAGAAAAGGATATTATGTAGACAATAATTCCCACTTAGGGGTTACCTGAGCAGGTTGGGGGCCCAGACAATGGCCAGATTCTTAATGTGCATGTTCGTCTCTCCACTGCAGGTGGCCAAACGGGCCAGGTGTCTGATGAGGTACTCCAAAGTGCTGAAACAAACACACAGACATCACCTGCGGTCAGAAAACACACAGAAATCTGCTTGTGATCCATGAGTAGTGATTATTGGGGTTACCGGTAGTGAGGAGGAGGAAGTTGCTGGATAACATCATGTACTTTCACCATTCTCTCCTCCTCTGTCATCTCTCCCATACATTCCTGAACAGACAAGAAAACACAGCTGGCTTAGGAACTTAAACATTACTTGAAGGTGCCCAGTTGTACAGAGGAAGTCTCCCTTACCTATGTGGCATTTATTTGATCAAAAATATAGTTAAAAAAAATAGTTTTTTTTTTTTTTTTTTTTTTTACAATAATTCCAAGTTGTACATTTACTATTTCATTTTTTTTTTTATTCCAGTGATCAAAGCTGAATTTTCAGCATCATTACTCCAGTCTTCAGTGTCATGTGAAATCATTCTAATGTGCTGATTTGTTATTATCAGTGTTGTTATTAATGTTATTATCAGTGTTGAAAACTGATGTGCAGCTTAATCATTTTTGTGAAAACAAAAACAATGGAACACACCATCATAAAAAAAAAAAAAAAAAAAAAAAAAAAATCAGTAATTTTGTGATATTGTCGTTTTGAAACCCTAATTTTGCAAAAGCTTTGGACATAATTTAATAGACCCGGAATGACTTACAGCAAACTTCTCATAGAGTTGGTACGTGAGCAGAGGATTGGGCAGCTCTCTGAAGTAGAGTTTACACAGCGAGCCGACGCAGTGAATATCCTGCATGTACATATCTTTCGTCAAGTCTGGAACATTTTCACAGTCAAACTCATGCCTGATCAGGATGAGATGCAAGAGGAGAACAAATGTCACGATCGTGCATATAAATTCACATAAATTATCATTGAAAATGTCTGCACAGAATAAAGGAATGAACAGAGATAACCTTTATATAAACTTCTAGAATAACTGATGGTAGTTTGAAATCCTGAAAAGGAAATCAGGGCAGGATCTGGGACATGATTGGACACACCTGAGTTTCTGTATGTTGGAGGACACACCAGAGTGTCTGTAGATGCCATCCACCACTCCATGCTTCTCTATGAACTCTGAGCAGCTCTTTAGGACCTGCGGCACTGAAATTTGACCAATCGAAATTACACTTTCTGCAATGTTCCCTTTTCAAAGCACATTCAAAACATACTCTGATTCTGTACCATCTTGGCCAGAGTTGAGGAGATGCTCGCCAAGGTCGCAGCCGAACACCCGTTCTTTCAGGATTCCCCTCTGCTTTAGCTTTTGTTTGGTGGGTCTGGACTTCATGAAGGTGCGCAGGAAGCCTATCAGCTTGCCGTGTTTTTTGGACACTACCAAAAGGGGGTGACAGAGAGCTAATCAGGCAAATGAAAATGTGGACTGCACACTTTCACACACTTCATGTTGTACACCGCTTGCTAGACACTCAGCAGGAAGCATCTGTAAAATATGCTTCACTTGATAATATGTGTGTTCGTTTAGGATACCTGCAGAAGGGGTTTTAAGTATATAATAAAAAATAAGTGAATTTATGCAAAATAAATATTACACTTAAATTGATATAAAACATATACAATAATACTTAAAACCCCTACATTTAGTTATGAATGACTTTTTGAATGACACTTATTATGTAAATAAATGGGATTGTAAATCTCTCCGCTTAGTAAAAACTCCTGAGGTATATTAGGCTAAAAAAAATGCTACGTCTTCAAATTTCATATGGTGGCTGACTTGGCTCATACACTCGCCATAATTTCCAATCTCATTAAAAAGTTACCTACAAACTTCACTAACAGGTGAACTGAACAAACAAATGAAGCCTCCACTTGAGTACACTGACCCCTTGAGTGACGAAAACCACACAAATGAATGCACCTAAAAAAGCCAACCAGTAAGCTCTAATCTAGAAAGTTACAACAGGTTGTGTTTCATATAAATCAGCCCTAGGTCGAAAAAACATATTACTCCCAATAGGCGATATAGATTAGCCTGGTAATACCAAACTCTGCTACTTCGCTTTGCTTCGTAGACAGAAGCTAAATAAAATTGAGCGGAAGTACGAATTCTGACGTACATTAGTCAGGCTAGAAATAGATATACATCAGTGATTCTCAACCTTTTTTAAATCCAAAACTGAAGAGAAACTAGAAGGAGTAATATATTAAAATAATTACAAAAGATTAAAATAATTAAATTCCGTTATTTCAATAATTTAATGTTCTTAAGGGTTTACATTTTTTATTGCAAATTAATTTACATGAATTTTCTAATTTGTGCTTACAAGGTTTTTACAACCGTTTGCTTTTTACTCAGAAATGGCATTTTTCATTTGATAAAATATTTTAGAGCTCGACAAAATTTACAGAATTCATAAAATAATATATAATAACCGTAATCCTATGACTTAAGACTTTATTAATTATAATGTTTCTTCCAGGTCTACAATTCACACTTTCAAGAGTTCCTTTTATATCCAGGTTGAACAACCCTGGTTCTTAAATAAAAACAAAAGGAAATTCTTAATATAAGAAATATGATTTTTTGCGTATGTTATGTCTTATTTGAATTATTTTGAATCCATCGTGAGGTTTGACCCCATGATTGAGAACCACTGCTATAGATGCATCACAAGCCTCAGGGTCAATGACCTGGATGAAACAAATGTAGGTTAACAGTTAAACAGGTTAAATGAGTGCCTTCCGCAGCCGTACAGCAGACATCAACATGTTGGTTATGCAAGTCATCATTAATGCCATCTAAAAAGAAGCACTTTTAGAAATTTGCAGAAATTTTGCATTGCCATGGCTTAACCAAATGTAACTAGCTAATCTCTTCAATGCTTCTGTTCTGTGATAAATGAAAGTAATTTTGATAGACCTTTCCTCTGTTTGTCGCTGGAATCTAATTGCATCGTGTTAAAATGTTTGATATCACATAGATCATGCACGATCAAAATCAATCCTCACAGCCTATTAACAGATTCTCATTTATACAACAAGTGGCCTGTAAATCTTCAGCAGATGCTACAAAACGATGTCCACATGAACACTGAATTATACAACATTTCTGCTGTTTCTCCATCATCCAACACCCATGCTCATCCTCTCCGAACCTCCCACACTCCCTCTGCCTGCTGTATAAACAACCACAATCTGTGTTACAAACCCTGCTTGTCTCAAAGGATAGGAGGCGTTAGAAAAAGGCGGATACAGAAATATTAGTTTAGGTAAATCCACTGAAGTTGTTACCAGCCAGGCTTAGGAACCAAGGATGAAGAACTGAGAGAAAAAGAAAGGAACACAATCGACAGAAACATCAAAAGCATTTAATTAATTTATCATTAAATAATTTCATTAGGAGATGCTGCTGTTATGTAGCAGACTAAACAACAACCTAGAATCTTAAATACAAATTTGTTTTGACTGCAGTGCCTTTCAACGCCATTAAAATAACCTTGAAAACAGCAGTCATGCCAATATCATCTGCACTAGAACATCAAGTAACCAAAGCATGCATTCCTGAGAAAAAAACAACAACTACGGCTGGGCGATATATCATCTATTCAAATTATTAGTGGCTGACCGATGTAGGATTTTCAAAGGTTGGTGCAAACAGTTTGGGGTCATTTATCATTTTTAAGAAATGTTTCTTTATTAGCAAATCAGCATATCAGAATGATTTCTGAAGGATCATGTGATGCTTAAGACTGGAGTAATGGTGGATATATTACATTTTAAAACTAACTACTAACTAATAATTAGAAAAAAATATATATGTTATTCAAAAATGGTAATATTTCACAATATCACTATTTTAACCATGCTTGATTCTGACTGGTTGACAATATTTATCAGTAACCGCAGAACAATTTGGACCCAATGTTCACTGCCAAATTATTTTAGTTATGTCAAAGCCACTTGCAGCTTACTATAGTCAAAGAAACAAAACCACATAGGGGTTGAAATAACTATGAGAAACCATTTCCTTTATTATCTATCTCTGCTTCTCTCTCTCTTTTATACACACACCTACAGACTTTCACTTGATACAAAACGTGTGACTTATTAAAAACGTTTTGTTATTTAACAGGAGTGACATTTCTCAGTAGCAATGGTAGCGTCATTATTTTTGAAGCAGATAAACTTGCAACTTTGCTATTAGTAGAGACGATACTGTCGAATACAGCTGACAGTCACAGACATTTAAAAATGTCTTGAAATAAAACAAATGTCCCTTGTTGTGTTAACTATGGTATATAGGTGGAATAACTGACTGTAAATTTCAGAAATATATTGCACATTCAAGGAGGTAATGCAGTTACAATGTAGTATATATTGCCATTTAAAGACAGCATGACATGAAAATATATTTCCTAAATGCATTTTTTTAGTGAATAATAGTTTTTTGAAAATGTTTTGAAATTGTAATGTTTAATTAAAATGCCATGATGTATGCTAGACTTCTCTAATCAGTTAAACCTGCTCCTAAAAAAAGTTTGCATACAGTAGTTTGCTGTAAAGTATGTCACAATACAAATACAAAAGAAAAGATCTGCTGCAACAGTGGTTTCATCGTGACTTTAATAATACACCCAGCCCTAATTGTAACTACTGAAATTTAAAATAATAATAATAAATAATTAATCATACATGATGTTGGAGAGGAAGGCCCAGTCGTGTTGGTAACACCAGGTTTGGAGCCCGGCGCATCCACTTCTGAAAAAGCCAATAAAGATGAACAACAAAATTATGTCTGCTGAAGCATTGATAAACCAGCAAGAACAGTTCACAAATGACAACACTTTCTCAGCAATATTGATTCTGGAAGTACATTTCTCCATCAATTTTGCAACAAGATTTTAAAATTGGCATTTTTACTTTCAGAACCCTCCTAAACTCTTGATACAGATCAAGACATGCATGATACCTTGCTTACTGACAGGAGCGCTGACCGACTGTGGCAACCTCTCTTTGATTAATTCAACACATTCACTGGGAAAGAAGCCAACCTAAAGAAAAGAGAGGGGAAAGCTGGGCTCAAAGATTACAGTTTTAATGAAGATGGCCCAAATCGGGTCCTTGGGTTTAGATTGGTACCTGGAATCCATGCTTTCCTCTCCACCACGTGGTGTCCTCTTTGGGTGGCATGTCAATGACTGACAAAATATCACCAACCTTTAGAAAGAGGAACAAAGACACATAGAAGCAATTAGCTCGCAAACAGACACACACGCACATCTAGTAAGATACACATGCAAATTAATTGTGCATTGAAACCATCAAAAAATATATTAGCACAGAAAAAGATGAAGACTTGAGTTAATATTTTTCAGCCACAAGCACATCAACATCTGCAATCATGTGCACTGCAGACAAAACACTTCATATATTCTCAACATCATCCAGTCACAATCAGATTAACGTCTTTATTAAAAAGCACTGTTGCATGCCGATATACACTCTGACACAAATTTTATAAAAAGAGGAAGGGATATAAAAAAAATATCAGTTCCTATCTCTAAGTGGAGAGCAGAACAAGAATCAAGCCTGAGATGAGAGAAAAGAGAAAAACAACAAGAGAGAAACTAAAAAAGTTTTGCGATAAATGCTGATTTTGGTTTGAAAAATCCTTGCCTAAATGTTACAAATTCAACAGACAGACAGATAGATTAATACAGAATTGCTAAATTGGTGCTAGGGTGCTTGGATTGGTTGCTAGAGTGTTTCTAGGTGTTTGCTAAGTCTTTGCTAGGTAGCTGCCAGGTTTTTCTAATTGGTTTCTAAGGCTTTTCTAGATGGATGCACAGGGTTTCGGAGAGGGTTTTATGGCATTGTTTCATGGTTACAGCAAGATAGATTTCTTGGTTGCTGCTAGGTTGTTCTGGGGGGTTGCTCAGGGGGGTTGCTCAGGCTTTACTAGGTTGTTTCAAAGGGTTGCTAGAACGTGAACTTGATGATTCAACAGACAGATAAAATAAGTGGTTACAAAGGTGCTAGTGTAACAAGGTCACGTCCGTTACACTAGGCAAAGTCATAAAGCATTTCTAGGTGGTTACAAAGGGTTCCTGAGAGGTTTTTATAGTCTTGCTATGTGGTAACAGCTAGTTATATAGATCTGTTCAAAAATAATGTCATAGATGTGCAAAATAATTTAATTGTGACAGACAGACAAAGAGAAACAGAGAGAGAAAAGAGGCCTCAATGTGTTCTAAGTTTGGGTCACCCCATTCTCTGGCCCAGAAAGAGATGCTGTATATGGAGTAGCATATAGGGAGGGGTGACAGGAATAGACATGACAGAGGAAGAGCAGAGAAAACGAAACAGGCAGGCTGTGCATGCACGTGCAGAATAAGGACAGGACAAGAGAAAGAGAGAACTCAAACTGGGTACAAGGTCTTTTGGAAGAGTTTGGAGTTTATGCTGAATGGAGCAAGCAGGAGCAAGTTGGCTTCGGCTTTGAAAAGCTAAAAGCTTTCATATGTCCCCTCTCAAAGCCCTGTTTTGAAAGGAAATATATCAAACACGGGGAAAAAAGTAAGTGGTCTGAGTACCTCAATGGAGATCTCATCGCTAGCCTGAGCAGTGTAGCGCTTGATGACGTGAGCAGCAGCGATGGCAGGGACGTTTAAAGATGCTTCCTCTTTTAGCAGGAACCTGTTGCCATGGTTGTCAATCTGTGGAGAGTATGAAAATCCATTTATTGTATTATTGCATGACTTCGGGTGGCCAAAATCTCAGAGCAAGATTCATTGAAACATGTCTTGGGCAAACAGATTCTGTCATTTTATTACCAAGAAGTATGAAATGTTGGGCAAAATGACAAAATCTCCTGTGATGAATGTGTATTTCATGCCCAAGTCTTTCCAAAAAGAAGATATTTTGAGAAATGACTTGTTTTGCCCATGCAATGGAAGTCCAATGGGCTCCAATGTTGTTTAGTTTCAATCACTCTTCAAAACATCTTTTGTATTTCACAGAAGAAAGAAAGGCATACGGGTTTGGAAAGTCATGATGGTGAACTATCCCTTTAAACAAATTATCTATTTTAGTGCATTTTTGCATTCTTGCATTTCTCTTTCCTTTGCTTGTCTCTCACCTCCATCCAGGAGAGAACCGGTCCACAGTTCATCTTATTGTCCACGATCATGGAGAGACGGTTCAGATACTCTGACAACAGTGGCGTGAAGATCTGCGTGAACAACATTCATGTTCAAACGGCAAATTCATTGAGCAGTCAAAGGTGTTACTAAAGAGCAATGTTTCAGGGTCAATATTAGTTAAGCTCGACTGACAGTCTTATTTTTCATATAAAAATATTTTGTGTAAGATTTAGATTCAGGTCAGTTTATATTTTTTAATTAAAGAAATTAATATGTTTATTCCGCAATAATCCAATAAACCTATTACAATTATTATTAAAGACATTCATGTTTCAAGAGATTTATATTTGCAAATGCTGTTCTTTTGAACTTTGTATTTATCAAAGAAAAATAAAAAATCCAGTTTCAGCAGCAAATCAGCATATTAGAATGATTTCTGAAGGATCGTGTGACACTGAAGATGATGAAGATTCAGCTTTTCATCACAGGAATAAAATACTTTTTAACATATATTCAACGACAAAACTGTTATTTTAAATTGTAATATTAATTTACAATCCTATATTTTACTATATTTTGCATTACTGTAAATAAACACAGTCTTGGTACACATAAGAAACTTCTTTTAAAAACATTATAAAAATCTTATTGAGCCCACACTTTTGCATCTAATCAAACCACCAGATTTAAAATAATCTAATGATAAAAGTGACATGTGAAAGATTAAGTGGTTTCCTTCCCAGCACACTCCCTAAGGGTCCGGTCACCAACCTACATAACTGGCCAACAAGCTCAATACAGAGCAGCTAACTCTATTAGTGGTACAACAAGAGCTACGTTGAAGCTAAATATGTTTGCATTAGTAGCCAGCCTAGTTGTGCTCACCTCCACCCGTTCTCCGATCTCACACAGGGCAGGAAGGGGCAAGAGCTGTGAGTAACGGCGGTCATAAATACACTGATGCAGGTGGGCGTCCAGCGTCCGGAACTCTTCATACGAACGCCGTACCATCCACGTCTTACCCTAGATTTCAGCGAGAGAGAGGGAGAGAGAGAGTTGGGGAAAGAGGGGCAGAGAGAGGAGGGGGGGAAGTCAACAAATTAAATGCCAACAGAAGAGAGGAAGATGCAAGATGCAAAACTATGTGTAAGGTACTGAATTATTTCACATTTGATACGGTCAGACGTGTTTTTTTTGTGGCAGGAGGGGGTGTTTATTATTAGCACTGACTGGGGCATGTGTGCCCACTCACCTGGCAGGACACCTGCACAAGGAAAACCAGATCTTTGGCACTGCCTGAGGTCCAGCTGGCATCGCTCTGCTCATTGGCAAACCGAAGCTGAAGGTGTAAAGTGCAGACATTAATTCATAAAGGTGGGAAGAAGTTCAAGTACACATAAACAAATGTTTAAAGGGAACGTTCACGGTCTTGCATCATCATTTAAGACTGCATGTGAGACCCTGGACCACAAAATCAGTCATAAGTGTCATTTTTTCTATTTGCTTGAGATACAACTACTTAAAAATCTGGAATCTGAGGGAGCAAAGCAATCTAAATATTGAGAAATTCACTTTTAAGTTGTTCAAATGAATTTCTTAGCAATGCAAAAATTAAGTTTTAATATATTTATGGAAGGAAATTTACAAAATATATTCATTGATAATGATTCTTTACTTAATATCCTAATGATTTTTGCCATAAAAAAGACAAATCTATAATTTTGGCTATTGCTACAAATATACCCCAGTGACTTAAGACTGGTTTTGTGGTCCCTCGTCACATGTTTTCACTATAACCTCTTATTACGTTATAAGAGCAACTAGTTGATTAGCCTTATATAAATTAGACTTGTTTTGTGTTCACTGATCCTGATCTGATATGTTTCTTAGGTCAAGTTTATCATTAGATATGTACATCTCACTGGGTGTTACTTTTATCATGCACCTGCATCCCATCATAAATGTGCATTTATGTATGAGCTTACAGGGTGGAAGCATTCAGTTGTACTTTCCATGTTTCATGTTCCTGACATTTTGAAATTAGTTGAAAGCAACAACTTAAACACCAAAAACATGTTCCGAATTGTATCGACTGTAACATCGCTTTCAGTCAGGACATATGAATTACTAGAAAATTGCCTGTTACTCATATTTGATGAGATGCAGCAACTCTCAAACACATGACTGTTTAAGAGAAGCTGGGAACATCCCTTCACAATAATTCAGTCACAAAAATGGCTGTTTCATATCCATGTATCATGCAAACTTCCTCATTGCTTTGACAATGACTGTAATCAGTGAAATGCAAGTAGTCACTTACTTTTATTCAAAGCTACTTACTGTATATATATATACAATTTTAATGCCTTTATTCAGCAAAGATACATTAAATATAAAGCAGTACAACTGTTTGTATGTATGTATTTAAATAGAAAACCTTAATTGTAATAATATTACACAATATTATTGTTTTTACTGTATTTTAAATCAAACAAATGTAGCCCTGGAGACCATACGAGACATTTTAGTATATAGTGTATGTATATATATTACAAGAACCACCATGGTGTGGTGCATGGCCAAATATATTATATTTCATTAGCAAAAGCAATATTACAAAACAGAAAAAAAAGAACTTCATAGGCCCTTTCTGCTTCATGGGGTCAGACCAAAACAAAACAACACGTAAAGGTCTTTTATTTTTGTCTTCGGGCGTTTAGAGTGTGTGTGTATATGGCACTCTGTCATTATAAACACAAAATGCAGCACAAACACACAAAACAATGCCATAGGGACAGTGAATTAGATTTTGAAAATGAATAGAAAAATATTATGTCTGTAAACCTTAGATTACAGACTTTAAACATAAAGCACTTTGTGAACGGCGGTTTATATGAGTAGAGCTCTGACATATTGCTGTGCATTTTTGAATAAAGTAAATGTTTCCTCTTCCTTATCAGAGCACACAAACACACAATGTGTGTGTGTGTGTGTTAGTGTGTGTGTTATTGAAGGTCACAAAGCAAGGGTCTGTATCAGCCCTGAAGATGATCCGAATGCATTTTGATATCACCCAGACTCTAACTGTGATGCATCTTGATATCTGAACATGTATATTACTAAACACACACACAAAAAGACATTTTATGTAATAGATGTTCTTGGTCTTTTATCGTGCAGAATTCATCACTACAAGTTATCTCTTATGAAACAAAAATATATTGCAGTATATTGGAAAATATCATGTAATATATTAGGCATATATTCTTATATATATTTATATTTTATTTATTTATTGCAATATATTGAAAGTGGCAATCATTTGTATATTTTGCAATATATTATATAATATATGTATCATCAATATATTATTACATGTATTCAAATATATAAAATATTAGAAAATAAAAAGGGAAAATAATATATTACAATATATCACAATATATTTTAAGAAATATATTGGTAAATATATTTTACTTTCGTAAGGGATATTTCATATATTTCATCAAAATGTAGAAGATGAAACCACATTTCTTAAAGTCATTTGTGCAGGGCAAAATAATATGAATCAATAATACCAAATCTTCAAATCACGATTTACGTCATTCCTGATTAATGATCTTTTTCAATCCTAAATACTGAATGGATATATTGAATAAGCAGTATTTTGGGCAAAATAATAAGAAGCTGATGCTTCTTTCTTACTAAATAAATGTAATGTATAACAATTTTATTATTCATAATAATTATTTTATATCGATTTATTATGAACAGAGCATAACAGCAGCGAATTACAAAATGTGACCTTCAGTATGATGTTGCAACTGACATTTTATTGGAAAGCCAAGAAACTTCTGTCTAACAAGATCTTACCTCGAGAGAACCGAAGTCCACATTTTCATAGTGAAAGTGAGCACAGTCAACAAGCTTGGGGAAGTGACCTTTCACAACAGAAAGCCTGGAACCACAAGAACCAAACGAGTTAACACACCATACACTTTCATCACAGAGAGCTATGTGTTATAAGTTACATGTAGAGAAATCTTTAAAACCAGGTTTGATTTATCGGTTTAATCAAATGAGTCATAATGACAAGTGGCACTATTGCTCAGCTTTAGGACTGTCACCTGGAAAAACAACAAATCACGCAGAAAACTCCTACAGCCTTCTCAGTGCTCTGGCAAACATTTTCTTCAGCGCTAGTTTGTATTTTCAAGTTCTACAGAATGTAGAAGCTTTCAGTATGAGTAGCTTACTCGCAGCTTTCGGTAAGCTACTCATGGACACCACAGGGAAACTTTGCATCCCATTATCAGTTATTTCAGAGGGAAGTGAAACTCAGTTCTTCCTGTTTTACTGTGTGTTCAGAGCTCGATAAACCTGAAGTGGCCCTTCACTTCATTAACTATTAAACCAAAATAAAGTCGATCTCTTTTGGGTCCAAAACCTCTAAGGCTATTTTACTCTTTTTTTATTTTTAAATTGCTTGCTCTTTCCCTGAGTTTGAGGGTTACAATTCAACGGTGTGGTTGCAAGGTGGGAACCTTCGTTAAGAAAGCTGCTTTAAAAGAGAACCCTAGAATTTCTCTGATGTGGAAAATAAAATGGAAAATTACTGGAAAATTAAGTCATAAAAATGGAAATTACTGTACAATGTGGCATTTAACAAAATTTCGCCCAATAAATCAAAAGGCTATACACTTAATAAAAAACTGCAAAAAGAATTGTCTACATGTATTCTACACATACTGATACACACATGACACTCATGGTATTTTCAGTGTCTGCCATCTCATATATGAGGAAATGAACACATGGACTTCATCTCCAGAGATGCTTTAGCTCATTCATTAAAGGAATATTACACAATTTCCATTTTTCATAGTAAGCATCTGTGCATCACTTTGCTTGATAAATTCTGAAGATGAATTAAATAGTTAAAGTTTTATGAATTAATCTGATTACCACCTTTTTGATAATACATTTGCATAGAATCATACAGAATGCAGAAAAAAACGACTTTGTTATTAATTGTTATTATTCAAATTTTATTAAATCATTCAGACAGAATCCCAAAAATTTTAAATGGAAAACAGAATTAGGTAAAAATAAAAAGGATCATATTTAATATTCTGACGTCAAAAGAATGTATGTCTGCACCAAAAGCTCTAGCTTAAAAACGACTGATGTACAGACATTTACTTTCTCACCTTTTGCTCATCTTCCCCTTCAAGTTGGCTGAGGTTCCCACCGATCGGGTCCCAGGCTCCCCAGAACTTTCCAGATTATCAGTGCTTTGAGCCTGTATAATGAGGAAGGAGAGTAGAAGAAACTGTTTTTATGCGATGATGGTCCACGCAACATCACAAAGATCAAAGTCATCCATGTTTCGACAGCCAAAGTATGCATCATCTGAATGATACTCAACATACTTGGGAGAAAATTGATTATAAATCCTAAATCAGCAGTGATTTAACAGAAAAGATTCTCTGAAGATTCAAAGACTCATGTTGATTTTAATGCTCAA
This sequence comes from Carassius auratus, assembly GCF_003368295.1. NCBI lineage: Eukaryota > Metazoa > Chordata > Actinopteri > Cypriniformes > Cyprinidae > Carassius > Carassius auratus. The sequence goes on from NC_039283.1 coordinate 21,112,063, forward strand.
ATCACAATAAGAAAAGCACTAAGGGAGCAGCAAGAAGCGTATGAAGAGACTAGGACTGTCATCCGATGACCTCTGGTCTCACTTAGAATAAAAGCCAAGCATTAACATCAAACTATTTTTTCAAAATGATCAGTGATCAGTGTAGAGCAGCATGGGTTCAACTTCACACTTTGTCCATTGGTGTGTGATATAAGTGGCCATTTTCAAACTTCTATGGGAAATGAGAATACGATTTGAGATTTGTGATAGATGGCGGTGCACTGCAAGTGATAAGAGCATCAACATAGAAGAGAATATCTTAAATTGTGTAGATAAAAGGCAAAAAGAAAAAAAAGAGAGAGAGAGGCCAATCACTGAGGTGACACATGGGTGTTAAAGTGCTGGAGTTTTTAGAAGATTCAGTTTTTCATATATATATTATATATATATATATATATATCCCCAGTAAATAATGCTGTATATATACTGTACTGTATATATAGGCCTTTTGATAAATTGCATTTTTATATTAAGAAATGTCTAATAAAAAAAAATAATAATAATAATTTATTTATTCAGATATATGTATAAAATAGAGAGAATAATTCATTTATTTTTATAGTTATATTATTAGCAGTATTATTTTACCTACAGAAACTAAAAAAAATATTTTTTATTAAATTTGATATCATACAAACGAATAATAAGATACAGGCATCACACAAACAAATGTATTTATATTATAAAAAGGTAAAAATGTAAAAATAAAATTGCAATAACCATTTTATCAAGAATGATTTCACTATTATTAAATATGCTAAATCAAATATAATGCCAATTGATTTTCTTTCGAACAGCAAAAAGTCTGTTGAAAACTGCACTGATTTTACGTTTTTTTTGCCTCAAGCTCACAGCTGATGTTGTTCGTAGTAAACATGATGTGACGTTCAGTGCAGACACTCAGCGTTAAGAGCTCCAGCATTACAAAACAGTGAAACTCTGGGCCTTAGAGTACACTGACTGAGTACACACACTGGATATTTCCTCCTTTATTACATCTTTTTATGCTTGTCCTTGATGAATAAAAGCCCCAGTGAATTATGGCTCAGTCATGCAGATTAGTTCTGATAACAGCGGACCTGTCATGATGACTGTTTGAGTTTCATCCACCTTTCGATGGAAACATCACCACGGGAGCATTTGGTTGTGAGACAGCACATCTCCCCACCCCTCCGGGGGAAGCACAGATCTCTGCAGTCCTCTTTTAGGTTTGCACAATATCAAACAGTCATGATGAGTTTACACACTGGAATGAGGGATGACAAGAGTGGATCTGCCTGCTGCTTTACGCAATGCAATCCTTGTTTTCTTCCGCAAAGGGATGGCAAATTAGGAAAGGCCAGCGTATACTGATAAGCCAATCATTTTAGAGGTGATGATCAGATTGATTTAAGCACTGTGAATGTGGCAGTACATGAGAAAGGAGGTGTCGGACAGTTCTGTCTTACTTACCTTTATTGCTAGCTGCTCTCCCCTGGGCAAGAAACCTTTAGAAATGGTCAGTAGTGCATAAGCATATTTAACAAGTATCAAACCTATACTGTACTGTTAAGAAAGCAGATGTGTGTAATCCAACATAATCTCAATGAAAACAATAAACCCCTCAGTATGTGTGTTTAATTCTAGAACCAAGCAGACTGCAAAACACAAACACAGGTGCCGTGTAAACAAATATTGTTTGATTTGCATGCTGCAACTCTTAGAGGAGACAAGGAAGCAAAGCTGAAAGCACCGACACACCGACCTCAAAAGATACAATCACTTCTGTCAACCTCTACCTGACCAGCTCCTGATCACAGTTATTACTGTTAATCAAAACTATTACAAAAACTAGAAAGAAGAAAACTAGCACTGTAAAGAATAAGTAAAGATGTAGTAATCTGAAGCTATAAACATGCACTAAGACAGGAACAAATATTCAGAGAATCTACAGAGAAAATGATCTTGTATACTAAAATGTGCAAAGTATTATATTATTTTATTTTTAATACTGAAGTGCAATAAAAACCAAGCCGAAACTAGTCGTTTTCCAAAAATACAAACTAAATAAAAACTATTAATGACCAGGAAAAACCAACTGAAACTAAAACTTTAAAATACTATCCAAAATAAAAATAAAATAAACATGAAGAAAATAACTATCTATGAATAAATAAAACAAAATCTAAACTGAAACTGAAAATAAAAGAATACAATCCAAAAAAAAAACCTCGTGAAATTAAGAGTGAAAATAAAACTATTTCTAGTAATTGAAAACAATACAAAAAATATTAAACAAATAAATAAATAAACTAAGAAAAAAATAATAAAAACTAAAATGAGCTTTTTCCCAATTATGCAAATAACAAGAGAAAAAGTAAGTATAATTAAAACAAATAATTAAAGCTATATATATATATATATATATATATATATATATATATATATATATATATATATATATATATATTTACATTTATTCATTTAGCAGACGCTTTTATCCAAATCGACTTACAGATGAAGACAGTGGAAGCAATCGAAAACAACAAAAAGAGCAATGATATATAAATGCTATAACAAGTCTCAGTTAGGTTAACATAGTACACATAGCATGGGATTTTAACTAATATAATAAATAAAAAGAAAACAGATAGAATAAAAACAGAAAAGAAAAGAGCAAGCTAGTTAGAGGTTTTTACACATACACACACACACATACATATACAATTGCATAATAAATGAAAAGAAAATAGAATACAAAAAGATTAGAAAGGTAGTTAGATTTTTTAAAGAATAGAATTAGAATAGTCAGTGTTAAAGTTAGAGGGTCAAATAAAGATGGAAGAGATGTGTTTTAAGCCGATTCTTGAAGATGGCTAAGTACTCAGCTGCTCGGATTGAGTTGGGGAGTTCATTTCACCAGAAGGGAACATTTAATTTAAAAGTCCGTAAAAGTGACTTTTTATATATACATATAAATTAGAGTAACTATACATAAGAAATAAATTAAAATATTAGCACTTGAAAACAATACAAAAATTTAAACTTAAAAATTTAATTGACACCAACAAAAAGTATTTCTCTAAATGAGAACATTTTCAAAAATATAATAGCTCTGCTTCTGGTACATTTAAAAATAAAATGTTTGTTTCCGACTCAACCTGCTCTCAGAACCCCACCTCTCCATTCAGTTTTGGATTGAGCACACATTGCTCAATCTGTTGGTATCTCGGCCGTCACAGCACATGGCTTGAGGATCAGCTGAGATCTCAGAGGAGAGATGTCGGCCAAATCAGTGACAGTGAGAAGAGCTGCCTGCCAATGTCTCGCCTATAAATCAGTGGAACTGTGTTGCACACTTACACCGCCGTGCATAGCCCTGTCTGAAGATATCAACTGGAGTCACACTGATTGTGTGTGTTCCCTCTCTGTCCCTGACTGACACAAGGGTTATTGAGGTAGTCATCCATTCCTGCAGCGAAATCAGCATGTTTATCTTATTTAATAACTGACAACATTCAAAACTATTTTTGTTCCATTGCCTTAATATTATAAATAAAAACAGTCCCCATTTTCATTCTTAATACATGTATGATTCTTCAAACTCTCATCAAAACATAAATGCATTTCTCCAACTGAAATTTCTTTCTGCTGGCATCAAGGATGGGGAAATATGATAATAGCCAACGTAATTTAGAACATATACAGTATACAGAAGGAAAATAGTTATAAAAAAGTTGCTATGCTTTTGGTGCTCTGAATGGTTGCTTTTCAGCCCAAGACTAAGATATTTTGGTCTCTAGAAATGGCTCAGTGTTTGTCAAATCCCTAACCATGAGGATAAGCAACAGTAACAGTCACACTTGTCTAAGTATTCCCTTCCCTAAAACAAAATCTAAACTGGATTTCCAAAGAGGCAGCAAACTTTTATTCAACCCACAATAAAGACTACATTACAACCTTCAAGTGTTCCACATATAATGCTGTGGGTATTACTGCATGTAGCAATGGTAAAAGTAGCTGGTTTTTGATTTACAGCAAACGACACACCTGGCATAAGGGTTCACCTGAGATAAACCTGAGATGGAAACTTGCTAATCAACCACGTCTACGTAGTGCACCTCTTCTTTGGTGAACGATAAAACTTGCACTAGTCTTCTTCTCCATCAAACCTTCTTAACTAGTCAGTAAAGCCTGGAGAACTGCCGATCCATGCCGTTTCTCTAGTGGTAACCTCATACAGTATGTGGTTTGTGTTTCTCTGACAGATGCTGTTGAATACAACATACAGTAAGCTGCTCTTTCCAGCCGATTCAAATCTTATGTCTTAAAAACATAAAAGCACTCGAAATTTCCAATAATCCATTATCCAACAAACCAATTAAACCCTGAGCCAGCTAGGTAAATATTTCTACATTCAAATTCTGAATCTTCTTTGCTTCATACCTTGAGCATTCTCTTCCTCTTGAACATTTCTTCTGTTGTTGATACTCTGAGGCAGAACTATGGAGGTCAACAAGGTCGAGTACTAGCCATCACCTCCCTACGTCATCGCTTCACTGATTCATATACATCCGAGTTCATTCTCCTGCGGTGGGACCCTCCACAGATACGTATGGATGGGTGGGCTTTCCTTGGAGATTCCCATAAGCATAAACGCACTCTCTCTTCACATATTCATCTATCTCGCCTTTCTTACCATCTCAGACACACAAAAAGCTCACGTTCAGAGGCACCTGTTGAATATTTGATGTGGCGATCTGAACGCTGGGTTAACACCAGGCCTCTGTAACTCCTCAGCTGTTCGCAGGAAGAGAAGGGCTGCTCGGATGACAGAGCATTTGTGCCGTTCTCTCCACTCGTTTTTGGACATGTTAGGGACGTTCAGCCAGTCTCATTTAGCTGTGTCCTAACAGTTCAGTAAAGAAACATAAATATGTCCCAGTTTAAACTAGGGCTGCTCGATTAATCAAAATATGAACAAAATTGCAACATGCCTGAGTGGCTTGGTGTGCTCATCAATAAGGCTGTGATTCAAAATAAAAGTTCAACATTCAAAAATTAAGATATTAAGAAAGCCATAAATATTAGTATTGTACTTTTACATTTGTAATGTAAAATAAAACTACTATATTATGTTTCTTCTTAATTAGGGTTGCAAATGGGTGGAAAATTCCCATAATTTCCAGAAACTTTCCAAAAATACCTGGAAGACTCCCAAGAAAATCCTGGAAAGTTTCCGAAATTTATGGGAAAAATGTCCCCCTTGCAACCCTAATCTTAATTACTTTTTTTTTTAAAGAGTATATATATAACTATTCCAATTATTTAGTTTTAATAATAATAGTAATAATACTAACAATCATCATTATTGCTGTTGTTTTCTAGACATATTGAAATCCACTTGGATTTTTTAAACTGCATTTTAAATGGTAATTGTAATCAGAAAAATAAATTTCCTCCTCAAATTGTGCAGCCTTCATTTCAACTATTGACTGAATGACTTGAGATGAAAACATCCTCAGCATTGATCTAGCAGGCCTCTGTTTGTGCTTCTCAATCTGTCATATTTTTCTCAGTGAAACAGGATAAAAATGGATGCTACATATCTAAATTAGACCAACAGGTTACAGAAGAGGAGTTATAAAATAAAAAAGGATGACATTCGCCAAAAATGCAAAAACATAAGACGCAATATGCTTTAAGAAGGTAAATTGGTTGAGTTTTGATTTCATGGTGAATTGCGATCACTATATCCTTGTGCTTTGTATTTCTAGAGGCCACAACTTCTGAAAATCCATCTGAACCTGGATATTTACATATCAGAATACAAAGTCCTGACCTCTCAAACCTATTCTGATCATCCGATAATCAATGACCAGTTGATGCTGTACACAGTTTATCTGTCTTTTACACTTGCTTTCCAGAAGAAACGCACAGACAACTCACAAACAAGAGCTCCAACTCAGTCAGACATCAGAAGTAAGATACAGAAGGAAAGGCAAAAAAGGGACACAGATCACAAAACATGCACACACAAGCAAGAGATATAATGAGTCTCATTCACTAACCATGCATATGCATGTATTTCTGTGTACAACCTGCGTTTTAACCATTTTCACCCGGAAGTAGATATACAAGTTCATTTCATCACTTAAATGTATTTAAAATTATTTGAAAGTCACAATAAACAGAACAACATTAATAAAATTAACATAACAATATAACATGCTACTGAATTAAATATGACTTACTATAGTGTCTAAAGTCTAAAATCAAACTTTTTTTTTGCATTTTAGCTAATTTTTTATTTGGATACATTAAAAAAAAAAGCATTTGAAGAGACTGACAAATGGTTAATACAGGAGAGGGTGTCCGAAAGCCCTTACATGGACATGCTAATTACTTAGAATAACCTGGATTTCTCAACAGTCGAATGAGGGTAGAAAAGAAAAAAACATCACAATTGTGAGTGAATGAGACCCAATAAGGCGAAAGCGACATGCAAAGTTAAGAGGATGGGTTCAAACACTGTTTCGTCAAATGCATCTGAATCATCTTAATGCAGTGTTTTATCACTTTACTGTTCCTCTCACTCAGTTCATAACTGTATAAATGGAGTCAGAGTTGATCCCATCCTGTGCATGAAGTGCGTTAGCGGAGCGGAGTGGCACTTACCGGACATGTCTGCCAGGCTCATCGCTCTCACAAACATGGCGCATTTCCGTACCCACTGGGGTCCTGACACTTGACACAGAAATGGAGAATAAAGGCCATTTAATGTCAGCCATGAGTCTGCACTATAATCTTATACACTCATGGAGCTGCCATAACCCAAAAACTGAGGATTATGGACATACATGAATGAGCCAGCATGATAACAGCAAAACAGTAAGGATGCCTTATATGAGAGAAAGACATTACATCAGATGGAATTAGCAAATGTGCAACTAGTGGACACATGTTTTATTCATATTTAGTTTTATTTACCTCAAGCCAAGGTTTTACCTTTTGCTAATTAAAACTGGATTTTAGTAAAATTATAATTTAACTATCCTGACATTTATATTGTCTGGCCAGCAATAGAAATTACACAAAGGATTTTAAGAGTATGTTTTTAATTAGCATGTAAATGAATTTCAATAAACTCCAGTAATGATGTGAAAGGCTGTGTGCTTTACAAGGTCTTGCAGAGCTGAAATGCAGACTGCAGTAAACAAATGCAAAGAATCCATGAGACCTCCAGGCAGGAATTCTCTGGTATGGGGAGTATTCTGCAACCATGGCAACAAGTGATGTAGGAATGAACTGTGTTTTTGTAGGAAGCATTTTTCAGCCCTTGTGAGAGTTGTGCCAAGTTCAGCCAGTTAACAAAGACTTTAAGGCCAGAAGCATACTTATGAACACAAACATGCTTAGCCAAGGCACTGCAAGCATGATGGTCCTCTGTACATAATAAATGTGTTATTGAGCTACTCTGGTAGCAACAAACCTCAGTATATCAGTTTAACTCCTGAAAGAGAAAACTAACCACAGAAGGCATCTGTTTATCCTAACTTGTGCCACAGCACTTCTTTGAGTAACGCTGATAATGCAACATTCACCGTTACATGTGTGTTTATGTAGTCATTTGAGCACATTCAGGTCTTACCCCCAAAACGGCCAAAAATAAAGAAAAAAATCATCAGAATCTAGCTAGATAAACAGGCACTTATATTATGTATTACTTAATTAAATTAAAAAAACTAAACAAATAAAGAGAAGCCATGCTCTTTACATCTAGACTCCTGAAATATGATTTTAAAGTTTTGTACAGGAAACCAATATCCAGTTATAAACAAAGCAAAAATGGTTATTAGCCTCTGTCAATATTAAAAATTGACAAAAAAAAAAATCAATGTATTGTTTGGCTTGGCTGATAATATCAATAAAAAAATTAAAAAAACACCCAAACATAAAACAAACATAAAAAATACTCTGCATTTAACCCATCCGAAGTGCACACATACAGAGCAGTTGGGGGTTCGATGCCTTGCTCAAGGGCACCTAAGTCGTGGTATTGAAAGTGGAGAGAGAACTGTACATGCACTCCCCCCACCCACAATTCCTGCCGGGCCGAGACTCGAACTAACACCCTTTCGATTGGGACTCCGACTCTCTAACCATTAGGCCGCGACATTCCAATAAAAGCTTAGAACACAGGAGAGAGCTAACAAAATGGTATGGTTTTAAAAAAAATTTGTCTTAATTCTTTCATTGCCTTAATTATTTTTGTGGTGAAATGTTGTGTAATAAGTAGTTTGTCTGCACCGTTTCCCTTAAATGTAGTTTGAATTTGCGGCTTGCTCGCAACTGCTGTCTTCACGGAAGCTTTGCGTTCAACTATTTCAACTCAAATCAATATTTCGCATCTCATTATTTACTTATTTGGCAAGTAGTCGTGTCGCATCGTTGTCCAACCAGCTGGAAGTACATTATCCCCTACTTACAACATTCTTATAAAAAAATAAAAATAGTAACAAAATGTAAGAGAAACTAAATTAGCAACCCTTTATTTGTAAAGTATTTAATCATCTAAAAATAGGCATTAGCTCATGCTATTCAAATACAAATGTATTACCAGTCCGAGTATATAGTACCAGTACATTTACACTGAGGGGATGGTCGAATTGTATTGTGCTGATATGGACAAGAGCAAGAGAGGCTTATTATTGCAAAGTGGTGCTGTCAAAGTCTGTACCATCATGTGGGCAGCGTCTCTATAGTAACGGCGTGTGTGTGTGTGTGTGAAGGGTGAAACCACATGGCTGTTAAATAAAGAAACCAGGATAGATTTAGAGAGAAAGAATTCAAACGAACAGTGGTCTATGTTTGTGTAAGTGTCATGTAGTGTTTGAGGTGTCCTGGTAATAACCACACTAGAAATGCACAGCTCTAGCTCTATCCAGCGAAGCACACACTGTGAAGCCTGCCTGTAGGTGAGCTGTATAAAATGGGTCACACACACACACACTTTTGATGTCACTTCCTCCCGCTGTCTCTCTGTGCTGTCAGATCATGAGTAGTTCTGCTGTACAAACAGACACACACACGTACACAAAACACTACTGTGCCATTTGACCTTGTGAGCAGGGGTGTAAATATTTGCTCTAATAATGATTCAATTCAACGATCTCAATGATTCAATTCAGGCATTTTAAAGTTTCATTTAATTCAGTTATTTTTGTCTTATTCATGATTAGGGCTATGTTGATAATATCAAACATTTTTTAGATATACATTACCATTCAAAAGACTGAGGTCCATAAGTTGTTTTTTAAAGAAATTAATCCTTTTATTTAACAAGGATACATTTAGTTAATCAAAATAGATAGTATTTTTTTTTATTATTATTGCAATAATATTTAACAATATTACTGTTTGTTTGTAATATTTTTGATCAAATAAACGCAGCCTCAATGAGCGTGAGACTTTCTTCAAAAACATAAAAACATTTTTACCAACCTTCTGAGAGGTAGATAATTAGTTATTTTAATACCCTTTTTTTTTTGCTATTATGTTTCCGAAAGAGGTTTGATGGATTGCCAAGAATCCTTTAAAATTAATCTATTCAAAAATGTCACTGTCTGGCATTTTTTTTAATATTAAAATATTTTAGTAAAACTATATGTCGATACATACAGCTATGTATTGTACATAGTTCTATAATGTGTATTAATGCATATAAATTGAAATGATATTATTTCTTGTTAATTTAATGAAATGCGAAAAAATGCCAAGGTTTTTACTGTATTTCCCTTCACATTTTAAATCTATTTTGTTATAATAGCAGTTTGGTTAAGATGCTGGGAAAATAATATTGTCTAAAAGTAAAAAAACATGAGAATTCTTCAATTCAAATCAAATATTTGAAAATTATCTGATCGTAAATTCTAAAAATGCATTCCATTTTCATCAGATCATTGTAAGGTTGCTGCATTTTTAAACCTCTACCTGCGATCCATTTCACACGCTCTGATTAAAGACATGATGCAGGTAAACAACATGAGTTTGGAGAAGTTGACAGTGCAAACAGAACTAATGACTTGAAAACATGACCCTCGGATGTCATCAAACTGGAACTGGCTATTACGATCATTGTTTTTCAGTTTCTGTTGCTCTCAGCAGGTGTCCTGGATCTGACCTCAAAACAATACAATGGGACAGTAGCCATCAGGTCACTCAAGCAGAAGAGGCTACACAGACTATTGTCAATTGTCTTGGAGAGTCGCCACCTCCAAACCTCCAAGACTAAGCAGCTTTTTCCCAAGACCGTTAAAAAGCCGATTATATGTGCAGTTTGTGGATGGCATTTTAGAAAAAGCCCAAGCGAGACCATATTGTAATGTCTAAAGGGAACACAAAGAAGTACTGTGGTGCTACTATAGTAAAGTGATGGTATCAGATGGCATGATTCTGAAAGGTCACCATTTTTAGGTTTAATAACATTTGCATGGAACTTCAAACAACAGTAACACTACTGTACTTTTTTTTTTTGTTTGTGGAAAAGTGTGAAAGGTGGATTTGGAAATGGATGCACAAATCAGACTCCCTGCAAAGCATTTAGCATTGCATTTTTGAAGTTGAAAGTTGACCTTCAACACATTTTTTGGTTAAACACTACCGTTTATCATTTTTAGGTTATAACGATTGTGACAAATCTAGTGTTGTGAACATCTCAGTCGCCTTTGCAGTCAATTTCCAAATTGAAGATAACAGCGAAGATGGGTCATGACCCAACAGTTGAAAATGGCTTCATAAGGTTCAGTTCTTGCTTTTTATTTTTGCCATGCTATAAGGAACTTCCTCTCCATCTCTCACCTCATGTGGTCCTGTAAATTTCTGTTGTGTTCGACTCTCCCCCACGGCCCTTCGACCTCAGAATAAAGCAGCCTTGGCCTTCCCATTCACCAATGGCTTCTAAGGGCCCCTGGACCCCCCTGCTCCTTCCTCGTCCCCTTCCTAAAGATCTCACCCAACCCCCAGCCCTCTAAAGGACCTCATTCATAGATCTACCACTATCCACGTGTGTCCCCGCAAGTGCTGAACGCTCACTCGGGGAAGCAACTGCTCCAAAACCCCCGTCTACATTCCCCTGAGATTCTAGCACGGGGCAGAACCTGTGTCTGGGATGACAAGGGACAACTGGGGATTGGGTAAAACCAAGGTCAATGAATCATGGATATTCCTGGAGTGGATCTTAGAAACTCTGCTCCCACAGTCCCCTTCTCACGTTCTGTCCTGCTCTCTATGGAGAATCAGGAAGACTCAGAAGCACTGCCGGCATACTAAACACTCTCTCTGCATCCCAGCTGGGGCCACGTGAGAGTCAGAGGAAGAAAAGACGACAAAAAATGAGGAAATGATAGATAAAGCCTGGGTATGAAGTCTCTGCAGTTAGACAAAGTGTTTGTCTGTTTGCATGAGAGTATTTTTTAGTGAATAAGTCGTGTTGATTGAATTAAACTGTGTGAAACTCGTAACAGCATGAAAGTACTTCAACAGATTAGAAAGTACTTGCAATTAAGTCACACGCTTTAAAGTTTGAGTTTCCTCAACTTTACCTCAAATATTTAAAACTGAAAACTATAATCGGAAAGGGGAAAACTTTTCTTTAAAATTTTGATTTCGTTAACTTTGAAAAAGTATTGTAATTTTATTATTATTAAAGAATAATAATAATAATAAATTAATTATAATTTGAATGAGTAATTAATTTTAAACAAGAAAAAAATATTTATTGTTATAATAATTTATTATGAATTATTATAAATAAATTAAGCATTATGAAGGTCTTTCTACATCATTTACTGAAAAACAAGAGGCTAGTTACATGACTTACTAAAATTTACATGAAAAAAAGTTTCATGACTATTACTTCATACTATACTATATATATATATATACACACACACACACACATTACTATACTATAGGCTACAGTAGGGCCCTATGATTTCCGCGAACACTGCACAACAAACGACACACGACAATGTTGAAAATCGGACCCACCCGAAAAAGAGTCGCACGAGTCAGAATTCTGCTCAAAAGCGAATGAAAATCGCACAGTGTATGCCCGGCTAGTGTCATATCACATACACAGAACTGTAAAGGTACGTAAACCCATCGAAATAAAAGTCCGGTTTAATTTAAAGACAAGTGTTTGCCAGAAATGTTCAGCAGAATGTACATAGCCTACTACTAAAAAAAAAAAAAAATTAATATAATGATAAGGTTTAATCACACAACATTTTTTTCCCCCAGTTATATTTTAATAGTAAATCCCCTTTGTTTACCAAAAAATAAAGTTTGCTTAATTTTCAATAATTAAAAGATAAATTAAATGAATGTTTTTAACTTCATTTGATAACAAGAAAAATGCAAATACACAACAGAATTTCCAGAGGGAGAAACATTTCATAAGGCTATTTAATAAAGAGACATTTAATAAATTAAGTTGGTTTTATGCATTTAAATAATTATACATGCTAAAACATAGAATAAGGTAACAATAACAACATATGGTGAATAAAAAATAAAACTGATGTGAAAGAATTGGTGTAAAAATGTATAAGTTTTATTATTTTAATTAATTAGACATGCTTTTTGATTAAAACAACTTAATTAAACCATGAAAAAGGAGTAGAGAAAAATTTAAACTGAAAAAAATTTAATCCAGAAAAATGTAAACAGAAAAAACGGAATTTGGGAAAAAAAATAAACTGATTTCATAGGGCCCTACAATAGGCCTATCTATAGACTACAGACTAATAAAAAAAAAATCTTAACTTTTAACTTTATAATAAAAATTTGTTATGAAAAATATTTTAATCATTCTTCATAATGATGATTAAAATTAAATATTCTTCATAACAAAAAATAGTTGGTGATCTGATTACTGTGATATTTAATTTAATTTTTTTGGTGAACTATTAACTCTGTAAAATGAATGTAAGGATGTTAAACATCATTAAACTCACAAATTAGCACGTTAGCATTCACAGAGAGCTACATACTGATGTATGCCATGTATGTAGCGGTGGGGCTGGGTAAAGGCCATTTGTGTTGGCACAAAATTCCTCTGGGCACGGGTTCAAAGCAGCTGCTTTTACAGGACCTGTGACTGCTTTAGAGCTTTTACTTCATTCATTCAGAATAAAACACAGATAAATGAAGTGAAGCGAGGAATGCGAAACCGCAGCTATGACGTGATGGGAAACTTGAAGGCTGAAACTTAAGATTAAGTTAAAAAAGACTCTATAGGCCATAGTCAGAAAAGATTAAAAAAAGAAAACTCACCATTTCCTTGGTACATTAAACAGAGACCTCAAGGACATACAGTTCAGCGCTGAGAAGTGTGATGAAAGGCTGAGCCACACCATAGACTCACCGAAGGAAATGCAACATGCCACCAAAGAGAACAGACTTCACATGAGCCGAGAAAGAGAAGAAACTTCCACATACGGGCTAAACAATAAGGATTTTCTTTGCTGGACCAGTTTCAGAACAGTAGTTCAGATCTGTAATAGCCCTGCCAACATTTAAAAATTGTTTTCTTGACCAAAACAACTAAAAAAATAACTAGTTTTCTACTTTGGACTAGTAGTCTGCAACAACAGCTACAAATTAATTAACATGATTAATGAAAAAACATGATTTAATTTATTTCACGGATGCATTAAATTGATCAAAAGTGAAAGTAAATACATTAAATGATGTGCATTAAACAATGGATCCCTATCTTTCGAGCACAATCTTAGGTAGTAACAATGCAGCACTGGTCTGATAACCACCAGCTACAAAATTCTCTCACACAACTTCCTTCTTAAAGACTAGAATATAACAGTGTGAATGATGTCTTATCCCTAAAAATAATCTGTGAGATTCAGTGAGATAATCAAAAGAGTTGCAAGAATGAGAGCAAACAGTCTTTGAGAAATGTGGTCTGACAGGGCAGAATGACTCTAGTGGTTAACTCTGAGTCGTTTGTCCTGGGGCATCAGTACCAAGGGCCATCAGAGCTCATATCGAAGCCTGGGAAAGAGGTCAGTGCCACAGCTGCGCCTGCTCAGGATCAGGCCATGAAATATGTAATACCGCAAACCCAGCTAAAAGATCTTTGACCAACAATCTATATTTGAAAACCAGTACTGTACTATTTGCTAATGACAAACAGCAAAAGAGATTTCATCTTGATAGTTCTTAATAATTACTGCTGATATTATCTGTGAAAATTAATAATGAAGCATAGACTTTAATTGAAACTGAACCTGCCAACAAGAGCACTTTTGGTAGCCTTAAAATACTACTTAATTGACACTTTATTGTAAGCAAGACAATGAGAAAATGAGACAGGTATTTTGCACTTTTTAGTTAAGTGCTTCAACATTGTCGCAGAAACTAAATAAACGGTTTTCAAATGTTGAAATTCTTAGTAAAAACTGCATAATCATATCATACTTTAAAATCAGCTCTTGAATTTATTTTTGTTTTTATTTATTTTTTCACCCAGATTTACTACAACTTTAATATTCAGTCTTTGTTATTTATAGTCATGCAGCAGTGTTTGCTCTTAAAATTGCACAGGTTATAGTACATTACAGAAAGTTTGATGTAAATCTGTGATTCTGCAGTACGTCTTAAACATCATAAACTGAGCACCATTTTAAACTTTGACTTCACTTTGTTCCTTTGTCTCATTTTTTAAGATCTAACAAGTCAATCTATCAGACACCGAACTAAGGTGAGAAGTGAGAACTATTTAAAACAGAATCACGGCATAGAACGAAGACAAAAGAAATACAAATCTACCAATCTGCGACATCAGTGTCACATTTTCAAAATGCACAAGAACTGAAGCGGAGATGATTATGTCACTCAAATCCCTGCAAGTCGCTCCTTTTGATGATTCAGGATAACTGTAGGGCTGCTACAGGGCTCAATATTTAATGTGAATGAAATATTAGTTCTCTATTTTAAAACATCCAGAAGCTTAAAGGAACAGTTAAAATAAATTAATAAAATAAACAAATTCTGTTAATCAAATTCAGACTTGGTTGAAACACGACAGAAGATGTTTAGCAGAATATCCACACTGCTCTTTTCCATACAATTAAAGCAACTACATGGGAACATTTTCAGCGAATAAGGAGTTTGGTTTATTCCTCACACAAAAGAGCCTTTCACACCACATGAACCTTTTCATTGTACCAGAACTAATTGTGAAACTACCCACTTTTGGGCTATTTTTTGGGCTAATTTTAACTTTGTTGAATGCCGCGCACAAATGACATCATTGTCGACCAGCATATGTCTCATCCTAGTTAACACGGTCGGTGCGAATGCAACCCTTTCAATGATACTGGAAAATTGTTTGCGCAAAATCTTCCCAGTACTTCAGTACTGTACATTTACTTCTGGAACTAAAGCAGTGCGCAAAGCTATTGTATGACTTCAAAAGTCTTGGAATATAAAATATCGGTGGTATGGACTTGCTTTTAGTACTCCATGGTCATGTTTTATTCTTTTTTACCGGTCACTATTTGAGTTTCCATTAAAATCTTTCTTGCAGGAAAATGCTTAGTGTATCAAAATGTCTACTGATTTAGCGATTTAAGCACTGTTCTAGATGTTCAAGCGTGGTTTAATCTATTCTGACTGCATACACAGTGAAATGGCCCAGTGAATAAATTGAAAAACACCTTACACAAAGCTTTGACAAAAAGGATAACAATCAGATGACTTCATTACACACCATCTTATCGTTAAAAAAAATCAATCGGATGGAAACACGTTTTAATTTTTGTTAATAACAGAACAGCATAAAAAGTGGATGGAAACTTAGCTAGTACTTTTGTTGTGAACATCATCCTCCACTACAACAGCAAACTGTAAGTGAATCATTAAAATCACATATATGAATCCAAGTGATGCAGCTGAACAACACAGAAAAAGAGCATGCACTCGATGGATGCCCAACCTTCATACAAGAAGAAAAGAGCAGTCGGAGGAAGTGTCTGAGAGACACACGACTCGAGCGGTAAACAGGAAACAGATGAGATAATGATGAAAATGAAGATTGGCAGGCATTATACAGGCCTACCCTTTCTCTCTGCACTCTCTCTTCAATATACGGGAGATCTTTATGTAATTGCAGCAGCCCAAGTGGCAGCGAGTGATGGAGGCGCAGGTTGCATAACACAGCTGTCTCTCATGCAAACAGCATGTTCTTTGAGGTTATGAGCATGTACTCTATTCATGTCTCCGTGCGGGGCTGTATTTGCATATTGATAGGCTCCTTTTAATTTCCATCCTTGCTTTATGGTTCCAAACGGGGCTATTGCTTTTTACAGATAAGACCAAAGAGAATATACATCTGCAGAGAGACAAACATCACTAACAGCGGTGACAGGTCATCAATGAGATTAACAGTTAAAAGGACAGTTCACCCAAAAATGCTAATTAATTCTAGACCTGTATTGTATGGTAAAAAAATTCTCAACATAACAAAATATGTTACTTTGTTTTTCAAAGAAGAAAATGAGGGGTGTTTAAATTATAACATTTTAATTTTAAGTGTGAATTCTCCCATTTTTAAAAAAAAAAATTTACATTCTGTTATTATTTAATATTTATTTGTTCCGAAAAAAAAAAAAGGGTGTTTTTTTTTTTTTTTCATTGGAGCATAAAAGAAAATGTTATGGAGAATATTCACACTTTCATAATGATCAAGCTCCAAAAACACTAAGAAAGCGGTCCATATGACTCAAACAAAATATTGCAAAGCTTTTCTCATCATGGAAAAAAAGTTGGATAAAGGCTTCTACGCTTCTAACGTAAGAATATATAATTTTTGAGTGAACTATTCCTTTAAGCTTGAACTGGTAACCTTAATTTAATATACAAGCTTTAGTCTATTATATAAAGTAAATGCATTCTGGAATACAGCCTGTATTCATTATTAATGAGAAAACTGCCGGGTCTTCAAGATAGCCCACATGAGGGCTGTGCCAAGCTCTATTTAGACATTTATCATCGAGGAGGAACTTTAGACCTCATTAGAGTCTAACTGAATTGATTTCTACTGCACACGCTGGCCAACGATTGCCAGTGTCAAGAAAATCCCGTCAACAGTCACAAGAATGAAAAAGAACAGCCTTCTGACTCCCAAATATCCACTGTAAATCTTCCAGACAGGAGTGTCCACAGACACACTGCCAAGTTCCTACACATGCTCTCCACCAAACCAGGATGCTGTGGCGGTAATTAAACACCTTGATCGCCTAGTGCTTCATCACACCCAGCGTCTCTCTCGCTCAAGTCATGGGTTTTCACAGTATGTTGTTCTGAAGTCTGACGAAGTCCACACAGAACACAATCTTAACAATGCACTGATCTCAAATCAACATGAAGGAGAACTTACATCTACAGACTTAAAACTAAGACGGCTACTTGAATGAACAGTGCACACTAAAAATAAAAATTACCATAATTTGCTCCTTGTGTCTGTCTGCCTGTAATACTTTCCCTCCTTCCGTCAAAATTGATTGTTCACACAAAAAAGAAAATGTGCTGCACATTTACTCACCCTGAGTCCATTCAAGATGTTAATGAGTTTGTTTCTTCATCAGAATAATATATTTAGAGAAATGTAACATTACATCACTCGCTCACCAAGATCATGAGTGCTGACAAAATGAGGGTCCAAACAGCTGATAAAAACATCACTGTATGTTTAAAACTGTTATGGACTGCTTTTGATTGTAAACATTGCTGTGTCTGTGCATATTTCTCTATTCTTTCCACTGAAGAACATTGTATTTTTGCTGGAAGCAGCAATGATTTAAAATTTAAAAACGTCTTAAGGAGTTTGTTTATTACAAAAACAAAGCTTCGTAGGGCATTAACTGATTGACTGGAGTTGTGGGGATCACTTGTGAATTATAGTGATGTTTTTATCAGCTGTTTGGACCTACATTCTAACGGCACCCATTCACCACAGGGGATCCACTGGTGAGCAGGTAAATTAATGCTGAATCCATCCAATATCTGTTCAAATGAAGAAACAAACTCATCGCCTGAAGGTCATTGACTGATCTACTCCTTTAAATTTTAGCCTGAATTAAAATTACATTTTAATATTTAGTTAAACAATAGTCTGTTCCACATATAAACCTGTCATTTGACTTTATAAAGCTTGTAAAAAATAGCACACAAATTATATGGAATATATTCTACTCCTTTTGGTGTTCCATGACAGAAAGAAAGTCTTACTGGTTTCGAAAAACATGAAGGAGAGTGTAAACAATGACAACATTTTCATTTTTGGATGAACTGTCTGTTTAAGCAAATAGATTTAGGCAACAGACGAAACTCTGCAGCTAAACGACACCACAAACAAATTTGGTTGGTTGGTGGTTTAATTAATGCAATCATCTCATCTCATCTCTTAACATGCTGAAATAATAACATTTCCCTTGTCGCAACTCTTCGTGGTGATTTATAATGAACTTCAGCTCCACGTCACTGCATTTCAACCGATGACTGGTCTTAGTCAATGTTGACAGAGTAAGCATGAACACAGACCAGTTCTTTCCCAAGAAGTCGAGCCATATGCATGAACAAAGTAAGCATGTTTGTCAGTCAGTTAGTCTCTAGAAGAACCGGCAGGCCCACTGCATTTAAACCAACAGTAATCAGATCACCAACATTAGATGACTCAAAGACCTTCCGTAGACTGTCTAAACGCCTGCTTCCTGCCACCTGAAATACTCACAAGGAGACAAGGAGTTTCAGAGCATGTCTTTGTTTGATAAGAATGAGAAATAATGACGCAAGCGCAACAAAAGAAGATGCATATGGCTGTCAACTGAAATGGATATTGATGATGAGCACATCACAATGGCAGATAAATTAAATTATACCCTGAAGAGGAGCTGTACTCCCAGTGGAATAGTGCTGGGTGGGTGGGAATGTGGGGAGGGGCTCAAACCCCCATACAAAAACAACAACAACAAAAAACAGCGAAACTAGCGAACCCCTTTCTGCCAACATGAGATAAGGGACAATAGCAGTTTGTCAAATACTGTGTGTTGCTGAGGCTGATCTTGTAACTAATGGCAACAACAGCATCAATACAACCAACTCAATCAGTTGGAGGAAAGTGGAGCCAGTTGAAATGGTCTGCTGTGGAAAACCAATGAATACTGAGGCTCACTGTGAAGGGTTCAATACAGAAATAAAACTTACCACCATCCCTATCTCCAGCTTAGGCGGGAGGGACCAGCAGGGCTCCGTGTTTGGATCAGGATGCGTTTCCAAAGTTCTTTCCCACATCAACGCTTCTCCTTACATCCTGGTTTTATTTTGCAATTGTGTTTTAATAATCTGGGTCGTGCAGAGGCACCACCAGACGCCAAATACTTAGTGCCGTTATAGAGGAGAACCCCCAATAAGAGCAAAAATAGGAAGGAGGAGGAGGAAGAAAGATCCAGCGCGCCCTTAAGCAACTCCAAAAATCCCGCTGAGATACATACTGTCACCAGTGTGACATCCGAAAACACTTCACTCAGAGAAGAGACTCAAATCAAGCTGATTTCCCGCAACAGCGGAATTATCCCAGCACGTTCTCCCGCCCATCTCGTCTGCTCTGCTGCTCGGGAGAACTGAGGGGTTCTTCGCCTCTCTCAAAACAACTTGCGGGGGACTCACTTTACATCGACGCGGTCGAGGGCACTTTTTACCCGATATATCGATGCGTTTCAAAATACTTAGAACTTATTATACGTATCTACTTCAATTTGAGGTGTTAGGAGCGCTGTTCGCTGTGTAAAATCATACTTTCTGAAAGATAACTAAGCTGTTTCCCCCTATTTTTCAGAATGGAGTGTTCCACGGAGGTGGCCCGTTGGACAAAAGGAAGCCTGTAGCGCGCCGCTGATGATCAGTGGGTGGAGGCGAGCAATCGTCATCCAGTAGAATTAGGAAGAATTTAAACTGAATATGAATTTTAGAATTATGAGACCGTAATTTTTTAAAAAAAAAAATTTTTGATGGTTTATGTTAAGACTGGGTTTATTTTGGCATGTAAAATAATAGTAGTATAATACTACCACTGTATTCTTTTAAGTGGCTTGCTAGTTTTTAAGTAGTAAGTTACCATAAAATACCATAGTACATAAATATGGCAGTTAGTCACTACTATATGGCATGTATCAAAAATACCCAAAAATATCTTGGCATTCTTTAATGTACTTAAGAGTATCTTAGTACATAAATGGTAATCAAACAAAATATATTAGGGTACATATGGGAACAAAGTTTCCATATATTTTTATAGTCAGTAAGGTGCATCTCAAAGTACAATAGTATTCCATGGTATTTCAAGGTACTGCTAACAAGACCTAACATGCACTATAGTATTCTTTAAATTATCTCAGGGTTCCTGGGATATACTGTGGTACATGAATATGGTAACTACACAACCAAATATTAAAGTTAACAGACTGACAATGAAATTGTCTTTTATAAACGAAAGCATGAACAGAGACGGTAAACACAGAGCAAGGGTATTTTTAAACAGGCTCCTCAAAACATTTAGATATCATTAAACTTCAAATAAAGAGCTGTCCTAATTTTGATTAAGAATTCAAAACTCACATGTGGCTCTGCGGTGCATTCTCTCTTGGCGTTGTGATGCGTGTATATTCTCAGTTGTTTGTCAGACAGGTTGATGCATGAGCCATTTCTGCTTTTTCACACTAGCATTAGGAAATGAGTCTTTTAGAGACACATGCAAGTGGGCGTGTGTGGTTAGGAGAAAAATCATTTAGTTAGCTACCACCAGTAACTATGAGAGCTTTTCCCAAATAATTATAAATGGTATTTTTATCATTGTGGGTTTACATTCACGTTCTGTATTATTAATATTTGCAAGAGATTCTAAAAAATATATATAATACCATTCATGGCAAAATAACTTTATGAAGCCACCTGGTGGTTGTCTTTAGAATAATCAGTTGAGGAAGTCAATGTTTTAAATTGAAAGGAGTTAAAACAGATACAAATTTAGACTAAAGGAATCCTCAGTTTATTGAAAAGATTTGCCTTTTTACACATATTACTTAAAACATCCAGATTATACAGTAACAAATTTAACTGCCTTCCTGAACTTTAAAGTTCGCTGCTGAAACATTTGAATAAAAAAAAAAAAATTGAGGAAGAAAACAAAACCAACTTTTTCAACATCCAAACCAGTTTCATTACCACACTTGGTGTTTAAAAAAAATCTCTTGACAAGTGAAAGAATTTGCATGATTTTATAGCATGCAGTGAGAGGGAGAGGTCTGTGTGTAATAATACACATGGAAATAAATGTAGACTGATTAGTAATAAGGGCCATTTAAGAAGCTGATGCTTGTTTATTTGCAACTATTGCAGGAGTGTGAGTGACTCCTGCTCTGTTATGTAGGTGTTGGGTGACACACACAGATAAAGTCCACAGTTTCAGAACAGATTAATTATCTAAGTCCCAACTTCTTTTTCTCCTTCTGTTTCTTACGCACGACCTCCAGATTGCGATCTTTCCATGAACTCTTTCTCAGTTTGATGGGTCTGCTGCCCACATACCTCCCTAAAATCAAAGACAAATGTGTTAAGAGCACGAGGACCGTAATATATATATATATCATTTTGATACAGTATCATCTCATAACGAAGCAAATTTTCACCAAAATTTAGACAAATACATATAAATAAAAAAACACTGACATTCAAAAGTTTGTAAGTTTATTATTATTCTATTTGAATAATTTTTTTAAAATGTAATTTATTCCTGTGATGCAAATCTGAATTTTTAGCAGTCATTATTCCTCAGTATTACATTATCTTTAAGAAATCATTCTAATATTCTGATTTGGTTCATAACTTTAAGACATTTTTATCATTATCAATGTTGAAAACAATTTTGCTGCTTAATATTTTTGTGGAAATATTTTGTTCTTTTAGGGTTCTTTGATCAGCACTAAATTCAAAAGAACAGCGTTTATTTGGAATAGAAATAGTTTGTAACATTAGTAATGACTTTACTGACACATCCATTTAATTCATCTCTGCTGAATAAAAGTATTTAAAATATAAAATGAAAAAAAAAAAAAAAAAACAACATGTACCGTATTTTTCAGACTATAAGTCACACATGAGTATAAGTCGCATCAGTCCAAAAATCCACCATGATGAGAAAAAAAAACATAAGTCGCACTTGGACTATAAGTCGCATTCATTTAGAACCAAGAACCAAGAGAAAACATTACCGTCTACAGCCGCGAGAGGGCGCTCTATGCTGCTCAATGTAGACCGCCCTCTCGTGGCTGTAGACGGTAATGTTTTCTCTTGGTTCATTTCTCTCGGTTCATGTCAAATTAGTTTTGGTAAATAAGTCGCACCTGACTATAAGTCGCAAGACCAGCCAAACTATGAAAAAAAGTGCAACTTATAGTCAGGAAAATACGGTATATGCTAATTTAATGAACTGTATGTAATTTAATGAACACCCATTTATTATTATCCTCATTAACTCACCGTTCATTTCTCTCATGGCGCGCACATAATCATTGGGATCTTTAAAGCTCACAAAGCCGTAACCCTTTGTTTTCCCTGTGCGTTTGTCTCGAACAACCTTTGCCTTCAGGAAGGATGGATAACGGCTAAATGATCTCGCCAGAATGTCATCATTCACCTCATTCCCCAGATCACCACAAAATATCCGGAAATCATCTAGGAAACCAAGAACAGTGATGATTTCAGTTGTATATGTGCTTGCATCCTTTATAAAAGTAAATTTTTTACAAAATTTTCTAAAGGTCCACAAACCTGTATCCCACTCTAATAGACTGGTGTCCTCCCATGAGACCCCAGCTGCTACCCGGATGCATTTCTTCATCTTTTCCTGTTTCCCTCTCTTCCTATCTTCTGTGCTAGTATCAGCAGGCTATTCACATGCGAATAAGAAATAATTAGAACAAAATTCATATCAAGAATTCCTATAAAGTGCTTTCATTTTTAAATGAACTTTCTTTATCTAGTGGTGTAACTGTTAAATAAAACTATTAATGTGTGTTTTCATTAATAAGGCTGAAATAAAATAACATAATATATATGGTCAAAGAATTAAATGAAAATTTCAAATGCTACTTTGGCAACTAACTGTAATAAACAAGTCTGAATTTGAGGTCAAATGCTAAACTATTAAAACTAAAATGAATTAAAGCTAAATATAAATACTAGGGCTGTCAAAAATAGCGCGTTAACGGCGTTAATTAGTTGTTTGTCGTTAATTACGTCAAATTTTTTAACGCGTTTCACGCATGTGCAGTGTGACAAATGATTCAGGTCAGGAAAGTCTCGTCGATCTCTGAATTCTCAAGATAGTAAAAAACAGCGGCGAGCGCCGCGACGAAAACACAGAAGTTACTCTCAAATACATTCATGCCAAGCTCGATAAACAGAGACGACATTGGTAGTTGATACACTGGAGCTTCTTCCTGTTATAGCGATCTGTGTTTCACACTGCATATGCGCAGAACGCATACATGCAATGCAGCAAAAATTACAGCGGTTTGGAAAAGCATATGCATTTTTACTTGGTTTTACTGGCACTTGAAGCCTTCAGAACGTGAAGATATTGATCCTAAAGTATTGTGGCAGAGCAAATGAACACCTCCCAAAAACAAAAGTGCCCAGAGTGCAGAGGGCGCATGTTTGTGTTTTTGAGTTTCTCTATGCATAATTTCATAGATATGTGGCTATATTTAACCACTGGTTCACATACAACTCTTACACTATCTGTAATTAAATGGCATGGTTTGATATAGTGCTCAGGTAAATTTGATTAAGTAAATGTTAAACTTTTGAAATTCAGAAAAAAAAAGAACCACATATAGATGAATCAATACATCAAAATTATGTATCTGTGTCCTTTTATCTATCTTTTGGTATGCATTTCAGGTGTAATTGCAAATAGTGATTAATCCTGATTAATCCACTGAAAATTCTGATTAATTTGATTAAAAATTTTAATCATTTGACAGCCCTAATAAATACTTAAATTAAAATGTAAAAAAAAATTCAAGTTAAATATAAATACTTAAATTAAAATGTAAAAAAAAAAAAAAAAACTTAATCACTTTAATCAGACTGAATAAGCTTTTTTTTGCACTACAATCTTTTTATCCGCATTGTTTGTACACTTCAATGGCTTGCACTCTATATGCCATGTGTTGCTTTATTTAACTATTTTTTTAAATGCCCTTTTGTATACTGTATTGTATTGTTTTATTTTATATTTGATCTAGATCTTTAGGCTTTACTGTCAGTGTAAACTGTATGCACCATGGATCTGAGAGTAACACAATTTAAATTCTCTGTATGTATGTACTGTACATGTGGAAAAATTGACGATAAAAGCAGACTTCAATTGACTTGACTTATAACATATAACAATATATCTTAAAATAAGATTCAAATTGCATGTTGAAATTGTATTAAACCTCCATATGTGTAGGCTCAGGCTCCGGCTTGCTCGGCCCGATCACGCTGTCATCGGGTACCGCCTCCTTCTTTGACTCCAGCAGCCCAGCTGCCATGACTGTGGCCTGCTGCTCCGCCACCAATGCTAACAACTCCTCCTGAGAAAAAAGATGGAGACAAAAGATTTAGATGATCAAGAACACATTATAATGGAAACACAAGACGCTAAAGGGGTCATGCACTGAGAAATCAAATTTCCCTTGATGTTTTGACATGTAAGAGGTCACTGAACTATAATAACAACATAAATGAAGTTTCAACTCAAAACTTCCTTCTTAGTGCAAAAACACTTATTGAAACCAAGATCCAGAAAACTACTTGTTTCAGATTTGATCACATTATGACATCATAGTGTGATGAAAGCCTGTTTCTGCAGAACCAGATCAATGCCCACTTCTACATCACCACGTCTTTGGCCCTGCCCAGTGAAGCATCAGTAAGATGAGAAGGAGAGAAGAGCAATACAGGATCAATGGACTAAAAATAATATTACCTTCCAAAGGATCCTCCTAGGAAAGTGCTTATTTATTTTCCACTACGTGGATGTCTCAGTAGAGCATTATTTGTTTGTTTGGTACATTTTACTGTGGATTCTAAGGTAAATCAGTCACTGTTTTGGTGCAGCTTTTGCAAACAGACTATTAATGTAAGACATGCACTTGACGGTAATATCACAACATCTAAGTAACCATATTAATTCTACTGCCTAATCTGCAATCAGTGTTAAGTCAGATGTTCTTGGTCTCAAAATAATTTATTAATGTTTATGAATCAGTAAATCGAGCCAGTGACTTCTCTTAGTAGCGTGAAAATAATCAGTTATTTAAATTGTGATTAAATTATATACAGAAAGTGATCAAAGAATGCTTCGTTTATAATTACTGGAGATGTCAATCACACAGCACGAATTTATATAAATTATATAATTATATAAATAAAATTATGACCATTTGTTATGTAAAAATCATAATTAAGACTTTAAATGCACCTCAGGAAACATTATCAAATAATAAAAAAATGCAGTTCAAGACCCCTTTAAAATTTGGCAGACACACACACAATAGTATGTGTTATTTTTATTCATGTATTTTTAATATATATATATATATATATATATATATATATATATATATATATATATATATATATATATATATATATATATATATATCAATGGAAATACATTGATACTTTACCATGCGTGCTTGTTTCTGGCTCTTGAGGTCAGCTCTCTTAGGCGCAGGAGGTGCTGTGTAAACAGTGGGAGCCGCCTGTATAACACTGGGACTGATCTTCGGAGGCTCTTGAGCCATGGGCCGCGGTGGTGCCGAATTCATAGGGTTCATGCTTCCAACCTGCTAATATTGAAAAAAACATTTGAGATAAAGATTTTACAGATTTTACAGTACAAGGCAACATTGAAATGATCTCAATACTTTGACAGCTGACAACAACTCAGAAAATACCCACTGGAGGCATGGGTCCCATGGGCGGTCCAACTGGAGCCATCGGGGGCTGAGGGGGTCCTGACATACGAGGAGCCATCATCATGGGTGGAGGAGGTGGAGGTCTGGGAAGAGGAGGTGCTATCATGCCTTGAGGAGGTGGACCACGCATCATTGGCATTCTCTGACCTCCTGGGGGATGCATAAAAAATATGCATAATAATGTTTTAGGCTCTATAATATGTAAAATGTATTTGAAAAATACTGAAGAAATAATTTAAATAACCTATAAAATAACTATTTTATGTATGCATTTATATCATATATAAATGCACACATAAAATAGTTATTTTAATTATTTATTTCGTAATATATATATATATATATATATATATATATATATATATATATATATTTTTTTTTTTTTTTTTTAATTCCTTAACATAAATACAAGAGCAGAATGCACCATAGAATTACAGTTACCACTGACTTATTTATATATAGGTGCCCATGTAACCATTAACACATAATGAACAAAAGTTTTAAAGAATAATTGTGAATTAATCTGATTACCTGGTCGCTGTAAGACGTGCGGAACAAATGCTGGACGCATCATTGGAGGAGGTGGTACTGCCGGTATAGCTACAGATAAATATCAGATGATTTTCAACTGATTTCTATTTAGAATTTTGTCTTAAAGTGTGATAAAAGTATTTATATAGATTTACCAGGACCAACAAATGTGGGTGGCGGACCAACAAAAGTGGCAGCTCTCGCCTCCAAGCTCTGCTGAACCTACAAAAACAGAAAATAAAAATAAAATCAAGAACAAGCTTGTAAAATAAGGAGCTGATGAATGCTTTAAGCTAAATATGTGTGTGTGTGTATATATATATATATATATATATATATATATATATATATATATATATATATATATATATATATATATATTTATATATTTTTTTTTTTTTTTTACTGGATCTTAGGATTTTGTGATTCTAGGGAGAAAAATCATCTCTCTTTAAAATGTATTTTCAATATTTATTTATTTTATTTAAAATATATATATTATATTATATATTTATTTCAAAGAGAATGCTAAATAAAAGCATTTTCACTTATAGTCTTAAATATTTGCATCCCAGCTTATAAAAATATATAACATTAAATGCTAGGAATATATGTATATATATATATATATATATATATATATATATATATATATATATAGAGAGAGAGAGAGAGAGAGAGAGAGAGAGAGAGTTAAAAATAATACCTGTCTGTAGGTGTTTGTACCAATGATGGGCCTGACCATGGGTACACCTGGCATTGCCAGAGCGACTGGCACAGCTTCAACCACTGTAGGTGCCACAGGTCCTCCCAAAACCTCCTGCTCGAACCTACAGGAAATTCAACAACATCAGCGTGCATACAGTAAGAAGCATCCTATTCTACACACTCCAAACACTACAACACTGCACTTAAGGCAATATTATGGTGCAAATAAACCGCTGGAATTGAACAGAAGTGAAATTTTAAGGACTCACAGCGCCATCTCTGCCTCCATCTCCTTCAGGCGGTCCTCTCCGGATTTTAACGCCATACTGAGTCTTCTGCAAAAAATAAAAATAAACAAAAAACAAGCAAATAAATTTATGGCTGTTCCCCAAATCAAATCAAATCAAATCACAGCCAGCAAGCTGCAACTTGTATGCCATAAAAAAATGCTGCACACTCCTATGATGCTTAAAAAGACGCAAACCCATGCATGCTGCATGCCCTTGAAATACAGCTCACTAAGTTTTGAGACTCAACCAATCGATCTAACGTTACAGTACAGAAAATAAATAAGAACCGAGTTCTGGAAGCATAAATAAAACAAAGAGATTCCGTCTGTGTTAAACTCATCTTAAATGTCTAGTTTACACTGATAAATACTGTCTGGATCGATTAATTATTAGTAAACAATCGAGAAATAATGTTCAGATGCCACATGATTCTGTTTTAAAGCTCCAGACTGAATTAAACTTTATTTAACGCCCCGCTACAGTCAGCTAGCTTTAAATAAATATATACTCGCCGTGAAGTGTGTCCCCTTGAAGAAATTCAAGCAAATATGTGGGATTAAAATAAGAAGACAGACGAACGTAAGAGGATCATTTGTTTTCCTCAACGTTATCGCTTGTCTAAGCGCGGAAGAAATACGTCACGAGTCTTTGGTCCTTCTTCAGCCATGGCGCAGGAAAATGAGATCATGTTTTAGGTCTCTGGTTGGTTGGTATCACTCTATTCACTTCGTAAAAATAAAAAATTAAAATGAAAATAAATTGAAAAAAAAAATCCTCCGACCCACTATTAGTAAATTTGCATTGTCGAAAATTATTATAATAATTATTATTATTATTTAGACCGGACGACAAAGTAGGCATATTATTATTATTATTATTATTATTATTATTATTATTATTATTATTATTATTATTATTATTATGTTAAAATGGGGATTTCCAGGCCTGGAAAAGTAAATAAAAATTAATAACATCTGAAAAGTTTTTTTTTATAATGTAATGTTTTTTTTATATATATACATACATAATCGGCTATAAATTACACATTTTGAGTGTGATCAATGTAAAATGAAAACTGATCCGTCATTTTGCTTTATCACTAGGTTTTTTTTTTCTATTTGTTTTTCACTGTGTGAGTTTTTTGAACAAAAATAAAACTGATTAGATGGATTCGTCCTCTTCTTGGCAAAATAAATGTTTTATTTTTGCCTTGACAGTAGGGAGCGCTATTGGCAAGCAATGCTGCATGACTTTGAGCCTGAACTCCACAGAAACAGTACATTGCTGTCACAAAACACTACACCCTGAAGCAGTCATTACATTCATTTATTACAGCCATATTTTAAGAGATGTACAGTAATTCCATGTTAATCGTACATACATCTATTTTCCCCCTTTCAAAGAGAAAATCTTCAATGGAGACTGTAGAGGGAACTTTCTCTCAATGAGCTCATTTACATGCACGTGCTTAAACCGATTACGCTTAATAAACCGAGAAAGCACTTGTTAATGTAAACGGGGTAACCCGTTTTCTTTTATCGGAGCGAGGTCATAAACGGCGTTAGTCTAAACTGGTCTCAACAGGTAGTTTTTTGCCTCGTACTCCAATTTCGCACGGCATGTAAACGCAAGAAAACTGGTTATTTTAATAAGCTGATATTTGTGAGTTATCATCTTACTGGTGTCCTTAACTTTCACTGATGTCCATCACTTAGCTAATACATTCTTACATCATCTCACATCGGCTGTCATCTCCTTTTGTTCCTGTTTAAGATCCTGTTTTAAGAGTTAAAAATAATCAGTTTCACTTAATAAACATTATGGACATATCTGCTCGCCAAGCTTTAAATCATACCAAATATATCAATCAAATATATATATATATATATATATATATATATATATATATATATATATATATATATATATATATATATATATATATATATATATATATATATATTTGTTATTAATCAAACATAAAATAAAGGAATTAAATTACGAGCACAGATTTAGGGAAGTGTTCTACCATGGAACAAGGATGTCCGTTTACTGATGCAAGCATGAAATATATTAGACCTGTTGTGTAGTAAGACTGGAACTTACTGATGTGTCTAATGTAACGAGTGTTTTCTTCTTAGACAACACTGCTAAAGGGATAAAACATGTTTTACATCAGCACATTATTGCCGATGCTACTATCAGGTGAGTATTTGTATTTGAATATTTTAGTTGTAGATGATGTTATTGACTAAACAGATTGATTAAATCAGTGGTTTTATATATATATATATATATATATATATATATATATATATATATATATATATATATACATATATATATATATATATATATATATATATATATATATATATATATATATATATATATATAATATTAATAGTTAAATAATACAAACGAAAAAAATAAATTATTATAAATAATAAAAATAAACTAATTAAATTCCATAAATCCAGGCATTCAAATAACTGAATTTATTTCAGGGTTGACATGACCAAAGAATTTATATGATATTTCCGGTTGTTTATAATTTTCGGATGAAGTGTTCTGCTCAATAAGATATTTCAGAGCTTGGCATACAAAAAAAAAAAAAAGGACTAATTCTAACATTTCCATGACTATTCCATCCCTGTGGAAATCACACTTTTAAAATTACAATGGATATTATAGTTGTTGGTAGAAAAAAAATTAAAATAAGAAAAAATTATATATTTTAGCTGATTTAGAAAATTGTTTTATTCAATTTTAAATAATTTTAAGCAATTTATGGCCTTTGTAAGTGGGCTGATGCTCCATATATTTCCCCTGGTTGAGAACAACGGGACTAAAGAGTTTGATACATTTTGGTCATATCCAGTTATTTGTAGTTTATTAGAATCTTTATTTTAATTCTAGACTCCATAAAAGTGATTGTTGGTGAAGAACAAGGAGTAATGGTGACTAACTGAAAACATTAACAAACATTTTTTGTGTGTGTTTAGCTGCTGTGGCTTCATTGTCAGTTTCATACCACTCTAAAAGCATATGTGTATTGGAAAGATCATCTGTGGATTTCAGCTGCACCTTTGATTATCCACTTTATTCTACACTTAAAACAACAAGATGGTTCAAGCCATTATCTAATCAGAAACAAGACGGAACACAGTTTGGAATATCTGTCTATCACTCAAATACAGCAGAGATTCACCAGCTGTACAAAAACAGAACAGCTTATGCAAACCAAGACAGAAACTGCTCGCTGCAGATACACAATGTCTCCAAAAGTGACAACGGAATGTATTTCTTTCGCTTGGAATATGATCACGGAAAATACACTGGACCATGGGGCATAAACCTCAGCGTAGCAGGTAAATGAAAGACCAGTTTAGTTCAATGACAAATAAAATATCAGCAAACCACTATCTCCAACAAACACTCTAAATATCAAAGGTTCCCATTTTTTTTTTTTTTTTTTTTTTTTAGTGATACCATAGAAGAACCATTTCTGGTTCCTCAAAGAACCTTTCAGTTATATAACCTTTTTTTTTTTAGTGTAAACACCATTTTTTTTTCAAGTTTTCAATTCAATTCAAGTTTATTTGTATAGCGCTCTTTACAAAACAAATCGTTACAAAGCAACTTTACAGAAAATCATGTTTCTACAATATTTAGTAGTAGCTAGTAGTTTGTGCACATTTGACAGGATTTTAGAAAAAATAATAATAATAATAATAATAATACAAGACGTAGTCAGCTAGACGATGAACTATCAATATTATTAATTAAGTTGATTCAGTCACACATTTAGCAATAATTGTTAGTTCTGTTTGTTGATTCAGGGTTAGCATCATCTGAGGTCCTCTGAGGGTCAGCATCATCTCTTCTCAGGTGTTCTGGATCCAGACTGGAGCTTGTGTAAATCCTAGAAACAAAATACGGACATCATTAGCATAGCTGCTGATCCAACAAAGTAAAATTAGTTTAACCCAAGCTAATGAATAAAAATGCACCTTTGATCAGATGCAACAACACTCACAATTAAAAAGATACATTATTCGAATGCTTGGCGAAAGAGATGTGTTTTTAATCTAGATTTAAACAGAGAGAGTGTGTCTGAACCCCGAACATTATCAGGAAGGCTATTCCAGAGTTTGGGAGCCAAATGTGAGAAAGCTCTACCTCCTTTTTTATAATCTTAAGAACATTTTTCCACTATAAAGAAGCTTTTGAGCAATGGAAAGGTTCCAAGTTTGTTACAGGTTCTTCATGGAACCATCAATGCCAATAAAGGATGGGATGCTGATGTTCTAATCTTTTTAGTTTTAAAACAGGTTTCTGATTACATTTCATTAATCGACACTACTTTTAACAGTTCTACCTTTTAGAGTAACAGTGAAAACGCAAAAGAAGAATGGACACATTCATGAAGGAGACTATGTGACACTGACATGCGGCACAGAAAACTGTACCCCAAAAAAAGAGCCGTTTGCCTGGTTTAAAAATCAACGTCTGATTCCAGAAGCCACTGATAATGTGTTCCACATCGCTTCTGTCTCTCACCATGATTTTGGCAACTACTCCTGCGGTCTGAAGACGAGCAGCTCAACTTCAACAGATGAAATACTGCTTGACGTAAAATGTATGTTCACATCTCTCAAGCAGCACTTTAACGTTGATAATAATGAGAAGTGTTTCTTGAGCAGCAAGTCAGTATATTAGAATGATATCTGAAGGATCATGTGGCCCTGAAGACTGGAGTAATGACTACTGCTACATCTTAAAATTATTAAAATAGGAAACTTATTTTAAAGTGTAATAATATATCACAAGATGCCATTTCATTGAAAATGAACTTTTATTCAAAATATATATATATCAATTTTGAATAAAAGTATATGTATGTATGTTTATTAAAATATTCACATCTCACAGAGATGTTGCTTGAATTTGAAATTAGACCTCTATATTAAAGCAGCTTTGAAAAAAAATAAATAAATAAAAAAAAAAAATAGATGATTTCAGAAGATTTCACTAACCCACAGTCACCGTTTCTGATGCAACATCTCTGTGCAACAGTAGCATAGCATGCAAATGTTTCAAAGTTCTCTTGCAAATATCCTGTTGCTTTTCACCACAGATATGCCAAAGAATGTTGAAATAGCTGTTTTTCCATCTGGAAAGATACGAGAAGGGAACTCACTGACTCTGATCTGCATGAACAATGCCAATCCTTCAGTGACAAACTACAGTTGGTTTCTGATCAAAGAAGCAAAGGTCTCTCATATAGGACTTGATCGTGAATTCTCCATCAAATCTGCCAGTCAGAAGGATAATGGACAATACTTCTGCACTGCTAAAAATGACATGGGTTCTCAAAACTCTTCAGTCATAGCATTGAATGTTGAAGGTAATAGATAACATTTCCGGTTGCATTCCAAATGGAATCCTGCTCACTAAATATTACACAAAATATATGTCTAGTGTCCTCAGTGTATAAAAAACATCATGTATGTTTTTTCCTTCATTTTTAGTTGAAATTTGCGTAAAAACATTATGTTTTATAACATTAGAACCGTTCACTCATCACACTGAAAATAACATCCTTACACTGCACATTTTGGAAAATATCACAATTCGGTATTGGTTCAGTACAGAAAATTAGCATGAGACATATTAAGAAAATAACGCTTTTCTGAGCAAAGTTTACAAATTTATCTAACTTTTTTGTTTGTTTGTGTTTATAGTGTCCGTTCATCAAAATGTCTTGCTGACTGCAACAGCTGTGTTTCTGTTTCTAATGGCTGTTGTCATTTTTGGTCTCATTATTTGGTGAGTGGACACACAGCATGTGATAATATACTGAAATGCAGAGAGAACATAAAGTTCATATACGTGTTAAACGTCAACTGATTGCTTTAGTTTGTACTTTGTGGAAATGACATTACATATTACACAAGCCCCTGATGACTTCATGTACTGCGTTCAGTATTGCGCTGCTCTGATTTCATACATGTATGTGTCAAACATGCAATTGGTTTGCGCAAATCTATCACATGCAGCTAATATTAACCGATTTACATAATAATTGTTGTGAATCTAGTCAGGTTAGACGCCATACGTGGATTAAATTAAACGAGTCTGTAAAACTGTATCTGTTTACATCTTTACAGGAGGATACAGTTTACGTCAAAGAAGCATCCCACAGAACAGGTATTAAACACATGAACAGTTCATTGTATTCTGAACAAAAAGCCTCTGTATGTATTAAATGCACAATAAATGAACACTAAAGATTGTCATCTCTGATCAGACACCTGCAGCCACTGTCACAGAAGAGATTTACGAGAACCTGAGAAAATCACAAGAGTCTGAGGGAAAATATTCCACAAGCGTGGTCTATGCAGATCTAAGTCTTCCTCCAGCCTCAGACAGGTGATGATTAAAATGTCATGATGGTTATTTTTCATGGGGGGAAATCTGTGGAACTAATTTATTAACCCCATGTATGTGTTGGCATATGTCTTGATAAACAGGAAGGTTCAGACATTGAAGAAGCATCAACAGGCTTAAAAAAAAAAAGAAATGAGGCATAAAAGATTGACTATATATATATATATATTAAAAAAAATTGCTTCCTTATTTTTTTTTAGTTTAAACAAATTGGCTGTAATTAATGTAAAAATTTATTTTGTGGACACACTGCTATTATATATATATATATATATATATATATATATATATATATATATATATATATATATATATATATATATATGTATATAGTAAATCTTTTATGCCTCATTTCTTTTTTTTTTTAAGCCTGTTGATGCTTCTTCAATGTCTGAACCTTCCTGTTTATATATAATTATTTAATATTTTTATATAATATCTTTATGATATATTCATTATAAAATATGTTATTGATATATAATTTTAAAGCAACATTTTATTTTAAATAAAAGACTGTCTAATCCATATAAACATTTCTTTTGTTTTGTAGACCAAGTTGCAACAGTCAAGCGGGCGACACTGTGATCATCTACAGCCTTCTTAGCTACAACAAGTGAATGAATCTTAACACTGTGAACAATGAGATTCAGCAAGCAGCTGTTGTTGAAATTTCTCTCTTTTTATTCAAAAGAATTAAATGTCTATAGCTGCAAATAAATGTATACAATGTACAGAGAAGATAAAATAAAATTAGTAAATCTATATGTACATCTTTTTGCATGCATCTGTATTTACATCCACATTAAACATCACTTGACCAAAAAATTCAAACATGGTGCATTTATGAAATAAATGAAATGCAATGTTGAAAAACAAGTTGGAACAAATAAAATGCACAGTTATATCTATATTAAAAGTTTTTTTTTTTTCTTTTGTTTAAGTTATTATTGTTCACATAAAAGGGAAAATTCATGTCTTACCAAGTCCATTGGACACTCTTTCTTTCACCTATTCCTTTAATCAAGATTTTATACAAGCTACAAGCATATGTTAAATGTGCAATAAATTAACATAAGTGATGTTATTATGCTATGATATTATGCTCCCATTGTGTCAGTAATATACTTTAACATGTCAACATCATATTCAACTTAGCTGCATTTTGCTTTTATCTGCTCACTACTGAACTACATTCAGCTCAAGCAGCATTTGTCACGTACAGTATTTACAGTGCTGGATCACAATCATATATTCCTTTACATCCTACAATTAGTACAATCACATTTTTAAGAACAAACATAATCCAAATCACACGGGACTTGAATGTTTTCCTGCAAATAACAGTCGTCCTTTCTGATGTTTGCATATTTGTTTCAGACTGCATCACTTAAATGTGAAGTATATCATGTATGAAGTTTTATATCTTTCAAACAGGTTTCGCAAACACTCCCGCATCTGTCATTGGTCAGACAAACAGATTGTCCCGCCCCGAAACTCACACTATTGGTTGAGCCATGTTGGCCATTGAAGTGTTCAATGTTTTCATAGCATTGTGTTGTGTATAGTATCTTCATCTAAGCCTCTGCTGCTGGGTCACCAGATTCTGGTTTCTTCCTAGAAAAAAGAAAGAAAAAAAAAAGAAAGGAGAGAATATATTATTATTTCTACAATGCATGTGATAGAAGAAAATACACAAGCTGCTTACTGTATTGATTAATTGTTTTCCGGGGGAGTGGATATATAGAGAAAATTATTTTTAAAAAAAAATGTAAAACAAGAGTTAAAAAATGTGATTTAAAGCAATAGTTCACCATATACGAAAATTCTGTGATTATTTACTATTATGTATGATCTAGGAATTACAAATCATTTGCATGTATGTCATATTTGAGGTTGGCACCTACTCGAATTTGGTAAGAGGCGCTTTGTCACACGTGACTTCTGAATGATTGTCATTCACTGCCCCATTGGATGACTGAAGCTTTGGGATGCTGCCTCGTGGTAGTGTTATCCCGCTCAGCTTCACGTCTCTGTATCAAAGGACACATGAGGACTGAATCACACATAGGAAACAACAAATCTGACTAAATGCAAAGCTCTAAAATTGAATTTTTAGTATAGAAATCAACATCTTAGTTAGTTATAAGACATCATTAGACTCATTCATTAGACATCAAAAGCTCATAAGGTAAATTGCGAAGAAACATCTTTATGTGCTTTTTGAGTTATTATTAATCATTTTGTTTATATATACTCTTGTTAGTTTAAAATGCATCAATTAAAATTATCATAAATTATTATTATTTATATTTATATATTTGCTCATTTATTAATTTATATAATTAATTTATTAATTAAATTAATCACAAATTCAAATGTCTTTTGGACTTCATTTATGATAATCTTATTGTGCTTTTTGTCTATTTTGGAACAAGTTGCATCGACTTTCTTGTGGGATTTTTCTTTTTTTAACTGTTTTCCTACAAGAAGGGGTTTAATTCTGGAGTGAACAATTTCTTTTATGAACTATATGCAATCTCCATAAAGTAACACGTGCAAAAATTAGCTTTGTTGGAAAACTAGTTGTCTTACCTAATGGATTTATTGGCCTCTACATCCATCTCTTTAGACTCTGAAACTTTATGTCCAAATAGTTTACGAGCGAGGAAATTAAGCAGGCCGCAGTGATTGGTGTAGCAACAGAAAGCATCTACTGATACCATCAGCACCAAGAAGATGACCATTACAATTCCCACCACACCTGCTTTCCCTAACGCTGGCTGACTGACTGCAAGAGAAGGAGAAATCAATTCAAATCACTGAAGAGTGAACTATTTGTTAAGCAAACAATGCATAATATTATTGCACTTTCTCTAATTAATCCTACCAGGTTGTGGGACGGTGAAGTTAACTGTGGAAGTCCTGGAGGAGCCATTGTGGTTTACTGCAGAAACTTCCATTTGATAGTTAGCATTGTACTGGAGGTTTTTCAGATGGATTTTGGTGGAGTTTCCAGGAATTTCTTTTTTAGTCCATTCCTCTTTTTCATGGTTCTGTTCCAAACGAGTGACATTTTAGATTTACATACTTCACATATTTAAAATACATACACTGCTGAGATAAACTGAGAAGTTTTTGGCTGGATTTCAGACTGACCTCTTTGTAGCGTACGATGTAGCGCAGGATAGGAGAGTCTCCATCTTTCAGCTGTTTAATAGGGATGTAGACTGAGTTTGTGTCCAGCTTTTTCTCACTCAGAGACAGAATGGGGCTGTCGGGTTCCCCTGTACAAAGGAAAGAGGAAACATCAAATAAAGGGAACAGAGAAACAGTGTAACAGACTGATCTTAGGGCTGGGTGATTTTGATTTAAATTGATTTTTTTATTTTAATTTATATTCATATTTATCATTATTTTATTTTAATGATATTCATCATCAAATTATTTAATATATATCATTCTGAAGTTTGGGGTTGGAACAAATTTTTATATATTTTTTTTTTTCTAACACTCTAGCACTCTATTTTTGTCTAAGTCTCTAACACTCACCATGGCTGCATTTGACAGAAATAGAATAAAAACAGATCCATTGCAAAATATTATTATAAAAACTGTTTTCTGTATGAATATATATGAACTTGTGATGTCAAAGCTGAATTTTCGGCTTCATTACTCCAGTCTTCAGTGTCACACAATCCTTTAGAAATCATTCCCATATGCTGATTTAATGTTGAAAACAGCTGAGCTGCTTAATATTTTTGTGGAATTTTTGCAGGATTCCTTTTCCTAAAGGGTCCATGCACAAAAATCCTACTGACCCCAAAATTTGGTAATTTCGAAATTATATAAAATGTTTATTGCATATACTTAAATACAGTAAATATATAGTTAGACTGCATGTTTTCCACACTAATTAATATAATGACACATGTAAGACGTGAAGAATGAATCACTGAATCAGAATTTCGAATTACAG
Source organism: Carassius auratus (assembly GCF_003368295.1). Taxonomy (NCBI): domain Eukaryota; kingdom Metazoa; phylum Chordata; class Actinopteri; order Cypriniformes; family Cyprinidae; genus Carassius; species Carassius auratus. Next base: position 21,150,150 of record NC_039283.1, read on the forward strand.
AAACGAATCAAACTTACCAACCCTGACACTATTTTTTGTAAAATTTAAGAAATTGTTTCATTGGTCAAATAAAAAGTCAATTTAAATGATTGTAAATCACCCAACCCTAGTTAATCTAAGAATACTACATTTGATGTTTCACTGTTGACCTTTATATTTTATTAAATTTATCAGAGAATGTCTGCATTATACTTAAGTATTTGACAATCCAGTGGATAAACTCCAAAATTGTTCACTATAGTATAGATGTGCGAGAGCGGTAGACCAACATTTCATGCTGAAGCAGTGATTTTCTGTGTTCTCCTTTTCTTCAGCATTGAAAACATGCAGGTAAACTCACTTTCACACGTCTATAGCACAGTAAACAATTAGGCTTGTGTTTTAGCCTATCAACTGGAGATGTATGCATTCAAAATGTTGATTTACCATCTACAAAGGAAGGTCAGAATAAGGCAATGGATGGCCCCGGGACCAGGAGCAGGTTGTAATGAATGGAGAATGGTCATCATCAAGCAGGTGGCAATTAGAGGAAGAATGGACAGCAGAAGCAAATCATGAACATATGTGATGAGCAAACAGGGACTGATGCATGACAAGAATGACAGCATGAATCTACAGTAAAAATATCTAAATAACTGGCTAAAACGTCTTTGCATTATTTAAAAAAAAATATATTTTGCCTGCAAACCAGTGGCAAGATCCAAGTGGTCTTAAGGTGTATCAAATTAATTTAACATTTTCAGAAAATACAAATATTGCATCTAGCCTCTCAATTTATTAAAGCCAATTAATTCAATGCCACAGCACAGGCTATATCAACTATTTGTGTGCAGAATCCAACTGGCCTGCCAATAGCTTAAAAAAGTCACAACAATATTAATAACAGCTATCAACATAGAAAATGGTGGATATGAAGCGGATGAAGTGAATAGACAAAAGATAGCTCTGCTGATACTCACGTTGGGACTGTGAGAAGATCTTGTGTTCGGTGGAGAAGTTTCCCTGGTAGTGAGAGTTTTTGGCGGCAAAGCGAATGGAGTACTCTGTGTACGGCTCAAGGCCCGTGATCACCAGGGGATCTACAAATGTAAGCGTTTCATCACACATTTGAATTTAAAAACCAACAAAACATAAACTTAACTTCTCTGAGTGAGAAACTTATTTACCTGTGGGCTTGACAAGGCTTTCACTCCAGGTGTCTTCAGACGGTTTCTTCCACTGAAGGATGTACTGGGTAATGGAGGACCCTCCATCCAGCACCGAGGGACTCTGGATGAGGACAGAAGATGAGGGCCCCGGGGCCACACTGAACTTAGTGGGTGTCCCAGGCCAGGCTTTTGAGAGAGAGGAACATCATTTATTAATGACAAGCAATATCAAAAGTTTATTCAGAAAATAAAACTATATAATAAAATTACAAAAAACATTATTTCTACATTACTGAAGCCACTAAAAGAGCCTTACTTATCAGCTGGAAGTCCTCAGAGGTTGTTCCCACTGTATTGCTGGCTATGCAGGAGTAGAAGCCACCATCAGAGGGCATTACATTTTCAATAATCAGCTCAGATCCCTCCACATTCATCTAACCACGTTCATGCAAACAGGAAAGACAATAAGAGACAGGAAAAAGTAATTAAGACCAAAGAGAAAAGTACGTGGGTCAAACTTCCTGTAGATACAGAGTCCCCCCTCGCTGCCACCAACATCAATTACAATCCAATCATAAAAATAATTATTTCAGCCCAAGCTAGATTTTATTGACTTCTCACCATTTTTTCTCTGGTAGTCTTCCTGAACCACTGTACGGTTGGAGTTGGATGTCCCGTGGCATTGCAGTTCACAGATACAGCTTCTCCTGGAATAACTGTCAGCTTGGTTTGATCCAAAACTACAGCTGGATGCTCTGAAAATGGTAAAAATATTAATAATTAATTTCATTTAATTATAAAATGAATGTATATGCTTGACTGATAAGCCAACCACTGTAGGAAACTTTAATAGAATAACCTACCTATATTAAAGAGCTAATGAACATTAAAAATCTACATTGAGTCATACAACTACTGTAGAATAGATTAATGTAATAAAGAGTCAAAATGTTTTTTGTTTGGGTCTGGCCCATTGCCGAGTGTCAATTTGATGCTTGCATGGCACCAAATTCCCCATATCTGTGTTTGTGACTATAGTAAACACCTGACTTCAAGAAGTAATGTTACATTTTATTACTGTTAATCGTCCAAAAACAAATGAATGCAGACCACCTGCCCTCATCTGATGCCTCTGTGCTTTCAGCAATGTACAAATCCATCATTTAATTTTATGTTTCTAGAGCATTGCTTTACCTGAGACTTCCAGAATAAACGTGGCGCTGTTTTCCCCGATCTTATTGGTAGCTATGCAGACATACTCTCCAAAATCACTCCTGGTCACTGCAGAGATGGTGAGCTCGCTCTTATCAGAGTTGAATTTGTAACGGGAGACATCAGAAGGGGAAGGGCTGAGGGGAAAGATGCAGAAACACAGTCTGTTTGCCACTATTGTTCATTAATACAACACAAATGTACTCATGGAAGAAGAACTAACAACAACAGACAAAGGGAAAGCTCCAAATACACAAAATGGAAAGATGAAGACTGAGACTAAAGAATATGTGTAAAGACATATTATAGACTCGGTAACAAAAACTTGTGAGCTACCTTTCTGTTAACAACTGATTTCAATAAAATTTTGTATTAACATGCTGCTACTAACAACACGACCGTCTGATAAACACAAACATTCTGATTTCATATTTGCCTGAACCATTTTTTATTAGTACTTTTTGGTATTTATAATATATTTATAATTTGGTTTAAATACATTTTACATCAAGTTTTAATTTGTATTTCTTACGTTCTATGGTTATTTTTATTTCTTAAGAATCTTTTATGTTTATTTTAAAAACCCTTTTATGTAAAGTATTTTGAATTGCCATTGTGGTTGCACTTTATTTTACAGTACGTGTACTTACATGTATTTATAGTGTACTTACACTGTATAGTGTATTTATCTAAGAAACTTCTGGTAATACAAGGTAACTACATGGGGTAGGGTTAGGTTTAGGGGTAGGTTCAGGGTTAGTAACTAGTTATTACATAATTATTGAAATTAATATAAAAAGTACATAGTATGTACATGGGGAACAGGACTGAAAATAAAGTGCTACCGCCATTGTGTATGGAATTTGCGATATACATAAACTTGCTCTCTTTATGCTGCCTATGTAGGTAGCTCACTAGGTTTTGAAATGGAGCCATAGAAGTAGTCAAGATGGATTATACTAGTCAGACTAAGTATTATAGGTAAGCATGAATGAAATATAATAGCATTTTCTATGGATATACATACAATATCCATGAAATGTTTGGAGTGGGTACTCCTTTGACCAGGCAGGCTATAGACACAGTGGTGTTTGGTCCGGCAGAAACCTTCATTCCCTTCTGATTAATCAGGACAGTTGGTGGCTCTGGAGAATGGGATTTTTAAAGTAGACATTAAGAGGACATATTCACCCAGGCAACACTAAGAACAAACATGATTAATTCCTCTATGTCCTCACCATTAACAACAACAGAGATCTGGAGGTCCCTTACTATGGGGCGTCCCTGGATCCTGCCTTCACAAGTGTAGGTTCCACGGTCTTCTTGCTGAATTCCCAGAATCTGCAGAGACCTATCTGGCAGGATTCTGAGATGACCTCGTCCTATAAAAAGAGAAGAGGGGAGGCAGAGCGTGAGGAATGTCAAAGATGCAATAGTTTTACTTTTAGATTCATGAGACACAGCCTTTAAAAGCCCACACGCACTCTTAAATGACAGTTCACCCCAAAATTAAAACCTCTATCATTATTTAGCAAAATATGCTCCAGAAATGTACCCAGTGCCACCCCAAAGCGATCACCAACAGAAATTATGATTGCGGTTCATTACGAGTAATTGCACAATATGTTGAATCTGATGTTGTAAACTTGCTCAGTAGCTCACCTGGTAAAGAGCAAATGTATTTTCAGCAAATGCATTTTTATTTAATGCTTACTTTTGTTAACAGTTAATTGTCGGTTGTATGTTGCTTTCATAGAGCATTAACCTTTCAGCACCACTCCCCAGGCATTTCATTTTCCGAACTGCTGTGATACATTCAATCACAAATTTTGTAAAACATTTTTTACAAGATTTTTGCCAGATTCACGTTCATCTATTTTGGTTGGATTTAAGCACCAGTCACTGGACAATTCACACTGAAAGTGCCGTTAGGCATTTAAGGAGCAACATAATATCACTAAGTAGAAACGTCACCACAGGTATGTTTCTATATAATTCTAAACCCTGTGCAACTCAAAAGGAGAAATGTGAGTAAATACTAATAGACTTTTAATTTTGGGGTAAACTGTCCCATTAAGGTTGTCAATGGTGGCGTTTACTTGAAATGGGGCAGGGCTTGATATTTTAGCCTCTCCATCAGACAGGAAACAAAAAACACTACAAGCTGTTCACAGATGTTTCCCGAATTACTAGAGAGAAACATCTCTCGATTTGTTTGCAAATCGGTTAGAAAACGATTGCACAGGCCCCACCCACCCCATCACCGGATCGTCCACCATCGCCACACTGCCATTCTGCCATCTACAGGCATCAGTGATAGCTAGGAAGGTGAGGAGACCCCATACCACATAAAAGAGCAGAAGGACCTGCAGCATGTCCATCCCCCCTACCGTCATCATTCACGATGCGATTGTTCCGAAACCAGAAGACCTCCACCGCAGGCTTCCCGGACACCACGCAGGGAATGGTCACTGTCTGGTTCACCAGAAATTCATGGTATGTCCGTGTGTTGCCAAAGTCCGGTGTTTCTGATGAGAATCATTCAGAAGTTTCACACGAGAATTATTCAAAAAATTTGTGAATTCACAAATAAATGTGTTCAGGAACCAGAAGAAGGGAACCTACGGTAGACGTAGATCTGGTAGTTACTCTTCTTTGGGCCGTGATCATCTTCAAACTCGCAGGTATATATTCCAGCGTCATCTAATTCAACGTTTTTCAAGATCAGTTTACTCGAGGATTCATCAATTTTCTCGACTGTATGGCGATCTTCATCAACATCTTCATTATCTTTCAACCATCTAATTTCTCCCTCTGAATCCGCTGAACAAAGCAACAGAACATAGAAAATATATTATTTTTATGGCACTTTTAACAAAACATATTGCTTTACAAAAACAGCTTGTTTCAAAGTTACAATTATTAAGTATTCTGTTATCAGCCAGAGATGAGTGTATGAATGTCCATATGGTGTTAATTCGCTATACTATACTAGATGATTAAAGTCATTTATTCAGTTAAGCAGACACAACAAATGTAGGCATGCAATAACTTATTACAATTTATAATATTTCATATTTATTGTAATACTTTATATTTACTTAATATGCAAAATTTTAATATTTCACAGATAAAAAAATAAATAAAAAAAAATAAACACACACACACATCCTGGGTATTTTATGACAGTAACATAATATTTGTAATGTTAAAATATTTTAGAAGGGTAGAGATTGTGATATGATATTCAAAACCCATATTCAAGGGTTTGTTGGTTTTCAAATGATAAAATTTTCTAAATGAAAACAAAAAGTATCATTGACATTTGAGGAGTACTAATATACTCACTGAAATTACCTTGAGCCCTGATTTGTTTAAAAAAATTGCATCATTCATTTGCACTTCATTTGATATTTTGCATCTAATGTAATGATATTAAAACATTTTTATTAGTTTTACAGATATAATTCGGGGTCATTGTTTGGTTCAGTTAGTCAGCTCTTAGTACTAAACACACCAACCTTTGCACAAGAGCAATGTGCTGCTTCCCACCAGCAGATCTGAGTCACCAGAGATGATGTCTACTTTAGCACCTACAGTGAAAAGAAAACAAATAACCACAAATTATTAACCGTGAGCTTTACACTCTTCCAGAAATGTAGTGTTCCCCAAGAACATTTCAGTGAACAGTTCTTAAAATAACCCTTTTTTATGTAAAGAATAGTTTTTTTTAATAATATTTGATCTTTAAAGAACCTTTTCTTTAAAAAAAGTTTTTTATTTTCTATTTTATTTTTATGAATTTTAAAAAAGATAGCTTTAATTGTGATCTTTTTTTTCATGCCAAAGGATAGTTTTATTGCATTGCTACCACAAATAGCTCTTCTACTTATATTGGCTTACAGACAATGAAAAGGGTAACTGGACATTGGAAATGACCAGCTTCCCTCGCAAAGCAATATTTCTTCCTGTTTAAGTGATCAAAGACATCAAGCTACAAAGAACAGGTCAACAATGTAGTTGCTTTCTTTTCAAAGGGAAAACAAAATTATATTTTAAGTAATTTGCATATTCTTTTTTGTTTTTATATATTTTGATCCGTAATCATCATAATAGTCATGTGTCAAATGTAGATTGATTCATCCTCTGGTTTATTAATTTTTATTACAATACATTCTTATTATATTGCATTTATATGTGGCTATTTATAAACATATTTCTGAATGTATATAAATTTTTATGTAATTAATTTCAATACAAATGATATTGTCCGCACAACAATATGGGTGAAAACTTTAAATAAATAAAAAAACATATACTTAAAAATGACATTTTGATAAATTCCATTCCAATGTGGTCTCACACTTTTGGACACCACTGTATGAAAGCAAGTCAATTTGTTACAGAGAAATGAAATTACACTCAAATATCAATAAAGTAAATTCCTGCTCACCTGTTATTGTTGAGCTTGAGCATATAAGAAGGAGTCCACACAGCCTGAGCATCATCATGTTTGCAGTCATCTCTTCTAGAGCACCTCTCTTGGAGTCTGACAGGCAGGGTGTTCCACGTGGTTTTATATGCTGCGACAGAGACAGAGTGGAAACTAGTTATCTGGAGGATCTTACATCCAAACTCCCCATGCTTTCAGATGAAGAAGTGCATGGATGCGGAGACGCCCAGACGCCAGCAGCCCTCCCCTCCTGTGCGCCGGATGAAACAAGCAGAGGTCCCCTGACACTTGATGGAGGAAGAAGATATTTTAATCTCACGATCTTGCATTTTATTGAAGATGATTATAAACGTGCAGAAGATAAAGAAACACATGCATATACACGTTAGTGAATATAGGAAACAGGGAATAAATTATTTATTATATATGATTTTTTTTATAGGTTATAATTGGCTATATATGTCTACGTATTTATTAATCAATAGTTATTTATATTAAACTAACTAGAATATAATTTAAATATTTTATACTTATAAATAACTGAAAGAAATAAACATACAGAAGAACACAAATAAGTTTACTTAAAGTTAACGTACAGTTATCAAATTTAGCTTAACATTTATCAGGTGTGGGTTCGCTGTTGTATGAAAGTGACCTGATATTAAGTGCTACTACAGCAAAACTGAAAGTTTCAAATTGCCTTTATAGATTTATTTAAACTGGCAATTAATGTAAATTTTAAAGAAAGAACTTAGCCCTTTAGAATCAGGTCTGGAGTATCTCATATATGAGGAGAGCGGAGTGACTCCAAGCATCTATATTAAAGGTGCACTGTGTAATTTTTAGCGGCGTCTAGTGGTGAGGTTGTGCTTTATAAAAGCTACGGTGGCCGACACAGGTAAAGATGTCTTCAGCAGAGAACAATGAGATTTCTTTACAAAGGTAAATCAAGGAATTATATTTACTTCATTATTCAATAAATCAATGTTATTGCTAATGTTAATGTAATTGTTTGTCATTGTGTCAGTGTTTTATTTGCAAAAACAACTAAGTGACAAACCATTTAAGGCTACTGTACAAACATGACGTGACTTCAATGTAAGGGGACCCACGATATGTGTAGATAGAAATAGCTCAATCTAAGGTAATAACAACATAACAATTCATCTAGAAACATCTTCTGTTTGGAGAGAGAGAGAGAGAGAGAGACCCGCGTATCACGGACAGCGACACTGAAGCTCTCTTCTGCGAAGTTCTCCTCGAAGTCTCTCCTGCACCTGAACGAACAAATACAAATCGCATTTTGAACAAACAAAAAGATGTGAAAGAGCCCAATTCAGTACTCGCGGTGGGGTGTTCAGGGCTCGCGCAGAAAAAGGCGTCTCAAAACACTTGAACATCGAATTTGATTATTTTGCCTCTTGTGCCGACAAATACATACAAAAATGTCAAAATATCCACCTTGGAAATGATGCTCGAAAAAACTGTCAGCTATTTCTTAAGTGAAAGTAAACCGTTGAGGAAAATAATGGGATGTGTATTATATTGGATGAGTTCATCATCTCTTAAAGTGAGTGCCTAATTTGGGCTGCTGTAATGTTAATCCAAGAAAATGAAAGAAAATCACTCACTGCTCTTGACTACTTTGTAGTTTTAACAGTCAAACCAAAAATTATTCAGACACCAGATATAATTTTTTATATATACTATAGCAAAACTGTAATAATGTGAGAAATGTTGAAGGTGTCTGAATAAATGTAGGTTTGATTGTATATTTCATTTTTACATTGAAGTCTATCCAGTGCTATTTTACATGTAATTATTTGGTTTCTGTATTACATATACGTACATATTCTGAATGCCTTTGGCAGAAATTGAATGAGCCATTTTAATCTAGATTAATCTAGATTAATCTAGATTAATTTCAATATCACAGTGAGATTAATCTAGATTAAAAAAATCTATCTATGCCCACCACTAATTATAATGCATTTCTGTAAATAGATCCTTGTAAATATTACACATTGCACCTTTAACTCCGCTTGTGCTCCACTCCGGATATTACATTTCACTGCTCCTTTCACTCTAGAGAGAGAAAGCTGCTTGAAAGACCCCAACTTAATACTATGTATCAGCAACTAAATGGTTTTTAACTTATACACAGATGTGTTTTCTCTAGGTTTAATACATACAAAACACTTGAATTAGAAAGAATTCTATTCTCTAAGCTAAGCTAAAATCTCTCATCTAAAATTGCCATATTTTTTGCCTTCATAAGTCTATTTGATCCAATGTCGTGATATAGATTAACACCACTGGAAGTGTGAGATTTTTGTAGTAATCAGCAAAGGAGTGTTCAACAAGTCAGAAATGAGTTACAATCCATTACAATGATGAAATACTTCATCCTAAAACAAGCAGACAAGCAAGTCTTCCTAAAGGATGCAGTGATTACAGTCACGTATCATAGTAATGTAATCAGCAGAAGAGATGGTTTACAAACAAACACAAGTTTATTTTTGTCTTTAGAAGAACAATCCACGTCAGCAGTTTGACTCACCTGCTCTGACAAATTAGAGCTCCGCGTGTTTGCGTGCAGAAAACAATAGATGTTGTTCTAGGCAAGTTGGAATTATAATTTTGCCTGCAATGCTTACAATAGCCAACAAAACATTTATTTTAGGGATATATTTTAGAATACGTCGTCGTAGCCTATAAAACCCTTTTATATGTGATTTTCTGTGAATTCTGCATTCTAATGTTAGTCATATTTTTTTATTATTGGATTAATAAGTATATAATAAAATCTTATCCTACACACACACACACACACACACACACACACCCACACACACACATTTGTTTTTGTGAAAAGTGGGCGTAATGGTTTGTATACTGTACAAACTGTATATTTTATGGCCTTACACCAACCCTACACCTAACCCTAACCCTCACAGGAAACTTTGTGCATTTTTACTTTCTCAAAAAAACTAATTCTGTATGATTTATAAGCATTTTGAAAAATGGGGACATGGGTTATTTCCACAAGTCACCCTCTCTTTGTAATACCTGTATCATAACCATGTCATTATACAAAGTTGTGTCCTGATATGTCACAAAAACACACCGTCACACACACACACACACACACACACGCATTTAAAAAATAAAATGAAATAACATTTATTAAATAGTATGAATATTTAGAAAACCAAGGTATCAGAATCAAACTTATGTCGGCTTGACAAAGCATTACATACATGAAAGTTGTAAAATAAATGAGATAATTAAATATAATTAAATCACTGATGTTATGTGATATTGGTAGTTTGATAAATAAAACTAACGCTGACAAAATTACAGAGGCTTTGGGTGGTGTACATTAGCAACACAAAGGTCGTGGAATGATCCAGGTAACAGATGATAAAAGTAAGTTTCCCTGAACTGACAAATGAAGTTATGGTCAAGGTCAACATGACTGATAAGTGACAAGTTTACTACCTGCTATTCTCACTCACTGATAAGTTTTCAAGGCCAGAACAAGTGTCAAATCATTCAGAACACTCTCTAAATATTGACATGAAATCTCTATGATTAATTCTCTCTCATACTGTTAGGCATAAACATCTTCAATTACTTGAATTACTCTGTGACCTATATAAGAAGTTTTATAATGCTCCACTGTGGAGCACGTCTGCTTTTTGGCAGTGATTGAGCACAATCTAAATGGGTTTATCTGGTGGCAATGGTTTATTTAACTGGAAATCAAGTGAAAACAACATCAGACACAGCACAGAGCAGTCGAGCATGCAAAAGCTGTGATGGAAGACCTTATCTTCAAAGCCAAAGGTAGAGAAAATTGAATTCATTTTAAGACCTTATCTTTCAAAATCATCCCCTTGAGTGTGAACATCCTGGAAATTGACCGTTTTGGGATCCAAAATAAAGTAGCAATTAGCATCCAAATTGCTTCACAATAGTAATTTTGGTGGGAAGATTATCAGTAAATAACATAATTTTAGTCTGTTATTCATACCACACACAAAAAAAAAAAAAAAAAAAAAAATATTCCATATTGATTTTTTTAAAGATGTTCTACTGGTATTTAGAATTTTTGCACTGCATTTTGTTGCATTTAAGAATCAACGGAAATTAATGGATAATGCCCTGGCAGACAATTTCCAGTAAATTTTCCATTTGTTTGTTTATTTCAGCTATTATTGTATGGCTTCAGATGATTTAGAATATAGTGCACAAGTAATAAAATAGTTATAATTTCAAATTAAAATAATAATCTGACATTTCTTAATACCTTATACTTAATAAGGTAAAATGTAAAATTTTTGAAGTGAAAAAGAACTCAATTTTTCTTATCAGTTACCGTAAGTACATAAGTGTTTTATTTTATATCTTATGTTGTTAAATTAATGTTTCTGGCATTATTTTGATGAGATTTAATCTATTGTAGCTTTGATCATTACCACCTGTGTGTGTTTTTTTGTTTTGTTTTGTGTGTGTGTGTGTGTGTGTGTGTGTGTGTGTTTTTCTCAGTGTATCATAAAGGATCATGTAAGCCACTTTGGTTTAGGGACCAATTTCTCACTTTTTGTTTATTAGCATGCATATTACTAACATATTGCTACTTATATAACACATGCATTAATGCCTTATTCTGCACAACCATTCTTTAGATCCCTTAATCCCACCACAATTCTTAATTTAACAAATTCCTAACTAACTATCAATAAGCAGCAGATTAGTTTAAAGATGAGTTTATTGAGACAAAAGTTGTAGTTTATAGTAAATTAATAGTGAGAAATGAACCTTAAAATAAAGTGTGAGCAAGAAACAAAACCGATATCAGGTAATGAAATGTTTTTGCCTGTTTTGTTTTTTTTGCTTGTTTGTTTGTTTTTTTACTGTAAAGGTAAGTTCAAACCATAAAGCCTAAAATGTTGTTACCATCATTTTTCTGGCAACCACAGCTGACATTGTTTTACCATAAATTTCACAGTTTTTTAAACTGTATAATATTACTTTTATGGTGTTTTATTTGCTTTTTTGGTGCTCAGCAATAATAAAGAAAACAGACATCTTTCTTTTTGTGTTTCACAAATGAAACAACACTGAAGGGTGAGTTAATGCTGATGATTTTTATTTTTGCCAGAACTGTTCTCTGAATCCCCTCTTGGTAGCAACAAAGGCACCGTGTAATCTGGGTTTCCACCAACTGTGAGATCTGCGCCACTCCTGTTCTCTCAGAGAGACCTCCACACCTCTGACCTTATCAGCAATGAGAGCAACTGGCAAGCACGGCTTCCCAGCACCTCGATGCTTGATAGCAGGTCAATCAAAGGCAATGCATGGTCTCATGCAGCGGTCCTCTGGGCCTCTGGGAATGAAGTCCACCCATTAAGGACCTCATATCAGAGTGATTATCGCCCCACTCATTTTCTTTCATTATGAGGGAGCATGTGCTTTCAAAGCTTGGCAGCAGGAGATGAAAAGAAGGTTGTTATTTGTCTTTTTTCAATACTTCTCTACATTTTAGTGAACTTTAGGCCTTGATTATAATGTCTTTTCAATTTGAAATGGATCCCATGGAAGCTCGGATGATCTGTAGTACATGTCCCAAGCATTTGCCAAATCTCCAGAGTAAAGGAACTTCCCTTTTAAGAACCCCAAAACAATGAGCCAACACCCTCCAGTTTAGGGATGCCACACGACGCCAGCTCCCAGAAGTGTAGGCCAGCAACTGTTCCCGTCTTTGTCCTTCTCTCTGCCTATTAAACAAACAATAGTTGCACAGACAATGGGGTGTTAGTCTGGAGCCAGTAGCGTAGTGCTGACATGTAATAAAAACATTCTAGTAAGAAACGCATGCAAACACGCACACAGGCATTTAGGTTATTGTCTGGGACATCTAATCTGGGCTGTCTGATGTATATTTACATCTGATGAATGTAAAATGTACATTTATCAGAATGATAAAGTTTATATTGGAAATATAGCTTATAATTTTTAACTTCATATTTGTTTATTTGTTTATCTTCTTATTAGTCCCTAGTAAAATATATATATGAATATTCAGGTGCATCTCAATAAATAAGAATATTATTAAAAAAAATCATTTATTTCAGTAATTTAACTCAAACTGTGAAAGTTGTGTATTAAATAAATTCATTGCACACAGACTGAGGTAGTTTAAGTCTTTGGTTCTTTTAATTGTGGTGATTTTGGCTCATATTAAAAAAAAAAAAAAAAACACCAATTCAATATCTCAATAAATTAGAATATGGTGACATTCCAATCAGCTAATCGACTTAAAACACCTGCAAAGGTTTCCTGGGCCTTCTAAATGATCTCTCAGTTTGGTTCACTAGGCTACACAATCATGGGGAAGACTGCTGGTCTGACAGTTGTCCAGAAGACAATCACTGACACCCTTCACAAGGAGTGTAAGCCACAAACATTCATTGCCAAAGAAGCTAGCTGTTCACAGAGTGCTGTATCCAAGCATGTTAACAGAAAGTTGAGTGGAAGGAAAAAGTGTGGAAGAAAAACCAAGAGAGAACCGCAGCCTTATGAGGACTGTCAAGCAAACTGGATTCTAGAGTCTGGAGGAAGGGTGGAGAAGCTCATAGCCCAAGCTGCTTGAAGTCCAGTGTTAAGTTTCCACAGTCTGTGTTGATTTGGGGGTGCAATGTCATCTGCTGGTGTTGGTCCAATGTGTTTCTTGAAAACCAAAGTCACTGCACCTGTTTAGCAAGTAATTTTGGAGCACTTCATGCTCCCTTCTGCTGACCAGCTTTTTGAAGATGCATATTTCATTTTTCAGCAGGATTTGGCACCTGCCCACACTGCCAAAAGCTCCAAAAGTTGGTTAAATGACCATGGTGTTGGTGTGCTTGACTGGCCAGAAAACTCACCAGACCTGAACCCCAGAGAGAATCTATGGGCTGTTGTCAAAAGGAAAATGAGAAACAAGAAACCAAAAAATGCAGATGAGCCAGACCACCCATGCAGTGCCACAAACTGATCACCTCCATGCCACGCCGAATTGAGGCAGTAATTAAAGCAAAAGGAGCCGCTACCAAGTACTGAGTACTTGTACAGTAAATGAACATACTTTCCAGAAGGACAATCCACTAAATGTTTTTTTTATTGGTTTTATGAAGTATTATAATTTGTTGAGATGTGAATTAGTGGGTTTTTGTTAAATGTGAGCCAAAATCCTCACAATTAAAAGAACCAAAGACTTAAACTTCAGTCTGTGTTCACTGAATTTATTTACAGGTATTGCACGAGTTTCACAATTTGAGTTAAAGAGTTGAAATAAATGAACTTTTCCCACAACATTCTAATTTATTGAGATGCACCTGTATATTTATCTGAATTAATAGGTTTCTATGTTTTTGCTTACTATAGCTAAGAAAATGTTTATTTATTTATTTTATTTTATTTTACTTTTATCTTTACTCTGTAAAAAAAAGAAAAAAAGAAATCTAACTGATTAACATTTTTATATAGTGGACAAACGTGAGTCCAGAGTGAGGGAAAATACAATAAAATAAATAAATATATAAAATAAAGAATTTAGCAACTGTTTGTTGTTTTGTTTTTTGTTATTTGTTTTGTTTTATCTTTTTATGGCTCGTAATTACCATGATTATCCAAAACTTATTCTGCACACTTTAAACTTCTGAACCAAAACAACTTCTGTGATGTAAAACTTCAAAGAATAGCACTCATAATAAAACGTTTTATGTACATTCTTCAAAACTTCTTCTTTTTAAGATGCACTTACCCTTTAAACTATACACCAATGAGATGAACAGTAGCCTAAAGATTCAAATTAATGTACAGCACATTACTCCATTTGTTAAACGCTGACACTGAAGCACTTATAAACTTAAGGATATCTATAAAGAATACATTTTATAGTTCAAAATAGACAAGGCAGCTATATAGGTTCCTAGTAGGTGTCATTTGTGTAAGGAAGGAAGGTAAGAGATGATTTACTACAGTGTATTTTTGACGTACAGTGGACAGTAAAGGACAAAATATCTGGCTTGAAACTGGGAGCACCAAAGCTCACTGTAAACTTCAACTTGCACTGTGATAGAAATAGTTTATAATATTTCCCAAGATGGTTTTAATTAAACAAACACAAAAAGGAAAGGCAATTTTTAATGTTTCAGCTCTTTGTTGAATGTACTTTATCAACACAGCATTTGTAAGACTAGCAAAGTTTAGTTTTTAGAATAAAGCAATTGTTCTTCTGATGTCTCTGTCTCCGCAGCTGCTCGTCTCTGCCATGCTGCTGGAGTTTTTACGTATATTTGTGTATGAGCATTATTTCGGAGTCAAAACAAAGGTGGAGTGTCCATCTGATTTAATGTAAAGCCTTGTCTCATCACTCAGGTGAAGATAATCATTCAGACAATAGCTGGAAGATAACAGCATTTCGGCATTAGTAAATAAAACCACATGAATAAATTCCAAACAGGACCAATGAATGCTGCAGAAGATTAAAAACAGTTTTTTTTTGGTTTAGCTATTTTGGAGACAGCTTATAGAATGAGAGGACCTAATTTGTGGAGGTTTGTGAAAAACTTAGTTTGAAGGTTTATCTAAATGGACGATAGATGAACATTACAAAACTTTACAAACAAGACATTTAATGCTTTCTTTAACATAAGAGACTGCAGTCATTGAGTGGACTGGCTATTGATCCTGAGGTCTGTGATGGTGTTTTAACCCTTCAGTAACTGTAAATTCTGTAATCTGAAATAAATGCATGATGATGCATCAAACAAAAACTATATGCTTTGTCTGCAAAAGGTAATATTTGCACAAAGCAAGAAGCCTAAATCTTAAAATGCCCCTGAATCAAATTAAGTTCAAAGTCTGGAGTTATAAAACTTTCACCACACAGCTGGCAAATACAAACCCATCTGCTTGTCTTTGCCAGTGGTATATCAGTAAACCTGTGACCTGGTGAAAGTCCTCTGGGCTGCTACCGTGGAACTGCATTAGGCCCAATTAAATACCCACAATGCACTGTTTCTTCAGAGGCCACCCACACTTCCAGACAGAAAGATCTCAGAATAGCAAAGAAAAATAAACTATATTGGCTCGATCAGGAAACTACACTTCGACAAATGCTGACCCAGATAACAACACATAAAAACAAGACTGAAATAACCCTCGGTGAGTTTATTTGGAACATTCTTCTAAATTGGCAAATTACATGTTATTATTATTATAAAATAAAATAAAAAGCCTAAAAAGTTTGTCTTGGGGGGAGTCCAACTTTAACTTGAAAGGGTTAACTTGAACCCTTTGAAGCATGTATAAATTTCCTTTTTAATACATTCTAAAAAATCCTGGGTTGTTTCATATTTGAACAAAAGTTTGGTTGCAACAACCCAACATTTGTTAGAGTGTAAGACTTACATTATCAAAGGTTTTGGGTTGGTAATGTTCTATAAAAAATATAGTAAAAATAGCAATGTTATGAAATATTATTACGATATAAAATAACTTTTCTATTTTAATGTATTTTTAAAATGTCTTTTTTTCCTGTGATTGAATCACTGAATTTTCAGCATGTACTCCAGTCTTCAGTGTCACATGATCTTTCAGAAATCATTCTAATATGCTGATTTGCTGCTCACTAAACATTTATTATTACTTTCAATGTTGAAAACAGTTGTGCACAACATTCACATTGGCTGCTCATTCATCCAGACTCAAGCTCTACAACATGAGGAAAATTGTGAGTGAGTGAGCAGTTTTAATTTTTAAAAGAAATAATAATAATAAAACATTTTTTTAGAAAGAGATTAATTTTTAATCATTAAAAAAATTAAGCTTAAAAGAAAGAAAGAAAGAAAGAAAGAAAGAAAGAAAGAAAGAAAGAAAGAAAGAAAGAAAGAAAGAAAGAAATTGTTGAATTGGGCCAGATAGAGGAACCTTTGAAGAAGCTAAAAAAAGAGGTTATAATTTCCACGCTTTCATTGGTGTCATTTGACTGTTTTGATGACTTCACTATTATTATAAAATGTACAATATCATAATATAAAGTATAATAGATTAGATCAAACCAGACTGACTAGTTACATATAAATGTTCTGAAGCCAACTGTGAGTTTTTTCTGTGCTTTTCAAGTACATTTTCAGTCATCAGATTGGGAACGATGAGAACAGAATGACAGAATAAAAGGAAATAAATTCCTTTAGATGACTGAATTACATGAGCACTACCAGTTTACATCAGACAGCCCTCCCTTTCTTTATCTCTGCATCCCTGGAGTATCGACACTTCTTTAGAGAGTTGAGAGAGACTCTGTCATCCACACCCCTGGACACCCACAATGCCATGCTCAGTCTTTCAGGGACATCAGAGAGGAGACACTTTGATATCTGTCTTTTCTACTGTCCATCCTGTCTAATGATCTAAGCTGATCTTTTATCTGTGTCTGTCTGCATGGCGATGCATATGCGTTCTGTGACTGCAAGTACGCCAGCTGTCTAGTACAGACAGTACGTGAGGATATATGGGTCCTCCGTCCAATCACAAAGCAATGTCAGCGTGCCTGACATCACATCCGCAGCCTATAAGCATGAAAGAAAATGGCATCAACATGCCTGGACGATGCCCACACTCACACGTGTGTCCCGCCCAAAGTGCCCCAATTACAGGAAATCACAGGAAGTTCATTAGTGTTATCGGTAAAGAGGCAGGCATAGAACCCCAGCACAGTCACGTACGGCAGAGGCCCTGGGGTGAAATGCCCTCAGAGGAGAAGACGTACGCTTTACCGGTTTAATATACACTGTTCAGCACGTACACAACAATGCAGCTGTAAACGTGAGAGCTTTCACATATGTCAATGCCAGTTTACTTGCAGCCAATCTGGCAACCAATCACAGTGCAGCAGGCTTCATTCAAATATTCTGGAAGTAAATGACATTGATGTGTTTGTTTTAAAATGATGTCATTTATGTGAAAAGAATGTATGTCAGTCTCTGAAGATGGCGATTTAAAATAAAGCAATAAGCCAGGTTTAGCAATACAGTGATTACTGTGGTAAAAACACTGCCTTGTGTGGACAATTGCTTTATATCAAATCAACATCTAAACCTAACCTATCAGTTGCATGAAAAAAAACAATCAAACACACTTTTTCTTTTCTTTTATACAATGAATACAACAATTTGAAATGATTAATGTGATCAACAGCCTTATTTCATACTGGTCATGCATATAGCAATCAAAAGAAATTCTAACTTTTTCATAATTTAAAAATGTTGATTAAATAATCACATTATATATATATATATATTTATATATATATATATATATGATGGGCTGGTCTAAGTATTTCAAAAACTGCTGATCTGCTGGGATTTTCACCCACAACCATCTCTAGGGTTTACAGAGAATGGTCTGAAAAAGAGAAAATATCCAGTGAGCGGCAGTTGTGTGGATGAAAATGCCTTGTCAGAGGAGAATGGGCAGAATAGTTAGAGATGATAGAAAGGCAACAGTAACTCAAATAACCACTCGTTACAACCAAGGTATGCAGAATACTATCTCTGAACACACAAACCCTGAACCAAACGGGCTACAGCAGCAGAAAACTACACCAAGTGCTGCTCCAGTCAGCTAAGAACAGGAAATGGAGGATACAATTCGCACAGGCTCACCAAAATTGAACAATAGAAGATTAGAAAAATGTTTCCTGGTCTGATGAGTCTCGATTCCTGCTGCGAAATTCAAACAGTAGGTTCAGAATTTAGCTTAAAGAACATGAAAGCATGGATTCATCCTGCCTTGTCTCAACGGTTCAGGCTGGTGGTGTTGGTGTAATGGTGTGGGGGATATTTTTTTGGCACACTTTGGGACCCTTAGTACTTATTGAGCATCATTTAAACACAACAGTCTACCTGAGTATTGTTGCTGACCATGTCCATCCCTTTGGCTACTTCCAGCAGGATAAATCTGCAGCAACTGCGTGATGCTATCATGTCAATATGGACCAACGTATCTGAGGAATGTTTCCAACACCTTGTTGAATCTTTGCCTTTAAGAATTAAGGCAATTCTGAAGGCAAAAGGTGTACCTAATAAAGTGGCCAGTGAGTGTATATCTTGTATGTTAGTACTTATAAAGCACCCATTAATGCCTTATTCTGCATGACCATATTTTAAATCCTTTAATCCTATCCCATACCTACCTTAACAACTACAAACAGTTAATAAGAATCGGTCCCCATACATATTACAAGAGTAAAGGTAATATGTTGTGCTATGTAGCACACCAGAAGGAGAAGGAGTCTTTTAATTTTAAATCCACAAGGAATACACACAGGAGAATCGTAGGAGCAAAAGTAGCTCATGCAATGGTAAAGCAAAAAGGACCGGCAGTGACCCCTGCTCTGCCATCAGTGATTCAACCGTAATGTTAAGCGATGAGAATACTTTTTGTACACAAAGAAAAAAAAAAGACTTAAATAAACAATTCCTCTGCTCTGTTTTTCTCCACATCACTGAAGCGGCATTTTGGAGAATATGAGCTGAACGCAGGCAGCATAGACTCTTCTGTATCAGCGGCACCACAAGGATATAGGTTTTTTACGTAAACTTCCACTTTGATTTGAAAGAAAACAGCAAGAACTTTGTGGCGCGGCTGACTCAGAAGAGCGTATGGTGCCTGTGTCCCGCTCATGTTCTCTAAAATTGCGTTACAGTGATGTGGACAGACACAGAGGAGAGTAATTGTTGAATAAAGTTGTTATTTTTGTTTTCTTCAAATACAAAAAGTATTTTCATTGCTTTGTAATTTTAGGGTTTAAACACTGATGGCGGACAGACTATTTACTTTTTTGGACTTGGAATTTACTTGGCAGTATATGGGACAGTAAAAAGACTCCTGGTTTTCATCCAAAATATCTTACATTGTGTTCTGAAGATGAACTAAGCTTTTACAGGTTAGGAACGACATGGGGGTAAGTGATTACTAACAAAAGTGTCATTTTGGGGAACATCACTTTAATGACTTTAATTGTATTGAATTGTACAATTCTCTTATACTCTGTGCAACTCTATAGAGGACACACAATTATGACTGATCTTTTTTTGCCATTTTTTATTCCTACAGGGAAAATGTAGCAATTTAAAGAATCATCCACCCAAAAATATACATTAGCTGAAACTTTACTCACCGGGCCATCCAAGATGTAGATGAGTTTCTTTTTCTGAAGGGGTTTGGATAAATTAAGCATCACTTCACTTGCTCACCAATGGATCCTCTGCAGTGAATGGGTGCCATCAGAATGAGAGACATACATCTGATAAAAACATCTCAACTTCAAATTGTTGCTTCTGGCTAAAATATGAGTACGCTTTGCACAATTTCTCCAGTAGATTTTGTGATGTTTTTATCAGCTGTTTGGACACTAAATTTCAAATTTGATCAATCTTTAGCATTTTGTCATTTTTGAGAGAACGACAGCATTATTTTAAGGAAAGTCAAGAAACCTCACACAGAAATGATTGTACCATTTTTTTTATGCATAAAATTTCATATAAGCATAAACAGCTCATATTCATAAATTTTTGTTATGCATTTATATGAGGTATACTGAAACATTTCTTATGCTTAATGCAGAACCATGAGTAAAAGAGATGCTGGGTTCCCCTGATTAGATAAATGAAAATAAGATAAATTACGTTTATATGGAATAAACATTATATTTTCAAATAATATATCACTGTGAAAAGTAGTCCTTCTCAAAAATACACTTCATCATTGTGTGATCACAAAATAATTAAATATTACAGTGTCTGAGCTTGCAACTTCCCTCAGTGACACAAAACTGATGTTTGATGTTGCATCCTCACTTGTCATGTTATGTAAAAACTGTCTTGCACTTTAATGTCTTATCATCTTGAGAAATTCCAACATAGCTTCAGGACAGCAGAGGACGCCGCGGCAATGAACTTGAATCAACACAAAGTGAATCAAACAATCACATGTTCCATCTATGACTGTTTATTTTGATGTGCACCGAGATGTCATGACAAGAGATTCACTCATTCCTCATCCCACGGGAATCTGATGTTACTTCCTTTCATGTCCTCTTGAATTACAGCCGTGAACTTGGCATCAAGCTCAGGGCTGAAGTGATTCTTCCAGTCTCCAGCGATACCTTTAAATAATAAGAGTGTTTCATTCAAGAACAAATAACATAATGTCCAAGTTTTCAATTCAATTCAAATAGCAGATCTCAGCTGATGATTTAAAACCTGGGTACCTTTTCTAAGGAAGGGTGACTTCTTGCTGTCCATAACAGTTTCTGGGACCAGAGAGTAGTTTGACATTTTGTTTCTTTTCATATTTTGGAAAGTTCCATGATTGACCACACGATCCAGAGCCTCTGCACTCAGCTCCCGACCAAGAAATGTTAAAATCCGACCCAGGACCTCACGAAGATCCTACATTTGCAAGAACCTTCATTTTATGACATTGGAAAGTTGCCACTGCATGTTTCTTTCTGATATCTGAACGAGCAGCATCATTTCACTGTACCTGAAACATTTCTTCATAGGTGATGTACAGAATTCTGTCACCGAGCTCACGGTTTCGCCAACTTTTCACATGGTCGGTCCACTTTCCGAACATAACTGTGCAAGGAATTGCAAACTGATCATTTCAATTTTTATATTTACACTCTCCGTCTACAAATATCACGTTTGATGGATGTTTATTTTTGCGCACAGAAATGAATCTACTTTAAAAGTGCTTTTAAAGCAGTTAAAAAGTTGGGGTAAAGTGGATCTTAAGATGGAAACAACATTGATATAAAAAAATACACCATTCTTTAAAAAGCAGTTATTTAGCATTTTTCATTGTCACTTGAATACTGAATACTTACAAAAATGATTAAAATCTCTCACCTTTTCCTGACAGGAATTTGTCGGAGAATTCTTCAAATGTTCCTGGGTCTTCAAGGAACTTGGCCATTTTATGAAAGTGGTACAATGAGACTAAAACATCTTTAGGATTCCGAGCGACATAGATTACCTGGAGACGAAAAACAAGATAATGTGATTAGACGCTTGGATTTGCTTTATTAAAAAAAGAGACTGGTCCAAGACATGCATTTTGAGAAAACACTGTATGAAAATGCAAGGATATTACAATATTTACCAGTAATGAAGTACTGTTTTGAGAATTCTACAGTGAAATTAATGCAGGCATGTCATTTTATACCATAACACACACACACTTTACTTAGCTATCTAAATAGGGACATTACATAGACTTCTATTGTTTTAATAAACAGACAGTTAAACACTTTTTAACCTTAACCCACCCCTACCACTCACAGAACATTTTCAGCATTTTTACAGTAATAAAAAAAGTTTTTACTTTATTTTTATAATAGTTTACAAATGAGCATGTCCCCAAATAGAGATTTTGGGGGATTTTGTCCACAAAATATGGTTAAATATGTACACACACATGCACACACTCTCTCTCTCTCTCTCTCTCTCTCTCTCTCTCTCTCTCTCTCTTTCTCTCTCTCTCTCTCTCTCTCTCTCTCTCTCTCTCTCTCTCACACACACAGTATACATTGTACATGGGATAGTAGTTTTAACTCTTTTGTTATTTGTCACCATTATGATGATTAGATTAGAGAATGTTGAGCTTTACAGGCTGTGACTGGTGATACATGTATGAATGGTGACAATCAACATAAAAATCTTAAAGTGACAACAAAAACTACTGCAGAATAAACCAGCAATTAGTAGAATACACAAATGACCCTATAATTCATTCATGCCATAATGCATGCTGGGAAGTTAAATGGCAACATCACATTGCATTAAAATGCCAATATGTAGCTGTCATTTATTTGTAATAGACTGTAGAAGTACGACTGTTAAAATGACTGTAAAAACATGGCATCTTTTTTTTTGGACAGCAGATGTCAACACAGGTAAGTTAATGCAGAAAGAAGTACTGTTTCTTTTCCAGTAGTATGTCAAAAGTTAAACATTATCTACACAGACTATGTATTTGTATGACGGTTCTGCTGTTTTCTGCACCTTGGCCTTTGACTTGAAAAAGGAGGAAGGCATCAAATGATACGGCATGTGGGAGACAATGGCTCGCGGTGAAGGGAGTTTATCAAGGACCACTGGAGCTCGTGTTTCCTCCAGCCATGGAGCCCTGTCCCAGTTAGGGATGGTTTCCACAGACGTCAGGTCTCCTCCATTCAGGAGCGGAGGAAGGATTTCCTGAATCCATGTGGTACCTAAAAGCACAGGCAGAGATCATTGAGGATGCACTGATCAAGTTCATCATGCATGTAAACAGAAAAAAAAAAAAAAAAGATTTTTGCATTTGAATTACAATGCATAGAATAACGAACAAACCATTATGCAGAATGCATTAGCCTGTGAAGTTCAATATTAAAATGTAAATTAGTTGATATAAAATAGTGATTTGTAGTCTGAGGTAGATCAATATGCAGTCATTGCATTCATAACAGTGTAACAACCAAATAACAGTTCCTCGTGGTTTAACTGCTCCACAATATGTGCATGTGAAAAGAAAATGTTGCATCTTTTGCAAAGATTAAAGCTAGGCTATATGGAGAAAATGTAATGCAACAAGTCTTTGCTTACTGTGTTGCATAATGCATGAGATGAGAGATAAATTGTATGCATTGAAAAGAAACAATTATCTTACCGGATTTTGGATAGGTAACAGCAAACACATCGTCATCTTTGACTTGGAAATTTTGGAAGTATTCGAGACTTTCCTCTGAATGAACTACCTTAGGCAGCAGGAGACCATGGTAAACCAGATACCGATCACTGTCCGCCATTCTCTGTTAACCTGGACTTTGAAAAACAAGAGGAGAGAGGAGAGAGAAGGAGAGCAATTGACAGTGAGAGTGTTCATTAAGCCAACTGGGAGTCGTAAATCTGCAGCTGACATTTAAAGGAGAGTTTAGGGAAAAGGTTACTTGGAACTTACAAAGGGAAATATTATGTGCAAAAACAAAACAATAAAATACAAAATAAAAAACCTGAACGAAAAAGGATAGTTTTCTCTTAAACAAAGAATGAAACAAATACTTTATGATTACTATATCCATAATATCCATTGTACAAAAACAAAAAACAAAAAAAAAACATGAGAAAAGTTTATAAACAAACCTCAATAAACAAATAAAGATAATCAAAGAAGAAAAGAATGTTCAAAAGGTTTTGGGAAAAAAAATAAACTTAAAAATAATTTAGAATAAGGCTCAAAGGAAACAATGAAACAGACTGTAAAACAGATAGAAAACATCTGCAAGGAAAACATATAATGTAACAAATCTCCAAAGAACAAACCAAAGAGGCATAAAAACGGCTTAAGAGTTTTAAGGAAACAACAACAGCTTG
This sequence comes from Carassius auratus, assembly GCF_003368295.1. NCBI lineage: Eukaryota > Metazoa > Chordata > Actinopteri > Cypriniformes > Cyprinidae > Carassius > Carassius auratus. The sequence goes on from NC_039283.1 coordinate 21,174,434, forward strand.
AAATAGAATTCTGTAAAAAGAGATTTTAAAAGAAAGATTATCCAAGAGTGAAATGCCAATGATCTCGATTCTTTATTCATTTATTCACTCTTTATTTTATTTATTTATTTATTTTTAAATTTCGCTCAGGTGTGCTTATATGAAGATTGAAAACAATGCTCTTTGATTTTAAATCTGCGGGGCTGGTTTGTAATTACACATTCATTATCACTGCAGGTAAACTTGATGGCTTGTTAGATTTGATAATAAGGGTGAATAGTTCAATTATCACAGTAACCTTTCTATGAGAGCAAAATGAAGATAATGCACGCTTAGAACTTATCAACTTGTTGATAATTGCAGGTTAACATTAAAGTCGTTTTAAAACTTAGTTAAATAAACTGGCAGGCAACATTTCTGGAGGTTAAAACATTTTAGCCATTTTTTTAATCTGAAAACAGCCAAACATATACAGGTAGGACATTTATCTTTATTTAACTATAGAAACGAGTGGGTAATTATGGTAAATAACTTTTTTCCCACAAGCTCTGTTTTTTCCTGACACACTTTATTACTGGTCAATAAGACAGTTTTAACTGCTTTATATACATCACCATTTGTTGTTTTTTTATTATTATTTTTTATTAGCAGAGTCCAAACATCTGATAAAAACACCACAATAATCCACAGGTGATTCACACAACTTGTTTCTAGATAGTTCCTTGTCAAGGAAGCAAAACAAAATGTAAATACACAAACAAAAACACATATACATACATATAAAATGCATGTTGGGTTTAGTTTGTTCATGTGATATTTTATGATAATTCAATTCTACCATACAAAAACTGCAAATTACTTTTATCCCATGTGGTATTTACTAATAAATTACCTGGTCGTTAAGAAGGATTTTCTTGGAGTATGTTTCACCATTATTGGTTATCTCCCAAAACTGTCCAAGTATTCCTTCATACTGATATCTAATATTTATTTAGTTAATAGCATAAAGTATAAACACATGTTCACTAACAACGCTTATACTCTCACAGTCTCCTTGTGGCATATAAAAAAGTCAACAGTTTTCCAAGTAGGAATGTGGATTTGCTCTTCAAATACTTGAAATGTCCTTTGAGTGAAGGCACTGTACAGTAGAAGTGTTTAATTGCTGTGAACGAGTGTGACGAAAAGGAAGAGTGAACACAGGGAGATGGCTCCAGTGAGCACAGCCTTCACTAAGAGAGCCGTCCAGCTGCCCAGGAGGAAAACATGAACAAACAGTCTGGAGAAGAGACACATACATGGAAATAAACGTGCAGTAAAAACTCTCTTTAAAATATGACACACTGACTTAATACAGAAACGTATATCAACATATTACACAATTATTTCTGTAGTTTATAGTGTGCATATATTAACACAACCATAAAACACTCGGATGACCTAGTACACAACGCTAATACTGTAACCCATAATGCAATTATCCTGCAACACTGAATTCAAAATGTGAAAAAAATGCACAATGCTCACATGCAAGACGAAAAGCTAATTTTACATGACATTATACTATATTAAATGTTTTATACTGTGTAATGCATGTTACTTGCTATTAAAAACAGTAAGCAGTATACAGTGCATAGTATGCAATATTTTGTATGTAATAAGCTAGTATTTAATCACAAACAGCCAGAAAGGGCAAGAAAATCAGACTTAAGGCAACAGTGCTATCTAAAGGAGAGACAAACAAGTGCAGCAGTCCTCAAAATACTGCTCTAATATATTAAACTGTACTGTTTCAAATAAGCATTTTTCAATTAATTGTGATCAATTAAATAATAATAAACAAAAAATAATAATTATTATAGAAATGAATATTTAATTAACTCATTTGATTTACAAGTTAAATGAAATGTTCAGTAGTAGATTAATGTGGGTTGTTTAAATGATACAGAAATGCTGTCCAATGTTGAAAATTACAGATAATTATTTTTGTGCCATGAAAAAAGTGCTCCACATGGCTCTGGGGGGTTAATAAAGGCCTTCTGATGTATTTTTGTAAGAAAGAAATCCATATGTGAATGTAAAAGTGAAGTGTGGCCAAGTATAGTGACTGATACCGTATTTTCCGGACTTTAAGTCGCACATTTTTCATAGTTTGGTCCTGCGACTTTTAGTCAGGTGCGACTTATCAAAATTAATTTGACATGAACCGAGAGAAATGAACCAAGACAAAACATTACCGTCTCCAGCCGCGAGAGGGCACTCTATGCTGCTCAGTGATCCTATAGTCTACACTGAAAACACAGAGCGCCCTCTCGTGGCTGTACGCTGTAATGTTTTGTCTTGGTTCTAAATAAATGCGTTTTTTTCCTCGTCATGACGTATTTTTAAACGGATGCAACTTATACTTAGGTGCGACTTATAGTCCGAATACGGTACTCAGAATTTGTGCTCTGCTTTTAACACATCCAAGTGCACACACACAGTAGTGAACACACACCCGGAGCAATGTGACAAATCCTGCCAGACCTGAGACTTAAACCCGCAACCCATGGGTTACAAGTCCGACCCTCTAACCATTAGGCCTCGACTGCACCTTAATCTCTAGCTTTCGATAACTGTTGTACATGTGTTCACGAGAAAGTGCCATTCCGGTAAGATGTAGGCATATCGTATGATCCGGTAAGAACGACCGAACACGGAAGAGCAGAAGAGAGAGCAATACAAAACACATGTCACAAATTACAAAGTACAAAACAAGGATTTGTAAATAAAAAGAGGAAGGATTTTGATATAAGCCAAGAGGAGAATGGTTTTTCTTCACTAAACACAGGAGGCTTTGCTTCCTTTGCTTCCCTTAAACTAAACTTGGTTCTGGTGATACTAACATATTCTCACAGGAGTTCATGCTACACATACTGTACGTCCTACATCCTCCACTGCAACGCCACTCTCTAGTAAACACTAGTTAGCGGAGATTACAGGTTTTCTTTTTTTACCAAAAGGCATTAATTTGCTTCAGGAGGCCATTATAAACCCCCTTGAGCCGTGGGGAGTACTTTTAATGATGGAAGGATGCGTTTTTTTTGGACTTAACGCCCATTCACTGCCATTATTAAGCTTTGAAGATGGGGACATTTTTTAAATAGAACTTTGATTGTATTCTTTGGAAAGAAGAAAGTCATACACACCTAGGATGGATATTTTCATTTTGAACTATCCCGTTTAAGGCAGAATAAAGATAAACAAGTATGACTGTGATACTCACTCCATGAGAAAGCCCTTATAAACACACAATCCCAGAAGGATGGTAACGGGGAGTCGAAAGCTTTTGGGAAGGTCGTATCGAGTGAACATCCATACTACTGCTGCCATGGCAATATAATGGACCTAATAGGAGTAAAAAAATCAGGTACAGGATAAAGTAGATCAGACCTGAAATATATACTTCTGTTATAGTCAAATAAATAAATACATACATTTGTGATGCTGATTTTTTTAATGCATACAAACACAAACACTAAAGCACAAAGTAAGCACATATCTTACCAGACTGATGTTGGAATCGAAGCTCATTTGAATGTACTTCCAGTCAAACTCAATGCCACGAGCTCCCACCCAAAACGGAATACATCTGTTTAGAAAGAACAGACAATATATTCTTTTACAGTACTGATCATTTCTCACACTTGGACACCATATCCCTCATGATGATCCGAATACCTTGACATGATGAGCTCGGCTGTAGCCCAGCCCATAGCTGCCACCATGATCTTATATTCACCCTTCCCAGCATTCCTAGACATAACCAGATGAAGACCTAGAAGATCAGCCAAGTCCACCGTGGCCTTCATGAACTCCTGGGGTTCACAGGACATGAATGAATCAAGTTAACATGATTATTTGCACTGTAAGCATGGTTGAAATAATAATGTGTGAACAAGCTGTGAGCACAAAGCCTTAAATGAATTGTTCACCCAAAAATATACATTTGGTGACAAAGTGCTCTGTTTCTTCATCCCAATAAATTTGAAGAAATTCAGCATCACATCTCTTCCTCTTCCTCTGCAGTGAATAGGTGCAGTGACGATGCGCAAACATCTGATAAAACATCCCAATAATCCACAAGACTCAAGACCATCAGTTAACGCTTTGTGAAGCGAAAAGCTGTGTTTGTAAGGAACAAATTCATCAAAATGTTATTAACTTGAAGCCATTTCCTCTGCCTAAAATACAAGTCCTCTATCCACAATATCACTCTTCAGTGCCAAGTTAACTCATCTGAATCAGAATAGATATATACACAATAAGCACCTTTTAAAAGTGAAAACTGTCCAAAACAGTTCTAAAAAAAAATATGTTGGTGGATTATAATGTGATTTTGAAGCATTATTATGCATTATGGACACTTAATTCGGTTTAAAGTTAAAAGAGCTCAATGATTAATTCATTTCTTACAAACATGCAGCTTTTTGCTTTACAATACCTTAATTGATGGACTGGAGTCATGTGGATATTTTTATCAGCTGTTTGGATTATCATTCTGACGGCACCCATTCATTGCAGAGGATCCACTGGTGAGCAAATGATGTAATGCTACATTTCTCCAAATGAAGAAACAACCTCATCTACAATTTGGATGACCATTATTTATTTATTTTATTTTTGAGTGACCTATTCCTTTCATTTGCCTTGTAATATTTCAAATCAAAGTTGTCTATATAAATGCACAATGGAAAGCTAAAAATGAATAAAAACGGTGTCACATTCGCAACTCACCCCAACAAAATCATACACGCCAACTGCCCCCTCCCAGGTGGGGAAAAATGTGGCAAGAAACAGCATCTGAAAGTGATAACACACATTTCCAGAAAATCTCACAACATTCTCTCTTAGACCCACAAACGTTAGAAACATCTTTGTGAGGCCCAAAGGGTTAACTCACCTTGCACAGCTGCACAAAGAGGTAGGTAGCACCTGCTTGGACACATCTCCAAAATGCATTATATTCAGATCTGACCGAGAGAGAGGGGATTGGAAAAGATTAGAACAGCGGTCACAGCTAAAAACTAAATTTTGATCTTTGTAGCATAAATCATGCACGGATGTACATTTTTGGATCATTATGCAGTAAAAAAAAAGAATCACAATAAAAAATGTATTTGCAAACGTGGATGAGTAAAACCAATTATGTATAAAATTATTTTCTGACCATGGCTCAAAAACCGAAAACATTAGTTTGGCATATGAGTTAAGAACATTACACTGACATACTTCAGCATATAAAACAGACATCTTAAATAATGCATACTGCAGCACCCATATTGAGCCAATAATATCTATACAATTCCATCGAACTTAGCTCGATATAACACTTCCAAGTATGAAATATATATATATATATATATATATATATATATATATATATATATATATATATATATATATATATATATATATTGTCTAAATACTTACAATCCACTACATTTGTATGTAATGAAATATGGGAAATAGGCCAAGGAAACACAGTTTCCGAAATGAAAAAGCGTCATGGTAGAACTTTTAGTGTGATTTATTCTCCTCAGATCCTGTTAATACAGAAAAACACCACATCTGTTCTAAATCGTGGATAAACATGTTTCAGAAGTTGAATATATCTGAGATGACAAATTATTATATCTACACCAATTATTGCATCGATGCACATGTTGATGTTGAATATATACAATGTTACATAGTATCAGACAGCGTGCTCAATACGTGAAAAAATAATCGACATATAATTATTTTATAACTTATTATACAAGGCATTCGTTTCTGGAACTAATTGAACACTTCTGCCGTTAATTAGTTAAAAGACTGAATGGTTTCTTACCAACAAAATCGTGATTTTAGATTGAGAGGAGCAGAAAACTAAATCCTCCGGCGCATCAGTGTTAAACGTCCGAGTGGAACCGCTGACTATCTGTAGTTCCGTGTCTCACTCTAAACATAGCTTTAGTATTTCATACTAAAATACACAGCTATTAAAATGACTAGGTTTCATGCAAGATACGCCTTGCTATATGCGTTCATAGTTTCTCTATATTGTGCAAAAAAGCACTATGTCAAATGAGTAAGATGCCTGAATATCCAGTTCAGCTTGTCAATCAGTCACATGCACACGGAGAGAAAAGAGACGGCTGAACACCAAAAACGATTAAAATGACTGAAACGTATTATATATTTACTATTATATATGCTACTATTATTATTATTCAAATAGTTAGACATCAGTGTTTTGGCAAAGACGATACTTGGTAAATACTTTGTTGTCATTTGTGAATGAAAAGGGGAATGAAAGTGAACTTTCTTTAGCGTCCAGCCAAACAATTTTATAATTATATCGGGCACTTACAGTGTAGCGTACAGAAAGAAAAAACGTGCTATTTATAACTGACAAAAGGGGATTCACCTCTCTGTGGTGTCATGCGCGCGCCCCATGGACCATAGCCATGGACAAGCATGCACAGAAAACAGTAATGACGTGTGTGGGCATGTCTTGTGACATATCAGGACACAACTCTGTATAATGACATGGGTATGACACAGGTATTACAAGGAGAGGGTGACTTATGAGGACATTACCCATGTCCCATTTTTCAAAACACTTATAAATCATACAGAATGAGGTTTTTTGAGAAAGTAAAAATGCACAAAGTTTCCTGTGAGGGTTAGGGGTAGGGTTGGTGAATGGCGATAGAATATACAGTTTTTACAGTATAAAAACCATTACACCTATGGGATGTCCCCACTTTTCACAAAAACAAACGTGTGTGTGTGTGTGTATGTGTGTATATATATATATATATATATATATATATATATATATATATATATATATATATATATATATATATATATATATATATATATGTGGGGGTATAACTTTATTTAGAGACCCGAACTGAGTAAAAATGTGCAATTTAGTGCAGTTGTTATTTATATGGGCAAAATAAAGATGAAATGGTGATAGCTTGCAATATAAATCAGTATGGTTTTATAAAGTATGATATAACTTGCATATAAATATCAGTTGCCACCCTATATCTCCCCCAAAAAAGTCTTATTTATATATTTTCATGCTTGGTTTTCTCATCAGTTTTAATATTTATTGAAACACAGTGATGACTGAGTTGGACAAATAATTGTATTATGTGTTGTATCATTTCTTCTTATATAATATATATATATATATATATATATATATATATATATATATATATATACATACATACATGTTTATCTTAATGATTTAGAGTCTTTAGAAATATATTTTGCAAACATAATACACAGTAAGATTTATAGGGTTAAGCTATTACCATGATGTGTATAAGTACACCTTATAAGAGACAGAATGATCTGGAACACATTTATTTTTCCAAACACTTTAATTTGTTTCTTTTTAAACTGCATTACAGTAGTCTTTAACCTTATGTAACTTTGTATTAGTTATTCTCTTTACATCAACACAACGTGAGTACATCAAGAAAGGCAACAACTACAGCAATGCCTGTGGAGTGACACTGACACAAATACCGTCAAAAGAAACTAACACGCACACACAGATGTCTACAGAGAGAACGTCTCGTAGTTGGGAACAGGAATGCTAAGGCTTGTCACTATGGCTTCAGCTATGAAATGAGTGCACTGAAAAGAAGGAATAGTAGGGCCTTTCTGTTGTGGCGAAACTTGGTGAGTTACTCTTTGGAGAACATGTACACTAACAGGTCAGCAACACGATGGCTGTAGCCAAATTCATTATCATACCTGTGAGAAAGAAAGACAAAAGATTAAAAAAAGATTAGACCACTGCTTTTCCTGCAGACATTTATTTATGCTTAGGGCTGGGTTATACGGTTTAAAAATCTTGATGTTTTTTGACATTTCACAATAAATGTACCTCTATATTCATGCACTGTTTTCTCTGAAAATATATATTTTAGCCAACAATCAAAATGTTTAATGAAAAAAAAAATTCTAGCTATTATTTTGGTTCTTCACTAAATAAATCATTATGAATAATAAAAATAAGGAATACTATTTTATTATTTTTGTATTTATATGCACCAAAATATAACAATGAATGACAATGAGCAATAAATTATATCTATATTTACTGATTACTAAAATAAAATTAGATAATAATATGATATGGGGGAGACAGTTTTGAATCAGTTAATCAAAAAGACCATTTGAACTGATTTCACTTCCACTGAAGCTGAAAATGAAGACACTATGAAAACATCTGTGTGAATGTGGTCATATTTATAATCTGCATGACTAGAAAAATTGTGAATTTATGTCTTTAGAAATTGAAATCATTGCAATATTCATAGTGAGGCTTCGTTTTATATTGCCAACAAAACACTGGAAATGTACTGCGATTATTAGATGTAATCCATCCAAAAATGTAAGTTCTGTAATAATTTATTCACCATGTCATTTCAAACTTCTTTTTTCAAACAAAATATTTTTTTAAAGAAAGTTGGTGACCAAACAGTCTCAGTTTCCACTGACTATCAAAGCATTTTCTGTCCATACTATGGAAGTCAACAGATTAACCATTTGGTTCTCAGTCTCCTTTTGTGTTCCATGGAATACAGAAATGAATACAGGTTTGGAATGAAATGAAGGTGAGTAAATGTTATGGTTGGACTGTCCCTTTAAGTCATGCTTACCAGGAGATGAGTTTGACAAAGTTGTCATTGAGGGAGATGCCTGCACCGGCATCAAAGATTGAGGAGTGAGTGTCACCAATGAAGTCAGAAGAAACAACCTAAATGAAAACACAAATTAAATAATTCACATTTCTGTCTATTATATATGAAAACATACATGTGAGATTTTTACTGTTAGCACTTACTGAATCCTCTGTGTATCCCAGGATTCCCTTCATTGGTCCATGAGCGGCCTTCTTGACGGCCTCCTTGATGTTAGCGTAGCTGGCAGGACTTGAGAGGCGGCAGGTGAGGTCAACAACGGACACATCGGCGACTGGCACACGGAATGCCATACCAGTCAGTTTACTACAAAGCAGAGAGAGATGGTAAAATTCTCCAATCGTCATCAAGAATGATCCGTTGTCTTATTGAAATGTCTTGCACTGACCCGTTAAGCTCAGGAATGACTTTGCCCACAGCCTTGGCAGCACCAGTTGAAGCAGGGATGATGTTTTGGTGGGCACCGCGTCCATCACGCCAGGCCTTGGCAGAGGGGCCATCCACGGTCTTCTGAGTAGCAGTGTAGGCATGGACTGTGGTCTGCGAAGAGGTATGGAAAAAAAAAACAATGAGAAAGACGCATAGACAGCCATTACTCCAGTCTAAGATTTAATTACATTCAAAGTAAATAGGCAGGGTTTTAAATCCAAACGTTATTTTCACACATTATATTGCCCATAAAAACTGTTGTTTCAATGATATGTCATGCTTTTTTTCTTTTTAGCCTTTATTACGAAGAAGCAGATGTTAAATGTTTGTCTTAGTTCAAATCACTTTCAGATTTTTTGACCCAATTGTGCATATATAATATTAGTAGGACTGACGTCACGCCAGGCATCGACTTACCATGAGGGCCTCCTCAATACCAAAGTTATCATGAATAACTTTAGCCAGGGGAGCCAAGCAGTTAGTGGTGCAGGATGCATTGCTGTGATGTTTTCAACAAAACAGACACACACGTTAATATGGTTACTTCCTAATGTTGCACCAAAACTAAAACAATGAGGTCAGTTACTTACACATGCATTAAATATTTCATTCTCATGCTGACATGGATTGGACTTGGTTTTCTCACCTGACAATGGTCATACTGGAGGGATCATACTTGTCCTGGTTGACTCCCATCACAAACATGGGAGCATCAGGTGATGGGGCGGACACAACCACGCGCTTGGCGCCACCCTGGATGTGAGACTAGGAGGGACAAATATCAGAAAATATCATTAAAAATATATATTTGATGCCATACATTTACATTCTAGATCCTGCTGAAGTGCAGACTTACTGAGGCCTTCTCAATGCTGAGGAAGACTCCGGTAGACTCGACTACATACAAGGCACCAGCATCGCCCCATGGGATCTCAGCAGGCTTCATACTAAGTGCAAAAGAGAAAAAAGAATAAGCACAACACTACAGACTATGTTTGAAATAGCATAATATCATGCTAAACACAGTAACCACAATAAACAATATCCCAACATTCTTTCTTATCCATAAGACAACCCATACCATACCCTGATAACCCATACCCATAACCGCACCTTAAATGACACGTGATCCAAAATCATAATAACATCATCTGTGATGTGAGTACCCATCACTACACTATTTCACCTCCCTAGGTTGGCAAAAGCAAAATCACTACATATATAAGAGCAAAAAAGCATACCACTGGAACACAGAGATGGCTTGACCGTCAACAATCAGTTTTCCATCCTCTTGGTGCACATCTCCCTTGTAACGGCCGTGAGTGGAGTCATACTTGAACATGTAGACCTGTAAAGCAAGATGAACCATTTTAACCCGATTAGGATTCATTTTATAGAGACAGAACTCACAAAAAGCAAGTTTATTTTTAAGCTTAACCTGTTGACTATACGTTGACTATACTATATTACAATTAAATCTAATCTAATCTTGACAAACTATATATCGTTGGAAAGGTCTAAGACTCCCAAATATATATTTTACCAATATATTTTGTTAAAAATTATGTAGGAAAAGTAATAGATTAATGTATGACAAGAGTTCACCCTCAGAAATCTACATTACAAAAGGAGTTTTGACCTTTGTTTAAAAAAAAGACTTCCTCGTTGCCTTTTTCTCTATCACATTTTAGAAATCATTAGAAGTTATATATCACTTGAAAACATAAAATCTCAAAATTCATCCTTCAAAACCCATTTTAAAATCAGACATTGAATTACCATGTAAATGGCACATCAGAATCATTTTACAAAATGTTTTCAGTCATGAATTATAAAAATTTAGGTTTGTATCATGCACATTCAAGTCTATCTTCAAAAACGTGAGTGACAGTTAACAGGTTAAATAACTTAAAATGTATATTTAACAATAATTAGAAAAATAAGACAGATCTGTGACATAAAAAATGACTGCAGCGTAAATTCTATTACTAACATGTTTTGAAGATTTTTTGATAATGTTGTGTATCAATGAATTGTGCATAATAGGACCAGGAATATGCATTAAGAAAATAATATAGGGTCAATGTTAATTTCTAACTTTAAGGAGTTTCACTGTTTAAAAGCATTTAAAATCTCATGCTAAAAAAACACTATGCAGTGCAGGCCTACAGAATCATCATTTCTGCTTCGCTGACTCTCACCATGTACTGCAGGTCGATAAAGGGGTCGTTGATGGCGGAGACTTTAATTCCCTTCTGCAGGCAGGCCCTGAGGACCAGACGGCCAATGCGGCCGAATCTACAAAAAACACACAGCAGAGTTTTTTAAAGATGTTTCATAATGACACAATCAATCTTGTATCTGTTATTTTGAAAGATGCCTCTCATCTCCCCACATTTGTCTGCCAACAATGAACACGATTCAAGGAAAATTCCTCCCAAGAACTGTGTGATTTCATTGGGCAACAAGGAAATATCCACATGCTGTTACTGAAATATGCCAACATATGAAAGGTAAAGTGAATAATTTATGTTTGTCAGTTGATATCTGACTGTTAAGACACACTTCCTGAAAGACTATGCAGCAGGAGTGTGTGTACGTGCTTGTGTGGATGGAGGCTTAAGCTCATCCTGGGTAATCCTGTTCTTGTAATCATTCTGAATCAGGCCATTTGCGCTCTCTCTCTCTTTCTCTGCATTTTACAATCTCTATTTGTGGAAATATTAGCTCTGTCCCAAAACCTAGTGAGCTGCCTTACTGTAAACTGCCTCTAAAATAACCTAAGGAAAATAGGTTCTTCACAGTCAGCAACTTAAAAGTACAAAGCACTGTCAATTATTATGTTTCTTCATTTTTTTATATACATTATTAGCTTTTCATCAACTGTTTTATTAGTAATTTCAGGTAAGTTCTTTCAGAATTGATCTTCATCTTGCTTGGTCCACCATCTATCCCACTGTTCATTAGGTGGCTCACCAGGTTGTGGAACTGATCCTTTGTCAAAAATAGACTCAAGTTTTGCATTTAGTATTTAATATTTTATTATGTTGTCTAATCGTATATTTAAGCTTTAATCATGACAGATCAGATGTGAACTTACCCATTGATTCCAACGCAAAGTTCAGACATTATTGCAAGAGTATGGATTGTGGTCCTGAATCTGAAATAATAGAAAGCAAAAACAAAGCAGGCTTTTAGAACAATTGCATCAACTTTACAATGTACAACAAAACTTTATAATAATGTTAGTTTTACTGTTGTTTTAACCCAAGTGTTTAATCACGTGTTGCAGATTTTGTACAGAACCTGCATTTGTTTTGAATCTTATGCGCCCATCAACTTTCACAAAATAAGATAACATTTTTATTTCATCTTGTGAAATAATAGCCTTAGCCTTTAATTATTATTTTTTCTGTGATATGAGACTTTAATACCGCCCACCCTCACTTATTCAGTCGCCTGTCTAAACACACTTCACTGAACTTCATGAACTTTCTCTGAGCCAGTGTGTTGTTCTGGATGGTGGGTGGAGGCTTGAACCGTTCTCTAGTTTTTATTGTTCTTGGGTCCATTAACATGCTGTCTGGGAAATTTCCAAACCTTGGCCTCACTAGACCAACATACTTTAAAAGCCTGGCAGAGCAGAAAATCTATTGTTAAGAAATGTTTTATTCTCCTCTTTTCATGCAGAACAGGGGCAGCAAGTCATGCACTTAACATTTTGCCCTTTAACTTCCTCATGCGCACACAGGAAGTTGCTGAAATATTGGCAGTCCAGTGAAAGGGGTAATGTGCATGCATTGCCAAACAATCTCCACTGAGAGCTGCAATATGCAACAAGTTGTTACATGCCTGACATCATTTGCAGTTTTCTCTATTATCAAAGTGAATAGCATGATTGTGAGGATGGGTTTCATGTATTATGAGCCTGACTACTATACCAGAGTCAAATATTTTTACATTGTAACATTTATGGATAAGCCTAAGAAGTACAAAAAGGAAAAGGAGGATGTTTAACTGCAACTGGATATTTGTGCATATGACACTGGGCGATGTGACGTACTCATTGAAATTACGATGCAAAAGTTAAATTCGGTTAAAAGTGTAATAGCTTTTAGTTTATAGTCTGCCTTTTAATACAAACTGGCAGTCTAAATCAGTTTAGGCTTTAGAAATGTTTAGAATGAGTTGATTTCAGCTGTTGCTCTTTAAACAGCTAGATGTAATGTAACATCCCTGTGATTTACTTTACTGCGGTATTTCAAACACTCCAAGATTGTGTGCAAAATAACTCAAGACAGTGGCTCTAATACGTTACACTTTGTTTGACATTTGAAAATATAAACACACTTTAGCTGACAGACTTATAGTGTGTATATGTGTAGTCACCACAAAATATAGCCCTCAAAAAGCCCAAAGATGTGGCTAGTTGATGGAGAACATCTCATTTATTGGGTTTTTGTGAGCTATAGTTTGAGTTCATGTGTATACTTTCATCGAGAAAAGTAATGCAGAACCATGCACACGGTCATTAATGAGACAAATGAACAGGTTTTCCATAGACACCATTGATTGGACCTCATCTGTCAGGAATTGTCTCTGTGCACCATTGAAATGGACAAAAATAACCTTCATGGTCTGCTTGAAAGATGGTCTAGACAGAGTTAATTTAATTAACTAAAACTAAAATGAAAACATTTTATTTGAAATTAAATTAAGCATTAACTGTAGTAAAATATTAAAGAAAAACCGCATTTTATTTCAGCTGGATTCTATTGCAACATTTCTCATTTTCATTTCATTTAAATTAAAATAAAATTACTAAAATCCTAACTAATATTACAGTAAAATGAAAATCTGAAATTAAAAACGTTGAAGATAGAATAGAATCTCAATTATACCAAAATATCACTGGGTCTGGGATATGGTTAATCAGAACTATGTTACGGTTTGCAAATTAATAAAAATCAATCCTGAATTTTTTGGAAAATTGGCTTTTTTTCTGATATGCATGAAGCGTAAAAATGTGTATGCTGTTCTTTGCATTTCAGTGCTAAGTTTTACTGCTAAATCCATACTGGCAATTTGTTGGGAGATTATGAGGTTATGAGCTAGAGCTGGACACAACGGCAGCAGATTTTATAGGCAAGAGCGCATGGGAAGTTTTCCATTTGGGTTTTACTTTCCAGGCATTGAACGAGCCATCTCCCAATTCATGGCAGTTTCCATAAATACTGAAAAATCACCCTCAGGCCTAGAATACGGTAACCAATCAATGTAACACCTTGACCGATCAACCTAAAACTAGTTAAAATGCCTGCATGTTACTATGGAAACCATCTCACTCAGATGAATCAAACTCAGTTAGTGTAAAACACCATATGAATTACCAATCACCTGCTTTTTGACATTTCTTTATTTGTGTAATGCTGGCTGTACAACATGAGCACTGACCCTGAACTCAAATGTAAGCGAATGCTCTGTAACCAATGGCCCACAGCACCAGACTGGATGAAAATAGGCCATTTATCTCAAGGGCAATGTGAAAAGAGATGAAGGTTGATTTAGCTATCTAGCAAATGAGGGGACTTATTTGAATGCCAATGTAAAGCTTTCTTTTTTTATGTAATTGTTGGATTTATTTTTATTTTTTTTGTATTTTGGATCGTCCATATTGGATTCCCAAAGGTAAATCTATGAGGTCTCAAATCCATCTATAGCAAATAAAGTGCAAGCAATAGCAATGTTACAAAATCAAGAAGCATACTTGATTTTGTCGATGATGATGATGATGACAGAAGGAAGCTCAGTCTTTCACCGCATGCATAAAGACAGACCGTCCTTGCATCTGGTGATGTGTAACTGGAGACTGTAATCTCCTAATCTGCCAGTGTTTGAGGGAACCTTGTACTGCACCTGCCCTGCCTGAGTAATCCTAATCCAAGTACCCTATCCTATCCAGTCTTGTTAAGGACTACCAGAATACACTGCACATGAGACGACAGTTTGCAGGTTTAGCCTCAAGCTAAAATGGCTGTATTTAGTATGCAGGTGCTGCTGGTGCAGATATTATTTATTGTTTTGCAAACACCATCTGACAAAGTGACCCCTGATTTGGGTGCATATTGACAAGGTTATTCAGTACAGGAAAACAGTGGCCATGTTGGCATCTCTGGTTTCCCTTCCTTTCATCTGACTACTTTTGTTTGGGTTTTTGATTCTTTTGGTTTTAGTTCTTCTGATTCTCCTAAGCTTTCGCAAATTTTTCCACTATGCACTTTTGTTAATAGACGTAAATATCCCTCTTTGTGTTATCGAAAATCGACAATTGACAAAAAAAATCAATGATGTGTTGTTAATGTTAATTTTCAAATTATTATTCATTCTAGCTTCATAATCTGATTGGATAAAACGCACACACGTGGGATCATGCATTAACAGAGCTCAACGATCAATTAAAAATACCATTGTTTAAAATGGCATGAAATGGAAAATCACCCTTTTTTATTTTGACCCACTAATTTTGAATCAGAATGTTTCAAAATGTCTTTTAAATCTAAATAACTCTTCCGGTCATGACTTAAAAGTTAAGGTATTTGTTTCTGACAAATCAAATCAATGTGACTTCAATATACTAAAAAAAAAATGTGTTTAATTGCTGAATTCCTGGTGAAGAACTTCACTACCCACAATGCTCCTTTCAACCATATATGGTCTGCAGTTGAACTGTTATTTGGTTGATTATCTGTTTATTGTGCATCTTATTATTTTTTTTTTATTATATGAATTAATTGTATTATTTATGTATAGGTGTTTCCATAATGTTGTTTCAGTTTCACTGTGTTTATTTTGCTGTCATTTGGCAGAATTGCTCAATATCCTGATGCAGTAGGAAGCAAGTCTTGTCAAACCACAATGCCACACCTTCTCTTTTAAAGACCAGAAGACTGCATTTCCTCTGACCCAAAAAGAAGGCATTTCCTCACAGCAAAAACATCCAATCAGACAGAACAGGGACACATAGATCGGCATAACCAGGACAGTTTTCCTGGGACACACACGGTCATCTGAGTGGAAAATATCTAATGCTGCGTGGCATAAAATCAGACAGACTTTATCAGTGTCACTTTGCAGAAAAAAAAAAAAAAAGCCTGCAACTAAAGAGATTACAAATGGTTATGGATGTTTTATTTGATGGAATATTAATTGAAAAATAATACAGAATAGTTGAATTTCTAATCTAAAGGTGTGCAGGCATCCTGAAAAAGGTGCTGCGTCATTCCATCGCAGCAGAGGAAAATGTTTTTTTCAGAGTACAGATAAGTATTTGAACAAGTCCAGCACTTGCAAACATACATCGAGGGTGATAATAATAATGGCCTGTAAAATTGGAGATAATGCATAGAATGTATGACTGTATTGTAGCTTTTTTTTCTGTAACATTAAACATGCAATATGCATGCAGACTATTTTGATTACACACAATTCAAAATGTAATACTGTGAAATCACTGCTCATTGTTCAACGGTCTAATTAGACACTTTTGATGATGCAGTCACATTTGTCAAACCAATGCACATCACATGCTGCTTGTGATGTCATGATGCATAAATCAGCACAACAAACACCTGATTAAATTTGTACTGGCTTCTTTTTCAACTAACTCCATAGTATGAAGACCAAATTCATCTGGTATAGGGTACTGTATATTATAAGTGACACTCAAATAGCCAGCCGAAGGTCCTTCTGGTTACCAGTGGCAACTGCAGACAGACTGCAGAAGGTCAAAGAAGGAGAGATGGAGATGCGGCATTGCATACACATATTATATTTCATACCACAGTCTTCAAATTACACCTAAGCATTACAGAATATGTTAATGCTGTTATTTATTTAAAATCATCACAGCTAATGGTTGATAATAATGCATAGCTCACCATGCCGAAAACCACAAATCAGATCAAACCTGTTCAGGTGGGTAATTTGATTGCTTGAAAACCATCTTAAATCAGCTTTAACTGGTAAACCACCTTAAAGCACCTGTTTTCGTGTGTTTTATTCAACGGGGAATTCAAAGTAACATAACAGTAAGTTCTGAAGTTCATTATTGCTCATGATACCCAAGTTTTCAGTTCTGAGTCAGGCTCTCTCTCCACTTCAGCATCGAACACGAGGACAGTCACGTACATGAGGGAGAGAATCTCCCATGATGCTCGACGAGGAACATGTGTCCTGTCCACTTTTACATTAAAATATAGGTAGAAGCTCTGACATATTCATATCCTCGTATAAAGCATTCAAAACGTAACTATTCTGAGAAAGACGTGTTGAATAATCGCAAAGCATTACATAATTTCACCTTGACAGGTCATTCGACCTTCATGATGCGAGTGATGCCCTTTGGCTCGGACATTATTTCTGTTTATCCGCTATTCAATGCATTAGAGCGCAGCTTTTATGTTCAAAAGGGGTAACGTTAGTGTGTTCTCTTTCATTTATTGAATATGCCGAATAAACATAACAACGATTTAACATCCAAAAATGCGCTCTACCGACACACGTCGCATTTCGAGAAGTTATTTAAATATATGTATATATAGATTTTATTAAATTATATTTGCTCCCCTCTTTCGCAGGATCTTAGAAGATGGTAGATTCTGGAACGATATGACGCAATGAGCCCATCGCGAACGGCCCACAAGGCACGCTATGCTGTTGATCCTTCATTTTATTTAATAAAATGTTAAAATGTCAAGGGTGTGAAAATATTTTTTATATCATTTTTTTTATTATTCTGAAATAAAACACATGAATATTTGCACAAAGGTGCATAAAAAAGTATGAATGAACCACGCCTCCATATTATTTGTGCATCACGCAGAAACTCGCGGATTACGTAACAACTTCCCTACAAGCCCCAATGCAGCAAATAACATGCTACAAAGCTAAATGTAATCTTTAAAACTTTTAATATGTGTATGGCATTATTTATAGGTGTATTGCAGTCTTTGAATTCGACGACAAATGATGTAAGCGTATGAGAAAGGACTCACCTTCCTCAGTGATGCTGCTGCAGCTTCTGCTCAGTTTCCGCGTAATGCTGCTCCTTTTTATACCAGACACGTGCCACCGGGGCCGGGCACCATGGCAACCTGACGTCACGCCGTGTTCGTGGGTTTATTTTAAAGAAGCGTATACGAGCTATTTATCACGAATGCAATGAAAACGCTGATGAGAGACTGGGTAAGACGATACTATACAAGGACACAGAGGGGAGATTTATAACATGCCTGAAACAAGCGCATTTCGGTGCTGTATAGAACCGCGAGACTTCCCGAATGCAGAATTTAACTGTGTAAAGGATGCATATCCTCTATACAAACTTATGGTATCTGAGCATCTTATTATATTTAACATTTCACAAGATAACCAGAGCAATTTAAAGTTTTCCCCTTGAAAGTTGAGTTCAGTGTCTAAGCTCCTTGAAAGGATACAAGGACCACGTGTCATGATGCAGATGCAGTATGAAAGATCATACACATAATGCGCAAAAACACCAAAAAGATCACTGGATAAAAGCATAAACCCTCGTTTCGAGGGCATCTGGTTAATTTTCAATTTTCAAAGCATTGCTATTTAAATGCAAGTAGTATGCATTTATTTTTAGTTTACTGTTCAGATGGAGTGAGACCAAAAATCACTAACGTTAGGTTAAATAAAAATGGCATGTAGTTTCTTAATTCAACGATCCAAAAATAATTTACATGCGCTCTCACGGCACACATTTGGGATTCGATTGTTTAACATAAACCGTTCTATAGCTTCCTATTGGATATTTAGCTGCACGTCCTAGTTACTATGACAAAGCAGAAGTGAGTTTGCGTGGACTGTAACGTCAGGATGAGGAAAGTGTGGAATTCCGCGCGCGCTTGCACGTGACCTTGACAGCGGCGAGCGGATGCAGATTACGTGAGAGACGGCGCGTGCTGCAGAGACTGAGCGCTGGGCGGGGTGTCCGCAGACATATAGAGCAAAACATATCAATTTAAACATGTTAACTAAACATGAATGGTCCACATTTAAATATTACCGCATTCGAGCTTTTTCTCGTTTAAACAAAAGACCATTTGCTTTATTTTTCAAGAGCCGAGGAAACGACGCCTGTCACGGAGATACACACAAAGCGCCCTCGTGTGGTGCAAATATGTTAGTAACAAAAGGAGAGAAAGTGATCTTAAAAATGCATACTGTAAACTGGTAATGCATACCTCGAATCAGTGTTATATTAAAACTAGAAACATACTTATTTATTAAATAAAAATAAATACAATTTTTGTTTCAGCTAGTTGCCAATAAAACATTTCTTATTTTAATTTAGTGCAACAACTTGATGTGCTAAAATAACTAAAACTAAAATGTATGTAAACAAATAAAAACTAGCCTACATAGATTTAAAAAAGGCCTACAATAACAAAATAACAAAATTACTAGAACTGTAAAATTAAAACATAAAATTAAAAATAATTAAAAACAAACTAATAAATTACTTTTTTTTTTTTTGGACAAATGCATGAATGTAAATAAATTGAACTGTATTATCATATGTTTTGTAGGATTTACATAATTTATGAATTACATTATTTGGTGGCCAAGACTAAGGTTTGATATTTCTGATCATTGACTTATAGCGTATTCTGCTTTTTGTGATAACCAGATAATATAAATAAATACAGATAATACAGGTACTAGAGATTGTTTATACGAGGTCACTTTAATTGTAAAGACTGCTACCCTGGAGAACCCTGGGTTTGTAAAAAGTAAGAGGATATGGCCAAAGTCATATCACCCTGAAGCCCAAGACTTGTTACCTACTGAAGCTAAGCAGGCTTGGGCCTGTTAATACATGTATGGGAGACCTCCAGGGAAAACTAGGTTGCTGCTGGAAGATTTGTTAGTGAGTCCAGCAGTGGATGTTCACCCTCTGGTCTGTGTGGGTCCTAATGTCCTAGTATAGGGACGGGGACACTATACTGTAAAAAGGACGTCCTTCAGATGAGACGTTAAACCGAGGTCCTTACTCTCTGTGGTCATTAACAATCCCAGCATGGCACTTCTTGAAAAGAGTAGATTAGGGGTCTATCTGCAGTATCCTGGCTAAATTCTCTGGCCCTAGTCAATCATAGTATCCTATAATAACCCCCATCTATTGAACTGGCGAACGCCCACATGGAGGGGAAAACAAAGCTTTCGTCCAATGAACTCCAGATATTTGTATGAGGTTTAGTTGTAATGTGTTAAGACAGTGATATTTAAGTAAACACCTTATCGATGAGGCCTACTCTGTAGGAGAATATAAATGCAATGCATAAAGTTTAATATGAAATGTTTTCCCATATAACAACATTATAAGGAAAACTCTTAACCAGCGCATTGCATTCATATTACAGCCTCGTTTGCTTGTCTGCATTAAGCACACATCATCAATAAGGTGTGTACTAAATTAGATTTTTTTATATTACTGTTTTCCACATGAAACATTTTAGAATGCAGGCTACTGCTGTTTTTAGCGATGGGTGCTTTAGGCTATATGGATTGCTAATGGCCAAAACTTGCATTTTGTTCAGACATCTCTGTTTTTCTTTTTCTTTTGAGAGGTGATCTAAATATTTTTTGGATTGGAATTTGTGCACACTGGTGGAGGTGAGGAGCGATCCTATGATATGATTGTAAAGTGCTTTTGGGTCTGCAGCAATACACAAAAAAGCACTAAATAAATGTTTCATTCATTCTTTTATTCAATAAGAAGATGTTGATGATGAAGAAGAATGTAATGTAATTTAATGTAATGTAAATGTAAATGAAGAAGAATATAAAACCAGATGAAAATGAATATGTTAGTATATTATGGCAAAAACAGACAAAAGTTGGATAAAATAAGACATAATTTCTGTTATTGATTAATCCAGGCTTTAAGTAGCCTAATATAAAGACAAGCAGAAAAAAAAACTGCATTTACTTTAACAGTTAAAGCTTCCATTGTTTTTAAAAAAAAGATTATAAGCAAAAGCATGTCTTGTAATTATGTATAAACAATGATATGGTGAGGAGTCAATTACACTAAACACACTGAATCTTCCCTCTCTTGTCCTCCAGATGGAGCTCCTCATACATAGAGTAAAGAAATCATATAAACAAAATACCTTAAGCAACATTAGCATTTAAAAGCATCCTGTCCTACCATGAGATTGCTTACAATTATAGTCAGCCATAAAGTGAAGTAAGAAAAAGAATGACGTAGATTACAAAAATCAGACAGAAGATCAGGCCAACAGCAACATTGACATGGTTGAGGATGCGTGCCATTCTGGAGTTTCTGCTTGCTATGTGCTGGTGTCCAAACATGTTAGCATCTCGAGTCTGTAAAATAAGTTAAATATAATAGTGTCACAATGTTTGTCTGTGTATAGCACCTTTCTTAAATAACATATTGCACATAAAAATAAAATCAAAACGCTTCACAGAATACAAAATCATTAAGAAAACTACACAAAAAGCAACACTTACAGTGTAAAACAATCGATTTGTATGATTGGCTGTAACAAAATCACGAAATATGTATCTTTTGGTAAGAGTCCATAAACTTCAGTCATAAGCATTTGCACTAGTTCTTGGAATCTTCAGATCTGCTGCTACCTGTAGTACTGTGGTCTAAACTAGATTAACTGGTCTGGCATGACCTATTTTTATGATGGTTTAGAGAAAAGTAAGATAATAAATATAATTATACAAAGTTGGAAAACCAAAGATTTTGCTCAATTTTGAGACTTTGGGCTACTTTGCTTATATTACTACTATTCTGTTATTACATTTTTTTTTTCTCACACACCAAACCAGGAAGTTTATATTCTGAAAGATGTTACAGAGAGATTTTCCTTATAATTTTTTTTTTTCTGGCTGTTGACAGTATTTTTTGATTTATGGAGTGATTACAAAGTAATCACTAAAAAACAAACAAACAAACAACAACAAAAAAAGATTCATGAGGGTTCTGTGTGAGAGATATCGAAACTGTGGAACATATGTTCTTCCAGTTTGAACTTGTACAGGAATTTTGGCTTGAATCTCAAAACTGGCTTAATTCCAAACATACACCGCTTGGCTGTGGTCTCAGGTATTGTTGAAGGATAAAACCCTAGACTTTTTGATAAATAACTTAAAGGGGTCATGAACTGAGAATTCAAATTTCCCTTGATATTTTGACATACAAGAGGTCATAAAACAAAACAAAAAACCTCAGAACTCAAAACTTTGTTGTTAGTCTAAAAACTGCTTATACTTGTGGAATGTATCACTTTATGACATAATAGTGTGGCTAAACCCTGCCTCCACAAAAGATGATCAAGGCCTGCTTCAACATCACTGCCTGTTTAGCCCCGCCCACTGACTCATGCAGAGTGTAAATAATGAGAGAGGCAAACCAATCAATAAAGATGTTCAGAAGAAAACTAGACGCTGTGCAGTGCAGTGCCAATATGTGGAAAACACAGTCTTTGTATTGCATTCTTTCTGATCCCAACATTAGGAAAAAGTGGATGAACTTTATTTTTTTATTTTTAATAAAGATCCAGACCTCATCAGTGAGAACTTGGTCCTTTGTTCATTTCATTTTTACAGCGGACTCGTTTTCAAACAAGGCACAATTAAACGTAGGATTCTCCGAAAGACTGAAACTAAAAGACGATGCTTTGGAGACTATTTTGAAAATGACGGTAATGTGGCACCACACAAGTGTGAGGAACTGTTTTTATTATGTGCTCACTATTGCTTTGTCTGTTATTAGGGGAAGTCGTGGCCTAATGGTTAGAGGGTTGGACTCCCAATCGAAGGGTTGTGAGTTCTAGTCTTGGGCTGGACGGAATTGTGGGTGGGGGGAGTGCATGTACAGTTCTCTCTCCACCTTCAATACCACGACTTAGGTGCCCTTGAGCAAGGCATCGAACCCCCAACTGCTCCCTGGGTGCCGCAGCATAAATGGCTGCCCACTGCTCTGTGTGTGTGTGTGTGTGTGTGTGTGTGCATTTCGGATGGGTTAAATGCACAAATTCTGAGTATGGGTCACCATACTTGGCTGAATGTCACTTCACTTATTACAGATCATTTCATATGTACTGAGTATTTATGAATTTTAAATCTGAATCACAACAGCGTACATCTATGAAGAAAGTAGGCTGTCAAATATACAACATTAGCCAATCAGAGAAGTGGGTGTTTACTTCTGAGTTAATCTGCAACGCCTGTTCAAAACAGAGGGGCTCAAAACATCAGGGCCATCCCAAGCTAATTTAGTTTATTTTAAATTATTTTTTAGTTTTTAAAGGCTTTAAAAGGGCTCTTGTCTAGTATATATTTTTCATTAGATCAGACAACATTTTAAGCTGACATGTGGTCATGTTACAATATAACCCATCAGTTGTTACAATGTTCCCCACCGATGGGGCTTTATCACTTTCACTATCAGTCTTTTGGGGGTAAAAAAAAAAAAAGACAAGACAAGACAAGAAAAAATACACTTATTATGAAACAAGACCACATATTTGTAATAGACAGGTGTGAAATGTATGTGGATAAAAAAAATATGTGTTAGGTTGTGCCCCACTCTCTGCTACGTTGAAGGTTTGCACTTGAATTTTGTTCATAAAATCCCCCTTGGGAAATATCTGTTGACTGAATGGCATCAAATCATTCTCACACTGTCCCGTCCTATATCCTGTCACAAAATATTATGTTTCTCTCTGAAAAACAACTTGGTAGAAGTATTTTGCAGGTGTTTTTATATAACCACAGAGAATAGCTGAGTTTAACAGTGAAAACTAGCAAGAGCTGTAGGATGACAGCAGTAGCAGCTAGGGTATTTTTTTGTTTTGAAAGGATCTCTGTAATGCATGTATTAAAGTTTTCTTTTTTGTACTAAGAGGACCTGTGATAAATTAAGTTTTTGTTCTGTGGGACCACACATCTTTCTCTGTAATAGAAAGTAAAAGTAAGCTAAAAAACAGGAACAAAAATTTAAAACTGAGGAACACAAATCTACCGACAGACACCTTTCATATTTTACGTTGCAAAAAATCTGAGCATGTCGGTCTTGTGAAAAAATAAAACTATGAAAAATAAGACTTTGAAACAATATAACAATAGTAACAATGATTCATGTCATAAATAAAGCTTGATGCAGGCTGGAAATTAAAAAGATTAATTTCTGAAGATTAGAGTAATTCTTTACAAATACTGAAATACGAACCTTGGTAAATATTTCAGTACAGCCATGGCTTCATTATTTGGACTTTCACTATCGTCTGTTTCAGTTCCTATTATTAAGTGAAACATGCCATTCAAAAGGTACATCTTTGCCTATAAATGGTGCATATTAGTACCTTGAAGTTACAAAACATAAATTTTATATGAAGAGTTTGGTTAGCTTCCGGTTTCATTTGGGTCCTATATTTGGCTGTACAAAACAGTTCGCTTTGCTGCTTGATATTGAAAATTGATGTGTGATATCATATGATTTTAATCTGTTATCTTAATTAGGAACACACTAGTTTGTACTGCAAACAGTTACTGTGTACTGCACGTTGTTATTCTCCTCGTTATTTACCTATGGTCGGTTAATGGAATGGAAGTCTCACCCATAGGCTTACTTCCGCATTGAGGAAAATGGTGGATAAGACAGGTACAGTACATGAACTAATACTTACTGTGATGGAGTAAACAAGAGCAGCCGATCCCAGAGGTAAACAGCAGCACAACATGGTAAAGATGGAGTAGCACAGGTAATCTGGCAGTGGATTGGCCAGTGGAGTGAACACTTCAACAGTAGGCTGCACAGTGACCATATGCTGCTCCAGATATGAGCCCTGAGTGCACAGACCAGACGCCAGCGGAGCTCCGCATTGCTGTGAAGCGATGTAAGAGGGAGGGAATCCAACCTCGGAGTACTCTGGAGGGTCCTGTTGCAGTGGAAGCAAATGGTACCGTGATTCTGAATTCCGGTCTGTTGGAAACTTTCTTGAATCCATGTTTCTCGTGACTGCAATGAGCTTTTCTGCACTACTGATCCGAGTCTGTCTCTGGTGTGTACTCAATAGTCAGTGATTTATCTGTTGCTTAACACATTCCTCTTAAGGTGACTGGTAGGTTGGGTTGCTCTGTAAGGGGAGGAGTGATAAGATTTTAGCATAGATTGAATTTACTGTAACTTCTCCAGGTTGACTGCAGGTGCCACCTGGTGGAATCAACATGTAACCTGATGAGCTCAGGAAAATTAAATATCAGGACAAAAATGTGATGTTTTCATAATTCCTGAGCATGTTCCAAACATGACTCAGATCAACTCATTCTTCCATTACACTAGCAAGGTTTTCGCCCCAGCAAACATGCTGTCATTCAATGACCTAAAACACTAAAAACATGTAGCACAATACAATGTTTTTGTTTGTAAAATGTCATCAGAAAATAACAATGACACCACTCTGTTTAGAGAATTCATTGCAAGTATATGTTACGTGGTCCAAGCTTACATTACAGTACAAAATCTTTATATATGGTAATAAAACTGCAACACTAACTCCTACAAAACAACTGCCACTTAACATAGTCTGCAACATGAATCTCTGTTACAAAAGAATAAATCTATACATCAGGTTTAAACAGAGATGCCAGCGAGTTCTCTTAGCCCGAGCTAATCTTAGATTGTCTAAAAGATGGTGAAAATGCAAAAGGCAATTTTTTTGCATTCTTAATTCATAGATGATTACTGTAAAATGTGTAATTAAAAGGAAAGGTGATTTGACACAGTGGTAAACATGCCTCTGTCCCAACATGTAGTGTAAAAAAAAAAAAAATCAACATTTGTTTATATATTTTTATGAAATAAAATGAAGTTGGCCAGTGAAAACATTGGAATTGTTTTCTTTGCAATTCAAGTCAGTTAAATAAAGGTTGAAGATAATTAACAAATAGCATGTTCTTGATTTTATGACATTTCACAAGATATCCCAACTTTTCTGGAGCTGAATTTGTAGTATTACTGTAGAAATCAAGTTGATTTTTGTATGCATGTACGTGTTTATGCATGCGTGTTATATATATATATATCTTTGGTGATTCTATTTGAGTGCGCTGAGTGAGGAAATATTTTTTGTACAGTAATTTGAAAGATGCAGTCATTGAATGTAATATAAATTATACAATGATTACAAGCTTATTTGTTAATGTACTTTAGAAAGCAAACAAATTAAACTTCACTTCACAAATTACCTAATGCTCTTTTTTACATTTACAAATGTTGTGAAAAATTTACTTGAAACAATAATTTTATGCTCTTTACTATTCAATGAACTATTAAAATTAACGTATTATTCATTAACTCATAATCACAGCCTGTAAAGGTCATATATTTGGTCTTCGTTTGTTGACTTCTTCTGTTTTCAAATCTTAACAAATAATTTATTAATAATTTATTCATGTTTTTGCAGTACCCAATCTAAAGTGGAAACTATTCATGTTTATAAATGTAAAAAATGTGTACATTTAGCAGACGCTTTTATCCAAAGCGACTTATAGTGCATTCAGGCTATCAATTTTCACCTATCATGTGTTTCCGGGGAATCGAACCCCCAACCTTGCGCTTAACAGCACAATGCGCGACCAATTGAGCTACAGGAACACTCTAAATGTAAAACTATAAATGTTTACTTATCACTCAGTACCTTTATGGGAATTGGATTTCTAGCTGCTGTAACAACGTTTGTATAAAGGGTGTTTAGTTAAGTTTATGCACATGCTCCTTAAAGACATAATATATGTAATTTGGGTGTAAAACATTTTTATTTCCTCAACATTTATATTAGTATATACTTCATCATTAAACAGGGTATTCCTTGAATCATACATCAGCAGGAAAAAACAAATAAAAATACTTGTTCATTTCTCAAAACAATGTAATATAAACAGATTGAACCATGCTCCCTTTTAATAATCAAAAACTGACCCCTCTACACTTGTTGAGCCCTTATCCAACCCTTAAACAAACCCATAATACCAAACCCTAACCCTAACCTACCCATATCACACCTCAATAACAGCAAAAGTGTTGTACATTAACAAAAGCTTTTATCATTGTAAAGCATCTGAAAAAAATAATGTGTCGATTTTCAAGATGTGCATGATCATATGAATTAAATGTTTAGTGACATTTGTAAGCATTGTAATTTAAATGAACTATCTGTTGATCTTTAGGTAATGTTAAATAAGTTTAGTAAACATTAACAAGCACATTATCTCATGTTTCTAGCCATATCTCTCTCTCTCTCTCTCTCTCTCTCTCTCTCTCTCTCTCTCTCTCTATATATATATATATATATATTAACTAATGATCTGTTAAGCATTATATAATGTTTGTTAATGATTTATTAAAGTTATTATAAAGTGTTACCCGAAATAAATTTTTCATAAATTGGCAGGTACAGTAGTTATTTACTGTCAGATAAAGATGTTGCATGCATGATAAAAAAAGGGGTTAAAAAATGTGGATTGACAGATTTCTGATAGATTTCTGCCAATCCACATTTTTAAAACCCTTTTTATCAGCTAATTAGATTTTTTTTTAACATACAGTTTTATTATATACATACAAAAAAATCTAATTAGCACAGCTCAAGATAAGAAAAAAAGTCTAAACATGCAATAATCAGTCTTAAAGCACATGTCATAGGCTTTAATGATACATTGAGCAAATGGCATTTACAATGCAGAGAATCAAATCTGTTTGTAATCTGCATCCAACCATGACAGCTCTATCATCTTTTATTAAGTAAAGTTAAGACATTGACAATAATCAACAGTACAATGAAAACGAGGCCAACACCAAGGGAGGCATGATTCAGGATGAGTGTCATTTTGGAGTTCTTCTCTGCTAATTCTCGCTGTCCTGAGAAATTGGCGTTTCGAGTCTGTGAAAACAATTGTAAAACATTAATGTCAACCATTTCTGTTCTCATTCTGAGTTGCTTAGAGCGAATGGCATCTGGGGAGTTCTCAAAAGAAGGGACAGACTTTTCTTAGTAGCATGTAACGCTTCATTTTTAAATTGATGGAAAGTTTACTCTATGATGGATGGATGCAGTTTATTGGGCTTCAAAATCTCAACCACTAGTCACTCCTATTAAAAAAGTAGGGCTGTGCAATTAATTGTTTCCACTGTAATGCGCAACTCGTCAGTAAAGCCGGTCCTATGATAGAGTGGTATTCATTACACAGAGCCTTAGTTCACTGACAATTAGGCAATATCGCATTCATAATCGCAGATTAATCACACTCTTAAGCAGTTATGAGCAGCAGGCTGTATAATTTGTGTGAAATGTTTTATTTTTGCTATCACTATGGCCTTTTGACTTATAGCAGTGTTCAGTGTTTCCTATACTGTACATCGAGTTATTTGTGCTCGTCACTATATCAAATCTGATCACCACAAATAAATCTTCCAGAAGGATTATATTTCATTGAATAGAATGAGCGCTTTACATTTCAAAATTAAAATGTAGCGCGGGTGTTTTTATATGAATGTATTTTTGAAAACAACCGACTGTCTTCAGAAAAGCTTCGATGTCATTTTAATTACCCTGGAAACACTGGTGGAAACATTGGTGTCTGTCAGTAAGTAAATTGGGCTACTACCAGTATTACTATCTTGTATCCTGCAATAATAATTTGCTCAAACTCACTTTTTTTGATGAACAGAAAAAAGGAAAATCAACCAAACATATTGACCCCCCACAGAGCCGTAGCTGGGGTCAGCGGGGTTGTACCAGTGGGCCCTGTTTGAAATGGTTTAATTTCTATGTTCGTTCATTTTTATTTATTTGTGCTATTTACACAATGTTTATGTATGTTCGTTCATTTTTATTTATTTGTGCTTATTTACACAATGTTTACGTTTTTTTTTTTTTTTTTTTTTTCAGGTTCGTAGGTGTCCAGGTACAGAAACAGAATAATTAAATGAAAAATAGCACTGGATAGTCTTCAATGTAAAAATGAAATATACAATCAAACCAAAATGTATTCAGACATTTCTCACAACTTTTCTCACATTATTACAGTTTATTTGCTATTGCTTCTAAAATGGTTATAAAATGTGACAAAAACTTATAGTTAAACTGTGTGAGAACAAATTCGTCTTAATAATGTCATAACTTCAGATAAAACTTCAGATAGAGAGATAAAAAATGTATATCTATCTATTTCACTAGTAGTTCACTGTATGAAGATTCTTTGGGTATAATATGTCACAGTTTGCTTAAATTGGTTATACTCACTTACATAAATGTATTAGTGTCCTGCTAAAATAAATAATAAAAATATTTTATATTAAAAATATGACTTTAAAAAAGTTTGCTAAAATGCAATACAGTTTCAGACAATAGAGCAACCAATAATAAATAGCCTATTTATTATTATTATACATTAACTGTAATATAAATGTTAAATAATTTAAATGAAAGGAAAGCACATGTGCTAATACTTACAGAGCAGGAGAAAATCAGCGCAGCAATGCCCAGAGGAAAACAGCAGCACAGCATGGTAAAGATGGAGTAACCCAAGTAATCTGGCAATGAACTGGCCAGTGGAGTAGCGATCTCAAAAACTGCAGGCTGTACAGCAACCACAGCTTCTCCTGAATACGGCCCTGAGGAGGGAGGATATCCAGCACTGTCCTGGTCTGCTGGTGGTGGTGCTGAAGGATGCAACATTGCTGATTTCTCAGATGAATCCCATGCTCCTGGAGGCTGACTGAAAGACTGGCTGGGATCCATTACTCTGAAAATTGGGTTTTGATTGAATTTTCCTTTGCTTTGTGCTCTGATGAGACGTATTCTTGTTTTCTGGTTCAGTCTTCTCTGTTGTTTGCAGAGAATGAGTGACATGAACTTTATAGGTGCGTCCAATCCCAATCTTACTTGAAGCAGTGCATGCCGGTTAGAAATTCTGAACGTCACATGTGGCATCAAAATAAGTGAGAGGGTTTCGGGAGAAGATCGATTCAGCCGCTGCAGTTTCTCCAGAGCGACTGCAGGAGCGCTGATGACGACACAGCGATTTCACGATTGTCCAGATTCACCACAACGATCTCGTGTTTCGGGATCATTCGTAGGCCTACCTTTTTTTCATTTCCGATAATGGCCACACATCTGTGAATTTAGAACGGTAAAAGTGTTTTGTTTGTTTGTTTGTTTGTTTGTTTACTGTAGTCGCACTGTTGTCCCGTTTATCATACAAAACTGATAAAAGCACATAGCCTACTCCCACTTTATTGATATTTAAGTATGTTGAACGTTATTCTTGAAACGGGTGTCCACCCGTCCCGCGCAGCGCGTGCGCGCACAGCGTTTGAAGCCCAATTCAAGCGTCCCACAAATTGAGAATGTGTCACGCATAATCAATGCTTGCTCAAAAAAAGTTGGTCGCTCATCTATATCTGGAGTCATCAACCCGTCGATCGCGGTCGACAAGTCGATCTTGGAAGCATTTTAAGTCGATCACGAAGATTTTTCAAAATCTGGTAAAAAAAAAAAGGTCGAGCCTCCGCTGACTGCGCGGCGTGCGCGCGCACCTCTCGAAACAAATGAGACAACTGTTTTAGACTGAAAACCAGACCATACAACTGATTTAGAGGCGGGTGCCGGTGTGATGAGATGTACTAATATCCGTCTGCTCGGGCATGATTGTTTTAGGCCTGTAATTGATTGATTCTTGAGGTAATAGAGAAGGGATGGCACGGTTCGCTGAAATAAAACAAAAACCGTTTCTGTTGATGCATGCGCATTCTGGCTTCCCAAACATTACAAAAACATGAGAGAAAAAAATAAAAATACCCTGAGCAAATAATACACTCTTGTTCAACGCGAATGCTGTATATGAGCAGTAATTTATTCTTAAAGTGAATAAATTGTAATGAAAAATAAATAAAATTAAATAGCTAAAGTAAATCGTAAGTGGAAGTGCATTTGTCGATTCTGTCATAAGCATACAGTACATCAGCAATTATACATGTTTAGGGGAATAGGGCATTATTAATATACCATGTAAGGTGGTATGTGCTAGAAATGGGTAAACCACTATCAGTGAGCCTGCCCATGGGGTGGGGGCACCGCTACTCAAGGCAGTGTCCCATATTGTCCCTCAGAAACATACCCCTTGTCCCCCCTTGGGCTTATTAGTAGGTGGTCACCTTCTTTTACACCCTAATGTAGGCTATATCGTCATTCGCGATGACATAATTATATCAAGTCTATCATCCCAATCCGGTATTACGAGATTTACGGTTTCAGAGATGTTTGGTTTCCATTAATTTATATTCATGGCTTTCTCGGACACGCGCGTGGAACCAGTTGGAACTGAGAATTTCAGTTCACGCTCATCGTATTTCGGCATATATATATATATATATAAAAGGTACATATATTTACCTATGTCTAAACCACATTTGTTCATAATTTTGAAATTATTATTTTTTTGTTGTTGTAATTATTAATTTATTAGTTACTGAATTATTTCACTTATGCTAGTTGTATTTATTTCCTGCCTCTCTAAATTAGTTTGTCTTCAGTTTATTGCGCTATAGCCTGCAGTGCTCTAAAACTATGTCTGGTAGGCTACATTTGAGACTTTCATGTAAAAAAAAAAAATGTATATATATATATATATATATATATATATATATATATATATATATATATATATATATATATATATATATATATATATTACAATTGTACATAAGTGTGCTTGTGCTTGTGTTGATAACATTTGTATTAGTATGGTTCTTTGTTCATGTTCAACTTCATTTACGCTATAAGGCTTATATATTAATTTATTTGAAATGTGTGTGCGTGCGTGAGTGTTTATATATATTATTCATGTAATTTTAAATGTACTTTTATTTTTATTAAATTAATGGATCATTGAAGAACAAAATTATAAACTTCTTAAAATAAACCAATAAAATAAAATTTTAATCAAGTTAAGAAATGTCTACTTTTTTATAGAGAGAATAGAGATAGTGTTAGAGGACTTTTTTATGAAGAATATGTTTATGAAACTGCGTGACTAATTTGTAAATTTATATTTTTTTGTAATATTTTACAAAACGTGCACTGTAAATTAATAAAACGTTATAAACGAGTACGAAATGATTAACAAATGTAGTTTGTGCAACGCAGAACATATATTAACATTTTTATAGATATATATTTTTAAATATTTAATTAAACCTGCCGTGACATAATGAGCGTGAACTTAAATTCTCAGTTCCACCATGGTTCCACGCGCAAATCCGAGAAACCAGTCACACCCACTGAAACCGAAAATCTCGTAACACAGGGATGAAAATACTCATTTAAATATACAAAGTCAGTAATCGTAACTGCGGTCAGTTAAAACCTCATATGAAAAGTTTAAGTCTTGATCCGAAAACCAATGCAACCGGTTGTTAAATCGAAAACAAGAACCGTTCCAGCAGTGGGCGTGTACGTTCGTTATCCGGCTTGCTGCACAAATTATGCTTCTCAGCTTGTGTTCGTCTTCATTTCTCTCTTCACATCAGTTCAGTCAGTGTTCTGTTTGAGTAAATTAACTACTCTTTATTGTAGCCTATTGGTTTATTTCGACCCAGAGGGAGTGTCAGTAACGTAAAATAAAATATTATCACTTAAGTCATTTGTGGATTAATATGGAGCCCCTAAAGGGTCCTAGTGGTGGAAAAAAATCAGAGTGAGTGAAATAATTTGGGGTGTCAGAAAATTTTTTTTTATATTTTTTTTTGCGTTCTCTTGCAAAACGTTTGCATTCCTTCGCAAACATTTTGCATTTTCTCGCAAAGACATTTGTGTTCCCTTAGCCTGGTAATACCAGACTCTGCTACTTCACTTTGCTTCGTAGACAGAGTCTGGAATGGCATAATAGAGAAGTGTTTTCTCTCTCGCTAGGGGGCGCTTGTCTGAAGTTTAAAATCATTGGTTACCCGTAAGCCAATCAGATACGTTTAGTTATGACTTATGTTATGCGCCTGTACAGCCCCATGACGCACAGACATCATGCATCGAACTCAAATCTATGATTGAACTTCCACTGTAAACCTGTTGTTAAACACTCTTCTTGTTCTGGCTTCAGTTTGAAAAAGAGTTGAATGTTCTCCATAACAGAGCGAATTGCATCCTGTGTCTCGTTTCCCATTTCCGCGGTCATTTCGGTTTTCGATTTCTCTAACCTACAATTTAAAACTCGGTGCTTAGCATCTACGTCACGGCTCTCAGCCCGCCCTCTGCTCATTGATTGGCCCGGCTGTTTTCAGACCGGTGGCAAACAGAAAGCTCTGACGCTGTATCAGACTGAGTACAGAAGCGAAATGAAATTGAGCGGAAGTAGGAAGTCTGACATAGTCAGGCTAGAGTTCCCTTGCAAAACTTTTCATTCTCTCGCAAAATTACTTGCATTCCCTCACAAAACTTTTGCCTTCTCTATAAAGATATTTGTGTTTCTGTTGCAAAACATTTGCATTCTCTTGCAAAACCAGCTGAGCTCCGACCAACACTTCCTGTTTACTTTACAGCTTGTAGTTCATACAGCTCCATAAGATCACAATGGAGCGGTTCATAGAGTTTTGTTTTGAACTTGGAGAAATAGTCAGTGCATTCTTATAAAGGTACAGTTTTGGGACATACTAAAACGCATAATCTAAAATACTGTGTGACGAGAGCCTTGGGAATGGAGCGAGGCCTGTGGAGCACCTGCGCCATATCACCAGTCTCGAGTCCCGCGAAGGAGAACTGAAGGAGGGACGGATGACAGTGTTGGACGGGAGAGGACCAGGCTCAGACTTTATTTTATGTTTTGGTTCTGTTTGTGTGCGACAGTCATCCATGAGAATGGGCTGTCGCCCTCTTTTAGTATTTTATAATTAAAGTTTTGTTTGAATGTTTGCCAGTTCCCGCCTCCTTCTTCCCGTGACTATGAACGCTTATTTCACACTGGATGACTAAATTCAGTACACAGATTACACACCATATTATTAAAGCAAACAGACAGCCCAGAATATGAACGTAACCCAGTAAACTGCATTTGAAGCATAGGCTATCCCTATAGAAAGAAAAAACTTAATTAATGGACTTAGTGGTATAAAAATGCAGAATTCGGCATACAGTTTATTAATAAATTATACATGAAAGAAAGTAAGCCAAGAAAAACAGACACATTTTCTTTATGGGAAGAAAATAAATCTGTTCTTCTGGGCTTACTTTCTTTTATTTTAAAATTGGACTCAAGTTCAAATAAGTCAGCTTTGCTTATAGTTTAAGACATGGTTCTGGGACATTCTAAAACACTTAATGTGGATGTAGCTACTATAACAGTGACATTGGAGGCCCAATTTGGTAAGGCTTAATAAATAATAATAATACAAACAACAATTGTAATATTAATAACCTTAATTGCTATAAAGCAAACAGCCATAATACAATGTTAAAAACCAGGCTATAGAAAGGCTATATGGTTAAGGGAGGCTATTGGACAAAGACAGTAAAACCAAAATATGGTAAACAGTTTATTAATTAAATGCAACCTTTGTTTCTTAGGCTACAGGGCATAATTCAATTTTTAATTCAGTGTGAAGATTCAATAATATAAAAAAGATTATTAGAAATGTTATAAAGCGACCTGTTCTCATTTTGCTCTATACGAGAATGCAATTTTCCCTGAATATCCAAAATATTGCATATGTGACATTGATTTTATATAGGCCTAACAGTTCAACAAAAAAGGCAATATTAAGTGTACATTTTAAATTTTAAAAGAAACCTACATTTTAAACAAAATATTGCCCATAGTTCCAATGAAATCTGCAACAGAACGTGTGTCTCAAAGCAATAGCAGTGTTTCGTCATAAAACATGAATAGAAAAACTCTATAACAGTAAAAATGCATCTGTAAATCAATTTAAGGGGCCGAATATTGTCCCTGCAATTCATGCAATTCTGCTTGTATGCACACAGAATATTATTATTTTTTAATTCTATATTTGGTCTTTTTTTTTTAAAATCACGTCTTAAATAAGTCGCATTTTATTTATGAGAGGAAAACTGCTGTTCTTCTGTTCCCTCGGCTCTCGTCACACAGTGTTTTACATTAAGCGTTTTAGTATGTCCCAAAACTGTACCTTCATAAGAATGCACTGACTATTTCTCCAAGTTCAAAATAAAACTCTATGAACCGCTCAATTGTGAACTTATGGAGCTGTATGAACCAATACAAGCTGTAAAGTAAACAGGAAGTGTTTGTCAGAGCTCAACTGGTTTTGCGAGATAATTTAAAGGTGCTGTAGGGAACTTTTGTAAAAAAATATTTTTTACATATTTATTAAACCTGTCATTATGTCCTGACAGTAGAATATGAGACAGATAATCTGTGAAAAAAATCAAGCTCTTCTGGCTCCTCCCAGTGGTCCTATTGCCATTTGCAGAAACTCCATCGCTCCCGGTAAAAAATAACCAATCAGAGCTGCGGCCCTTAACTTTGTTTGTGTTCAAAATGTACAAAAATGTATATAATAAGCGAGTACACCATGAATCCATTTTCCAAACCGTGTTTTTAGCCTGTCCTGAATCACTAGGGTGCACCTATAATAAGTGTTCATATTCGGACTATTTTAGATTGCTTCGGGGGTACCGCGGCGGAGTAACCCAGTACCTTTGTGATTCTTCATAGACATAAACAGAGAGAAGTAGTTCCAGCTACGATGTTCTTCTGCAAGATGCAAGCAGTTCTGTTTATTAACCGCTAGAGGGTCAAAAGTTCCCTACCGCAGCTTTAAATATCTTTGCGAGAGAAGCAAAAGTTTTGCAAGGGAATGCAAATAATTTTGCGAGAGAACGCAAAAAAGTTTTGCGAGGGAACGCAAAGGTTTGCGAGAGAACACAAAAAAATCTAAACATTTTTTCACCACAATGACCCTTTAGGGGCTCCATGGATTACTGCTTACCACGTAGAATCAATTCAAACGATTCAGTAAAATTTGGTGAACTGGTTCAACTGGTTCACTAAGAAACACCGGTTAAATCTAATGATTTGTTCGCGAACCAGACATCACTAATTTAAAATATCATGAGGATTCCACATATCTAAGCAAAATGATGAAGCCTGACAGACGTTGGCATGTTACATGGTCGCTACATACCTCATGCAAACACATCTCTGAAACATCAGATGCCTTATCTTAAAATTACGGAGCCCTGTGCACCCCCTGTGCATGACTAATAGGCAAAACTTGGTGGAATCAACATATAACTTAAAATATCAGGACACTAATGGGAATGATTTCATGATTCCTAAGCTTGTCTTTTGGAGGGATATTCCTTCCCCCCAATTACAGTTTTTATTTAAAATTGATGGGAAACATTTCTAAATATAGGTAATTATTTAGATTATTTTTATTTTTTATTTTTAGATTTGCATTATTATTTCAGTATGATATTACTGTACAAATGTAGCAAACGGTTGCTGTCAGCAGTCCTCGTCTACACTGATACCTTTTGTATATGGCAATAAAATTGACTTACACCTCCACCTAAATCTAATTGTTTTGAAAGGATATTCTTTTTTAGATTTGGAATTTATTTCAATATTGTATTTCTGTGGAAATGTACAAAAATGCTGTTTTATAAATTAATTAATTTATACATGGATTAATATTATTATTATTATTATTATTATTATTAGTCCAGTTTGTTGTTGTGCTCACTGTGTGACAAGTTTTGAAAAAGTGACCCAAGTATTGAAAAATGGGGATTATTTTAAAAGAAGACCACTTTGAAATAAAATAGAAACACCTTTATCTCAGTTTTAAAATCAATATGTTTCTGATGCTGATGATTAACAAGTAATCAAACTGACCCCTCTACACTTGTTGACCCCTTGTCCAACCCTTAAACCTACCCATAATACCAAACCCTAACCCTAACCTACTCATATCACAGCTCAATAGCAGCAAAAGCTTTAAATCAATGTACAACATCTGTTAAAATAATTTGTCAATTGTCAAGATTGCATGATCATATGAATTAAAAGTTTAATGACATTTGTAAGCATTGTAATTTACATTATCTGTTGAACTTTAGGTAATGTTTAACAATGTTAGTAAACATTAACAATTAACATTAACTAATGATCCATTAAGCATTATATAATGTTTGTTAATGATTTATTATAGTGTAACCCAAAATTAATTTCTCATAAATTGGCAGGCACAGTAGTTATTAACTGTCAGATACAGATACAGATACAGCCTGCATGCATTGACAGACAGACAGACAGATTTATGATATAATTATGCCCACATACAAAATAAAACTGTATGTAAAAAAACTCAAATTAGCACAGCTGCATACAAGATAAGCAAAAAGTCTAAACATGCAATAATCAGCCTTAAAGCACATGTCGCTTTAATAATACAGTGAGCAAATGGCATTTACAATGCAGAGAATCATATCTGTTTGTAATCTGCATCCAATCATGACAGCTCTATCAGCTTTTATGAAGTCATAGCTAAAACATTGATGATAATCAACAGTACAATGAAAACGAGGCCAACACCGAGGGCGGCATGATTCAGGATGAGTGTCGTTTTGGAGTTCTTCTCTGCTAATTCTCGCTGTCCTGAGAAGTTGGCGTTTCGAGTCTGTGAAAACAATTGTAAAACATAATATCAGCAACTTTTGAGCTTCCCTGAGCCAATGGCAGATGGGGTCGTTCTCAAAAGAAGGGGCAGACTTTTCATAGTAACATGTAATGCTTCATGTTCGTTTGATGGAGAGTTAATTTTTTTAGATGGATGGATGCAGTTACTGAACTTCAAAATCTCAACCACTAGTCACTGCTATTCAAAGCTTGGAAGATTAATTGGATTAATTAAACTAATTAATTTTACTTTGCTGGAACAGCAGTTATGCTAATGATGTCTCTGTTTGTTTCTATGTTCTATGTGTAACTAGGATTTACACAAGCTCCAGTTTGGATCCAGAACACCTGAGAAGAAATGATGCTGACCCCTCAGAGGACCCCCGATGATGCTAACCTTGAATCAACAAACAGAACTAACAAATATTGCTACAAGCATGAAAGCATCATATAATAATTGCTGTTAATAATGTTCATCGTCTGGTTGACTACGTTTTGTATTAATTTTTCTGAAAATTCCTGTCATATGCGCACAAACTGACAGTCACCACTTATAAGCTACTACTAAATATTGTACATATTGTACATTTTCTGTAAAGTTGCTTTGTAATGATTTGTATTGTAAAAAGCGCTATACAAATAAACTTGAATTGAATTGAACTGGAATTCATTGATCTCAAGGATGTAATGTGATTTGTTATTAAGGCAAACGTGATCCAACTTGACTGTTATGCTTTCTCTAATACCAAAGACTATAAAATACCCAAGATGTGTCACCCCCATAGTTTTGAATTGGGAAAAATGCAATGCTCAATATTCCACTCTATTGAACGAAGCTCAGTCTTCTAAGTAAAAGTGCCAGTCACTAATCTGTAAAGTCAGAGCATCCCTGCAGCTGGCAGAAGTCCCAGTTGCTTTAGAAACAGTCAGCATTCTGAGACATGCACCCAGATCTGCACAGTGGCTGATAAAAAAAAAAGCTTTGTAATTTCTATCTGAGCAAATTAAAAAACACTTATGAGACCGTTGTTGTCAGTTTTCATTGGTGAATTCAAATGTGAAATTTATTCTTAAGTTTGGGAAGCAGTTTTGGATAATTTGACATTTCTCTATTCAAAGAGACAGGAGCTGCACTTGCATGCTTGAGAGGAGTTTCAAAGATGGCCGCTGAGTGAAATGACTTGACATGATTTTGGTAATACAGACCCTCGTATCTCCCAATAGTAAGACGATCTCTGGTTTTACCATGTTAAGACGACACATTTGAATGTGTAGCCTTTACTTGAAAACATGCTGTTAAATTTACTTTCATTATTTAAGTAAAAATGGTTTCCTATTTTTTTTTCTTTCTTTTTTATTATTTATACAGAACTACAACAGTAAAAGAATAATAATAAAAATAATAAGATTTTTAATGTGTGGGATCAATGTGGGGTACTTAAAAAATGCAATGTAGATTCAGACAGCAGTGTAAAAAAAAATATATATATACAGTATATACTGTACAAAAACTGTAAACAAACGTTTTTCTATATTTTATGTATATTTATTATAACTAAACACTGAAACCATGGTACAAACATACCCAATTTTATTCTTTTTTTTTTTTACTTCTCTTTTGCATGAATATTTTATGCTTATTATTTATATATAATGTTAAGGAAATTAATGAAAAGAAAGCAAATGTGCTAATACTTACAGAGCAGGAGAAAACCAGCGCAGCAATGCCCAGAGGAAAACAGCAGCACAGCATGGTAAAGATGGAGTAGCCCAAGTAATCCGGCAATGGATTGGCCAGTGGAGCAACGGTCACAAAAACTCCAGGCTGTACAGCAACCACAGTTTGTCCTGGATATGGTCCCTGGGTGTAGGGGCCTTGGGGGAACTGGAAGGAGGGAGGATATCCAGCAAGATTGTCCTGGTTTGCTAGTGGTGGTGCTGAAGGATGCAACATTGCCGATTTCTCAGATGAATCCCAGGCTCCTGGAGGCTGATTGAAAGACTGGCTGGGATCCATTTGTCTGATTATTGGAATTTGATTTAATTTTTCTTTGCCTTGTGCTCTGCTGAGACGTATTCCTGTATTCTGGTTCAGGCTTCTCTGTGCTGATGAAGGGAGTCAGCATAGGGAGGTGGTTTGTTTGCAGAGAAGGACTGACTAACTTTATTATGTTACACTGTTTCCCTGTGATGCAGGCGCCACCTTGTGGTTTCACATTTATTTATACTGATGCGATACATGTAAATGATCAGGATGATTCACCATATCCAGTATATAAGTACAAATAATAATAATATTTATAATAATAATAATATTTATAATATTTTAGTACAAATATGTGATGATTCAAATCGGTTGAGATGTTAAATTAATTGCTATGTTTTTTATGAGTGTATCACTGAGGGGAACTGACTATCTTTAGAAAAAGTTTAGATTATATTTTCTTTTCATTTTACATGCATATAATGTATATTAATGTTGTATTTAAAAGCGCTGAGCTGCTTTGTTTACAATAACCAAGGAAATGCTGTGTGGCTACTGTTTCATGAGTGCCACCTGCTGTCAGAGAGTGAATTTGCGTCTCATTCATCCCATCTGCTGTTCTTGTCTCACCGAGATGTTTCATGCAGGATAATTTGACAAAATTAAAATCCGACCATTCTGTGGAATAAGTGGATAATGTGAATCAAGCACAGATATAGGAAATAACTATCAATTTGAGATGCATAAATTCCATTAAACATTTAACTTTCACTTCACCAAGGGTTAAATTGAGTCAGTTTCAGTTGTAGTTTTATTTAGCTAAAATAATAAACATTATTATTTTTATAATCCCAAATAATCCCACATATAATCACAGGACAGAGCAAAAAATGAAATGCAAGATAATTGCAATGCTCTGGAAAACAGCTATAGAGTTGGTGTCACTATACAGGTGCATCTCAATAAATTAGAATGTTGTGGAAAAGTTCACTTATTTCAGTAATTCAACTCAAAAATGTATTGCTGAATTTAGGTTATTTACTGAACAGTTGAGTAGACACGGGCAAACAATGTTGCTGTTGGCTTTATAATGTATGTGTTCCTGTGTGTGGTTCTGACAAATTAAACAAATAACAAATATAAGTAACATCATATATAATAAATATCCATATACATTCATCCAATAACTAAACAGTAACTAAAATGTAATGTTTCAAGTAATTATAAGCATCGTCAAAGAAATAATGATGAAACATGTGCCATGAAACCTAGTCACATGTACGGAAACGTGACTAAATAAAAAGTGCTCCACGGATTATGAAGAATATTACTAGTGTGAGTTAAAGATTTGGAAACTCAAAAGTATCCATTTATACAATACACAATATAGCAGAAAATATCTTCATTCAACAGCCAAACATAATATACTGTGTGTATAATAGTTAACACAGAGATAGGTCTCATCTGCACAGCCCCACATGCTGCATTCGCTTTCTTTCTCGTGCAGTTCTACCCATAACTAAGTGCTGCTCACTGATTATTGCATGCACTCTGAATGTGTTTAAGCACATCGGTCAGAGCCGGAGTTGCACATATGTGATTGTTCAGTTATCTGTGCTGCCTTTCTTACATTGTGTTAAATAAATTAAATACACACAGATTGAAGTAGTATAAGTCTTTGGTTCTTTTAATAGTGATGATTTTGGCTCACATCTAACAAAAACCCACCAATTCACTATCTCAACAATTAGGAGTGGCTTAACAAGAGGAATATGACAAAGGTAGACAAATTCCTTGACACGTCTTTATGCCTTGACTCCAGCCTCAGATCATTCATTGAGAAGTTCACTCAAATTCTTGAACCGATTTTGCTTGACAATCCTCATAAGGCTGCGGTTCTCTCGTTGGTAGTGCATCTTTTTCTCCCACACTCAACTTTCTGTTAACATGCTTAGATACAGCACTCTGTGAACAGCCAGCTTCTTTGGCAATGAATGTTTGTGGCTCCTTGTGAAGGGTGTCAATGATTGTCTTCTGGTCAACTGTCAGATCAGAACTGTCGTCCCCATGATTGTGCAGCCTAGTGAACCAAGAGACCATTTTGAAGGCTCAGGAAACCTTTGCAGGTGTTTTGGGTTGATAAGCTGATTGGCATGTCACCATATTCTAATTGGTTGAGATAGTGAATTTGTGGGTTTTTGTTAAATGTGAGTCAAATCATCAGAATTAAAAGAACCAAAGACTTAAACTACTTTGTGTGCATTGAATTTATTTAATACACAAGTTTCACAGTTTAAGTTGAATTACTTAAAATAAATTAACATTTCCATGAGATGAATGAGATGAACGTCTGTCCCACTTAATATCTTTAATAATTATATTATGCACACTCATAAAAAGTTTAAAAGCTGATGTGGTACAGTTTTGTAACTTATTTACCTTTACCTTAAATGCCCATAGGCATTTTCTCCGAGCCTCTTTCTGCATTTGCATTCCCAGCTATGACAGTATATTCAGAATGCAATCCTTGACGGAGCTGAGAAATATCATGTGATTTCCTCATCGTTTCCCAAAGTTAGGTCTGTAAAACTGTTTTCGAGTACAAAAAGTAAATTATTGAAGCGGTAATTTTTTCAAATTAGTCGTGTTGTTTTTTTGTTTTGTGTTTTCACAGTAATTATGAATGTACAGGTTATTTAGTGCTTTAACACATCCTAAAGTTACTTACTTACTTAGTTACTTTTGTCCCGCTACATTGACAAAAAGTATTTATTTTGTTCCAGTGCATGCTATATTGTGAATTTCTGTGTCTTGCATTATTTATTAAAATGTTTATGTCATATTATACCAAAAGAATATGTCTTAGTGAGGGTCAGAAAGACAGACAGAGGTCTGGTTTTATCCAGATGTTTTTGAGAGGGCGTTTCTGGACATAGAGGAACATCACTCTCTGGGCAGCTGCTACGTTACATTTATATTTAGGTTTTAGACATATCTTAGCCTTTACACCTCTACCTATGAATTTGCAGTGTTTCTAGATGTTTTAATCCAAATTTTCAATTTATGAATAAAAACAACTGGATGGAAATATAAATAGGCCTACTGTTACATTATGTTTAGAGTTTTTTTATTATGCTAATGTAATAAAATTTTATATTGTACATTCTGTTGATTTTTTTTTATTAAAATACATTGAAATTGACATAAAAAAATACAGTCAGGTTTTGAGACATCTGATGAAACTTAAATTTAAAATGAAAATATGACAATGTAATTAAATAATTTTTTTGCAAAGATAAAGGACAAAATATGTATGTCTCTCCCCTACATGAATCTTAAAAAAATTACATTATCACAGAAAAGTTCTCATTTTTTTGTAAGCAAACTCTCTTATACCCTAGATTCATTGCACACAAACTGAACTATTTCAAGAGTTTTTGTTTTAATTCTGATGGTTATGACGTACAGCTTAGGAAAATAAAAAATTCAATACCTCTAAAAAATATAATATTTTCTCAAAGAACAATAGAAAAAAAAAAGATTTACTCTAACTTCCCTCCAATTAGGCTACAGTTTTTATTTACAAATGCTGGGAAACATTTCTGAAAATAGGTCACTTTTTCAAAACTACCTGTACATCTAGACCTAATTGTTCGAAAAGCATTATTTATTTATTTTTGGACAAGCAATGTATTACAATATGGTATTAGAAATGTAGCAAAGTGTTGTCTTATTCAGAAATAATTATTAGCCGTCATAACAAACTAGTTTTCTTTCTGTCAGCAGTCCATGCTACACTGATAAAAATGATTGTGTGGTGAAGTAAATACTACAGAAAAAAAACAATTTAATTTCTACACGAAAAAGTTAGTTCAGGTAATAAAAAAAAATGATTTTTTTTTATTAAGTAAAACTTACTAAACTTTTCTGATACTGGTGTTCCCATTATATACTTTCTGATTTGAGTAGTTGACTAAAACTTTCATTTCTGTTTAAGTTGGTTGATCAATGAAAAAAAAAAAAAAAACAAGCACAGCTGCACACAAGATATTTAAAATAAGCCAAAAGCCTAAACAAAACATTTTAGAAGTAAAGAGAACAGAAAACTGCATGGTAGAATTAGTTTAAACATAGAATAATCAGCCTTAAATTGAGCAAGTAACATTTAAAATAAAGAAAAACACAAATCTGTTTGTAATCTGCATCCAGCCATGTCAGCTCTAAAAGCTTTTATCTGAAATACAACATCCTGGAAATAATTACAAAAGTAACCAAGCCAATCCCAAGGTTGATATTATTCAGCATGAGCGCCATTTTGGAATTCCTCTTTGCTAATTCTTGCTGTCCTGAGTAGATGGCATCTCGAGTCTGTGAAAACAATTATGAAACATATAACATTTCTTTGAGCCAGTGGTGGATGGGAATGTTCAACATTTATTGTTCCATTTACATTTGATGGAAGAGGTACACT
Source organism: Carassius auratus (assembly GCF_003368295.1). NCBI lineage: Eukaryota > Metazoa > Chordata > Actinopteri > Cypriniformes > Cyprinidae > Carassius > Carassius auratus. The sequence continues at coordinate 21,218,838 of NC_039283.1, forward strand.
GAAAGCAAATCTGGGCTATAAACTTTATTTTATTTTATTTATAGTACATTTTACAAGATAAAATTACGAATTGTGAGAAATAAACTTCTTCCAGAAAGATTTCATAATTTTGAGATAAAAAAGTTGCACTTATTATTATTATTATTATTATTATCTCGTGGCAGAAACAGGCTTCCATAAGTAACACACTGAAGTAAGAAAGTCTGAAACTGTATTTATTTTTAAATCTTCCTACTTACAGTATTCAATTATTAAGCCATTTAACTGTTGGTGACAAATTGCACATTCATTTAACTTTGTGAAGTTACCACTGGTTTCCTATCTTTTTCTTGAAGGTAAACATGTTTTTGTATAAATTTGCTAACGTAGCTTTGTTTTATTTTGTTTGTTTTATTATGCACATTGATAACCAAGTTAACATGATAAATAGCTAACCAAGTTGACCAACCAGTGAGTTTAGCTAATCCAGTCACAAAATCACATTGAACTATATTTAAAAATTATTGGCTTGTAAGTAAATTGTTTTCACGTGTATACCGTATTTTCCGGACTATAAGTCGCACTTTTTTTTATTGTTTGGCTGGTCCTGCGACTTATAGTCAGGTGCGACTTATTTATCAAAATTAATCTGACATGAACCAAGAGTAATGAACTAAGAGAAATGATCAGAGAAAACATTACCATCTACAGCCGCGAGAGGGCGCTCTATGCGTCTCAGTGCTCCTGTAGTCTACACTGAAGACATAGAGCGCCCTCTCACGGCTGGAGATGGTCCTCCAGACTCCTAAATATTTGCCCTAGGATATTTCACAAAGCTTTTTATTGATAAAACCAGCTCCTAAATCTTAAGGGTAGTTAGGGGTAGTCAAGAGGATGTATATTTAAATATATAAATACATATATTATGTTGTATGTATTTTGACACATGCAGTCTACATTTTAAGAATCATCAGCCAGCTGAATAACTAATAAAATTATATGTTTTTTTTTTTCTTAAAACTGTTAAAACCATTGCTGTTTAGGTGGCTTCCAGCTCCACATTTTTTATATATAACTAACAGTCATTTAAAGAAAACCGAAAAACAGGAAAACACCAACGATATCAGTTCTGAGGAAGTTACATGAAAGATTTTGTTGTGTGATAATGCTTACGTATTTGTGACCACAAATACAGCTTAAGCTTTAAAAATCCTCTCACATTTTGATGAGTGAGTAATATACCTATATGCAGTCAAAAGTATTTGAACAGTAAGATTTTTTTTTTATGTTTTTAAAGAATTCTCTTCTGCTCACCAAGCCTACATTTATTTGATCGGAAATACAGCAAAATCAGTAATATTGTGAAAAAAATCTTACTATTTAAAATGACAGCTTTTTCTTTTTGAAAATATATGTTAAAATGTAATTATTCCTGTGATTTCAAAGCTGACGTTTTAGCATCATTACTCCATTACGCCATTACTTTCAGAAATAATTTTAATATATTTATATATAATTATTATAATTATTATTATTACATTTCTTTAAAACAGTTGAATCATTTTTTTTCAGGATTATTAGATGAATAGAAAGATCCAAAGATCATCATTTATTTGAAATAAAAGCTTTTTTAACATTATATACTGTACCATTCAAAAGCTTGAAGTCAGTGTACATTTTTCTTTAGTTTTTTATTTTTATTTTTATTTTTTTGAGGAAAAAAAATATTTATTTATTTTTTAGAAAGGAAGCTTTAACTTGATCACAAGTGATGATAATGATACAAAAGATTTCTGTTTCAGATAAATGCTGTTCTTCTGAATTTTCTATTCATCAAACCTGAAAAAAAATCTACTTTTTTCAACATAATTATAATAATAATAAATGTATTTTCTGAGGAGCAAATCAGAATATTACATTGATTTCAGAAGTAACATGTGAGACTGAATATTGGAATAATGATGCTGAAAATTCAGCTTTGAAATCAAAGAAATAAGTTACATTTTAAAATATATTAAAATAGAAAGTACTCATAAATAGTAACGATATGTCACTATATTATTTTTGCAGAATTATGGATCAAATAAATGCAGGCTTAGTAAACAGAAGATTTTTTTTTTTTTTTTAATCTCTGTTCAAAGACTTTTGAGTTGTACTGTAGTATACCGTATATATATATATATATATATATATATATATATATATATATATATATATATATATATGTGTGTGTGTGTGTGTGTGTGTGTGTGTGTGTGTTACAAAGCTTCATGCTTTTAAATGTTAAATTAATTAATTAAAAGACAAACACATGGACTAATATACTTACAGAGGAGGAGAAAACTAGCGCAGCAATGCCCAGAGGAAAACAGCAGAACAGAAAGGTGAAGATGGAGTAACCCAAGTAATCTGGAACTAGACTGGCTAGTGGAGCAGTAGTCACAAAAACTGGAGGCTGTACAGTGACCCCAGACTGTCCTGGATATGGACGTGTGTCACTGAAAGGCTGGCTGGGATCCATTTGTCCGGTTATTGGATTTTGATTGTAATTTTCTTTCTGCCTTGGAGTCTGCAGCAATGTATGTATTACTGTTCTCTGGTTCAGTCTTTTCTGTTCTGAAGTTAGCTAACAAATGAGAGGTGAGTTGTAGGTTTTAGGGAAGGAGTGACATCCCACATAGCAAACGGACTTGGCTCACATGCGGCCTCAAGGTGGCACTGCTGGCCTCCTGTCGGCAATGGCATGTATCCTTTCAGCCAGAGCTGGGCCACGTGTTGCAATGACAGCACTGCAGGGATCCAGCAAACAACATGAGGGCCGATTGTTGATGGGAGGAGTGTGGCCCAGATCAGTCAGGTGATATGTGGCCCAAATCAGGCTAAGATCTGGAAGCATATTATGTGACCAATGATAAACAAGATAAATACAATATTGCATGATAATGGTTAAATGATCACTTACATTTTAATGAAGTGTAGTATTGTTAAAATTTAGTCTTTGAAATGGCAAGTCAAAATTGAATGAAACATTAATATTTAAAAAATAAGCAAATCAGTCAAGTGCATTAAACTGCACTTAATTAAACATTTTATTAAATTTTATATTATTATTCTTGGTACAAAAAATCTTAGAATCCTTACACGAAAAGAGACAGAGAGAGAGAGTATTTTACCATTATCATGTAATATTTATTTGGTTTACTAAGAGACACACACTGATCTATAATAGAGAGAGGGGGCACATAATTTTTAAAGTATGCGGCCATTCACAAGCATTAAATAAAATGATCATGAAAGTATTTTATTTTTATTTAACTCCTGTACCCATGTGATACTTGGTGTGAGGAACAGATCCAAATTTAAACCGCATTCATCAGCGATATGTATCTCCTTCCTCTGTAGCTATAGTAACTATTTAAAAATTAATATTTATATCATTAATAACTTACCCTAATGTCGTTCCAAACACGTGAAACCTCTGTTTATCTTCAGAACACAGTTTAAGAAATTTTAGATAATATTTCTGTCACGATCATTACATGAAGTGCCCATGAACTTTTGTAGAGGGCACTCCAATCAGGACAATTCCACACTCAACACCAGATGTCACTCGGACTCTAGCACCTCGTATCTGTTGCACCACACCCTAACTACATTTCCCATGAGTCTCTTCATCACAATCACCCTGCCACACCTGCACCTCATTTACACACACATATAAGCAGCACACTCACTCTCACTCTCTGCGAAGTATTGATTTGCTGTGTCTGTCATTTCCAAGCGTTTTCCTTGTGTTGGATCTCTCTGTACCTGACCTTTGGATTGTTTATACCGACTCTGATTCTCTGCTGCCTGCCCCCGACATCTGCTTGTTCCTGTTTTCGATTCTGGTTATCCCTATATACCTGACGCCGTTGCTGATCATTGCCTGTCTGACCATTCTCATTAAAAGTTTTGCACATGGATCCGAACCTCTCTGTCTCATCATTACAATTTCTTTCAGGGGTTACTTATATTATTTTTCATGCAGGAGGTGTTCTTTCAAATTCATTCTTATTTTGCGTCTTTCCCAACTTTTTTATTTTATTTAATTTTATATAACAGAGTATAAAGCCTTAACAAAAGCAATCCTTTAGCAAAGTTTGTGTTTCTTATAGGATAGGCCTACCTAAACTATGTTTATTTTTATGAAATTCTTTTTGAAACTACATTTAAGGGTTATTGTGTTTTTATCTTTTTTTGTACATTTTTAATGTAGCCTACAGTAGGCTACTTGATCGTCTTTATGGCCAACTCATCGATCACAATCGGCTGCTAGATCTGAGACTGTTGCTGTAATATAATAATAAAATACATAGAAAAATGCATTATGCCTGAATAATGTTCAGTTTTTCAAGCACACCTCTTCTTATATTTTACATTTTATGATCAGTGAATTGTGTGTACCAAACAAGCAAAGAATAACCACAATCAGACTATATTTTTCTGAGTGTGTTGCGCTGCAGGACCGTCGTGGAGAAGCTGACTCCTAAAGTTATGTATATTCTTCACATTCAATAACCGTCCGTTCACAGCAGTAATGGACATTTATATTTTCCAAAAAAGTAATTTTTATCACTTTTGTGAATTTTGCGAGAGAGAAAATTTTTTACTCTTTGTGTGATATTAAATAAATATAGGCTATAGGACAGTGGCACGTCTATGCAGCAGGGTATGAAGGTGCATAAGGGTTGGGGGTCAACAAACAAGGGAACGAATAGAGAGCCCTGCACAGTTCATCAGAATTCTAGTCCCGAGTCTGACTGGATCTCATCTTTTTCTCTCTCTCTTTCCCATATACAGCTGATGATACAGCCATTACAATATTTCAGTTTTTTTTTTTTATGGCAGAGTGGTCATCTATTTTATTTGCTCTATTAGTTTAATTTAGGAATATGTTATGTTTGTTAAAGGCACAATATGTAATTTTTCTGCTTTAGAAATAGCAGAAATCACTATATCTATGTTATATATATTTTTTAGTTGTGTACTTACATCATCCCGACAGTTTCCATGAGCTTTCAAATCCGGAGAAAATTATAGTTTAATTAGAAGACACAGCAAGTTTCTTTATTTCCGTTTTGTCATATAAACTTTGACCCCTCTAGTTTATCTAACTTCCTGCGGAACCGCCAAATACAAAGGTGAACAGAAGCAAAGAAGAGACGAAGAAGAAAAAGTAGGAGCTAGCCTTGATCGAGACTATTATATTTTATATTTATATTGTTTATATTCGTATTTAAACCTCAATCAATAACTTATTTATGGATCATGATTATGCTTTGCCTGCACGTTCTGTGAAGCGCAAACGTGCGGGTGAAATAAATGACCCAAGATGGTTTTGGGACAAGAGAAGCAACAAGACACGGGTAAATATTGGAGTTGCATTTCGAAGATAGAGAGAGCTTCGTGACAAGCTGAAACTACAGAGAGATGCAGAACTCACTTGCATTCTGATAAACAGGTACGCATCCATTCAGCTAACTTTATCTATCCGTATATTTTGTGAAACGATGATGTCTTGTGTAAAACGCAGACGGACTAGCTCTCATGTAAATCTACATTTGTTTTATATCTAGCTGGCTAAAGTAGCTTCAAATGCAGTTCACTAACTTGTTCGATATCATAGTATAACGTATTTATAATTATTAACGCGAAAGGCGACCCTGTTTTTTAACATATATTACTAATAGCTAGATGGAATATTGATTTGATAGGGGTCTCATAATTCATATATTTCTCTGTTCGAAAAGAAGTGATTGTCAAAATACTAAGTTAGAATGAGTGGGGAATGTGGGAAGCGACAGAGTGCGTGATCCAATGAACAATAACTCCCATGAGCCTTACGCTCTTTCCCGACGTCATCAAAGTACGTATTATGTTATTATTTTGATTGAGTGACCCCTGGTGGCCAAAATTTCCATACTGCACGTTTAAATTCGGGGATTTTTTGTTTGTTTGTTTGTTTTTTTCTAAGAAATAGCCAAGAGACCAGTGGCAGGAAGCTCAATGAGCATATGTTTGATCAATTTAGCGTTCTTCTCAAATCAACACGCCTTGCCTAAAATGAATCTATGGATAAGAAAAAAAAGAAAAACACTTCATGCATTTCACCATACCAATTATTATCATTTTTTTTTTACCCTAGATTAAAAACAATAGAAAAAAACCCCCAGAAGAACCCAGACGACACGAAGACGTCACATAGACGTCATGTTCAGACAGTCGAACTGTAATGTGGCAGACTAATGTGTAATTTATATGAGGTGTGATTTATGCATTTAACTCATATCGAAACTCCATAGCTTTGAGAAAATTGCTTTGTTACTTTCGTCCCATGTTACTTTCGACCCTGCTCTCCCCTAGGTCTCAGGCACCATCTGCCCCGCTTAGTATCATGTAGGCTATTGCTAAAGCTACGCGTGGGATTTTAATACATACTGTTTACTTTACGACTTAAAATAGTCAAGAAAATCTGAAACATATTTATTGCAGAATGCTGAACACTTTTGCAATTTACTCTTGATCGAGATAATAGAGGTCTATGTCGCATCTGGATGTTGTTATAAATGATTATTGATGGAGATGGAGGGATATAAATCCCGAGTGACAACAGTTTTCGGTCTTTAAAAAAAAAAAATTACAATATATATTTTCTCAAAGATCAATCAAAAAGAGAATTACTCTACCTTTCCTTCAGTTGCAGTTTTATTTACAATCGCTGGGAAACATCTCTCAAAATAGGTCACTTTTTCAAAACTACATCTACACCTAATTGTTCAAAAAGTATTATTTATTTAGTTATTTATTTTTGGACAAGGACTGTATTACAATATGGTATTAGAAATATAGCAAATTGTTGTCTTATTTAGAAAAAAATAATAATTCTAGCCATCATACCAAACTAGTTTTCTTTCTGTCAGCACTCCATGCTAAAAATGATTCTGTGATGAAGTAAATACTACAGAAAAACAAGTTTAATTTCTACATGAAAAAGTTAGTTCAGGCAATAAAAAAAGCAATTTTATATTGAGTAAAATCTACTCAACTTTTCTGATACTGGTGTTCCCATAATGCACTTTCTGATTTGAGTATTTGACTAAAACTTTCATTTCTGTTTAAGTTTGTGAAAAAAAAACCCAGCTGCACACAAGATATTTAAAATAAGCCAAAAGCCTAAACAAAACATTTTAGAAGTAAAGAGAACAGAAAACTGCATGGTAGCCTTGGTTTAAACATAGAATAATCAGCCTAAAAGCATAAGAATAATTATAAATTGAACAAGTAACATAAAGAAAAACAAATCTGTTTTTAAGATGCTTCCAGCCATTTCAGCTCTAAAAGCTTTTATCTTCATTTCATCATCTGGTTGAAAATAATCAATACAATAATAACCAAGCCAATCCCAAGGCCGATATGATTCAGCATGAGCGCTGTTTTGGAATGCCTCTTTGCTAATTCTTGCTGTCCTGAGTAGATGGCATCTCGAGTCTGTGAAAACAATTATGAAACATATAACATTTCTTTGAGCCAGTGGTGGATGGGAATGTTCAACATTTATTGTTCCATTTACATTTGATGGAAGAGGTACACTGAAAGCAAATCTGGGCTATAAACTTTATTTTATTTTATTAGTAAGAATTGTGAGAAATAAACTTACACCTTTCAGCAACATTTCAGAATGTTGAGATAAAAAGTTGCATTTACCATTATTATTATTATTATTATTATTATTATTATTATTATTATTATTATTATTATTATTATTATTATTATTATTATTATTATCTCATGGCAGAAACAGGCTTTCATAAGTAACGCACTGAAGTAAATGTGAAATTTTGAAGCAGAAACAGTGAAACTGTATTTATTTATAAAACTTACCTTAGATATTCAATTATTAAGCCATTTAACTGTTTGAAACAAATTGCACATTAATTTAACTTTGTGAAGTTACCACTGGTTTCTTATCGTTTTCTTGAAAGTAAACAGGTTTTTGTATAAATTTGCTAATGTAGCTTTGTTTTATTATACACATTGATAACCAAGTTAACATCATAAATAGCTATATATATAGATAGAGTAAATAGAGTTATAAATAGAGTTTAGCTAATCCAGTCACAAAATAACATTGAACTATATGTATGTTTAAAACGATTGGCTTGTAAGTATATATTTTTTTCATGTGTATACATGCTGGCAGACTTAACTCCAGACTCCTAATTATTTGCCTTAGGATATTTGACAAAGCTTTTTATTGATGAAAACCAGCTCCTAAATCTTAGGGGTAGTTAGGGGTAAGAGGATGTATATTTAAATACATAAATACATATATTATGTTTTATGTATCTTGACACATGCAGCCTAAATTTTAAGAATCATTAGCCAGCTGAATAACTAATAAAATTACTTTTTTTTTCTTAAAACTGTTAAAACTGTTGCTGTTTAGGGGGTTTCCAGCTCCACATTTTTTCTATATAACTGACAGACATTTAAAGAAAACCGAAAACACCAGCCATTTCAGTTCTGAGGAAGTTACATGAAAGATTTTGTCGTATGATAATGCTTATGTATTTGTGACCACAAATACAGCTTAAGCTTTAAAAATCTTCTCACATTTTGATGAGTGAGTAATATACCTATATGCAGTCAAACGTTTTTGAACTGTAAGATTTTTTATGTTTTTAAAGAATTATCTTGTGCTCACCAAGCCTACATTTATTTGATCCCAAATATCATATTGTGAAAAATGTGTACTATTTAAAATGACTGCTTGCTATTTGAAAATATATGTTAAAATGCAATTTATTCCTGTGACAAAGCTGACTTTTTAGCATAATTTCTCCATTCACATGATCCTTCAGAAATCATTCTAATATGCTGATTTTTGGATCAAAACCTCATTATTACATTTATTTAAAACAGTTGAGTACTTTTTTTTCAAGATTATTTTATTAATAGGATGATCCAAAGATCAGCATTTATCTGAAATAAAAGCTTTTGTAACATTATATACTGTACCATTTAAAAGCTTGGAGTCAGTATACATTTTTCTTTCTTTTTTGAGGAAAGAAATTATAGAAATGTTAAATAATAATAATAATTATAATAATTAAAATTATAATAATATATTTATTTTCTGAGCAGTGAATCAGCATATTAGAATGATTTCAGAAGGATCATGTGACACTGAAGATTAGAGTAATGATGCTGAAAATTCAGCTTTGAAATGACAGGAATAAGTTACATTTGAAAATATATTAAAATAGAAAGTAGTCATAAATAGTAGCAATATGTCACAATATTACTTTCGCTTGCATTTTGGATCAAATAAATGCAGGTGTAGTAAACAGTTAAAAAAAAGTTAATTATAAAAAATAAAAAATAAACAAAATATAAAAAAATCTGTTCAAAGACTTTTTACTAGTTGTATATATTGATTTACAGTAGTACAAACACACACACATGCATGCACGCACACACACACACACACACACACACACACACCGTGTATATATGTTACAAAGTTTAATACTTGTAAATGTTAAATTCATTAATTAAAAGACAAACACATGAACTAATATACTTACAGAGCAGGAGAAAACCAGCGCAGCAATGCCCAGAGGAAAACAGCAGCACAGTAGGGTAAAGATGGAGTAGCCCAAGTGATCTGGCACTGGTCTGGCCAGTGGAACAGTGGTCACAAAAACTGGAGGCTGTACAGTGACCCCAGACTGTCCTGGATATGGACGTGTGTCACTGAAAGGCTGGCTGCGATCCATTTGTCAGATTATTGGATTTTGATTGTAATTTTCTTTCTGCCTTGGAGTCTGCAGCAATGTATGTATTACTGTTCTCTGGTTCAGTCTTTTCTGTTCTGAAGTTAGCTAACAAATGAGAGGTGAGTTGTAGGTTTTAGGGGAGGAGTGAAATTAACTTTACCCCCATTTCAACCCACATAGCAAATGGACTTGGCCCAAATGTGGCCTCAAGGTGGCACTGCTGGCCTCCTGTCGGCAATGGCATGTATCCTTTCAGCCAGAGCTGGGCCATGTGCGGCAATGACAGCACTGCAGGATCCAGCAAACAACATGAGGGCCGATTGTTGATGGGAGGAGTGTGGCCCAGATCAGTCAGGTGATATGTGGCCCAAATCAGGCTAAGATCTGGAAGCATATTATGTGACCCATGATAAACAAGATAAATAAAATATTGCATAATAATGGTTAAATGTTCACATTTTAATGAAGTGTAGTATTGTTCAAATGTAGTCTTTGAAATGTCAACTCAAAATAGAATTAAACATTATCATTTAAAAATTAAGCAAATCAGTCAAGTGCATTAAACTGCACTTAATTATAAGTGTATTAAATTGTATATTATTATTCTTGGTACAAAAAATCATAGAATCCTTACATGAAAAGAGACAGAGCGTATGTATTTAACTGTTATCATGTTTATTTGGTTTACTATGGGACACACACTGATCTATAATAGAGAGTGGGGGCACATCATTTTTATGCGGTCATAAGCATTAAATTAAATTATCATGAAAGTATTTTATTTTTATTTAAATCATGTATCCATGTGATACTATGCAGCTCAGTGAACCAGGTAACTGAACCATTTCATCTATGATCCTGTCAAAGAATTACTCAACCTCGAGCCAATAGCCTTCGAGTATGAGATGTGACAGAGCATGTGGTTTGTTGAATGTAGTGAACGAATACGCCCTTCAATGAACGAGTTTCAAATGAGTCTGAACGAGATCTAGAGATGTTGGTCGTGAATGAGTTGAATGATTTAGTACATCTCGTTTGTGAATGAAATGACTGAACTGGCACACATGTCGTTCGTGAACAAGTTGAATGAACGGATACATGTCGTTCTTGAATGAAATGAACTCATACATAGCTTATCTCGTTGGTGAACGAAATGAATGAGAGTAAACTGGGTTAGTCTGGCATTAAGGTCCGGGTATCGTTCGTTCATTTGTTTTTGCTTTCAAAGCACACAATCTTACAGGTACTGTGGACATATGCTTTTTTTTTATATTTAGCATACAGAACTCTATGTGTAATCCCCAATTTATGAATGTGAATATATAATATACAAACTGTCTGACCAAACAATTAAAATGCTAATTAAGCAAGAAAACCTTGTGCTTTGTTCATCTCAACTTGACATTATATATTGAATGCGATTATGCACACATTTTAATAAAGCCAGGTCAGTTTTTCTAACAAGTGAATACGTTCGCTGACTTAAGACATAACACATAACTCTTTTGTGTAATACGAAGAAATGATCACTGAACGAATCAGTGAACGATTCTGAACGAATCACTTTGGTGAACGAACTGAAAATGAACGAATCTCTTGAAAGAATCAAAATTAGATGTAACTGGATCTTTTTGAACCAGTTCACCAAACCAAACTGAATCATTTGGTTCACGTCTCCAATATGCATTCATCTACAAATGACTTAAGCTGTTAACTTTTTTAATGTGGTTGACACTCCCTCTGAGTTCAAACAAACCAATATCCCAGAGTAATTCATTTACTCAAACAGTACACCGACTGAACTGCTGTGAAGAGAGAACTGAAGATGAACACAGAGCCGTGCTAGATAATGACTCGTTCACTAGGAGAGCATTACAATAGTCCAGTCTAGATAGAAAAAAAGCGCATGGACAAGAAGTTTGGTGGCTTGCTCTGATAGGAAGGATCTAATCTTCCTAATGTTGTATAAGGCAAATCTGCAGGACTGGGTCGTTGTAGTAATATGGTCTGTGAAAACTGATGACCCATCACAACTCCTAGGTTCCTGGCTGTCTTGGAAGGATTTATGGTTGACAAACCCAGCTGTATAGAGAAGTTGTGATGAAATGATGGTTTAGCTGGAACCACCAGAAGTTCTGTCTTGGTAAGGTTGAGCTGAAGGTGATGGTCATTAATCCAGCTAGAAATGTCACCCAGACAGGCTGAAATGGGAGCAGCTACTGTCTGGTTATCTGGTTGGAATGAGAAGCAGAGTTGGTTGTCATCAGCGTAGCAGTAATAAGAAAAGCCTTGCTTCTGAATGACAGATCCTAATGACGTCATGTAGATGGAGAAGAGAAGTGGTTCAACTACTGAGCCTTGAGGAACCCCAGAAGCAAGTTGTTTTGACTTAGAAACATCACCCCTCCAAAACATGCTGAAGGATCTATCGGAGAGGTAGGACTTAAACCACAGGAATGCGGTTCCAGAGATGCCCATCTTTCTGAGGGTGGACAGGAGAATCTGGTGATTAACGGTGTCAAAAGCAGCATACAGATCAAGTAAGAGAAATACTGAGCATTTTGAAGCTGCTCTTGCCAGTCGCAGGGCTTCAGAAACTGAGAGCAGAGCAGTCTCAGTTCAGTGGCCAGTTTTGAAGCCAGATTGGTTGCTGTCCCGGAATTTGTTCTGTACAAGGAACATGGAGAGCTGGTTGAACACAGCTCGCTCAAGTGTCTTTGCAATGAATGGAAGAAGGTCTGTAATTTTCTAGAGGTGCTGGATTTAGAAATGGTTTCTTAAGCAGTGGGCATACCCGAGCCTGCTTAAATGCTGAGGGAAATGTTCCAGAGTTAAGAGAGGAGTTGATAATGTGAGTAAGTGAATGTATGACTGAAGAAGAGATCACTTGAAGGAGGAGAGTGGGAATCGAATCAAGGGGACAAGTAGTAGGATGACTGAACAGGATAAGGTTGGAAACGTCTATCTCTGAGAGTGGAGAGGAGGAGAGAGAGTGTCCATTGGTCATTGTATAGTTGTCCTCAGTCTACAGTGTGGAGAATTGGTCACTGATGGTTCTTGTCTTATTTGTGAAGAAAACTGCAAAGTCGTCAGCTGTAAGAATCGATGGAGGAGGAGGAGGAGGAGGAGGAGGTGGATTAAGAAGAGAAGAGAAAGTTTTAAAGAGTGTCTGATAATTTGTTAAATTTGTTGGGGTAGTAGGATGTTTTAGCAGTGAAGACATTTGCAGAGAAGGAAGAGAGGAGAGACTGATACACACTTGATTTATGATTTAGACAAATCAATTAATAATAAATTATTTATGCCATTTCCTCTCTGCAGCCCTGAGTTTAGAGTGATGTTCACGGAGAACCTCGGACAGCCAGGGGGCAGTGGTGTGTGCTGGTCTAGATGACAGTGGGCAAAAGTTGACCAAGCAAGAGGTTAGAGTGTCCGTAGCACTGTTCTTGTCCAGAGCTGAAAACTGATAGAGTGAAGGAAGTGAGGATGAAACCACAGAAGATAAGAGAGTGAGCGTAGGTTCCGTCGAAAGGTGACCTATGTTGGAGTCTGTGCCACTTCAGGAGTACGTGCTACGTTAGCAGTAATGAGGAAGTGGTCTGAGGTGTGCAGTGGAGCAACTGAAGAGTTGTCCATGGAGCAACAGCGTGTGTAGATGAGGTCCAGTTAGTTGCCTGATTTGTGAGTCGCTGTAGTAGACACTCGCTTGAGATCAATTGAGGAGAGCAGAGTGTTGAACTCAGCAGCCTGGGGTTTATCTAGGTGGATGCTGAAGTCACCAAGCAGTACTAGAGGAGTACCATCTTCAGGAAAGTTTGACAGCATATCCAACTCCTCCAAGAAGTTTCCCAATTGACCTGGGGGATGATAAATGACCACAGAGTGGATTTTAACAGGGTGGGTTACAGTAGTGGCATGTGATTCAAATGAACCGTTACCTGTAGGGGATGGTTGAAGATCAAATTTCCATTCTTTTGATATAAGGAGACCAGTACCTCCACACCCCCCATTCATACGAGGAGTATGACATACACAAAAATGATGACTCAACTCAAAAACTGTAGTAAGGAGAGTCAAAAGGTTGGTATCATTCGATAGAAATCTTTCTATATTTTTAGCAGAAAAAATCTTTGCCCTCTGAATATTCTCATTTGGAGAAATAGATGATAAAATGTTAGAGAAATTTGCGTGGTCAAGGGATATTTTTTTATATCTCTCTTATTTGGCATTCAATATCTCACAAGATAAATAAGGTAGGAGAAAATGTCTTTTTTGGTGATGTTCTACAACATATGTGCTGTATGTGAATTACATTTCATGGTGATATCATAAAGTAATCAAAAGTTACGGCATTTGGTACCAAGGTAGCCTTTCTCTTAGTCCTTGACAGTTTTGAAATTGTTGTTTTGAATTTGAAGTAATGCCTCACTCAAGTTTAGTCAAAGTTCTAAATAATTATACTTGTTTTATTTTACTATGAGACCTTTCAGATTACATGTGACAATGACTAACTAAGCTGTATGATGTTTCTGACATATTAGAGTACATGGCACCCAAAACAAAACATATTTTATTTAATAAATTATTTATAGTTATGTAAGTTATATAAAAGTACAAAAACATTCTTGGTTATATATTCTGCTTGTCAAGTGTTCAAAGGATATTTTCAACTGATTTCTTTAATTCATGGGTTTAGGGATTATTTACACACCAAAGACGAAATGGATTGTTTTGATTTTAGACTAATTTCAATCGTGAGAATCTGCTGTAAATAATGACATTTTACATGAAATCCACGAGAAAGTTACACAATGTGCGCACTTGGAGTTTATAATTCGATGATGAATATCTTTAGATCAGACAGATTATGGTAATTATTTTTAATCAGGAGAATTTTCTGAAAATAATGACATCCGATTATGTGCATGTTTTGAGAGAAGTTACGAATAAAAACACGTGTGTATTATTGGGCCTTTTTTTATTGCTGAGCCATATGTGCCCATGTGTGCCTGTTTAATGTGTTGTGCTTTATGAGGAATATCTATCGATCTGACCGACAGATTATGGTAAATTTTGTATTTGGATTCAGAAGAATTTTCTGAAAATAATGTGTGATTTTTCCAGATCTATGTATATTTGGTGAAGTTACGAGTTATTTTTGTATTATTTAATTAATTTATATTTTGCTCAACTACATGTCATTATTCATTTTTATGTATTATAGCTTTATGAGAGATATCTTAGGATCTAAATGATGGATTTTCTGCAAATAATGAAATGCTTTTCTGATGTTTCATGAGGTTATGAACGAAATCGCCATTAAAGATACCTTTGGAATATATATATATATATTTTTTTTGCTAAGCTTATGCCTCCTGTATAGTTTTATGTGAGTTACAAATTCATGAGGAATATCTTTAGATAATGATGGAATGAAGTCATTTTGGGCTCTTTTTAATCAGGAGAATCTAAATAATTGTGTCTATTTTTGTTTTATGTTTTATAAAGTTATGAGAAAAAAATAAAAATTTATTCCCCAAACATAAAATTACTTACATTCATTTGAGTTTGTGTTGCTTACAGGATAGGCCTACCTAAACTACGTTTATTTTTATGAAATTCTTTTTGAAACTACATTTAAGGGTTATTGTGTTTTTATCTTTTTTTGTACATTTTTTATGTAGCCTACAGTAGGCTACTTGATCGTCTTTATGGCCAACTCATCGATCACAATCGGCTGCTAGATCTGAGACTGTTGCTGTAATATAATAATAAAATACATAGACAAAAAATTTTGCGAGAGAGAAAATTTTTTACTCTTTGTGTGATATTAAATAAATATAGGCTATAGGCCAGTGGCACGTCTATGCAGCAGGGTATGAAGGTGCATAAGGGTCCGGGCAGGTTGGGGGTCAACAAACAAGGGAACGAATAGAGAGCCCTGCACAGCTCATCAGAATTCTAGTCCCGAGTCTGACTGGATCTCATCTTTTTCTCTCTCTCTTTCCCATACACAGCTGATGATACAGCCATTACAATATTTCAGTTTTTTTTTTTTAATGGCAAAGTGGTCATCTATTTTCTTTGCTCTATTAATTTAATTTAGAAATATTTTATGTTTGTTAAATTCTGGGATTTTTTTTTTTGTTTTTGTTTTTTCTAAGAAACAGCCAAAAGACCAGCGGCAGGAAGCTCCATGAGCATACAGTATGTTTGATCAATTTTGCCTTCTTCTCAAATCAACGCGACTTGCCTAAAATGAAATCTATTGATAAGAAAAAAAAGAAAAACACTTCATGCATTTCACCATACTAATTATTATTATTTTTTACCCTAGATTAAAAACAATAGACAAAAAAACAAAAACAAAAAAAAACGGAAGAACCCAGACGACACGAAGACGTCACATAGACGTCATGTTCAGACAATCGAACTGTAATGTGGCAGATTATGAGGTGTAATTTATATGAGGTGTGATTTATGCATTTAACTCCTATCGAAACTCCATAGCTCTGAGACAATCGCTTTGTGACTTTCATCTCATGTTACTTTTCGACCCTGCTCTCCCCTAGCTCTCAGGCACCGTCTGCACCGCTTAGTATCATGTAGGCTATTGCTAAAGCTACGGGTGAGATTTTAATACATACTGCTTACTTTACCACTTAAAATAGTCAAGAAAATCTGAAACATATTTCTTGCAGAATACTGAACACTTTTGCAATTTATTCTTGATTGAGATAATAGAGGTCTATGTCGCATCTGGATGTTGTTATAAATGATTATTGTGACGAGTGGGGCGGGGCCGAGAAACGTTTGGAACAGGAGTGATTGGAAATGAGCAACACCTAATCGACCCACCGGTCTCGAGTCCCACGGAGGAGATGGAGGGATATAAAACCAGAGCGACAACAGAATTCAGTATCTCAAAAAAACAAACAAACAAAAAAAAAATATTTTCTCAAAGATCAATCAAAAAGAGATTCGTTTTATTTACAATCGCTGGGAAACATCTCTCAAAATAGGTCACTTTTTCAAAACTACATCTACACCTAATTGTTCAAAAAGTTTTATTTATTTAGTTATTTATTTTTGGACAAGGACTGTATTACAATATGGTATTAGAAATATAGCAAATTGTTGTCTTATTTAGAAAAAATAAATAATTCTAGCCATCATACCAAACTAGTTTTCTTTCTGTCAGCACTCCATGCTACACTGATAAAAATGATTCTGTGGTGAAGTAAATACTACAGAAAAACAAGTTTAATTTCTACATGAAAAAGTTAGTTCAGGCAATAAAAAAAGCAATTTTATATTGAGTAAAATCTACTCAACTTTTCTGATACTGGTGTTCCCATAATGCACTTTCTGATTTGAGTACTGTATTTGACTAAAACTTGGTTGGTTGGTTGATCACTGAATCAAACAAGCACAGCTGCACACAATATATTTAAAATGAGCCAAAAGTCTAAACAAAACATTTTAGAAGTAAAGAGAACAGAAAACTGCATGGTAGCCTTGGTTTAAACATAGAATAATCAGCCTAAAAGCATAAGAATAATTATAAATTGAACAAGTAACATTTAAAATAAAGAAAAACAAATCTGTTTTTAAGATGCTTCCAGCCATTTCAGCTCTAAAAGCTTTTATCTTCATTTCATCATGTGGTTGATAATAATCAATACAATAATAACCAAGCCAATCCCAAGGCCGATATGATTCAGCATGAGCGCTGTTTTGGAATGCTTCTTTGCTAATTCTTGCTGTCCTGAGTAGATGGCATCTCGAGTCTGTGAAAACAATTATGAAACATATAACATTTCTTTGAGCCAGTGGTGGATGGGAATGTTCAACATTTATTGTTCCGTTTACATTTGATGGAAGAGGTACACTGAAAGCAAATCTGGGCTATAAACTTTATTTTATTTTATTTTATTTATAGTAAGAATTGTGAGAAATAAACTTACACCTTTCAGCAACATTTCAGAATTTTGAGATAAAAAGTTGCATTTACCATTATTATTATTATTATTATTATTATTATTATTATTATTATTATTATTATTATTATTATCTCATGGCAGAAACAGGCTTCCATAAGTAACGCACTGAAGTAAATGTGAAATTTTGAAGCAGAAACAGTGAAACTGTATTTATTTATAAAACTTACCTTAGGTATTCAATTATTAAGCCATTTAACTGTTTGCAACAAATTGCACATTAATTTAACTTTGTGAAGTTACCACTGGTTTCTTATCGTTTTCTTGAAAGTAAACAGGTTTTTGTATAAATTTGCTAATGTAGCTTTGTTTTATTATACACATTGATAACCAAGTTAACATCATAAATAGCTATATATATAGATAGAGTAAATAGAGTTATAAATAGAGTTTAGCTAATCCAGCCACAAAATCACATTGAACTATATCTATGTTAAAAACGATTGGCTTGTAAGTATATATTTTTTTCATGTGTATACATGCTGGCAGACTTAACTCCAGACTCCTAATTATTTGCCTTAGGATATTTCACAAAGCATTTTATTGATGAAAACCAGCTCCTAAATCTTAGGGGTAGTTAGGGGTAAGAGGATGTATATTTAAATACATAAATACATATATTATGTCTTATGTATCTTGACACATGCAGCCTAAATTTTTTAGAATCATTAGCCAGCTGAATAACTAATAAAATGAATTTTTTGTTTTCTTAAAACTGTTAAAACCGTTGCTGTTTAGGGGGTTTCCAGCTCCACATTTTTTCTATGTAACTAACTGTCATTTAAAGGAAACCGAAAAACAGGAAAACACCAGCCATTTCAGTTCTAAGGAAGTTATATGAAAGATTTTGTGGTATGATAATGCTTATGTATTTGTGACCACAAATACAGCTTAAGCTTTAAAAATCCTCTCACATTTTGATGAATGAGTAATATACCTATATGCAGTCAAACGTTTTTGAACTGTAAGATTTTGTATGTTTTTTAAAGAATTCTCTTGTGCTCACCAAGCCTACATTTGTTTGATCCAAAATATCATATTGTGAAAATGTGTACTATTTAAAATGACTGCTTGCTATTTGAAAATTATTCCTGTGACAAAGCTGACTTTTTAGCATAATTTCTCCATTCACATGATCCTTCAGAAATCATTCTAATATGCAGATTTTTGGATCAAAACCTCATTATTACATTTATTTAAAACAGTTGAGTACTTTTTTTGCAGGATTATTTGATTAATAGAATGATCCAAAGATCAGCATTTATTTGAAATAAAAGCTTTTGTAACATTATATACTGTACCATTTAAAAGCTTGGAGTCAGTATACATTTTTATTTCTTTTTTGAGAAAATAAATTATAGAAATGTAAAAAAAAAAAAGAAAAAAAAAATTGCAAGGAAGCTTTAAATGGATCACAAGTGATGAAAAATATATTTGTAATGATACAAAAGACTTCAGATGAATGCTGTTACTTCTGAACTTTCTATTCATTAAAGAAATTAGTTTTTTTTTTACTGTTTTAAACATAATAATAATAATAATAATAATAATTATAATAATATTTTTTTCTGAGCAGTGAATCAGCACATTAGAATGATTTCAGAAGGATCATGTGACATTGAAGATTAGAGTAATGATGCTGAAAATTCAGCTTTGAAATGACAGGAATAAGTTACATTTGAAAATATATTAAAATAGAAAGTAGTCATAAATAGTAACAATATGTCACAATATTACTTTCGCTTGCATTTTGGATCAAATGAATGCAGGTGTAGTAAACAGTTAAAAAAAGTTAATCCTTAAAAAAAAAAAAAAAAAAAAAAAACATTTAAAAATCTGTTCAAAGACTTTTTACTAGTTGTATATATTGATTTACAGTAGTACAAACACATGAATGCATGCATGCACACACACACACACACACACACACACACGCACACACACACACACATGTGTATATATGTTACAAAGTTTAATGCTTGTAAACTTAAATTAATTAATTAAAAGACAAACACATGGACTAATATACTTACAAAGCAGGAGAAAACTATTGCAGCAATGCCCAGAGGAAAACAGCAGCACAGAAAGGTGAAGATGGAGTAGCCCAAGTGATCTGGCACTGGTCTGGCCAGTGGAGCAGTGGTCACAAAAACTGGAGGCTGTACAGTGACCCCAGACTGTCCTGGATATGGACGTGTGTGACTGAAAGGCTGGCTGCGATCCATTTGAGAGTAGATTATTGGATTTTGATTGTAATTTTCTTTCTGCCTTGGAGTCTGCAGCAATGTATGTATTACTGTTCTCAGGTTCAGTCTTTTCTGTTCTGAAGTTAGCTGACAAATGAGAGGTGAGTTGTAGGTTTTAGGGGAGGAGTGACATGAACTTAACCCGTTTCAATTATACTGTGAGACTGCAGACACCAAGTTGTGGTTTTACGCTTACTCATATGAAATAAATGAAATATCAGGTGGGTTAAGAGGTTTGTTTCATCACAGCATATTTTTTGGACCTAGTGGAAGTGAATCTTCCCCTTTTTAATCTTTTTCCTCTTGTCAGCATTCCGTTCCATTTACCCATTACAACATGGGTTAGTGTTTTTTTTTTTTTTTTGTGGCCAAATCATTCCTCACTAGGCCTACACATGAACTCATGTAAAGTCAAGTCAATTCAACTTTATTTGTATATCGCTTTAAACAATACTGATTGTGTCAAAGCAGCTTTACAGTGTCAAACAGGAAAATGGTTTGTCAGTAATGCAGTAGGACATTAACAAATAGTCATTTTTCCAGCTAAGGTCAGTTTATTGATTCAGTGATGTCATCATCCAGTTCAGCTCTCTTCCAATAGCGTCTGTTCAATCAGTCAAGCGTCCCCAACTAAGCAAGCCAAAGGTGACAGTGGTAAGGAGCCAAAACTCCGTCAGTGACAGAAATTGAGAAAATAAAAACTTGGGAGAAACCAGCATGGCGTGGTTTGATTACAGGCTGCAGCATAGGTCAGATTGTGCTTATCTGGTTCCTGTGTTCTTGTGCCGGTGTTCGTCGAGGAGATGAGGTCTTCATAGGGGATCTGTCTCTGTATAGATATATATAGATCATATTTACCAAAGGTGCCGATATTTTTGGCCAGGACTGTATATATATATGCCCCGATTTTGGTATTGTGTGTGTGATGTGTTGTTGCTTCACCTTTTTCACACAGGAATGTACATTGTACAAGCGATAATCCTTCATGATGCTTTCGAGCAAAGAACTGGCTCGGGGGCATCCTTCGAGTTTCAACTGTTTAAAGAAAGTTGTTAAATATTACTGACAACCTTTTCCCTGGTGAGTTAAAAATATTCTAACTGTCTCCAGAGAGAGTTTTCCCATGCCTTATGTTTCCATGACAACGTGTCATGCTTGTCAAGTGACACACGCAGCCACGAAAACACTGTATGACCAATGGATTGCTTTTGTTTTTCCTTTTTTATTTAAAATATTCACACACTTGCTTACCATGTCATCAACGCCACTTTCCATAATCGCAAGATTCATCTTTCAAAATAAATGTAAAGACAGTTAATAATGTCTCTTTCTCTCTCTCTCTCTCTGAATGCATGCTGGGAGTGAGTGTGTGGAGTGAGAGCGGTTACCTACAGCGTTGTTGGTGATTATTTCAGAGTTTTGGTACAGTTAAGGAAAGTAAGGCGCTGTCGATCAACATTTGCTGATTGAGATGGCAGAACCTGGAAGTGTAAGTGTGATGCTTGATCATCTAACGCGACGACATGGCATTTTAGTTGCCCCCTGCAGAACGTTGCTCTGTGAAAATGTGTATTTTAGCAGTCACACAGGTTGTTGGCCAGAAAAGAATTCTGTCAGAATCAAGAATGAACAGCGCAATTGTTCTTTTTGTTCTTAGATAACGTGAATAAAGTTAATGAGATTGTTGTGAGTGGAATCGTCATAAATGAGTCTTATACAGCAGTAATGCCTTTGATGCAACCGGCGAAAAAATCCTATTGTCAAATGTGCCGCCATATATCAAAGACGAAGTGATTTAAAGAGAACTGGCAAGGGATGGGAAAATTGTATCGCAAATTAGAAAGATTACTTTAAACTGTAAATCTGCACAATTTAAGCATGTTGTTACTTTCTGTAGACAATTGTACATGATTTTAAATAATGGTCAGGAGTTGAATTTTGCACTAAAGTTTAAGATCGATGATTTTGATCATGTTATTTATGTAACATAGGAAACAATTAAATGTTTTAAGTGCGATCAGGAAGGGCACCTTCTTCGTGCTTGTCCAGAGAACGAAGAACATGAAACAATTCAGAATGATGCGTGTCTTGAATGAGGGATCGGGATAGTATTTTCAGCGTTTAGCAACTTAAATTAGACAGCAGTATAGTGCTGGCCCAGATCCGGCCCATATCTGACCCGCGTGAAATCCATTCAGAATGAGAATGCATGGAAAATGGAGTGGGAAGGAGAGGTGTTTATGAGTCATAAGACCTTATATCAGTGGAGGTGTAGCCATTTTACTAAGGAAAAATATAATTCCAGTTTCTTTTGAAGTGTAAAATGTTGTTGAGGGACAGTTTATTGAAATTACACACTGAGTTTGAAAATTTTACTATGGGAGAATGTTACTAAATGTTATGTGGGAGGTGAAAGGGTTTTGTTTTTAAAGATAAAGATGTAGTAGAAAATTGCAAACCTGAAGAGTATCTATTTATTGGGCGTGATTTTAATAGTACAGAAAATCATAGTGTTGACAGGAACCATAAATAACGTCATATGGAATCACAATGTGTTTTGAGACAAATTACATCTGTATGATATTTGGAGAGTATTGAATAGAACACAGAGGCAGTTTACATGGACACAAGTGAGAGAATACCATGTACCAATAGCTAGACTAGACAGGTGGTATTGTTTTAAACATAATTTTAATATTATTAAATGTTGTGCAATTCAGATCATTGTTTGGTCAGTTGTAATATTTTTATTAATAATGTTAAGCCGAGAAGTACTTATTGGCATTTTAATACTGGTCTATTGCAAGATAATTCTTTTTGTGAGGTCTTTAATTTTTGGGGGGAACATTTTAAGAATAGGGAGTCATCTTTTGATTCTCTGCAGCAATGGTGGGATAATGGAAAAATACAGATACAGCAACTGTGCCATATATATACTCTCAATGCTTCTAGAAACATTTCCCAATCGTTGGAAGATCTAGAGAAATATTAGAATTACAAACTTCTTTGGCATCTGTGGGAGACCAAGAATGTGTTAAGGTTCTTAAAAATAAAAAGAAAGTTCTAGATGATTTGCTATGTATTAGGGCACAGGGTGCTCTGGTACGATCAAGGTTTCAAAGTAGAGTACAAATGGATGGTCCAACCAACTTTTTCTTTGGACTTAAAAAAAAAAAAGAATGGCCTAAATAGAATTATGCATTCTTGGTTATCAGAATCTGGCACAGAAATTACAGAGCCTAAGGAAATTATGAAAAGAGCGGAGGCATTTCATTCAGAGCTGTACAGGAGTGAATACACAGAGGTGGAAGAGATTCCAGAATTCCTAAAATTCCAGAAGAAGCGAATGCTGACCTGAAAAAACCTTTTACGAAAGGTGAATTGTGTGATGCCCTAATGAGCATGGAGTGTGGGAAATCTCCAGAGATTGATTGAATCCCTGAAGAGTTTCATAAGTCTTTCTGGGCTGTGTTAGGTGATGGTCTGCTAGAGATGCTAGACAGCTTGACCAGAGGGTTGCTGCCGATGAATTGCAGAAGAGCAGTAATCACCTTTTTACAGAAGAAAGGTGACCTCAAAAAAATAAAGAACTGGCGACCTGTGTAACTCCTATGTTCTGATTTTAAGATTTTATCCAAAGTCTTGGCAATTAGATTAAGAGAGGCAATCGGTTGGGCCATCCATGTGGACCAGACATACTGTGTACCTAATAGATCTATTTTTGATAATATTTATAGAATAAGAGACATTATAGATATCTCTAGATCATTGGGTTTAAACTTCGGTCTCATTTCCTTGGACCAAGAAACAGCTTTTGACCGGGTTGAACAAAACTACCTCATTAAGACATTACCAGACATTAAGAGAGTTTGGTTTCAGTCTGAGTTTTATTAAAATGGTGTTGTATAGGAACATTGAGAGTGTACTTAAAATGAATGGACCTTTTAAGATCACAAGGGGCATAAGGCAAGGATGCGCTTTGTCAGGCATGTTGTATGCTTTAGCAATTGAACCATTGCTAGTAAGAATAAGAGCAAATATTGATGGTTGGAGTATACCACAATGTGATTTTAAAATTAAGTTGTCGGTTTATGCTGATATTGTTATTGTGAATAATCAAGAAGAGGTGGATAATCTAAGAATTGTAATTGATGATTTTGGGAAACTGCCTTCAGCTAAGGTAAACTGGACTAAGAGTGAAGCAATAGTATGTGGAAAGTGGGAAGGTAAATGCCTTCCTAATTTACCTGCTGGACTTGAATGGAAGAAAAATGGCTTTAAATATTAAGGTGTATACCTTGGAGATGACTAAGTATTACAAAAAAACTGGGAGGGTGTTTTAGAAAAAACAAAAGGATGACTGGAAAAATGGAAATGGCTGTGGCCCAAATTGATATTTAGAGGACATGTAATAGTCATCAATAATTTGGTGTGTGTACTATATCTCCCTAAGGAGGAAGGGGGCAAGGACTAGTACATCTGGCCAGCAGAGGAGCAACTTTACGTACGTTTACAATTTATTCAGAGATTTTTAACTAGACCTGAAGATCTTGTTTGGTGGAATGTTGCTAACTTTGTTTTGAGTCAAGCTGGAGGCCTGGGACTAGACTCTGCTTTGTTTTTAATGGACTCATTCAGCTGAATGGACTGACTCCGTTCTATAAAGGGGTGTTTAGAATATGGAGCTTATTCAAGAAAAGAAGAGGGCCGACTGTGTTTGGAGCTAGATTTGATGTTTCAAGTGAAGCTGCATGGGGATTTGAAAATGCAATGTGCAGAGCAAGAAAAGTTAAATTGTGTCACATAATAGCTGCTGGGGGGCCCGAGTTAGATAACTCACAAAAGGTTGCTTCGTGCATTGGAGTTAGAGCAAAAAGATTAGCAGGGAAAAAGGATATGAAGTTGTATCTATTTGTAAAAATAGGATAAAAGCAAGAGTGTGGGTTGTTTTTATATTTTATAAGATGATGAAAGACTTGATGTTCTTTGTGGTTCAGTTGTGTTACAATGATGAAATTTCATCTGTTGTTGATGAACTTTTATATTTTTCTTGTTTATTACATTGATCCCAATGTCAGTTTTTATCATTGCATCATTATTGTATTAGAATTGTTTTGAAGCTGTGAATTATCTCTCTCTCTCTCTCACTCTCTCTCTCTCTATCGCTCTCTCTCTCACACACACACACACACACACACACACACACACACACACACACACGCAAAGTGCAACACTATGCATGTGAACATCCAATAGCAAATACTTAAACTAATAATAAAACATACGTACAGTAGCTGATTCAGAATGCCAGATTGTTGTAGCAAAGTCAGAATTACCTCCTCTCATAGCTTTACGAAATGGTTGTCCATAAAATGCGTTGCTGTTCTGTTGTAAGTAATCTTTACAATTTCTAAATGCATCTACTTTCGGAAAGGCCAAATAAAGTGCTTTTGCTTTTGCCTAGATACACACAGGATCTCCCTGACATGTGCTTCAACACTAACTGCGGTTACTGAAACGCCTTCTTTCATTGTGTGAACATTTGGGCAGCATTACGCAAATATTTCCACATAGTCACAGACAAATGGGAGCATGTTTGAATGAGCCATTTTAAGGGGCATGGCAGAGTCTTAACTTTGATAAATAATATCTCTTTGGATTTGAGACTTTAGTCTTTGCAACTTTACAGATTTTTTTTTTATGCACCAAGAGCTTGTAACAAAGAAAGAAAGGAAACATTTTAAATGCATCATATAACCCCTTTAAAGAAAAGGCCAATTCTTAAAGGCGCTTAACACAGTTAAAACCATTATAAAATAAAGGGGTGCTCAAGAAATGTACACAGACAACACAACTTTGACACACCATACAACATCTGCTCAAATAACTATACAAATGATTTTTTATTATACAAATACTACATACATACATACTTACATACATTGTGATTCAATTAGGGCTGCCCCCCTTATAATCGACTAATGGTTAGTCGACAAGAAAAGGCTAAGTTGACCACAGGTTGCAGTAAAAAAAGTTATTAAAAATTAATTAACAAGATCATTAACAGCTGCTCTATGTGGTAATATAGCTAGGGCATCCAAAAGCTCGATCATTCATCGACCTCAGATATGGTTTATCATTTGAAATATGTAGAAGCAACTTTACATGGCCGCTCGCGCTAACATTAACCTATAAAAATGTGCGCAATTTCAGTGTTTGTGCAGAATGAGGAAGTGCGCGTTGGTGTGATCAAATAGGAGTTATACATATTTGTAAGCTTGAAAGTCTTTTCTTTTATTTGTGTGCAGTCACAATAACGAAAAAACAACTTTGTGATTTTGTAAAATAATGAAAGCAAACGGTGCACATGCACGTTCCGCAGTCTCATCACTGTCTCCTTGCTTTTTTTCCCTGATGCATTAATAATATATTACTTTTGCCGTAGCCCTGTGTGACTTGTTAGTTGACTAACCGCTTAACATAAACAAATACTGGTCGACCATAAAAATCTTTAGTCGAGGGCAGGCCTAGATTTAAAATTCTGACTTCATTCTTATGTTATTTTTTCTCTTTTTAGGGTGATTATTACAGTGGGGCTCGAAGGTTTAGGCACCCCTTGCAAAATCTGTGAAAATATGAGTAATTTTAAAAAAATAAGAGAGATCATACTAAATGCATGTTATTTTTTATTTAGTACTGTCCTGAGTAAGATATTGTACATAAAAGATATTGACATTTAGTCCACAAGAAAAGGGTGCCCAAACGTTCGTGCCCCACTGTAACTGCATTTGCATTAATTTTTGGCCACGTGAGGCCGATAAATATTTACTGCTGTCCTACCTTTTATAGGCAGCAGCCATATAAATTTAGATTCAGCTTTAGTTTAATTTAGCCATAATAGCATTGGTCCAAGTGATTGGTAAATTAAATGTTTCATTAAAACATTTCCTCTGCATCTATAGTGGGAGTTTGTTCAGTGATTTGGCAGCTGTGGGTTTCTGTGGTCACTCATAAATTAAAGTATGTTTTGCTTGTCGGGGCAGACCAGCCACTAATTCTTATTAATTCATTTTGGTCTTTGTTTGACAATGGTGAAGAAAGCATGTTGCAACATCAAATGAAGTTGAACCAGATGAAGATGAAGATGAAGAAGACGACTACTAGACAGACAGAACGTAAGTGACAAAGGAAGGACATCTGCCATGAGTCACATACATTGATAAGTAATTATAATAACCTAAAAAGTAGTATAAAAGGGTCTGAGGAGTACGCTACTCTTCAGATGCTGCCTGCATTAAGCATGAAGGCCATTTGATACCCTAAATGAGGGGTGCTTGGCAGCATCGCCGATATTGTTGCTTTGGGGTTTATTACAGATCTTGTAACTTAGCTGATTTTTTGTTTAATTTTTGCATTAACTGCTTGGTACTGTAACCAATAATTTAAGAGGGTATATTGTTACTATTGCCTCCTGTGAGACTTTACTTTTAACTACAAACTGAGCCTCTGGAGTGTTTTAGGTTTTTTCTACTTAAAAGTGAAAATTGATTATGTTACTGTTTATGTACATTTCTGACAATATAGACATTCGTTATGGGGTGACTGCATCCATTTCAGATCTATAATAACTGTTTTCCCCAAAGACTTAAGTTATAGTAGCTGAAAGTTAAACATGTATTGTTATAGATCAGGGGTGCATCCTGTTTTTGGAGAGCGACAGTACCTTCCAACAGAGTTCAGTTCCAACCCTAAATAAAACAAACCTGTCTTTAATTATCAAGTACTCCTTCAGTTGGTTCAGGTGTGTTGATCAGGATCAGAGTTGGGCACCCCTGTTGTAGATAAACAGTATGGGCTAAGTGAGGACTACCCATGCAGGGCCAGCACTAAGGTGTCAATAATGTTTCGCCAATGAGAAAAATCTCAGAGGCTCTGTGCTGGCAGCCCACTGGGGCCCTTTAGGCTATCTTTAAGTGGGCCCGTAAAGTGCCAGTGCAGGCTTGTTTGCAGGGGTTGCTCTCCTTTGTTCAGTGGCTTTGTACAGAAGTTGTGTGTGTGTGTGTGTGTGTGTGTATGTATGTTTAGTGTGGTGTCACTAAACCACAATGTTAAAAATACAAAACATTTCTTCATATTCAGTTAGGAAATACATAGCCCAACAAAGAGTTTTTCTTTTTTCTTTTCGCTGCTGTTGCACAAAATGGGCAGTGTTGGTGGTGCTTTAGTACAGAGAGCTGTTTTGAAGACCGTGAAGGTTGTACAAATTTATGAAAGAATCGTGTATATATATATATATATATATATATATATATATATATATATATATATATATATATATATATATATGTAACAATGTATGTAATGTATGTATGTAATATAATCCTGTTCAAAGGACCTTGAACTTTTGTTTGGTGTGTGGATTTTATGCCTTGACTTTTTGGCTTTTTGTATTCAATATTAATTGAATCTACACACCCAATTATAAACATTCATTTTTGCTTTACTTAACTGGTGCAGAATTTGTTTATACTTTTCATTTAGTAACATGTACAAGCAATATGAATGCTCCTGAGCTAAATTTACTAATGAAATGGAGTCATTTAAGTTATTTTTTGTTGACTAAATTTGCATGTTAAAGATGTTAAAAACAATTATTATTATTATTATTATTTTTTTTTTTTTTTGCTTTACCATTATGGTGTATGGAGTGTAGATTGATGTGGAGAAAAAGTAATTTCAAGCAGTTTAACATAACAAAATTTGAAAAAAAATTTTGGCGTGTGAATACTTTCGCAAGGCTCTATAGATTTCACAAGAAATCTGAAGTATATTTACAGATTGCCAAACCTACAGAAGAGAGAAGTAAATGAGTCACTGCAATTCACAGAAACATATGTATTCCAGGCAGCAAAACACGGTTTTGCAGTTGTCAATATGTGAATTTTGTGGAGAAAAAAATCATACCCTATACAGTATTGTTCAAAATAATAGCAGTACAATGTGACTAACCAGAATAATCAAGGTTTTTCGTATATTTTTTTATTGCTACGTGGCAAACAAGTTACCAGTAGGTTCAGTAGATTCTCAGAAAACAAATGAGACCCAGCATTCATGATATGCACGCTCTTAAGGCTGTGCAATTGGGCAATTAGTTGAATTAGTTGAAAGGGGTGTGTTCAAAAAAATAGCAGTGTGGCATTCAATCACTGAGGTCATCAATTTTGTGAAGAAACAGGTGTGAATCAGGTGGCCCCTATTTAAGGATTAAGCCAACACTTGTTGAACATGCATTTGAAAGCTGAGGAAAATGTGTCGTTCAAGACATTGTTCAGAAGAACAGCGTACTTTGATTAAAAAGTTGATTAGAGAGGGGAAAACCTATAAAGAGGTGCAAAAAATGATAGGCTGTTCAGCTAAAATGATCTCCAATGCCTTAAAATGGAGAGCAAAACCAGAGAGACGTGGAAGAAAACGGAAGACAACCATCAAAATGGATAGAAGAATAACCAGAATGGCAAAGGCTCAGCCAATGATCACCTCCAGGATGATCAAAGACAGTCTGGAGTTACCTGTAAGTACTGTGACAGTTAGAAGACGTCTGTGTGAAGCTAATCTATTTTCAAGAATCCCCCGCAAAGTCCCTCTGTTAAAAAAAAGGCATGTGCAGAAGAGGTTACAATTTGCCAAAGAACACATCAACTGGCCTAAAGAGAAATGGAGGAACATTTTGTGGACTGATGAGAGTAAAATTGTTCTTTTTGGGTCCAAGGGCCACAGGCAGTTTGTGAGACGACCCCCAAACTCTGAATTCAAGCCACAGTACACAGTGAAGACAGTGAAGCATGGAGGTGCAAGCATCATGATATGGGCATGTTTCTCCTACTATGGTGTTGGGCCTATTTATCGCATACCAGGGATCATGGATCAGTTTGCATATGTTAAAATACTTGAAGAGGTCATGTTGCCCTATGCTGAAGAGGACATGCCCTTGAAATGGTTGTTTCAACAAGACAATGACCCAAAACACACTAGTAAACGGGCAAAGTCTTGGTTCCAAACCAACAAAATTAATGTTATGGAGTGGCTAGCCCAATCTCCAGACCTTAATCCAATTGAGAACTTGTGGGGTGATATCAAAAATGCTGTTTCTGAAGCAAAACCAAGAAATGTGAATGAATTGTGGAATGTTGTTAAAGAATCGTGGAGTGGAATAACAGCTGAGAGGTGCCACAAGTTGGTTGACTCCATGCCACACAGATGTCAAGCAGTTTTAAAAAACTGTGGTCATACAACTAAATATTAGTTTAGTGATTCACAGGATTGCTAAATCCCAGAAAAAAAAAATGTTTGTACAAAATAGTTTTGAGTTTGTACAGTCAAAGGTAGACACTGCTATTTTTTTGAACACACCCCTTTCAACTAATTGCCCAATTGCACAGCCTTAAGAGTGTGCATATCATGAATGCTGGGTCTTGTTTGTTTTCTGACAATCTACTGAACCTACTGGTAACTTGTTTGCCACGTAGCAATAAAAAATATACTAAAAACCTTGATTATTCTGGTTAGTCACATTGTACTGCTATTATTTTGAACAATACTGTATATTGCATTGTTATATATTCTTTTTACAACTCATAAATTCAATATTTACCATCTTATATTCTGCATAACTGGGCATGCTTTTAAAACACACACACACACACATACACACACATAAACACAGTACATTCACAAGCAGGCACATATAATAATGGCATTAATATACTACACAGAGCATTGGACTTCTGTTGAAGTTATTCAGTTATTTGTTCTTCTGTTGGAGTGTTTTAATTGTTTAAATTTGTACTCATTTGGACTGCGTTATTACTTCTTCAAATTTATGCTTATGCTTCAGTATAGAGCTGTAATCGGGCCTTAAAAGTTAGGCCCGACAGGGCCCGAGCCCGACAGGTGTCGGCCCGAGCCCGACAAGTACATTTTGATTAACAGCTTTTTTAAAGCTTTTACAGCCCGACATTATTCAAATGTGCGCACGCACACAGCTCTTTTGCCTTTTGTCAACAATGAGTAATTTGTTCATGTTTTAACATAATTTACTCATAACTGACGTAGACTAGACCACTTGGAAGTTGGAATAAAGAAATAAAATAAGTCCTCTGTGACATCGTAACATCTCAGCATATAGACATAGGCTCATTTAACCTATAAATAGACCTACGCACCAATAAAAACGACTCATTTAAAAAAATAATAATAATAAGATAAATTTTAAATTAAGATGGGTATTGGGCAATAACGAAATTAAGATTGAGGCTCCGCCGGATTTGCTTTATTTAATAAAAGAATAATGCCAACATTAGCGTTAATACTCTGTCAACATTATGCATTTAAGACTCAATGAATATTTAGTTATCATTTGAAAAACCTTTACTCACAGAGATTAGGCTAGGTATACATGTTTTTGTGAAGGAAAATGATTGAATCCACTGTAGATGTCTTCAGCGCGTTCCTGCGCTCACTGATGGTGCGTCATTATTCACTCATTATTCTCATTATAAACATGGTCAAAACTTTTCCACACCTCAGAGTTTGCTTTAGTTGCTGGTGCTACCAAAACGTAATCGCCAGAGGCAAGCCTCCGTTACACCTGCTCACCATTCATTTTCGCATCTTTCTCGCGCTAATCGAAACACATCACATGACCGCTCGTTTACCTCACAAACCGGAGCGCAAGCCCGAGCCCGGCCCGAGCCCGTGTAAGATGATAGAAATTAAGCCCGAACCCGACCGAACCTGTCGGGTCCCGACGGGTCCCATCGTCGGATCTTCAGCTCTACTTCTGTAAACCTTAAGTGTTTATGAGTACACAATCAATAACACTATCCACTACTATGTCTAAATTGTATTTTGTAAGCGCAGACTAGATGAAAACGCGTGTCTCACTCTACCAGATGCAGCGTTGCAATTTGCCTGAAAAAGAAAAATGGGTACTTAACATTTAAAATCTTTTTATTTTTAAAAACAACAACCAAGATTCTTTCAAAAAACATAGTGGGAGATACAATAGACTTTAATTTGTTTAAAGCATAAATTGTGTTGGTAGAATAGATTTATTAGTGTTTACAGTTTTTCTAGATTGCTAACACACTATAACTGATTCATTTGGCCCAATTTTCCAATCCATTCATTCAGTTCCTAGACACATGTCTCATTTAACGCATTTCACCTGTTCACACACATTCCAATTTTCCCAGTGTTTTCTGAAATCTACACAAAAACACTCTCATTTTGCATTAGCTTAACCATGTTCTCATTCAGAAAATACGAACACACAATATACTGTAATTACCTCAAGCATCACAATATGAACTCAAATAACACACATTTATCCATCAACATTACAGTGAGTAACACAACTGATGACACAGAATCTCAGGATAATATAAATAAGGTCACTCGCAGGTGATTGTGTGCTTTGGAAAATGAATCCTTCTAGAGGGAAAAAAGAGGAAAGGAGGGGAATAAGAAGAATAAAGGAGAGAGGGTCAAAGGACATGTGTTCCTGATGCTATACACAGCACTATAGCTGACCATGTTTTTGTGCATGAGAACAGCTTGCCAACAGGCTCATCGACAGGGTTTCTACACTACTTAGACATACAGTATATAGTACATGGTACCATTATGTTAGAAGAGATAACTTTTACTTTCCTATGTACAGTTAATACCGAAGCACTAGCTGTTTTTTTGTAGCCAAGTACTTCTTACATATACAGTTTTTGCAAAACTGAGACATGGTTCTATATTCTATTGTGGGTTCATATTCAGTTCTTTAGTATTTGACCTTTTCTATTGCTTTTCCTATTTTATACTGTAAGATATCTTTACAGTAGTGTAATGAAAATTTTATTTCTTAAAGCTTATTGTTGAATTTCACTGTATCTACTGTATTTAACATACAGTATAATATAAAAGATATTGAGCTGTAAAATGATTCCTGATTGCCAAAATAAGTTTTTTGCAACAGTGTTGTAAATTGATCTCACTAGAATGTAAGATATAATGTGTTGTAGTGTGTGTGTTTTTTTAGGGCTTGTGTGAAATGTCTGAGGGAAAAGTTATAATTGTATTTTTTTTTAGCAAGATTGAATGGTTTTGAGCGGAGAGCTTAATTTCAAACTAAAAGTAGGAAGTATGAGAAACTGAGTGAGAAGTTATGGATTTGCTGAGTTTCGATAAAAAGTCACAATTTCAAGAAATCTGTTATGCAATCGAAAAAAAATTGTCATACACGGTTTACCATAAAGTGTCCCTCTTTTACTGACTTCACTCCTACATGTCTATTCACAAGCTGTTTTATTGAAGGTATAAATGCTATAATATATAATAATATTTAACATTTTCAAGTACATTCATTTTTGTAGCACACCAGCCACCCAATAATCGCAATAAGTCTGTTTTGCTACTTTTAATATAACACACGCAAACGCAAATTTTAAATTCTGTCAATTTTATCACAAAATACAAATAATAAATGTGTTTTTCTGCTATTTTAATGTGGCGTGAGATTACTATATTCACCTCAGTTCAATCGGCATGTGAATCAATAATCTTTTCCTTTTTTCTAGCATGAAATAAACATATACTGTAATATATATATATACATATATATATATATATATATATATACATATATATATATATATATATATATATATATATATATATATATATATATATATATATGTATATATATATATATATAATATAAAATATAAGATGAGATGTTGAAAAAAATAACCCTGAACTTACAGTTTTTCTTGATTGCTTAAACACTATAACCAGGCTTTTTAACTAAAATTTCTAAACCATAACGCCATTTATCAAAAAGCACACCCATTTCACTAAACTATAAACACTATTCCCTGTTTTGACGCATGAGTCAGATTTGTTGAACTGTCACTGCAAAACTCTACACACAAATCACTTAATTTCTCATTGCCTAGACCATGTAGTCATTTAGAAAGCACTAGCATTCAAAATTGTTCACTCAAGTCAACATAGTTTCAGCTCAATTAGCACATAATTACCCAGGTGAAAACACTAAGAGTCAAAATTTAACACACATCAATCAGAACTTTCAAGATACATAAAAGTGCCAGAGTCAGTTCATTTGAGCTTTGGAACAATGGATCCACAAAGAAATGAAGGAAGAGGTCGAGGAGGGAGATGAAGAGGACGTGGTGGAGGAGGAAGAGGAGTAAGAAGAGGAAGAGAAAGATGTGGTGAAGGACAAGGTAGATGAGGTGGAGGAGGAGGAGGAGGAAGGGCAAGGAGACAAGCAGTCTCGGATGAAATTAGAGCCACTTTAGTTGATCATGTCCTTGTCCATGGCATGACTATGAGGGAGGCTGGGCAACGAGTACAGCCTAATTTGAGTCGCTTCACTGTCGCCTCCATCATCAGAACTTTCAGGGAGGAAAACAAGTAGGTGTACTTGCAGTAAGACTGCTCTGTACAGTAACTTGTGCTGTACTCTGTGCTTTGACATCACATCTACTGTTGCACTATGTAATATGTACTACTGTAATAAAGAAATTAATCAAATTGCCTCTCATATAGTTTCAGTATGTTTCCATTTTTTTCCTGTAAAAAGGATGTGTGAGAGTTACAGTAATGCTTACAGTAGTGCTTCTATTTTTTTAGGACACAGAGACGACCACCTGGAGGAGGCAGGCTAAGGCTTTTGTCGGAGGAGCAAGAGAGGGAGCTTGTAAACATGGTCATTGCCAATAATGTAATCCGCCTGCGAGAGATTCAAAGGAGAGTGATTTGAGGATAATCATTTTCGAGGAATAAATGCCATCAGCCTCTCCACAATTGACCGCATCCTCCGAAAGCACCAATTCCGGCTGAAACGGGTATACCGCGTCCCTTTTGAACGAAACTCCGACAGAGTGAAAGACCAACGAGTGGAATATGTTCAGGTATGAATTTTGATATCGCATGAAGTATTGTGTACCATCAGAGTATAGCAGTTTATGCTGCCATTTGTGCCCTCTTGAACTGTGCTTCAGCATAGTGATTTACTCTACTGTGTTTCATGTGTTTTGCAGAGAATCTTTGAGATTGAAGGCTGGCCTGTTCCCCATGAAATTATCTTTGTAGATGAGGCTGGTTTCAACCTGACCAAAAGAAGGAGAAGGGGGAGGAACATAATTGGTCATCGGGCTATTGTAAGTGTCCCTGGTCAGTGCGGAGGGAATGTCACTATGTGCGCAGCCATCAGCCAATGAGGGGTACTCCACCGCCATGCCATTTTCGGACCCTATAACACTATGCTCCTCCTTGCTTTCCTTGACGGTCTAAGAGAGCATATGTTGCAGTTGGACCACAGGGAACCAGCACAACCAGAGCACCCTCACTACGTTATTGTTTGGGATAACGTCAGCTTCCATCGCACTGCTCTGGTTCGAGACTAGTTGACCAATAACCCGAGATTCCCAAACATCTTTCTGCCTGCATACTCTCCATTTCTAAACCCAATAAAGGAGTTTTTTTCGGCATGGCGGTGGAAAGGGTATGATCGAGAACCTTATATGCGTGTTCACCTCGTCCAGGCCATGGAAGAAGCCTGCCAAGATGTGTCAGATGCGTGCCAGGGGTGGATCAGGCATGGAAGAGGATTTTACCCCCGCTGCCTGGCTAGGGCTAATTTAGCCTGTGTGGATGAGATTCTCTGGCCTGACCCAGACCAAAGACGGGAGGCTGAGGCGGAATAATCTTTCTTCTTTTGTTGTTGTTGTACTGTGTAGTACATGAATGAATAAAAATGTGCTAATTTATCCATTGGTTGTGTCTTTTGTTCATCATGTGAAAAGGTTTGTGAGGAGGGGAAGTAACATAACTTACCAGTTTTAGAAATGTTTTGAATTTATTGCACCAGTGTGTTAGACTATGTTGTAGTGTGTGTGATTTTGAGGGCTTTTGTGTCCTGTCTGAGGGCAAAGTTTGGTTTTCAAGCAAGAGTGAATGGTTTTGAGTGTAGAGCTTCATTTTGACCTGAAAATAGGTTGTTTGGGAAACTGGGTGAGACGTTATGGATTTGTGTTTATAGTTTTGAGAATACGAGGCATAGTTTCAAGAAACGTGTTTAAGCAATCGAGAAAAACCGTAATAAAATTCATGTCTCATTTATACTAATTGTTTTGAAAATCATCAATAAAACAACTTCTGATTAGTCATAACCGTTGCAATATAACAAAAGAAAGAAGAAAAATTCTCCCATTTTAGTTAGCTTAGTTAGGCTAATTCATTTAATCTAATTTAGGTCTTTCTTTGACAAATTCAAGTCCTTGGAGTTTAATTTATAGCTTCGTGTGTTCTCAGTGGAATACATATAAATACATTCCATCATTTTAATTAAAAGGTCCCCCTCGGTGGGCCCCCAATCAACCCTGTGATTTTACCAAGTCAGATATGTTCCTGGATCACCATCTTTTTTTGATCCTGGGACTACATTATTGTCCAAAAACACAGACCTAATACAATCCCTAACCCTAAACCTAACCTTAACCATAATTTATCCCTAAATTCAGAAGGTAATGATTGCAGAATAACAGGGGTGTAGAAGCACCTAATCCTTACTGTAAACCTAAAACTGATATTTCCTATAAACTTGTTCCTCAAATCTAATTGTTTGATTGGGACAACGATGTTGATCCAGGAACATTTGGTACTTAGAGAAATCACATTCAGCCGTGCCTACCCTGCATACACTCTTAAAAATAAAGGTGCTTCATGATGCCATAGAAGAACCTTTTTGGCTAATCAGTTAAATAAAGAACCTTTAACATGTTTCACAAAAGGTTGTTTGTGGAACCAAAAATGGTTTTTCTATAGTATTGCTTGAAGAACCTTTTGAAGCACCTTTATTTTTAAGAGTGTACCCAGACACTATGTCCCTGATTTGTATGTTGTATGTTTATGAATTTAGCAATTTTTTTTTATTTTTATTTTTTAAGAAGATGAGTGCCAAACTTTTTAGCATAGCATAGCATTTAACCCATCCAAAGTGTACACACACACAGAGCAGTGAACACACACACCATGAACACACACTCGAAGCAGTGGGAAGCCATTTATGCTGCGGCGCCCGAGGAGCAATTGGGGGTTCAGTGCCTTGTTCAAGGGCTCCTCAGTCGTGGTATTGCCGGCCCGAGACTCAAACCCACAACCTTAGGGTTAGGAATCAAACTATCTAACCACTAGATAATAAAATCTTAGGACACAAATACTAAAACACTTCATATGTGCCTCAGATCAACTCATTCTTCTATGACACTAGCAGAGGTTTTCACCAAACAAGTACACACTGTCATAAAACATTGACCTAAGAACCTAATGCAGCATTATACAATATTTTCTTTTGTAAAATGTGTTTACAAAATAAGAAATTTACTACAGTATATATTAAAGATCTATTTTTACATTACAGATCAAAACTATTGACCTATTATTGAGCAAAAGTTATTTGAGCATCGTGAACTAACTGTCTTTGTGGTAATTTTGGTTGACTTGCTTTTCAGCTGAAAATCAATTCTCGGAAAGCAGCAAGTATGGTTGTTAAATGTCAGACACCATTTAATGTGGTAAAAACTTAGGGTTAGTCTTTTTCTTTTCTTTTTTTTACAGTTTGCTAAAATGTGACTCATGCACTATAGGAATATTTGTTCATAATTACTTATATGCAATATAACGAACATAAACAAAAATAAATGGAGTTTTTTGGTTGGTCAAGCTTTTATTGTTTTAAAGATACAATAATCCGTCTTTAAAGCATGTTTTAACTGTGTGAATATTGACACATTAAGCAAATAACATTTTAAATGAAAATCAAATTTGTTTGTATAATCTGTACCCAACCATGATAACTGTAACAGTTATGGATGCTGGTTTACATTTTTAAACGACACAACCTGAAAGATAATATACAATACAATGAAAATGAGGCCAAGAGCAAGAGCGAAATGATTCAGGGTGAGTGCCGTTTTGGAGTTCTTCTCTGCTAATTCTCGTTGTCCTGAATCATTGGCATTTCGAGCCTGTGAAAACAATAGGGAAACAGAATGTCAATTACTTCTGTTCTCAGTTCTCGGGTTTCTTTGAACCAGTGGCAGGGGAGAGAGTCCTCAAAAAGGGGGGCAGACTACACTAGATGAGTTTTCTTTGTAACATGTAATGCTTCATTTTTATTTGATGGAAGGTTTATAGCTTGTATCGAATAAAATTTACACAATCAGACTTCACTTGTGTAGTTTGTTTCATTCTCATTTGATTGTTAAAATTGTTTTAAACATTATACCTTAAAAAAGTACACAGCATAATATGTTAGTTTAGTTATTAAATGTAAGTCACACCAACATAGGGGTAGGTGATATACCAGTAGACATGGAAAACCAGTAGAAATTTGTCAGCCAGTTGAGATTTTGGACTATTGTCTTTATAGGGGTTATAAACTCACACAACATTTAAGTTGTATTTATTTTCTTATTTTATAGTGCTTAAAGTTTTCCACAAAGTCCTTTGTTCTTATTTATTTATTTATTTGTCTTATTTCTTATAATTTGTTTGTTTGTTCTCATTTTATGACATACTGTTTACTTGTCTTCAGTAAGCTTTAGAGGTTAGTTAGGCTATTTTTTGATTTTGAAATTAATGATGAGAATTATCATCTAGAAATAGTAAAACAAGATTTTTTTTTTCTTTCTTAAAACCTAAAACTAATCGTTCAAAAAGTCTGTCGTTGTTGAGATGGTCTCCAATACCACACCTTTGCCTACAGCTGTCAGTCATTTACAGGAAACCAATAACTAAACCAACATATTCATAAGTGGAGCATCACTGCAGTATTCAAAAATACAATTATTCTGTTCATAGTAGCATATACATATGCGTGTGTGTTAATGAAATTATTTTTAATTAAATATTTGTAATTAATACAAATTTAAATTAAAATACAATTAATTAAAAATTAATTAAAATAAATTAATTTATACATTATACATAATCATTTTTTTCTCTCTTTGTGTGCCCGTTAAAGTTTCAAAATGAATAAATAATAAATAAATAATCTTGAACTCCTGCAATTACGAAACGTCTTACTCTTTATGTATTTGTTTTATATATGAAATGGAGGCATGCCTAATTATTTTGTCTGCTCTGTTGCATGAACCTTATTTTTCTGGAGAAGCTAAACATATTATGCTATTTTTATTTTTTTGTAATTACTAATTTAATTCTAATTTATTTTTTTCTAATTACTTGGATGAAAGTAAAAGAAATTGAATTCATAGTTCATGAATAAAAGGTAGGCACATGGACTAATATACTTACAGAGCAGGAGAAAACCAGCGCAGCAATGCCCAGAGGTAAGCAGCAGCACAGCATGGTGAAGATGGAGTAGCCCAAGTGATCTGGCACTGGATTGGCCAGTGGAGCAGTGGTCACAAAAACTGCAGGCTGTACAGTGACCGCAGACTGTCCTGGATCCGGCCCCTGGGCGTAGGGTCCTTGAGGTGCTGGGTGGCTTGGAAAGGAGGGAGGATATCCAGCAAGATTATCCTGGTATGCTGGTGGGGGTGCTGCTGGCTGCAACATCGCTGATTTCTTAGAAGAATTGCAGGCCATTAAGGGCTGGTTGAAAGACTGGCTGGAATCCATTCCTCTGAATATTGGATTTTGGTTGTAAATTATTTTGCCTTGTGCTCTGCAGAGGTGTATGTATTACTGTACTCTGGTGTCATATACCCTGTCAGTTAAGGTAGTCAGCATGTGGGAGGTGAGTTGTAGGTTTTAGGGGAGGAGTAAGTTTCCTCCATACTATGTGACTGCAGGAGTCACCTTGAGGTTTTACATTTTAAAAAAAATAATTTAATATCATGCTGTATGTCAATAACAATAAATTTAACTTTCACTTTTACTATGCTGTACAAATTTGCCAGGCATTTACAGGATTAAAGAGTATTATTTTACAATAAAATACTTTAGTCACAAATTTATAATGAAATCATGGCTTTCAGTGCTATCAGGTTAAAGTTAGCATTTTCCAAGATTTCCAAGAAAGTTTTGGCAGTGACATAATTGGTTAAAGTTGGTATTCAAAAAAAGTTGGACATAAAAGTTGGTATTCAATAGCATTTTTTTTTTTTTTTGGCGATTATTTAATTGTTTATTAAAATAATACAAATGATACTTATTAATTTAAATATTAATTTAAATATTTTAAGACATTTTAAACCTCTTTTATAAGTTATATTGCTGGTTGGTAGTGGAAACCAGGTTCAATTACAATTGATTTCTTTTCTTTTTTTTTCAAAACTGAAAGCCACGGCTGAATATGAGCAGGTGAGTATTTAAACAGTTGTAACCTGGTTAAACCAGTTGTGACAAACTCTTTAAAGTGAA
Organism: Carassius auratus; assembly: GCF_003368295.1. Taxonomy (NCBI): domain Eukaryota; kingdom Metazoa; phylum Chordata; class Actinopteri; order Cypriniformes; family Cyprinidae; genus Carassius; species Carassius auratus. The sequence goes on from NC_039283.1 coordinate 21,259,350, forward strand.
AGGCCAAGTGCTAGGTGGGGCTGAAGCTCCGGGGCCTGAGCAATGATGGGGCCTGTGATTGGTTGATGAGTACAAGAAAAGTAGGCCTAAACTGATTGGCCAATTGAAGCACCTGAATTTACCTGATCACTGAGCCCCACCAGCCCACACATTTTACTCATTCTTGTCCAGTGTGTGTACAGTGCAAAAAAGACTCTTTTTTGAAGCTGGATGAAATCATGTTAAATGGGTCCATGTAAACTTAAGCCTTCAGGTAAACTGAACCCAACAGAAAATAGAAGCATTTCAATTCACACTATTTACCATACACATACTAAAGCTGTATAAATATGGCATAATGATTGTTATTATTAATGTCTCTATTATTAAGCTACTAACATTAAATATTGGGTAATATAAACAAGCACTCGCGTCCTCAGATCAGTTGGACGTGGTTGTGTACAAGAGGTAAAAATTATATAAATACTGTTCATTTTCTTACACAAACCCCTCATTTCATGTCTTAGGTCATCAATGTGTACTTACGATGGGGAATTGTTTAAATTGGGCTCCTCTGTGCATGCTCTTTGAGGTGGTGACCATAGACCTCCATTATATGAGTCACAGACAAGAATGGTTTGACCTAAAAATATAAAAAATATAAAAATACTGCGGAAACAAAGACAACTACATCTTGGATGTTCTTGAGGTAAGCTAAAACATACCAAAATTTAATTAGAAAGTGAACTATCCCTTTAAGAAAATATTAGAAATATCTATTATTATTTGTTTCTGTCTTTTATTTTCCAGTTTAAAGGATTTATATATGCCACGTTTCCACCGAAATTACCCGGAACATTTATACCAGGAACTTTTTTCCCCAGGAACTATTTCCCCCCGAGATCTGTTGCTTTCTGTGTTTCCACCACGGTCTAAAGTACCGGGAATATTAGACAAATAGACTGGTGACGTAGGTCTGCGTGCGTTTCTCAATACATGAGATACAGATTTACCCCAAACAAATTACATTTTATGTTTAACCACTAAAGAGACATCAAAGCCAGTGGCACATATCAGAAGGTCTAGCCGAGGTGAGGCTTCTCTCAGCGGATACATGATCACTGAGCTCCCACTGATCGCGTGGAGCTCACCGTCTACGAAATCGGCGAAACACATTTTTTAATAGGTGCTGTCTTTATAAATAAACCAAAGATTTGAGTTTTAAACAACTACATTCTCACCTGAAATACATTTAAAATTAAATTTCATGACATAATTACAGTAACATTTTGAAAACGATTCCGAATAAATGGTGTTTGAATCACAATGGTGTGTGAACTCAACCAATCAGCATGTTTAGCACCCAAGTCCCGCCCCCGAAAGTTCCGGAACTTTGAATAAGTACTATCTCACCAGCAGGGACTTTCTGGGGGGCATTTTTTTTCCTTGAACTTTATTTAGTTCCTGGTTCCTGCTGTGGAAACACACAGAGAGTACGGGTGTTCTGTCGATTTGTCCTACCCTGTCAGATTTTCCCAAAAAAACAGTGGGCATTACAATTAGACAACGAAAAATGCTACTGTAAAGTTATGGTTTATTAACGTCTACACCTACAGTACCACAACCAAAAACCTACCCTTACAGTACTGCAAATACAGTAATTTTGTGTTATATTCGTGGTTGTAGCTCTAAGGGATAGAGCTACAGGAAACAACATAAATATTATTTTCTACCAATTAGATTGTGTTTTTATTCAAGTCTACACCTAACCCAACTCTAAACCTACTTTTACAGTAATGCAGATACATTAAATATCGTGGTTTAGCATGAGAAAAAGGACACAATATTGATGTGCGCATGCGCAGTAAACACGGGTAGGAAAATCTGACGGGTAGGATAAAATGTCAGGACTATGGCCCAAAGTCCCTAGTTCCTGGGTATAGTTCCTAGTTTTAGTTAACGAAAATGGACAACATTTTAGTCTAGTTCAAGTTGACGAAAAATGATGACATTTTAGTATAGTATAAGTTGACGAAAACTGATGACATCATGTGTAATTTTAGTTGATGAAAATTGTATTTTAGTCTCTTTTTAGTAATGTCATTCTATTTAACCTAGTCAATATATTACAAGTACCTAGTGGAATAGATTAAACCAAATATTTATTTTAGGCAAAACCCATTTCAAACAAGGTTATCTTATTATATTATTGATACCTTATAGACTCAAGAATACATCCATTCCAGACACAGAAGACTCTCTGATTTGATTTTACAACATTTATTTTACCAACCAAACATGTTAGAAGCACACACAAATAAATAAAATAAATAAATATACTCGACGCATCCACAAGTTCACTTGAATGAGCGCACACAATATGACATCATCGAGGTGTTGCCGGAAGTTTGCTTTGAGTGCACGTGAACTCATTTTGTGTGGCGGAGTGCACAGCATTTTATATTACTTTACGTTTTTGTGAAACAGAAGCAGTTTAATAAAGTTCTCCATCAGGTACTTTTGGACGGAATTTTTATTTTTCATAGTTTGTATCAAGGCTTCTTATTTGAAGTACATTTTATTTTTATTTTATAAAATAGATTAGAATTAATTTAGCTATTAATTATACACTATTTGCTTAAAGTTGTCTTTTGTTTGATGTGAAATACAGCCAATAGTTTAAGATTGTTTTAAGTTTGTACACAAAGAAATTATTTATTCATTAACTCATTCATCATAAGACTTGTAGCCTACTGGCAAATGACTTCTCTCTCAGCAAGCACCAGCAGCCAATCGCATTTGTTAAAGGTCCCGGTCTTCGTGATCCCATGTTTTAAACTTTAGTTAGTGTGTAATGTTGTTGTTAGAGTATAAATAATATCTGTAAAATTCTAAAGTTCAAAGTTCAATGCCAAGCGAAATATTTTATTTAACGTAATTTGCCTACAAAAAAGGACCCATTTGGACTACATCCCTCTAGTTCCTGCAGCAATGACGTCACTAAAACAGTTTTTTGACTAACCTCCGCCCACATGAATATGCAAAAAGGAGGCGTGACCTTGTTTTGTTCCGACGGAGAAGAGGAAGAGTTGCGTTTGTGTTTGTCGCCATATCGTCGAAACACTTTTATTTTCATCTTGGAGTCCAATCATCTTTGTTTGGCCTTCCCAGGGACGCTGTACTTGGAGATTAATGGTTACAATTTATGTTTAACTCGGGTTCCCGAAAATTATAATCCACATGTAAAACTATGTGCAGCACATTTTGCTGAGGACAGCTTCTTCAATCTCAATCAGTTTAATGCCGGATTCGCACAAAGATTATTCCTGAAAGATGGAGCAGTTCCCTCTTTGTCTGGAGAAGGCGTTGTTTATGGACCACAACCAGTAAGTGTATTTTATTATTTAGGTTGGTGCGTTTAACAGTTTCTGTAACTTATTACACAAAGGGCAACACTGTTTAGCTTTGTTAACTGGATGTTAGGAATACGCAAAAAAATTGAATGCGATTTTCATGCACATCTCGTCAATAAAAACGTTCCTGTGATTATAAGTACATCTCCAGCACGTGCTCCTGCCCACTTGCTTCTCAAAACTACTCCAAAACTAACCCAATCACATTTTACAGGAGGCCAGCCTGCACTCAGCTGCTGTCGAATCACAACACAGTTACCGCTGGCACAATCAGAGCTCTTTACGTATTTCTGAAGGAGGGACTTTATATAACAAGAAAGTCATCAGCCCATTTTATGACAGTGAAAACAGATGTATACTAAAAGGTGAATTGTGTGAAAAATACAGTGTTTTTTTTACACGCGAAACATGAACACATGTTATATTGCACACTGTAAACACAACCAAAGCTTCAAAAAAACGCGAAAAATGGGACCTTTAAGGATGGAGAGAAACCACCACGAAGCAGGAAACCATTAGGTGGACCCCTGGCAAGAGCTCAAGACTGGCAGCTAAAGGTTGACCTCGGTGCTTAATTTGTAATCAAAAGGTGCCAGAACGCAAAACGCATATGTAATGCATTAAAAACTTCCTAATTATGGGAAGAAGGAGGCGGGAACCGGCGGACAATCAAAATGAATACTTTTATAATAAAATAAACACAAAACAGGGCGGCAGCCCCTCACAGACGACTGCCCCACACAAACAAAATCAAAGCATAAAATAAATCCAGGCCTGGTCCTCTCTCGTCCTTCACTGTCATCGCTCATGTTTTATATCCTTCCATCTCTTCCGTGGGACTCGAGACCAGTGGGTCGAGCAGGTGTCGTTCATTTCCAATCACTCCACACGCCTCACTCCGTTCCCACAGATCTCGGCCCCCGCCCCACTTGCCACAGCATATTAGAGGGAAAGGGTGACGAGGCAGGTGCAGGTCCCGGAATGCACAAAAACGATGCTGAAAACAGCATGCTATGTGCTCAGATAGCACAACACAACACTCAAAAGCCCACATCAACCTCATGCTAAACTGCTGAACTTAAAGCATTTGCAGTACAGCATTATGCTGTAATACAGTATGTGCTAGTAAGAGACCAGCACTGCCCAAATATTTTTTTTCTTAGATAAGCTATTAACTAAACACTTAATTACCATGAAAGCATTAGGAAAACAAGTCAATTTAGAAATCCTAGACAGGACCTGTCTAAAAAAAAAAAAAAGAGGACAAATTGTGCTCTCAATCACCCTTTAGAATGTCAAGTGTATATGTTTGCATGACAAACCCTATAAATGATGTAGCTCTAGGTTTTAGAACAGATCCAACAAGCTATGATCGATATTATCATGAGTTCTAAAATGATATGACTTTCTACAGAGTCTCAAAGTTGAGAACTGTTCTGAAGATTGCTTTAAACCAGCAAATGCAAATGCTGGTTTGAGGTCAGCTTCATAAAGCAGTTTCAGCATTGTGGTTTTCCATGCGGCCCTGCAAGAGTTTCCAAAGCATGCACCTGACCTAATAAACTTTAAACTTTAGAAGCCTTTTGTGACGGAGTTGAATCCAAGCTGAAGACCCTGATTGCTTCTATTTAACCTACATAGCAATCACAACTCTCTTCTTTGGATTTCACTGTTTATACAAAACCAGTGTAGATACTGTAAGGAAAAGGTCAATACAGCAAAAGTATGGTCTATGACATTTATTAAAAACTTGCACTCTTTAAAGAGACAGTTCACCCAAAAAATTATAATTACCCCAAAATATACTATATATAAATATATAGTCTCAAGCCATTCTATATAACTTTCTTCTTTTAGACGAATATAATCAAGTTATATTAAAACGTGTCCTGGTCCTTCCAAGCTTTATAATGACAGTGAATAGAGGTTGAGATTTTGAAGCAAAATAAAGTGCATAAATAAATAAATTAACTTTTACTTACAACTTTCAAAAAAAAAAAAAAAAAGAGCGGCACTTCCCAAAAATTTTACATTTGGGGTAATGGTGAACCGAAGTGGGCTGGTTTTTAGTTAAACCACTCAATGTTCTCCAGATAGCACAAACTTTTGGGACAAATGTGGCAGTTAGCTGGCATTGCTGAGCACACAAAGTATGGGACAAACTTTCACCAAATCTTCTCAGTTGAGTGTAGCGGTGATCTGAAAATGATACCCTGACATTTGTGCTTTTTTCAATATCTTAAAAACAGTAATAGTGTGACGAGTGGGCTAGGGCCGAGAGAAGTGGGAATGGAGCAAGGCTGGTGGAGTAAATGATAATGAGCAACTGATTACACTGGTGGTGATGGCGCAGTGGATAAGATGCATGCCATTGGTCGGAGACACCTGGGTTCGAATCTTCTGGTTGACACATGTCCCTGAGCAAGACACTTAACCTCTAGTTGCTCCAGAGGCGTGCGACCTCTGACATATATAGCAATTGTAAGCCGCTTTGGACAAAAGCGTCAGCTAAATGAATCAAGATCCCCAGGTGCAGAGGGTGGTGACGCGATGGTCCACCCAATCAGAAGCCATGCTACAGGCGGCTCTTGATGATGTAGACTGGGACATGTTTCGTGCAAGTTCACCTGATGTCAGCGAGTTCACTGATGTAGCATTAAGCTTTGTAAACACGCTAGCCGAACAAGCTACGGATACAATAACTAAAAGGTCATTCTCAAATCAGAAACCATGGGTGGACAGATCAATCCGTGCAGCAGTAAACAATCGCACTGCTGCTTATAACACTGGTCTTCTGTCAGGAGTGTTTCCAAAGCATCGTGCTATGCTCTCCGACACACAGTAAGAGCCACCAAACACAGATACAGGGAACGCATAGAGTCACATTTCCAGCTAAATGACTCCCGACGCATGTGGCAAGGACTAAGGACCATCTGTGCCTTTGTAAATAAATCCTCTGCAGAGGTGAGAGCAGATCCGTCGCTGGCTGATGAGCTAAACACTTTCTACGGTCACTTTGAAAACATCTAAGCAGCGCAAGTCTGCCGATCAGCGCATCAGGGAGCAGCGATCATCATGTGATCACCGTGTCGGAGTACGAGGTTCACTAAAGCGAGTGAATGTAAGGAAAGCAGCTGGACCTAATGGGATTTCTGGCCATGTTCTGCGTTCCTGCGCTGATCAGCTCGCTGGTTTGTTAACATCTATTTTTTTAATGAGTGTCTTGCTACATCGGTGGTTCCCTCCTCATTCAAAAAATCTGTCATAATCCATGTGCCTAAGAACAATAAACCCTCTTGTCTGAATGACTATCGTCCAGTTGCCCTCACATCAATAGTAATGAAGGTCTTTGAGGGACTGGTTAAAAACGTCATCTGCTCCTCCATCCCGGATACTTTAGACCCTCTTCAGTTTGCTTATCGCCCAAACAGATCCACTGATGATGCCATCTCTCACATCCTGCACTCTTCTCTCACACACATTGACAGCAATAACAGGAACTATGTAAGGCTGCTATTTATCGACCATAGCTCGGCTTTTAATACTATAGTCCCCATAAACCTAGCTTCCAAACTCCAACAGTGCTGCGTTTGACATTGCAGATCATAACATAATACTAGAGAGACTGGAAAACTGGGTCGGGCTTTCTGGGATGGTACTCGAATGGTTCAGGTCATACTTAAAAGGGAGAGGCTATTATGTGAGTCTAGGAGAGCATAAGTCTAAGTGGATGTCCATGACATGCGGAGTCCCACAAGGCTCAATTCTTGCACCCCTCTTGTTTAGCCTGTATATGCTTCCACTAAGTCAAATAATGAGAAAGAACCAAATTGTCTATCACAGCTATGCTGATGATACCCAGATTTACCTAGCCTTATCTCCAAATGACTCCCTCTGTCAATGTATTGGTGAAATTAATATTTGGATGTGCCAGAACTTTCTTTAGTTAAACAAGGAAGTTATTGCATTTGGAAACAAAGATGAAGTGTTCAAGGTGAATGCATACCTTGACTCTAGGGGTCAAACAACTAAAAATCAAGTCAGGAATCTTGGTGGGATTCTGGAGACAGACCTTAGTTTCAGTAGTCATGTCAAAGCAGTAACTAAATCAGCATACTATCATCTAAATAACATTGCAAGAATTAGATGTTTTGTTTCCAGTCAAGACTTGGAGAAACTTGTTCATGCCTTTATCACCAGCAGGGTGGACTACTGTAATGGACTCCTCACTGGCTTTCCAAAAAGACCATTAGACAGCTGGAGCCCATCCAGAACGCTGCTGCCAGGATTCTGACTAGAACATGAAAATCTGAGCATATCACATCAGTCCTCAGGTCCTTACACTGGCTTCCAGTTACATTTAGGATTGATTTTAAAGAACTTTTACTTGTTTATAAATCACTGAATAAAGCACAAGAGCACTGTGCGAGGTCCGAACTGATTTCACTGTATTTTATGTATTCACTGTATTTTATGTAAAATCATTTTCTATTTTTAACTGTTTAAAATTTATTTTAAATAAATCCATTTTTAAATAATTTCCAAAGTTTTATTTTTTTGCTTGTTTTTATTTTTGTTATTATTTTTCTTCATGATTATTTTACTTTCTTTTATCTTAAGCACTTTGAACTACCATTGTGTATGAAATGTGCTATATAAATAAACTTGCCTTGCCTTGCCTAATACTCCCCCCAACAGCTCTGCACTTAGCGACACCCTTAGCAACCAGCCTTACCAACATGAATAATAATCAGTATAGCGTCAAAACCATTCCATGTGTTATGTATTTCAGCAAAATCAACTTTTTATCATAATAAATTCTGACTATGAGAGACCCCTGCTGCCGTTGTGTTGCATCATTTACCTTTAATTTTAAGGCAACAACCTTTCCGCTGTCAAAGAAGCTCTTCTTATGCAGCAAATCACAGAGGTGGTGTGATAAAATATGATTTATGGAGTTAAAAAATAAATAACCAGTGGATGAGAACAAAGACTATATACCCAGTTCCTATTCCCTGTTTTCATTTGAACTTTATAATATGAGGCATGTTAACATTCTCTTGCCATTTACTGTCACGTACCCTATTGCTTACTTATCAGTGGAGCATGACAGTTATGGCGAAGTTATGTGATAGTAGATGAAGGATGGCATTCTGTCTATGTTTGTTTATCTCTGGAGGAGATATTGGCACTGAAAAAACATACTGTCTACCACTTGCTTTTCATTTTGAAGTTAGTCTCTACCAGCTTCATGCAAAATTTGGTAATCTCTGGAATGTTAGACCTATATCATCAAAATCCAAAATCACATTTAGAAGACTTAAACTACTTCAGTCTGTGAGCATTGAATTTATTTAATACACGAGTTTCACAATTTGAGTTGAATTACTGAAATATATGAACTTTTCCACAACATTCTAATTTATTGAGATGCACCTGTACAATTGTAAATGGGGTGTAAATACATTCATTAGAAATTAGCTGCATTAAACAGTCTTAAAAATGATGAGAAGATTTTGTTAGTGAGAAAAATATGGCACTGGCGGGCAGGTTACATATTGTAAAGCATCTTTTAATTATTAACACTTATCAGCATCAAAGGGCTTTTACTAGTCAAATGAAAGCAGTATAATCATCTGCCTCTGAAGTGGCATATAGACGTTACATGACTGTTTAACAGAACAGAAGTTGTTTCAGTTGTCAGTTTCTATACTAAAAAAGCATATTGTTCCTCAGGAAGTGATAAAAGCACAAGCTAAGTGAATAATGTTGATGTAGAAGCACAGATTAAGGAACTGTCGTCTGTTTGAGATGAAGTAAAATATGACCTGCTGCTCAGGAAGATCCTTCTCATGTTATATTTCCACTACTGGTCAAGGTAACTTTCTATAAAAAGTTTTCAGTCCAGTTTATTACATGTAGCAGTGTGTTCTGGGGGTAGAAATTAGGCTGTTGATCATATGTTGCAGTATTACCATTCCTTTTTAAAAATTATTACATTCAGTTCATTTATTTGCATATAGTCATTTTTTTTCTGCTGCCTTTTCAAACTTGTTTATTCCTTCCTTGCATGCATTTATTCCTGCCTTAAATGCATTTAAATTCCTTATATTTTAAATAACAACACCTTTAATCTTTCGCAGAGAAGAAAATTGCGCCAACTCTCCCTAGAAGTGAATTAAACTGATGCTCTCCATGCTCTGTGTGATTGTTTGTTTACTGTATGTGTCACATTTCAGGTGCACACACTCCAGAGTTAATCACAAACTCTGGATCCAATTCTGATTTGACAAAGAAACTTTATATCGACCTTTGTACCTGCTGAACCTGGGGCCCGTTTCAATAAGGAGGTTCAACCAACAAGTTGAAACTTAGAATTTACCTACCCTGCTTTCTCGGGTTTGACATACCTCCTATTCTGAAATGGAAAAACCCAGAGTTTTCCTAATTTCAGAGTTAACATAATCAGAGTTTTCACTAAACTTCCTTTCTGAAACGACCACCGATCTTAACCAGGTTGGATTTGTTTGATGTTTTCAACTCAAAACCTACTCTGAAACTCAGAATTTGTTTAGCCATCATGCAACAGGCTACAGATACCAGTATGTGGATTCAACATTTAACAGAGTTTATCTTTTGATATGTTATTTATAGTCACAGAATTGAACTTGTTTAACAAATATAAAAGTCCTGCTTAGGTCATTCTGCCTTTTTTGACATATTATTTGTAATACTAGTTCTACCAGAAAGACTCGGGAGATAAAATGATGTACGAAGCATACATTTATTGACAGCTCAGCAAGCACAATTATACATTTCTTTGGCGGAAGGCCCTGTCCATGGTTCGTAATCCAAGGGTAGCGAATCTGCATTTCCTGCCTGAAGACGAAGGCAGGGGCGCAGCCAACCCCCAAAAGTAGGTGGATTATGAGACCTCCAGACGGGGCCAGCCTTCCCCCCAAATATAGATGAAGTATACCCACCAGTTGTGAATCCCAAGGTTCCTGGAAGAAATAAAAAGAGAGTTAGCATCAGTATGATGACGTTAGATTAAACCTCTTATAAAGTTATTAAAGAAATAGCCGCAATAGGCCAGACACGATAGGCAGACACAGACTGGCCTCGATAGACCAACAGAAATAGCCACGATAGGCCAGACGCAGACAGCCACGATAGGCAGACACAGACAGGCCTCGATAAACCATACAGAAATAGCCTTGATAGGCAGACACAGACAGCCTCGATAGACCTTACAGAAAAAAAGCCATGGTAGCCAGACACAGACAGGCCTTGATAGACCATACATAAATAGCCACGATAGGCCAGACGCAGACAGCCACAATAGGCAGATGCAGACGGGCCTCGATAGACCATACAGAATAGCCATGATGGCTGGACACAGATAGGCCTCGAACAGAGATGTATAGTAACGAAGTAGAACTACTTCACTACTGTACTTAAGTACTAAAAGGCGGTATCTGTACTTTACTAGAGTATTATTTTTTTCTCCTACTTCCACTTTTACTTCGGTACATATTTTCGCTGAGTTAAATACTTTTACTCCGATATTTTTTTATGTGCTGCATCGTTACTCGTTACAATTATAATAATGTTACGAATCATTCCATTACAAACCACTGCCAGAACTGTAGATGGCAGATTTGATGAAACTGGCACATCATTGAGCGAAACAAACGATTAAGAAGACTGCGCATGCTGACTGAACTGCTGTGAAGAGAAAAATGAACACCGAGCCGAGCCAGATAATGACTCGTTCATGAGTCAAGAACCGGTTGCATCGGTTCTCGGATGACCAGTAACGTTAGTTCTTTCTGACAGTTTGATTCAATAAACCAGTTGAAGAAAACAGTTCACCGATTCTTTTGCGCTCGATGCAATGGCGTCATTGGCGTTGACTGCACCTGGGCTCATAACATTAACACAGAATCAGTTCAGAATCAATCACCAAAAGAATCAGTTCGGTTGGACTGTTTCAAAAAGATCCGGTTACATCGAATGATTCGTTCGCGAACCAGATATCACAAACTGCTTTGTTTTTAACTGTCTTACAACAGACACGGAAGAGAAGACAATGCTGAATAAAGTCGTCGTTTTTGCTATTTTTGGACCAAAATGTATTTTCGATGCTTCAAAAAATTCTAAATGACCCTCTGATATCTTATGGGTTTGAAACAACATGAGGGTAAGTTATAAATGACATCAATTTGCAAATTGGGCTAACCCTAGTAACCGTTTTTTGTTTACAAGAAGTTACAGTCAAAGGAATTGTGATTGTCCTTTAGGTTAATCATTTGAAATAGTAAAAACAATATGTTCAAACTTTTGACTACTTTCTTTAAAGGGGGGGGGGGGTGAAATGCTATTTCATGCATACTGAGTTTTTTACACTGTTATAGAGTTGGATTCCCATGCTAAACATGGACAAAGTTTCAAAAATTAAGTTGTATACGTTTGAAAGAGTATTTCTGTTCCAAAAATACTCCTTCCGGTTTGTCACAAGTTTCGGAAAGTTTTTTTCGAGTATGGCTCTGTGTGACGTTAGATGGAGCGGAATTTCCTTATAAGGGCACTTCTGCCGGAAGAGCGCGCGCTCCCATATAGCACATAGACATAGCAGAGCACTGAGAGCACAGGCATTCACTGATCAGAGCGAGAGCGTCGCGAAATGTCACAAAAGTAGTGTGTTTTTGGTTGCCAGGGCAAGACAACCCTGCACAGATTACCAAAGAAAAAACAGCATTAAGGGACCAGTGGATGGAGTTTATTTTTACAGAGTATCAACGGAGTTGTGCAAGTGTTTTTGTTTGTTCCCTGCATTTCGAAGATGCTTGTTTTACAAACAAGGCCCAGTTTGGCGTGGGATTTGCACATTATTTCTTAAGGATAATGCAGTCCCAACGAAAAAGGGTCACGATGGTGTGTTGGAACCGCATGCGGTGAGTAAAACTGCTTAAAATATCTCTGCCTCCTTGTTAGTGCGTCCCCCTCCCATCGGAGACCCGGGTTCAAGCCCCGCTCGGAGCGAGTCGTTGCTGCTGCTGCTCTCGTCCAGTTTCAGCCTTCACAGCTGTCACAGTTTCCAAACGCTCTCAACGCAAAAGCTTACTGGCGCTCGTGATTCTTTAGCTACGCCCACACGTCACGCCTCCAGCCTGTCGTGTTTTTCCAGGAAAAATCGGTACAGACTATCTTTCTCTTATGAATATAATAAAACTAAAGACTTTTTGGTGTTATGAAGGATGCAGTACTACTCTATAGGTACTCAAAATTAACAGGATATTGAGTGAAAACGAGCATTTCACCCCCCCTTTAATAGCTACATAACACAATACTTCTACTTTTACTTTCAGTACTTGAGTAGTAAATTTTAAAATAGACTACTTGCAATACTTAAGTACAAAAAATTTTGAATACTTTAGTACTTCTACTTAAGTGTGGTGCTTAAAGAGCACTTCAACTTCTACTCAAGTCACTTTTTTGATAGAGCACTTGTACTTTTACTCAAGTATGGGTCTCTAGTACTTTATACATCTCTGGGCCTCGATAGACCATACAGAAATAGCCACGATAGGCAGACGCAGACAGGCCTCAATAGACCGTACAAATATAGCCACGATAGGCCAGACGCAGACAACCACAATAGGCAGATGCAGACAGGCCTCGATAGACCGTACAGAAAAATAGCCATGATGGCCGGACACGGACAGGCCTCGATAGACCGTACAGAAATAGCCATTATAGCCAAACACGGATAGGCCTCGATAGACCGTACATCAATAGCCACGATAGGCAGACACGGGACAGGCCTTAATAGACCGTACAGAAAAATAGCCATGATAGGCAGACACAGACAGGCCTCGAAAGACCGTACAGAAATAGCCACAAAAGGCCAGACATATACGGCCTTGATAGACCATACAGATATAGTAACACCACCACCAGTAATTGCATGAATTTACCTGATTAGTTACAGGGGAGCTTGCTGAGCTTCGAGAATGGTTTTTGAATCAGGTCTGATGTACGATTCAAATGCTGAGGAAGACCATGTGCCCATGATCTCAATAGCTGATATAGAGATCCCTCGTTCAGCTGCTGAAGTAGCTGCCCCAATTCTGAATGAATGGCCAGTATAGAGAGAGGGAGCTAGACTGCAGCTTTTGAGAACAGTGGTTAAGTGAGTTCTAAAACAGGCCTTGGAAAGGGGTGCTCCGTTGGGTAAAATAGAGAGTGATGCGTTTTTAGAGTTCTAGGTCGGATTTAAGAAATTTCACCATGCAGAGAAGGGACAGAATTATTATTGATTTTAGAATTTGTTAAGGTGACACCAGAACCTTGCACATCGGTTTTTGAGTGCTTGAGGAAGAGTGTGAGAATTTAGGTCCGAATAATAGATCTGGAAGGAAATGCCGCGAGCAGGATCAAATTGATTAGTTTGAAGTGAATTCCCCTGGACGCATAAACCCGTAGAAGGCAGATAAACACTGCCTCGAGAAGATATTGAGGTACTCGAAAGAAGGCCATAGCAGATGGTAATAATTAATTTTCCAATATCGGCAGGGTAATAGGCAGACGTTTGTCTTTAATTTTGTTGGTAGATTTAGCTAACCCCTTAAGTAGTAATAGAACTGAATATTCAGAAAGCTTTGAAAATTAGGATTATAAAATTTGGCGTAGAATTAGATGCTGGCAAGGAGTCTGCGAATAGAGAAATTGTAAGATTGTTGATGTTTTTTATATATTTTTTTTATTAAAGACGAGATAGGAGCAAACGGTCAAAATTAGAATAGGAACAGAAATTTGGAAGGAAAAACATTAGAAAGCGGACCATGCAGACATGTAGGCTTGATTGTAGAGGGAACGACGCCTTAGAAATGGGATTTCTAGCTGACATAAGCAGGTCGTTTAGTTTAGTATCATGTCTGCTAACGGAGGGCAGATTGAAGAATCCGGGTTGCTGAGGGGCACAGCTGTCTGAAAGTCTAAAGTGTAAAGTGATGGCCGCAACAGCCGAGTAGGCGACAGAATGAACCAACACCAGTAGATATGCGAAAAACAAGGCTTGATTGTAGCTTAACCCCTTAACGGTCACCCCCCTTTTTCATTTTTAACCAATGTGGTTGAAGTTTTTTACAGTATAAAATAGAGGCAAAGAAAATTTTACTATGGTAAATATGAGTTTATGATAGCGTTTATATTTAAACCACAGTAGCCATAAATGTACAGTTGTCTGAGATGTCATGAAATGTTCTTTAGCATCACAAACCATAGAATGTTGTCAGGGTTCTGCTATGGTTTAGCATGGTTTCCAGAGATCTGGAGCTGATTCGGGGAGCTCGGTGGTTTGTGACTGTTGTCTAGCAGCGTGCTGTCTTTTGTTCACACATCACGTCTTGCGCGCTCAAGTTCGTTATTTCCAATGTAGGCGCGCGATAAACGCGCTCATAATGGAAGCGACGTGGTCGCGACGTGCTCGTTTTTTCCAGGCACGTCCACACCACAGAGTTAAAAACATCTCAACTTCCAGAATGCCGCAAGCGCAAGAATATCAGACCTGAACCAGGAAGTTGGTCACCAGATCACACGGTAACCAGTTAAACCGTAACACCGGAGAGCGCCAAGATGTTTTCCTCTGAGGTACTCGCGCATCGCAGTTGTGCTGCCGTGGTATACCATATCGGTTTTGTGAAGGGAACAAAGGGCCATTTTATTTGTCCTCGGTTTAAAGTATTCCCATACATTTAATAACAGTGGTCTCTGTTTTTATAACAGAATGCAACTTTCTCCATTCCCAGTATGCCGTCACGTGAGATGTAAACGAACAGTGTGACGCGTCGACGCATTTCACGCAAGTCGACTTTTTTTTTTTTTTTTTTTTTTTGTCGACTTAATCGATGACGTCGACGAGTCGTTGCAGCACTACTTCTAATTAATATCCGGTTTAAACTGGAGAAATGTCACTACTCTGAAATAAGGTCAGCAGCGACTTCGTGTCACATGGACTTTAAGATGCCTGCGGAGCATTGAGCCGAATCTTACCTACAACCTACGAAAGGGTCCATATACGCATCAGCTTGGTAGATCCAGGGTTCATAATAGCGCTAGTCCAAGAGTAAGCCATGTAAAGATGAGGTGAGAGCAGCGGTTCCCTGCATCTGCAACCATAGAATCCCATTCGAGTATGAATCATTTCAGGAATAGACGCGAATGAAACAATGATGGAATAAACAAAGATTAAAGCACAGGATTAAACAACGAATCTTAAGTGTGCTAGACAAAGCATATTTTTAACAGAATGCGAACAATCTTTATCAGTATAAAAGATAGTAACGTTTATTATGAGCCTTAAAGTGCCTCATTACGAAGGAGTTATTCAGAACATAGATCAACATCTTAATTATGCTGTGCGAGTCTGCTAGATAAACAAGCACGAATGCCAAGTGCTTTATTTGAACGTGTGAGTATAAATCCTTGCAGAGAATAAAATTAATGCCCAGGTGCCACAAGTGCATAGAACAAAATGATACTTATAATGCTGTAGACTGATGAAGAAATGGAGGCGAGATGCCGAAAGAGACCGGCAGCCTTGATTCTGTCTGCTGGTCCGGAGAGACTTCATTCGTGCAGGTTCACGTGAGCGTACAGATGAATAATTGTTGATTGAGACCAACGTCTTTTCAGGAGTTGAGACCCAAGCAGCACTGACGCGACATCTCGGAAAGCACCGGCGTTGCCAAGACCATTTTTTTTTTTTTCTCCTTCTTCCTGAGGGTTGCTATTTCTGTCCGGGGTTTGAGGTGACCCCAATAGTGTCATATATAGCCCCTAGAATGTGAACTCTACCGATAAATCCTTTTTGAACATGATTGGGCTATTTTTTAGTAGTAACTGGTAGTTTTGAGACCATCCAAAACGAACGACTGCAGATAATCACCGCGACACGGAGCTAAGCCAACGATCCCGTGTGCATCTTAGAGGAACGTCAAACTCTAGAAAGTTTACGGGACATGAACTTAACTATAGCAAATAAATGAATAACGCGACAACTTGAGCAAGGAACAATCGCATCGGAATCTGCAGTTGTTGTCGCGTCGGCATCGGCATCTGTGTAAGTACAATCTTTTATACAGGAGTGTAAAGACGTGATTGAATAATGATGAAGATAATTGGTGACTAAGTGATTGAGTCTTCCTGGCAGAACTTAGGCTAAAGCTTCCATTTTATTTTATTTTTTATTTGTATTAATTTTTTAATAAACTTTATTCAAAATCAAATCTTAACCAAACACATGTATTATTTAATAAACAAATAAATAAGACAATGAACATAATAATACATTATTTATGTATTATTATATATTTATTTATTTATGAATAAGTACACTTTATACTAGCATTATTCCGAATGACCTTCAGTCCATTCAATTGATAAACAATTCATTTGTTCTTTGTAAAAATCAAAAGTAAAGTTGTTAATAGACTTTATTATTCACAAACGCTCCAGTCAAACAAACAAACATTTTTGAAACTTCAGATTAATCAGATCAAATTTAAAAACTGATCAAGTACATTTTAAGTATTTATTTAGCATTAATTTAAACAACATTTAACAAAAATGACTTCATTTAATTTGATTGTTTTTTATGCAAATTAAAAAAAAACATTGAAGAAAATATGATTTTGCATATAAACATATAACAATGTTTCAATGCAATGATGAATACAATGTTTTTATTGTTGTTGTTTGTTTTATGCAGTGATGAATCTATCCAGTTCTGCAAACAGAACAACAACACCAGAGATGGAAATACTGCATGTGAGAGTACAATAACAAATTTGTCTAAAAAGTTGATAGTTGTGTAACTGTTACAAGTATGGGTGTGTGTGCTAACAAAGGGCAAAGAGCTTGAGAAGGATCGGGATCAAATGAGGAATTTACTAGATAACAAAGGAGATTAATATCACAATATACATACAGCATTAACATAGACAGATGCACATTCAATCACAGACGAGGAGGAACTGAACAGACCGGGATTTAAACACACGGGAGGTAATGAGGGAACTGGAGACAGGTGGGGAATAATCAATTAACCAAAACAAGAAAAGGAAGGTGACCAAATAAGGGAACAGAAATCCATTAACGTAATACAGTAACTTTGGAAAGATAATGGATAAAGTTTTTAGGCTGATAGGTAAAATGTGTTGAGGAGATATGCTCCAATCACGATGATGCCAACTAAAACATTGACATGGTTCAGGATGAGTGCAGTTTGAGAGTTTCTCGCTGCTTTTCTCCTCTGTCCAACAGCGTTAGCAGTGCGAGTCTGTGAAAGTAAAGGTAAAATCACAAATGTCAACCATTGGCTGACTGTACATCCTGACTCTATCTACAAATGTACCAGTAAAAGACCAACACTGGCCAGATAAATCTATTCAAGACTAATCTTTTTTTCTTGGATGCTAATTGCTGAATACTATAGAGTTGCTGATAACAACTGTCATTCAGAAGTTGCTAGTAAATTTTGCAATGAATTACAAATGATTTAAAAGTAAAACACTGAATTAAACATGAAATTAGAGAGACTGAAATAGTATTTTCTTGTAAAACATACTTTAATAATTTTTTTGTTGTATTTATA
This sequence comes from Carassius auratus, assembly GCF_003368295.1. Taxonomy (NCBI): domain Eukaryota; kingdom Metazoa; phylum Chordata; class Actinopteri; order Cypriniformes; family Cyprinidae; genus Carassius; species Carassius auratus. The sequence continues at coordinate 21,277,401 of NC_039283.1, forward strand.
CCTGGAAATTTCATTTATTCATTTGTTTTACAGTTCAGTAAAGAACATCAATTTGTTTACATTAGAGTGACCATATGTCCTCTTTTTTTCCAGACATGTCCTAGCCAGGATTTCTAAATTGCCTACAATGTCCAAGGCTTTGTTTTCCTATACTGATACACTCTCAACAGTCCTTATGCATTATATGTACACATATTTGCATTGCTCTCTGCAAATGCTGGTTTGAGCTCAGCTTAATATAGCACCTTCAGTATTGTGGTTTTCCATTCTGCACTGAAGTACTTTTCAAAGGTATGCATCTGATCTGATACACTTATAAGAAACATGAAAAAACGGTTTTGTGTCTGAGGTTCAGTTGAAGCGGAAAACCTGCTTGCATGCAGTTTACTCAGCAAAAATTACCTTCCATTTCCAAAATAAGTAATACAATTCAAAATCAGATAGTACAGCACCAGGGTCAAAGTCAAGTTCTCTGAAAGGGTCAAAATAAAAAAATGTGGCCTATGAAAGTAACTTTCATTTTATAATTTATTAAAATAAGTTTGAGAAACACATTCAAGTAAGTTATATTTAGGGCAGGTGCTTAAAAAACCTTGCACTTAAAAAAAAATAATAATAATAATTAAAATAGATTATTTTTTAAGGAACGATGGAAGAGAAAAAGGGTGCTTTCTTCACAGGAATAAGTTACATTTTAAAACATGTTCAAATGTAAAAAGTTTATTTTTAATTATATAAGATCATATAAGATCATATAAAAAATATTTCTGCTATTACTGCATTTTTTTTATCAAATAAATGCACTGAACATATTCAGATAATATGCAAAACTTTACTGCTAAAAGTACAAGGAAAACACAATAATATCGATATAAATAAAAACATACCGCTCTAGAGAAATGAAGAGCTGCAATTCCCAGAAAGAGGCAGCAGCACAGCATGGTAAATGTGGAGTAACACATATAATCCGGCACAGGGTCAGCAGGTGGATCGTGCCTCATGTTAGCAGAGGGTTGAACAATGACCACAGGCTCGTTGTGTTGATTCAGGACCTGGGGATGGAGCTGCACGAGGGCTTCCATCCTTACCACCATTAGTAGAGATAAATCCTGTTCCATGCCTGATCCCCTTCACGCTTCTTCTTTAGATATGGCTCTTTGTTTTGTCAGTAACTTGGCCTTTTATGGTGCAGTGTGAACGGTAATTGGACATTATAAAGGAGTGGCCTACAGCACAGTACCACTGCAGCAGCCACCCTCTGGCAGTATCATTTACAGTTTCAATGGTTTAAGGCCCTAGGGCCCATTCTTCGTACCATACTTAATACATCTGAGATGTCTTGAAAAAGATTCAAATAAATTATATTTGGCTAATTAGGTTCTTCAAATTAATTTGCGGATTACTGCGCGTTCTCTTACAGAACCAATAATCCAGGATCATGGCAAATCGTCAATAATTAAATACAGCTAACTGAGTTAGCGACGTACAAAGAACAGGACCCCGATATAGACCAATTTCAGTGTTTGCAAACAGTGATGACCTTTGCTGTAGTGTGTCAGTAGTAAATATCAGTTTACATTTCCAAACATTATTTTTGCCATTAACTGTAATAGTCGCGTGAGATTATTGTTAGCACGAGGAGTCTAAGAGCAGCCAGTGCTCCACACAGAGATCTGATAATCATCATCAGTCTGTTTGGAATAACATGAAGAATCCAGAAGAACTGGGGCAATGTCTCCAAGAAACTTAAAAAAAAAAAACTAAGCCTGCAAAGCTATCTGGAAAACAATGTGCAAGTGTTACAATCCCCTTTCCCAGTCTAGGGTTGGGAGTGGGAGTAACAGGTTAAATGAAATTTATAAGGAAGAAATAAAAGCCCTGTCCTCTGCTCCAGAAAATGCAACCACTGTTTAATTCAGTTAAAGGCCGTGTTGCAAGGTTAATTTTTTAACGAATTTGTGCAATTTGCTTGTTGGTAATAAACATTTAAACTGTTATCCACTGTATTTTATATTGTTGGGTATCACAAAACGGAATATAATATGGAAAAGTAGGTACTATCTTACAGCGGTCTCCTTTCCCCCACAATGCATTGAATCACGTCACGTTGGGGAGAGAATTTACCAAAGCCTGCCTTGAGAGCATTGAGAGTGAGTAGAAAGACGAGAGTATTCAGATTATAGATAAATAGATAAATGCATAGATATATATAGATAGACTAGATATATTGAGAATGAGGAGTTGTCGTCATAGCACAAAGCCCCTCCCTCGATATCACGGTCTCCGCCATGTTGGCAGGATACCGGCGGCGAAACAGGATTGTTTACATGTGTTGTTAACTCGGTAGTAGAGGAGGTTCTCGCAATTCTGCACTGTTTTACCATGCCTGGATGTTACTGCTGCGTTAAAAACTGCTCCAGTACCTCTCACGATACATATGGAAAACATAGGAACAATGGAATACAGTTTTTTTTAGGTTACACCAAGCACAAAACAGCGGTATTTGGAGAAGCTCTACGGCATCCAAAATATCAACCCATACGAGCTCCCTGCAGTAGCACAGATACCTGGACCATTCACCTCCATGCACACATATGGACATTGGGAATTATACTGTTTTTGGTTTAAAGGAACACTCCGACTTTTTGGGACTTTAGCTTATTCACAGTATCCCCCAGAGTTAGATAAGTCCATACATACCTTTTCATTTCTGTGCGTTCTGTAAGTTTTATTTGACGCACCCACCGCTAGCCTAGCTTAACACAAAGACTGGATGTAAATGGATAACGGTAGCATAGTAATCCCAATAAGTGACAAAATAATGCAAACATTTTCCTATTTACATGTTGTGATCTGTATAGTCACAGCATGTACAAATAACAAGGCTATGTGAGACAGAGACCATTTTTAATCGTATAAATACTGGGAACTATATTCTCACTAGGCGTAGGAGCACAGCTAACATTACACAGCTAACACGGCTGCTGGCCATCATACATGGCTCTTGCCAGTATTATTCGTAGGGGCTGTCATCATTGTTTCACGTGCTATGTGACCTCGGGACTCGGAATACATCCATCTAGTACGAGACACGAGTTCACGGGTGGGAAGTCACGGGTTTGATTGCCGTTCCAGTGCATTTTCACGGGTTTAAGGTTGGAAAAACACGGGTTACGGGTTGTCTGGAACGCGGCATCATACTAGGCTTAGGCTACCTTTCCTCGACTTCTCCCTAACGTGACGTCATCACTGAGTTAGAAAAAAACGTTAATACCAAAAACTTAAAAAATAGGTCTTTAAGACCATTTTTGAGCCATTATAAAAATGATATACATATCTTGAATGATTTATGTACCCATTAATCAAAAGTGGTGGTTAACCTGCAACATGGCCTTTAAGTTAACAGAAATTCATTAATAAAATCTATTTATTACATTATTTTTGACGGCATCCTCACAGTCATTGTTGACATCTACATCATTCACATTGCATTTTACATTGACGTTTTACATGGAGATAAAAAAAAAAAAATAAAAAAAAAAACTGTTCATTGGATGAAAGTATGCAAGGGAAACTTTCCATTAGCCACCGCAGAAACAGAAACAATCCAACCTTTAAAAACTGAATAATCTTTTCAAGCTTATTTCTTTGGAAAGTCCACAATACCCTCCACTTCCTTTGTGACGTCTTTGAAGAAAGTGGGGGATGATGGCAGATTTGTTTATGACAATGAGTGGTAAACCAGCCTTAACCCTGAGGTTTCATATATCAGAAAATCATAGCAAGAAACACTAAACCGAAAACCACCTCATGCCAGTGAAAGTTTGCATGCATCTAGACTTGATTCAGGAAATGCCCGCAGAAAAAATAGACCACCAAAGTTGTGGCTCTCCATAAAAATATGCACAAACATAATTCAAACTGCAGCCAGAGTTATTATATTTAACCAAAAATAAAATGGAAATAAAATGTAAAAACCATAACAATTTTTTTTTATTTTTTTTTTTAATAAAAACTGGTTTCTGAATGTTAACTGCATTACAGCACACACCAAACAATCTTGCTTTTAACGGTTGTTTGAATTTTGCAGAATAATGTCCTCAAAATCTAAATTTGTATGAATATAACTGTATTTCACACTGCAAAGCATTTGTATTCCGATTACAGTTCCTGTGTAATGCCTAAAACATCAGTCAGTAGATGGCGCTATTAAGTACATTTTGTTCTTTTTAGCTGTTTTTTCCCCCACCATTATTCTCCCAGTCACATTTAGTTTTGACTGTTTTATCTAGCTTCAGCTGAATAGCTTCTTAAAAACATTTAACATGCATGAAAGGGATCTGAGAAATACGTCAAAGGATATAGCTAAATTCTTGTCTGATGCTTGCCTTAATCATGCAAAATCCACAAAAATCCTGAGCTCATCTAAAGAGCAGGCTGTCAATCAGCTGGAGACAGAGAACAGAAAACACTGATACGGCTATTTTTTGTGCCTTTTTGTTTATTTTAGTGTATGTTTTTACACAACAGATAAAAATACATTCTTAATACTACTAGCATGTCTGTGATGAATAGCCTGGAAATGAAAATAAATCAAGCACATGACAATATTGCAATGTAAATATGACAGCGTGATCTTTTCATATTTCTTTTTCAACTAGTTACTTAACACCAAAGCAAGTCCAAACTACTTCACACAGAATGCAAAATGTAATATTGGATGGATTCACTACAGCTTACAGTAATGTTTGGTGAAGACTGATTCAGTACAACGGCATTGAAACCCTTCCCCTTACATACCTACATCCATCATCATTGAATACCATTACTGACAGGATTAAAAAAAAAATATTTACATTCTCTTTTTGGTAATCCGTTTATATTAAATGATATTAAAAAGACACATCTGACAAAAAAATAACGGTTTATGGATTTTCGCCTTCCTCTGGAGCAGGGCAGTGAAAACAGAGAACTTTTGTATCAGGTTCCTCGTCATAAAGAGAAATGGTTCCTCTGATAAACCAACTCATGGGATAAAGGCGGACATCTCTTCTGACTGGTTCAGGTCAGGTCAGCGGCTTTTCAGCATTCACTGGCCCTTGCTGAAAAACAGAAAGTATTCAAAGTAAAATCATATTCAAAAATGTATAACTGATTTTACATGTACATGATATGAAATTCATTAGTTTAACAATTGGGGTCATATATATATATATATATATATATATATATATATATATATATATATATATATATATATAATATATATATATATATATATATATATATATATACATATATATATATATATATATATATATATATATATATATATATAAGATGTAAATTCTATATATAGCATTTTATTTTTATCATCACATTTATTTGATCATTTTGTTACTTTTGCATTATTATTATTATTATTATTTGAAAGTCAATTTATTTGTAAATAAAAGAATTGTATTATATTTTCATAATATATTTTTTCACTATTGAATTAAATATATGATCTTTAGGGAACATACAAATACATTTTCAATAGAACATTTTGAGCTATAGAAGTCACAGCATGTGTCCATTGTACAATTAAATATTTAATCTCAAAATATCAAAGACATTGACAGCCCTTAATTTTTTTTTCTCTGTTCTAATTATTTTATTCTATACTATACACAATTGATACTGAATATATAATAAAATATTTATATCGCACATCTTTGTATCCTGTTTCTCCAACCCCACCCTGAGGGATCATGGAGAATAAGTACACCCAAGGGAGAAAGTATGACTCATCCTGGAAACAGACCCACTGTATTGCACTGTATCACGGAGGAACTGGCACAGCAATAATTAGCAGATGGATTTCACACAGCCATGAGCCACACAGGTTTATAGTGACATGTTTCATAAGGGAACTTAAGGGGAGAGTGCTGATTTATACCAGCACTGGCTTCATGTTGCTAGCTCATTGGTTGTAAATAAATGATGCAGGTAGATGATGGCAGTCATCATACCTGTGTCGCTGAGCATTGCTTGAGCGTTACTTCCCGTCCTCCTCCTGTCAAAAGAGAGCTATGCTGTTAGAGCTACACAGTTTCTGTTCTTTTATGTACATAAAAAGTAAGACAAAAAAAATGTAAAACTTAAAAATGTATTCTCTTTATACCTCTTATCCTGACTGAATTTGCATCTGCAGTGGCCACCTGTAATAATGCCAGAACACAGGATGTTTTTAAATAAGGAGAATAAATGCAATTCACTGCACTCTCCCAGCTATAATTAGGTGCCAAGACCAGTATTAATTCAAACATTACAAAGGTTGGTCTAAACTCTTAAAAAAATAAACAAAAATAGCCTACATCATGGTCACATTTAACCTCAAGATGCAAAAGAAAAAACATGAATACGCACACAAGCATATACTGTATCCGCACATCTGAATATTTTCAGTTTAACATCTGCTTGTGACGGTTAAAAATATGCATCCAAGCTTCCATTAATAATTACACAATTTAATAAATAAGTAGGCTAGTTAATACTGTTAAGCTTACATTTTAAACACAATAACCTAATCCCAGTTAAAATGAATACAAATAGTTAAATGGTCCTATAAAGCCAAAACAGAATAACTGCAAAAAAACAAACAAAAACAAGTGATGTTTGTTTCTTAATAATTTGTTGAAATGGTTGAATGATTCATTGGGTAATGTACATTTTAGACACAATATTGACAGTTAGGCTACAATAATAATAATAATAAAATAAAATAAAAATTTCAATGATTCAATGACCCCTTATGCAGAGAAAATATATTTCCTAATATAGGAATGATCAATATATATAAGTATATAACGGTATATTAAAAAATATAAAGAATAGTATATTATGTGAATATATTACTGTATTATGCATAACACATAAGAAATAGCCGCTTTCATATATTGAAAAAATAAGTAACAATGTATTTAATTGTATTTTAGTAAATAGACTATAACTTTGCTGAAATGTGCACAGCCATTATTTTAATATATAGTATTAATTCTGCCAATTGTCATCCTAACCAATTGTCATCCTAACCCAACAAACATACACACACCAGGAACCCTTTTAAGTTTCCAAATAATACAACATTTAACACTAACAGATCTCCCCTATATTAATATTGAGTAAAGACACATGAAATAACAGTCAGAAGCAAAGTCATTGCATTGCAAAACTTTTCTCTCCTTGAAGAACTTTGATACTCATGTGTTCCCCAACTCACATCTTGACTATTGCAATTCACTTTATTATGGAGTAAATAGTTAATCTATTGGACATCTACAATTTGTTCAGAATGCTGCAGTTAGGCTTTTACATAAAGCCATACATTGTCAATGCATATATTGCTGTATATTGAAAAAAGCAGTAGTTTCTCATATATGTTTTGCAGTATATATATTGCAGTATATTCCCATACATTTTTGTTACGTAAGGGACACACGATTAGACTGGGCTTGTTTCATTAGAATCACAGTATTTATAAGTCACCATATTTACTGTGTTATTAAATTAATTACAGTATTTACTGTTATTCCTATGTATGTCTGCACTATGTTGTACTTTCTTCTACGCTGGAAGCTCCTGTCGTCAAGTCAAATTCCTTGTGTGTAAACGTACTTGGTAATAAACCCCTTCTGATTCTGAACAAATCAGTTGCCAAATATTTATTCATAATACACAAAATATGCTCTCTTGTTGCTACCTATTGGCAGAACTGTGTAACATTATTCAGTACATTCATTTTAGTACGATATTAAATAATTGTATACATATAAAAATATATAGGCCTTTAAATGATGACATGTTTATCAGCTTATCTAAGCAAATTCTGTTATTTGTAAAAATTAAAAACACACTCACTTAGGAGAATAGTGATGCCAATCAAACACAGAATTGCTGCCAAGACCAGACCTCCGACCCGAAGTCTGTGGTAATCTAGTTGAAGACAAAGTGAATAACAATCAAAGAAAATTTGAAAGATGATCTTGAGAACTCCTTGAGTATTATGGATGGGTGGTTCAAACTAAAAGATGTGTGCAACTAACCAAAATAGAAGGGGTTATCCTCTGCTGAAAATTCCAAACCAGAAAAAAAAGCATTAAAAAAAAATGCATGTAACATGAAAACAGAAGAAAAAGAAGAACAGAAAGTATTGAAAAGTGAAATATCTTACTTGTCTGCTGATCTTCTGCCAACACAAGGGACAAAACTATAAAGTAATATAGTATATTAGCAACATAGTATAGTAAATTACTGTGCGTACAGTTTTTTTAAAGGGTTAATATTAAACTTAATGCACCTACAATGCATTTAAAGCTTACTAAAGGTTAGTAAGCAACATGACAACAAGCAATTTTTTACCAGTCTGGAACACAAATACTCACATGTCAAGGAAACTAGTGCCAAAGTCTTCATCATGACAGTGTGGATTTAACCTGCAATACAAGATAAGGTTTGTCATGGAAAAAATAACAGATGCATCTTCTCTATATTAAATAAATAAAAAATCCCATTTAATATGTAAGCATGATGCCTTATTGTGCATGCATGATGCATTACTGTTAGTCTACCATTAATCTTAAAAATGTCTCAGAAACGGTTAAAGAAAATGTATGTACGTTTTTTTCACTTGAAATACCAGTTTCATAATAACTCTGATGATGCAATGCCTTTTGAATGATCTCTCCCATTGCATTCACATGCTTATGGGGAAACTCCTGTTTACTCTGAAACTGAAGCCTGATTTGTCACGTTCATGTAGCTGCATGAACCAATGGTGTTTCAATCCGCCAAAAGGGGAGGAGCCAACCTTTGTATAAGTCAGCACTGAGCACCATTTCGTCAAAAATGTTCTCCTTCACTGATAAAGATCATCCCCCCAGTGATTCTGCAAGCAAGAAGCCAAAGAAGGAAGAAACTCAGCTCAGCCTGCTGCTCACCACTGTAGAAGGAGCCCCAGGCAGCAGAAGAATCCAGAAGCCCTGCAGCCATCTGGTACATCTGAGCATATTTCCAGTGATATTGCTGTAAATGACGAGCTACAAGTGTGGCTCATGCAGGGAACTCCTGTACGATGCAGATGGGCACAGTGAGTGTGTCGCCTGTCTGGGCAGAACCCACACAGAGGCTGGGTTCACTGAGATGGCATGCACTCACTGCGAGAGCAGAAGTCTTGCCCTTCTCCACTCATTAATGAAGGCGATCCTTAACACATACTCAAAAGAGCATTTCTACTCTCCTCATTACCATGAAAATGAGTTCCCCACCCATGTGTGGCAAACTACCATTTGAAAAACTATAATTACTTGCCATCTGACTTCAGGCTTGGAAAGCTATCCAAGATGGATAGAATGAGGATACTCACTTCATAGAACAAGGTTACTCACTACAGTTTGCTCACAGACCACCTCGCTTAAGAGGTATTATTCAGACTTTGGTGCGGGACTATGATGCTCACGTTCTCCGGTCTGAAGTACAAACACTGCTTGCAAAAGGAGCCGTGGAAATGGTTTCTCTAGCTAACAGCAGTGAAAGTTTTTACAGCCGTTATTTTTTTTTTTCCAAGAAAGATGGTGGGCTCAGACCCATTCTCAGACACAGGCTTCTGAACTGTTTGCTTATGAAATGGCTGTTCAAGATGTTAATCTTAAAACAGATCATCACACAAGTATGCCCCAAGGACTGGTTTCTGTCAGTGGATCTGAAAGACTTACTTTCACATCCAGATACCCCCCATCACAGACTTGTATTAAAGGGTGAGGCCTATCAGTACACAGTCCTGTATTCAGACTGTCCATGGCCCCACGCACTTTACTGAAGTGCATAGACATGGCTCTTTACCCTCTAAAACAAATGGGAATCTGCATTTTGAACTACTGTACCTCAAAGACTGACTGGTTTTAGCCAGGTCAGAACTTGAAATCATTGTAAACAGGTTGCTGCTGCTCAGTCACATGGAAGCGCCTTGGGTTACAGAGTCAATTTACCCATTTAGCTGCCTCAAGATGATGGTGGTTTTTCTGGCTCTTAAAACTGTTCTGCCTGCTTTAAGGGACAACATTATGGTGGTAGCTTATATTCATCACCAAGGCGATCTCGTGTCATGCTTCCTTCACAGTTCGTGGCTGACCAGTCATTCCATAAAAACAACTTATTCATTAAGTTTATGATGGGAGCTCGGAGATTGACTCTGCCTCGCCCTTATACTGTGTTGACATGGGACTTATCTATAGTCCTCAGGACCCAATGGGCCCTCCCTTTTAACCACTCTAGTAGTCCAACTTGCAGCCCCTGTTGCTTAAGAACACACTCCATTTGGCTTGGTCAGTCAGCGCTTCCTGTCTTGAGTTCGGGCCTAATATATGTAGAGTAGTCAATAAACCGAGAAACAGTTATGTGCAGAAAGTGCTCTCCACTCCGTTAAGTCATCACCCCTCTAGTGTTCAAAGCACAAGTCATCACCCCAATCCATATGGTACACAGGGTCCCAATCCACTCTGCCCAGTTTGGGCTTTTAGAGTGTATGTTGAGCACTCTGGCCCGTTTAGACAGTGAGAGCAGCTCTTTGTGTGCTTTGGAGGCCGCTCTAAAGTGCTGCCAGTTACGAAGCAGAGAATATCTCGCTGGATAGTGGATGTTATAGCCTTGGATTACGCCTCCAAGAGTAATGGCCTCCTCCTGGGATTGGTCTGGTGGGATTTGTCGCCATTTACCTTCACCAGGTTTTATAACTTGGAAGTCCCTGCCCTGCATGCATGGATATTGTCCACTTAGTTCTACCTAATACCATTTGGAAATGGAGAGGGTTATGTTATGTAGTCCTCAGCCAAAAAGGCTTGGGTCTTATTATTAGCTCATGCTTACAGGGCTGGGCTCGCAGAGTGGCTTTGTTTTGCACTTGCTCATGAACGGGGCTATTGGATGCTTTCCCCATAAGCATGTCAACACAACGTTGCATAGGCTGTTGTGCTATAAGGCTGCATGCAAATCGGTAACTGTCGCGTCAGTCAAAAGATAATGACAAAATGGCACTCAGAGCCAACTTATATAGAGGTCAGCTTGTCCCCTTTTCACAGGTTGAAGTGTCATTGGTTCACGCAGCTACACAAATTTGAACAAATCAGGCTTCAGTATCAGAGTAAAGAGGAGTTTCCCTTTTCTCAGGGAATCGAGTTTACGTTAGTAACCTGATCATTTCTGGGAGTAGGTAAGTTTGGTTAGTCCGCAAAAAGGGCAGATTGTTTTATGGCAGCAACAAATGCACATGTACAGCAGTGATCCACTGTATGACTTAACTGTATGGTGTTCCAAAGTCACAAAACTATATACAGTTGATTTAAGCAAAAAGTAATAACATTTTCCACCTCTCAAATGACTTTCCTTTTTTGCTGATGTAAACCAAGCCCTCTTCATTTTTTTTTTTATACCTCCACTCAAGCCTCCAGCCAGATTTATGATCGATTCATTTTCAAAAGCCTCTTCCTGCTTTTTTTTCTCATTGAATATCCTTTTTTCTCTCTGACATAAGTCAGATTGACTCATTTAAAATGTCCATAAGTTTTCCACTGATCTATGGTTTATTAAGATTTGGACAATATTTGGCCGAGATACAACTATTTGAATATCTGGAATCTGAGGGTGCAAAAAAAATCTAAATACTGAGAAAAGCAGCTTTGAAGTTGTCAGAATTCTTAGCAATGTATATTAGTAATCAAAAATTTATTTTTGATATACTTATGGTAGGAAATTTACAAAACATAGTCCTGGAACATGATCTTTATTTGTTATCATAATGATTTTTTTTTTTTTTTTTTTTGGCTATTGCTAAAAATATACCCCAGCAACTTAAGACTGGTTTTGTGAGATCTGTAAAAATGTTCACATTTAAACAAGAAAAATAACACTGTTATGATCAATAAGAATATTGTGTATCAGTTGTGTACACGAGAGCTAATTATGCTCTAAATATAACATGATTCCCCTCCCTTGATGTCTGAATTATTGTCCATTGTCAGCTTCTCATCAACAAAATTGGGGTAAATCAAATTATCACAATCCCTGCCAATGCATCTGATCTACCGGAATAACAAATATCAGCTCTGAGAAAACAAAGCAGACCTGGATCAAATTTCAGCAAAGGCCTGGGACTTCTCAACAACAAAACATTCATACACTAAACAAAACAGGAAACACATCAAAACCCTTTCTTACAAGAGATGATTTTGAGCACATTTTCAAAATGCTGGACATTTACATGACTTGTCAGATGTAGATGCTGACTTATGTCTACATCATAATTAAAAGTGCATTGTGGAAACATGCTGGAGCACCTTTTGAGCTTAGCTAGGATTTTCCATTTCATTTCTGAGAGACCAGAGGGAATTCTGTGCCCATCCCTACCAACACAAGATGATGTAACAATCTCCACCTTCAACTTCCAACCATGGTGGCAGAGAAGAGGAAAAATAAAGGGTTCACCAGAGACATGCTGAGACAAAATAACATCCAGTATTTCAGGCCTTTCAGCAGAGCAGCCTGGGTCAGCGTGAGGAGTGAACAAGGCAGTAGTTAATCTAGAGCTTTTCAGAAAGGTTTAATAAATCCCTGTGTCTGTTTATACCCTATTATCTTGACTTGAATTATCTAATTTCCTTCTTCCTGTAAACATGCATGCCAGATTATTTTTTTTGTGTCATGAACAACTTATTATCAATTGAATTTATTATATAGTAGACTTTCTTCATTAGATGAATCATTGAAGCCTGACCAGTTTGTTTATGTAAATCAAGTCAAATTAGATTCTGCATGCAGAACATGAAATTTGCAAACAGGTGCTTCTCTGATGGCGCTAGGAGTAGTGCACAAATTCTGTCATAATTTACTGATTCGCAAATATGTTTATGCTGTTATTTTGTCTGTTTAACACAGATAATGTCTATGTACATTTTGGATATACCGTAATTCAAAACTGTAGCCCCACTACTTTTTATGTCCATTTTTTGTTCCTTTTTGAGTTGGCAGATGTGGTTATTATGAACTGTCAGCATTGTGGTGATGTTTACTGTCTGCAGGCTATGTGGTTTCATGGCGACATGTGTCTTTTGTTTATTGTCATGATTCATCCATTCATTTTCAACTGATTTGTTCAAAAACGCTGATTAATCCATTTGATGCTTCCTCGCTTCCATGTTTTCTCATTTGAGACAGACGGTTTTGTCTTTAAGTGTTTTTAAAAGTGAATATTTCTGTGAGTTGCATAATTAAACCAGCATGTGATGACAAGTGACTGTAATTTGGGTATTATTACCAAGCCACTGAATCAATCTTAACCCGAGTCATTCAAAAACAATGATTCATCCCCGACCAGGTACAGTATGTAACACCGTGCTCTTTCTGGGAAATTCTGATCTACTGTACCTGCTTGGATTAGTCTGAAATGATTTTCGGTGGCATAACAAAAACAAAGTAACTGTCAATATTGTCTAAAATTTAAGAAGATTATGTTGTTTATTAAATGACATATTTATCACAATTCTGTTTGTCTGACACCAAACTGCTTATCTACTATAAAGACTTTCCTTTTTGGAGCAATATATAAAAACTGATTACTGAAAGAAGAAAGATTACTGGGAAAAAAAAAAAAAAACATAGGCTAATATGTAGGCTCATAACATTCTGTAATGTCATCCAGTAGGTTAAGTGAAATAGCAGATAGAGACAGTTCTTTATCCAGTACCAAGGAGTGCAAAGATAATTCTGCCAATAATCTGGCAAGAGAAGCTGTCTTTGTATTTTACCATAATCTCAGGGGAGTCTTAGAAACACTTTTTAAATCATTATACTGGACAAAGCTGAGAGAAAAGGGGAGAGCGTTTTTTTGCATGCTTCTTGTTTTTGGCTAGGATGGTTTGCCACCTCCTGTCAGGCAGAATCACCCAGGGTGCATGGAGAAAATAATGAAAGTCTTGTAATAGGGCCAGTAAGTGTGTGTGTGTGTGTGTGTGTGTGTGTGTGTGTGTGTGTGTGTGTGTGTGTGTGTGTGTGTGTGTGTGTGTGTAAGAGAGAGAGAGAGTGTTATGAGAAAGAATGAGGAATCACATCCTCATCTCACATTTTAAACCGACCCTCTCATTTTCAATGTAATGTTTTGTTTCTTTCTTGACTGTTGCCATAGTTCATTCATTCTACTAACAATATTGTTTCTTAGCCCTTTTTGCTCCACAATTTAAATCCTCATTCAGGAAATGAGAGATGTAAAAGAGAGCCTAGGAATATTACTAACTCTCAGTGTCTGTCTTGTGCACTAGAAAAAAAGAACAAAAAAATGTTTTACTCAGTTTTCTTGTTTTCCAGTACAAACATCTAAAACATTCATGAGTCAAGTAATTTACTTGAGAAGAAAAATATTATAGGTTTCTGAAAAAAAAAATGTATCAGGTGAGTTTTTTTTTTTTCTTAAAATTGATCCTAAAAAAATAAATAAGAAAAATAATACACAAAAAAAATACACAAAAAAAGCAAAGAGAAAACAAGGTTATCTTTCTTACCCCACTTACATATTTCTTCTTTTTTCAAATATAATCTAATTTTGATACATTTTACAACTCAATTTCTTAATTTTTCCTAGTAAATTTGTCTTGAATTAAGCATTTTTAGGAATTTATGGAAAACTAGACAAAAATGCTAATTATATAGACTGTATAATGTATAACTTTAAAAACCTTTTTAATTGTCAGGTTAACTAGGACTAAAAACCTTTTCATCTGCCTCATAAATACTGGAGTAAGCAGCAAATTGTGCATTTTATTGGTTGGAGATCTGATTAATATTCATTTTATGGACACGCCTCCTTCTCTGCATTAATCAGTCTAGTAATTATTGCAAGCAACTGCTGATGTGAATGGTGGGTTGTTCTGTGCTGAAAAGATGAGAGAGTTATATTAAAGTAGCTACATAAATATAAATGTACACTACTGTGCAAAAGTCTCAAAAATGTGCTCAAAAAGGCCATCTTTATTTATTTATTTCTATATATGCACTGTATAGTGTGTGAGTGGTCGTGTAGTATAGTTAAGTCACATTTGTTCTCACCTACTTTTTTATCCAAACAGCCCAACTCCATATAAGACAACTTGACACAATCACATGGCAGACAACGGATGCAAGCCATGTACACAGGAATCCAGACTGCAGCTATATTAGGAACAGGCTGTGAACTTTGAAGTATTGTATGATTATACACTCCAGCACAAACACACTGACAGATGCCCTTTAGTAACACAGGCCCTTTAAAATTGAGTAAAACCATCTACTTTCTAGATTCACCTATCCAGAAACCTCAGGATAGAACTAGATTCGCACTGAAATGTACTTTTAAGCTCTTAGCTGCCCACGTGCTCAGAGTGACGCAGGAAGGAACAACACATTCTGTTGAAATGAATCATCATTCCAAAAATCACGATCACACCCTTTCCAGTAGTTAAACTAAAGCTGTCTTTGTGCTCCCTTCAGCTAACAAACATCAGTTTCCATGAGCAGATCATGCAATCAGCCTTAAATCTTTGCTTGTTACAAATAGATTTTAGACCATTTTTTATTAAAATATGGTCAAGGCCATCTAAATGTAAATGTTTCTCTTTTTGTTATGGAAAACTAAAGGAATCTGATTATAAAAGGTAAGAGGTTAACCAATCAAAACATGCTTTGAGACAGGCTGTCATGGTGCATCTCAAACTTTAAACACCATGTTTATTGAAGGACTGGATTTCATCAAGTTTTTATAAACAGCGAGCTCATAATTTAGTCTCCAAGATTTACACTCTTAAAACTGAAGCTTCCAAGAATGGGTTTTTGCAGCGATACGATAAAAGAAACATATTATAGGTTCCTCAAAGTGACCAGTGAACAGTTCCTAAAATCAATGTTTTTTAGTATGAAGAAAATGTTTATAATTTGAAGAACGTTTTTCCACTATAAAGAACTTTTTGTGGAATTGAAATATTGCATGGAATTTAAAGGTTCTTGGTGCAACCATAATTATTATATTTGAATATATGAACTTGACTATCCATCAGCCTTAACATGTTTTACTATATAAACATTCAAATGGAATCAAAACTGATAACTTACCTTTTTCAAGAATAAAGAAAGTGAAATGTTGACGTTTGAAACGTGGTTGTGAAGGAACTACCAGTAAAGATTTGATCTAGACAGACTGAAACCAACACCCACCGTCCGCTCAACAGGTTGGCTCAGTCCTGAGTGGGTTGAGCTTTGAATCAAGGATCTTTTCTCTGGGAGAGCAACGCTGATAGTTTTTAGTTTGTCATGCACGCTCACTCTGAATTCAATCTGCTGGTGAGTGAACACAATGATATAACAGAAGCTGAGTGATGGATCTATCTATCTATCTATCTATCTATCTATCTATCTATCTATCTATCTATCTATCTATCTATCTATCTATCTATCTATCTATCTATCTATCTATCTATCTATCTATCTATCTATCTATCTATCTATCTATCTATCTATCTATCTATCTATCTGTCTATCTATATATCTATCTATCTATCTATCTGTCTATCTATCTAGAATATTCCCTCTATGTTTTGATAATACATTTCAGCAATAGATTTTTTCTTTGATTCCTACAAAAAGACATTTGACGTTCATCTTACACAAGCCGGTGTTCTCATCCAGCCAGCCAGCCAACAAATCTCATCCAAAATATATATATATATATATATATATATATATATATATATATATATATATATATATATATATATATATATATATATATACTCTATATTCAGGCTCAAAAAATGACAACAAATGCAATTTTGCAGACCCATAACTGAGAATCTTTATTAAAGTGCCACTTTGCGAGATTGCTCAAATTTATAGAATAAGTCTACAAATTCAAAAGCTCAGTTTTTCGGAAAGGGACTGTGATTAATGCACAAATTAAGTGGTTGGAAAATGTTGAAACAATGGAAAACCTACAGTAAAATACAGATGAGACATGGAGCTAGTTAGTATCAAGACAGAATAAAACAAGTCTTCTACTCAATTAAAATCCATTAGAAAGTTTCAGCAGATGAAGTCCCTGATCCTCAGATTTTGCTCGCGTCTTCATCATGCCTATGTCAAAGAGATGTGGTACTTTTTAAATAATACCATGTTTCTTATAATCATAAATAATATGTTTTGATTTCAAAGTGTACATAATTTCATTGAGATGTAAAAGTGTGAAGTGAGATCAGGTGACCTACTTTCTTTTTGGTTTGCACTGCCCCCCTGTGAAGAAAACAATCTGTTATTCTTTTTGCATAAAATGTCAAACACAAGATTTTCTTTAGTTAGAAAATGCATTTGTAAAAATTCAGAGCTCCTTACTACACAGAATTCCAACCCCTCCAGCTACTAGTATGCCTGTGAAGACCAAGCCCCCGATCCTTAGCGCCTCATAGTCTAAAAACAGAAGCATTTTTATCTAGCATAAAAAGTATTCAAAACTGTATATATTTTTGTACATTCATATTTACTATATATATATATATATATATATATATATATATATATATATATATATATATATATATATACATATATATATATATATATATATATATATATATATATATATATATATATATATATATATAAGGATATCATGAGCATCTGCTTTAGAGTACTTACTATAAACAAAAGGATCTGCAAAGTCAAAAAAGAGGAGAAAACTTAGACTGCTATTGAAAACAGCAAAATGCAGCCACAGATCTTAAAGTTGTCAAAGCATGAGAATATTGAATAGCGATATAAGAAAGAAATAAACTTTTCTGTCTTACTTGCTTCAGCTTGACTGAAGAGTGCCAAGAAGACTGTAAATGAAAAAAAAAATAATAATAATATTAAAGATTTATGAAAAGTCATAAACATACACAAAGAATAAAATAATTAATGGAATTAACAAATGAATAAAATATAAGACATTTGGGGGGGGGGGGGGGGTAATACTCTCAAAATATTGCACACTTTTTTAAAGATTTTAAATAAAAATATTCATTTTGTTAATAATAATAATAAGAATAATAATTATAATAAAACTGTTAAAGTCAGCAAGTATACTGTAAATGTGGACTGAAAGTCTTTTTTGAATTCTTGACCTTCAGTCCCAAGGGCACAGATCAGTGTGTGACCTTTGCTTTGAAAATAAATAGTGATGACTTACCTGTAAGGAGAACTAGTTCTGTGAGTTGGCTCATTTTTACACCTACTGATCAAGGACACACGCACACACACACACACACACACACACACACACACACAAACACACAAAATGAGTCATTAAATTTTTTTGTCTTACAGTAATAATTCACTCAGTTTATTCCCCCTTATATGTTTAAACCCAATATAATAACTGTAAATGACTGTCCAAAACTGACTTGAAAAGTCATAAAAGAGTCCATAGCAATGTCAAAAGTAGCCATGTTCAATACGTGAACAAATATTTTGTGTTATATATTTTTGTAACAAATCAGTTGATTCCGATCACACAACAATTATTGAATCTGATTCATTTCTCTTAAACCCATTAAACATAGTAAACAGATTTAGTTTGAAGTCATTTTTCAGCATACATCAACATAATGCCAGTGTTGGCATTATATAATTAGATCGAATATTTTCCGTTCCCATGTAGAGGTCAACCGTGAGACACGGCCTACGAGACGAGGAATGTTTGTTAAGAAACTCCAGCTGTAAGTGCAGCTGAGAGAAAACAGCACTTGTGTTTTGAGAGTAAACATAAAAACGATGGGTCGACACAGTCGGGACGCAGCACGTTCCTGGACACTGCTGTGTACCCTTGAGCGCCTGGAGGTGTTTTGGAAAGTTTGCCCTCCCACCTTCTCTGGTTATATAATCATCTTGAAATTCTTTGGATCTGTTGCTCACTGACATGGGCCCTGAAGTCTGGATGCCATTTTTGGTATATTTGACAGAAACGATTGAATAGATTTAAAGTGAGTTCATACAAGAATGAAAATTCTGACCATTCTCGCACACAAGTTTTTCCAAACCTGCATGATTTTTTCTTCTTCTGTTGAACACAGAACGTATTTTGAAGATTGTTGATAACCTTTCAGTTGCTGAAATTGAACACAAAATTGTGTTCAACAGAATAAATAAACCCATATAAGCAACTTGAGGATGAGTAAATGATAACAAATATTTCATTTTTGCTTGAACCAAACAAGGCTTCCTCTAAATTCTTGAGAGGTCCACGTATCCAAAATGGCAGGTGTGGGGTCACCTTCATCTAGCGACCTGATTCTAAGACAGAATTTTTATCTAATCGCTGTTAATTTTTACTTAAATTAATAACTCATAGCCCAGTTTATATGTATTAAATCATAAATGTCATTGAATTAAACATTAATGAAGAGTTTCTAAAGATTCACACTGGAATGCAGGATAAGTAAATATTATTATTCATTGCATCATTCCCAAGTCACATTTAGGACAGTCCAATATATCAAAAGACCCTGATCTTACCTTAGCACAGGAACTGATGGCTTTCTGAACAGTGGATGTTGGATGATGCTCCTCAGGTGGGCTAATCTCACAACCTTTCAGTATTTTCTATAACCTTTAATGAAAACTCCTCCTCACTGTATATATATAAACACAGCACAACATATCAAATTGATGCATTCTGGTGTGTCTGTCATTACGTCATCCTGTCCACTGTTTAGCCCAAAACATGAACTGTGTGTTGATGAATTACAAAAGTTGTTTAAGAGTTAGCATGTTTAAGTTAACATGCAAACACCTACAAATCAGTGTCTATTAATTGACTAGGCATTAAAGCTAAAGTCCTTTATCCAGCAGTCACCAGTAATGTGACACTATGGGCAGAATGAGCATAACTTCGAAGGGCAGAGCACATTATGTGAACACTTTGAAGGGTGCAAGGCATCACTGTCTCATATGTTTGGTTTTCCCTATACAAAGGCAAAAATCATTGCTACATAGAATTAGAATGTTACCCTGATAAGGCAGCAGCAAAATTCATGTTTAAAAACATTTTAAAAACCATTTGAACCAAATATCGCAACTATTGCAAAAACATGAAATATATAGGAATATTAAAAAATCTCTAATAATAGTTACAAATATATATTTTTATATAAAATAAATATTTATATCATATTATATAAACATTTATACAATATATAGTATACGTTATAAAATGTTTTGCAATATATGTATATTGTATATACAGACATATGTATACGTGTGTGTGTGTGTGTGTCTGTGTGTGTGTGTGTGTGTGTGTGTGTGTGTGTGTGCGTGTGCATGTGGACAGAGAGAGAGACAAGATATATGTGAGAGTTTGTACATTTCTGTAGAAATTTTGTTATTACATTTATGAAAAATATAACAATACTGTAATTATACGATCTACAATATATACATATTTTTTGCAATGTATAAATAGGTAAATTGCATCATGAAAATGGCAATCATTGTGTAGGTATTAAATTATATATATATATATATATATATATATATATATATATATATATATATATATATATATATATATATATATATATATATATATATATATATATATATACTGGTGCATCTTTCTTCAAGAATGTACACTAATCTTTTGAATTGTATGTAAAGTCATATATTAAGACATTTGGATTTTTTATTTGGCAGTTTGAAAAAATAACTGTACCTCAATGTTTTGTCATGTAAGTCTGGCTAAAGTCTCTAGAAAGGCTTCGAGTCAAGTAATCAAAGAAGTGTCTATAACCAAAGTAATGTGTCTCTTCAGAGTGTGTGCATGAAGAATCAACCTAATCACTGCAAAGAAAATTTTGTGCTTTTGTAGTAAAGGAATATTTATTTATTTATTTATTAACAGTACCGATTACAGTCATATATGTAGAGAACAACAATCTGCCCTACTGCAGCATTCCAGAAGAAATGATATACCCTAACCGCAGTATTTAAGCCTGCACATGCAGTTAGGGAGCTGCTCTCTGGCATCTCCAGCAAACACATGAATCAGGAGCAGGCATCTGAAAGACTTCGCTTATGCGACTCTTTTATCAATGCTGTGCTGATGTCGTGAACACCATCAAAAATAATAAAGAATAAAATATAAAAAGTAACGTATATCATGATGATAAGATCTAGTTCTGCTAATCGATTGAGCTTTAAATTTTCAGCGTAGGGTGACTTCTAAGAATAGTTTAAGAACTGATTATAAACTAAATAACCTAAATAAGTTTTTTTTTCTCCACCATTGCTAAAATATCTTTTAGAGACACCATTATTAAATATAATGACTTTTCACATTTATTTTATTTATTTTTTTCATTGGTGTACACACAGTGGAAACACACACCTGCCACTTGTTGATTTCTATTTGTTTTATTGTATTATTCTAAAATATATTTATACTTGGGTCAAACTGACCCCAAATAAAAGTCTCTATACAAGATAATCACCTTTATGAAAAGTACATGCTGATAAAACAGAGAGTAAAAGCCTCAATGATATGTCATTTAAACATATTACAAGAATTTGAAACGATAAAAAATAAAAAAAGAAGTGTGTTTATGCACCTGCTGTATTTTGATGGTGAAAAGTATAGAAAAAATAGGTTAGTTAAATTACTCTAATTTTTATGTATTTGAGTCTCTCTCTAAAAAAAAAAAGCATTAAAATAAAAGCAAAATAAAAATAATGAAATAAATGGTTTCGATTTGACCGTCTAATCTGATCCAAAATGTTCTCATCTACATTTCAGATGTTTACAATAATGTTTACAATTTTTTTAATTGATATAAGCATATGGTTAAAATATCATACAACATTAAACTTAAATCTGACTGTGAGCTAAAGCAGATGGTTGTTGTGTGCTGTAATGTTTCCTCCTGAGTGTTTACAAATTCTGGAGAACATATGCAAATAGTCAAAGCTTCAAAACAGGCTTAAACGCACTTTTTCAGAGCCAAACTTTAAAACTAAATGCTCATGGATTGATAGCATATAGTAGAAGAGAAAAACGGCCGTTCCAGGGTGCAGCCAGCCACCTGAGTCAATATTGACCCATCTACTATTGATCTACTCAATGCTACCCTCAGTTTGTGTGCCGTGAATTTTGTCATTCAGCCACTTATAGCAGTATAAAATGAAATGAAATTAGTCACAGTTGTGCATAATTTACATTAAATTGAAAATAAAAACTAACTAACTCAATTAAATGTATATTGTAAACAGCATAACAATGACACGGAGTACTTGACTATTCATCAAACATCAGATCCTTGATTAAATAATCCAGTCTTTGCATTTGTTAGATATACATTATTAATAGGTGGAGTTGCTTGATGATTAAAGTGGATTAGCCAACTGAACATATTCCTGGATCCCTCTGACTTAAGTGTAAGTTAGGGTTAGAAACTGAAATACAGTTATGATAGTAAATAAAAATGTTGCTCCATGACCAAAAAAAAGGATTTTGAACCAAGAACATTACCAGAGAAGAGAAGACGCCCTCTACTGGACAAGACTGAAACCTGGGAAACACCGGCTTTTCAAATCTATAGAAACTAATTGCATGCTGTATATTACATAAATTATATTATAGTGTGTGTTCTATTTCATAATTATTATTATCAGATCCACATTTTTTCATAAGAAGAATGAGAGGGGTTTCAATATTGCTTAGATTGTGCAGATTGCATGTCATCTTGGATTCCACCCACCGACCCTAAAAACAAGACCAAACTTTAGAAACTATCTGTCTGTAACTCAATATCTCTTCATGAAAATCAGACATATGTGACTTTGGACCACAAAACCAGTCATAAGGGACCTTTTTTTGTTAAATTGAGATTTATACTGAATATATAAGCTTTCCACTGATGTATGGTTTGTTAGGATCAGACAATATTTGGAATCTGGAATCTGAGGGGGCAAAAATTACCTTTAAAGTTGTAAAAAATTATTAGCAATCTTAGCAATGCATATTCCTAAACAAAAATTAAGTTTTAATATATGTACAGTAGTAACTTAATATCTTCATGGACCAATATCCTAATGATTTTTGGCATAAAAGAAAAATTTATAATTTTGACCCATACAATGTATTTTTGGCTATTGCTACAAATATACCCCAGCGACTCAAGACTGGTTTTGTGTATATAATGTGCACTAGATGTGCAAGTATAAAAGTAATGGCAAACTCACTGAAGCAATGCTGTACTTTCTCTGATCTTTTCAGCAGGATATAAGCCACAACGATGGTAATGAGGGCAGCTAAAAATCCCCCAATCACGTATCCAATGAGCTTTGCATAGTAAGAATCATTTGCTAAAAGGAACACAGAGAGAGAGACATAAAGACAAGTGGCTGTTTACGTTCACACACACACACACACACACACGCACGCACGCACTCACACACATTTAATTGCTAGTAACATACCATACACATAAAGACGTCCGATTTTGTCATTTAAACCATTGACCTTGCACAAAAAAATTGTGTTATTGTCATCTTCTGATGTTCCTGCGACTTCCCAAGCAGCTACGTCGCTGCTAGATTTTGTATAACAGTAAGCTTTCATTGACTGGGGAAAAGTGAAAGAGTTATGGTCAGTGTAAGGGAACTATCATTATACAACTGGAATGATTAAATATACTCTGTTTCTTAATAATTCATATAAAAAATCTTTACAGAAAAAAAAAAAAACTAATCTGCATTTTAAAAAAAAAAAGATTATTTTTGGCATTGAATGTTCCATGAATAACTTTAAACAAACATCCTTGGAACCTTTCCATTCCACAAAATGTTCTTTATAGTGGATTCTGAAATGTTACTGTCATAATGATAGGTGTGTCCAGTGCTAGTGTACAGTTTGTGCAACATAATAGTTTAAGCAGAAGTCACCTGAGCGGGTAAGTATTTGTTTTTGTCTCCTGGACAAGTCACAGAATCATTGACCTTTGAACCCATAATGTAAAACCAGATTTTTTGCCCATTCAATCCACTGACACCACATTCAAAGGTGACAGTTTTCCCGGTCTCTGAGGTCAAATTCTGAGGAACTATAAAATGATCCAGGCCTAAAGCACAGGGGAGAAGGAACAGCGTAAGGAGGAGGGTTTCACTCATTTGACTAAGAAATTATGAACTTGACTATTCTAATGACCACACCTGTACACAAACTAGCCAATAAGGTGTAAATATGAATAAAGAAATGTTCAAATCCTCTCATTTTGAGCCAATCAAAATATAAAGTTTAGAAAATCCAACTAATTTACCAACAGTTATTTGTATTGTCCTATGAAACACAACAGCTTATTCAATGGAAGTTAAAAAGTCGAGGAACATGAACTATCCAAATCTATCACAAAAACTGCCATTTTCTTTAACCATAAGCATTCAAATGAAACCTGAAAACACACCTTTGGTAAGCGAAGCAAACTGCAGAACTAAAATCAGGAGCCACATCAGATGGACAGCGGTTTGGGTCTTCATCCTTCTCATTTCATCAGTTGTCACAGGGCCACGAAAAGCCCTCTGTGCTGGTGCAGTCCCTCGAGCGGTGGCTCAGTAGTGGAGCAGATGAGAGCGGAGCTCTTTCTCAGTAGAAACTGCGCTGAAAAACACCCTGTCGGATGGAGGATGCTCATTTGCAAGGACCTCTTACAAGAAAGTTTTAGGCTGGGCTGGGACATACACTATTCCAACCTTTACAGCCACGAGTGTCGCTCTCTTTCCACTTCCTTGTGTGCTTAGCACTGATTTCTTTATGCTTTCCCTCCATCCTAGCATTACTGAACTGCCATTTGAGTATAAGGCATTTTACTGCCAAAACAAAAATTTACATCAGCTAGAAAGACACATTTTTTCCACCCAGCAATGATTCCATGGATGCCAAGTAGTTTTTATGAAGGAAAGATTTGATATGTGTTCAATTAATTTAAATACCATCAGAAAACTGTGAAAATTAGAGCGGTTAACAGGATTTAAACAACTATACACATTATAATACAGGCATATAATAATAATAATACAATTAAGGACAATACTGTAATAAGCAAAACATTTTTGTGTATATACATGTTGAAATTAAATTAAAATAAACTTTTAACATGAACATTTACACATTTATTAATATAGATAATTAAATGCTTAGATGTCTTTTGACCATTTTTAAGCACAAATAAAAATAACCACATTTGTTTTATTAAAAATAAAATTAATTACTTTATTTCAGTATTTAAAATCATGTATATACAGTAAAAAGTACTGTTTATGTGTAAGGTCAGAATTTTTTATATTGTACATTTATTCATCATTAACATAAAAACATGTGTGTGCGTGCATGTGTGTGAGTGTGTGTTATTTACACACAGCTAAGTATGATTTATATATAAAAATCATTAAATGCATAGATGATTTTATGTCAAGTTTCTAAAGCACAAACAAAAATAACCACAAAGTATTAATATTAAAAAAAGGCTTTATTTCAGCATTTAAAAGTCATATTATGGGTGGCACACAAAAATAAAAATGAAATAGAAAAGTGAGATTACTATGTCAAAGGTCAGAAATTCTGTATTGTACACATATTCATATCAATTAGTTTCATGAACATGAAAACAGAAAAATAAGCATATTTATATAACAAAAGCCAAATGTTTTTTTTAGATTTATTGCTTTCATATTCAACAGGCATAAAGAGCTACCAAATTACTACAAAATGTTACTCAGAAGGTTGCGGTACAAAATCTGGATAACAATATAGCAGCTTATCATAAAATTAGACATACAATTGAATTAATCAGTGCATTGCATATAGTAAGGAATCTATTCATATGTACAACAATATAAGCAACAATACTGACTGCCACGGTTTATTCATACTGCTCTCTAAACCAGTCTTTGGTTTGTGTCTTTACATTTTGTGCATGTCACTTCAATGCTTAACCCATCTTTAAATTGCCCCTATTATGCCATTTCCAATATTGCTTTTCATGTAGTGTGTAATTAAGCTGTATGTGAATGTAAAGGATCAGCAATATTGTAAAGTGCATGATAAATAAAGTTATTATTATTCCCAAAATAAAGAATCAGCTCTCTAAAGCCTAAACGAGTCATTAGGAATTTGAATCCCAGTTCCTTGACGTGGGTAATATATTTGCATAATGTGCGCCTATGTTCTACGTTGCCCGGCCCACAAACATGTCATTTAACTGACAATTGCTTCTCTAATCTCGGGGAGTTCAACACCGAATTCATGAAACGGTTGCTTTTGAAAGATGGCTAGGTACCCTGTTTATCTGGACCAGCTGCTTCACTGAATCACAACCTGTAAGTGTTAGAAATAATAGAGGTTTATATTTTCAGTAGAGCGTTCAAAATACAGAACTATTGAAAAATGTGTAGTATTTCTGACACCGCTGTACGCCGTAGACCAATTACAACAGACTGGGCCATCTGACCAATCAGAGCAGAGCAGGCTCACAGAAAGGAGGGGTTTAGAGACATTGAATCTTTGAACTGCTTCAAACGAATCGTTTGAGAATTGCTGGAAAATTAGGTGATATTAAATGCATATTTTGAAAAAACAAAAGCGTTTTTTGGCCTTGCATGTATGTAATCCTATTGTAGGTGTCTCCCAAAATAATATTAGGAACTGTAAAAATGGCATAAAAGGGGCAACTTTAAGAAAAAAGAAGAGAAAATATAATATAATACATGTAAAATACATCAGATGTGTATTTTTCATGAAACGTCACCATTCTTGCCATTTCAATTCATAAAACCTATTTAAGTACACATTTAATGATGGCACATGTCACAGAGGCCTGTCTTATTCGGTGAAATGTTCTTACAAGTGCATGCACTACAGGTTTTGACTGGACCTGTGCCACTAGTAAACAAATTTGATATAAATACTGTAGATTGAGCTAAAGTTGTTATAAAGTTCTTGTCAGATTTAGGACTGTGAAAAAATTGTGTTTGTGTGTGTGTGTTACTGTCTGGTGTCCATGTTATGCCTGTTTGTACAGCATTATATTACTTAAATTAATAGATTTTTTTATGTTTCTTTGTTTATTTTTTTTAGTAAATGAACTAGAGCTGAATATGAACATGGATTTAATTTGTTTTGCAATAAAGTAGGATAAAAATACCCTATAGCCTGAAATTATCAACTGGTTTTGTGTGTGAAAAAAAAAGTTTATATATACACACAGGTATGTATGTATATATTTATGTATGTATATATATATACACACATGTATTATGAGTGGTTTTGGGTTTAGCCAAAATTGCTAATTTTATTACCTTATATATCGCATTATACAGATTTTCAGAGAAAAATAGCATGTTTTATTGTAATGTTAATAAAACATGCTATGTTCATAAACATATTAAACCCTAAAAGTACAGCATCAGAAATTGTTCTTGGCCTCCGTGGGTCAGATATTGTCCTTGAGACAGATTGATCATCACAGAACATCTGATGAACACCAGACGTCTGATCGCAGACTGATCCGAGCAACATCTGACCTCAACGGGCAACATTTCAGTCTTATATTAAGCATTTGTCCGCTCTGAATGGCTATGGTGTAACCGCTCGTGCCATTTTGTGGACCCCTGGGGAGTTTTCATACATCTATGGAGATAAATGTGAGAGAATGTTTGTATTGATGATATGTAGATATGCTGTTGAAAGTGTGACATCATCCTGCATCACTCACCCTCATGGCTGTGGATAACCAAGGCAGAAAGCGTGACACCCGTGTGTAGACGCCGGGCTTTTTGGCCATGGCGCAGCCTGTACCCCAGCTCACCACCCCCAGCAAACGATAACGGCTGGTCTTAGACAGGACATCTGATGCTACGAAAGGACCACCACTGTCCCCCTGACATCATATGAGAGACAGTATCACATCTCATATAACTTCACAATTCCACACAGCCACATCTTGCACATTAGGTATGAATGTCGCCCTCTAGTGGACATGAGCTGCTCTGTCCATCTGGACTGATGATGTCATAGCTGAGTGGTGGATACCTGGCAGGAGTCGGTTCCTCCTTTCTCATAACCAGCACAGAACATGGTGGTTGTGACCTGGTTGTCATAATAATCCGGGCCATTGCAAACAACATCACTGATGATGGGCACATGGGCTTCCTGGAGGACGTTGGCTTGAGTGCCTGCAAGAGATACTGTATAAACTTTCTGAAATCTCTTAAAAGGAATATTCATGCTTTTTCAAACTACTGTCTACTGTTGACTTCAAGTCTTGTTGGAATTATCATTTTTAAAGGGATAGTGCACCTGAAAATGAAAATTTTTGTCATCATTTACTCAACCTCACATCATTCCAAATCTGCATGACTTTCTTTGCTTTGGTGGAACATAAAAGAAGTTACTCTGAAGAATGTTGGTAACCTAAAAAAAAGTGTTCCCTTTACTTTGAATGGAAGTCATTACCATCATTCATCAAAGCAGAAAAAAACTAAATAATACAGATCTGAAATGACAAAATGGGTGAGTAAATAAAGACAGATTTTACATTTTTGGATGAACTATGCCTTTAAAAGCATTGTTATTTGTAACAAAATTGCATTACTATTATAAAAATCCATTAATCACAGTGTGTTGCATTGCCCCTTTTTACTGAAAGTAACTTTTGCTTTACTTTTTCTCACTGTTGGGACATAGAAAATATAATTGTGAATGCCATGACATATACTCAGCTAACAGGGAATGTTCTCACTCACTTTGGGTTTTTGTTCATCTAGTAACATTAACAGAACATTTGTTCAAAGTTTGTGGGCCACAAAACCATTCTTAAGTCGCTGGGGTATATTTGTAGCAATTACCAAAAAAACATATTATGGGGCAAAATTATACATTTTTCTTTCATTAAGATATTAAGTAAAAATCATGTTCCATGAATATATTTTGTAAATTTACTACCGTAAATATATCAACACTTTTTTGTTTAGTAATATGCATTGCTAAGAATTCATTCGGACGGCTTCCAAGGCAATTTTCTCAGTATTTAGTTTTTTTGCACCCTCTGATTTTAGATTTTCTAATAATTGTATCTCTGCTAAATGTTGTCCAATCCTAATAAACCATACATCAATGGAAAGAATATTTATTCAACTTTCAGATAATGTATAAATCTTAATTTCGACAAATTGATGCTTAAGACTGGTTTTGTGGTCCAGGGTCACATATCTAACTTTATAAATACTTCTCGTCTTTGTGTACTTTCTAATGTACTTGAAAGTAATTTTAATTGAAACCTGTATGTCATGCTTTTAAATAAATTTGTAAATATACATTTCAACACATCAAGTGTACTTCTTAACAGTTTTATGAAGGATTGTTGAAACTATTTCAAATGAACTTTAAATTAAAAAAAATCATTTGACAGCATTAAAGTGCATTAAGAAACCATCATTAATGTGTACTCTCTTTAAATAGACTTAAAGTAGCATTTTATGTTTTTTTATATCTTATTTGCAAGTACCTTTTTTATAAAATATTCTTTAAGATTTGTAGAGTTGTACACTACAAGGGCACATTCAATACGATTAAGCACACTTCTTTTTCACAAGTGATAACAACACTGGAATGATGTGATACGCCTGTTAGGTTTCTATCACAAATAAGTGTATTGACTCATAATCACTCACACAGCTCACTGACAAAAAAAGGCCAAAGCCAGACAGGCAGACTAAAAAGAGATGATAAACAGTGGAATACAGCACTTCAGAGACAGTATGACAGCATGAGATTACTAACCATAATACTCCATGTTACCCCAGCCGGTTACTGTACCCATCTGCCCATCTGCCAAACGCTGGCCATGGGTAGGAAGACACACTGGCTGGATATAATCTAAAACACCAAAACATCTGATGTCAACTGAGAAGAAAACCATTTCACACGGTCAAACACAACAAAGGACACTAGAGGGAACAATGAGCAATTTTTAGCTTCTAATGCTCTATTTCTTTGAATTCGTATTGGGAAAAGATACATTTTCAGAATCAAATCCAAAATATTCCATCCAGAAATAACATTCTAGTTAATGGTTACAGAGCACTGTGGAGATGAGGCAAAGCTTTGTCCTTCTAGAAACTTCTGCCTGTATTATCTTGTTTCAACTCAAGGCCACTTGGAAATAGAGGAGCTTTGTTCTCAGGACGAGCAACCTGAGACCGGAGCGAGGTTTAACTATAATGCTCAGTGTTCAGTCAGACAGACCTGTAACATACCAGAACCTAATGAAAAACAACTCATAACAGACTGTGATTAAACTGCTGCCAGTAAAGAGTTGTCCATGTTCCACAGAGCCATATTTCTATTATGAATTATATTATAATATTCTTTTATGCAAATACTTGTGTACTGAAATGCCTTGACACAACACAACACACAAAAAAACTCAACATGACATTTACAGTAACATTTAAAAGATAAAAGATTTTAACCAGAGAGTAAAAACAAAAAAAACCTGGATTTATTTGGCAATATAGAAATCCTCGTCAAGATGTTTCAGGTAAAAAGGACATGGTCACCCTACTTTAATATGCATTTATATGGAGCTGGATTTTCATTGAAACTCAATGTAAAACTCAGTGTAACTAAATGTAAAAACTTGCCAGTGAACTGCAGAGGTTTTGTCAGTGCCAGGACTGCTATGTCTCGACTGTTGTCAT
The DNA here is from genome assembly GCF_003368295.1 of Carassius auratus. Classification (NCBI taxonomy): domain Eukaryota; kingdom Metazoa; phylum Chordata; class Actinopteri; order Cypriniformes; family Cyprinidae; genus Carassius; species Carassius auratus. The sequence goes on from NC_039283.1 coordinate 21,308,235, forward strand.
CAATGTTGGCGTCGACGAAGGGCAGGTAGCTGCTGTGGTAGACAACCGTCTTCACCTCAGCGATCACAACGTTCTTACTGATGGGAGTGTTGTAGATCGTTCCCATCAGAACCCGCCAGCGTGAAACATGACGATACCTCCTGAGGATACAGGCACCAAATTTTGGTGTTGGTTTGAGAAAGCCTAGCCAGAAAGTGTGAAGTAGTTTAAAAATGGGTATAGTTAATGTTTTAAATAATTTTAAGATGAAAGTAATTTAAGAACAATGAGTTTTCAAGGTATTAAAGCACGCAATCAGTTATTCTGTCATCCGATATCAGAGTCTGATAGCCCCTCCCCCTCCATTGTCTAATTAAAACTAAACATTCCAGACTTCGCTTTTGTCTGTTAATTAAGTGCATCATCGAGAAATTTTTAGTGTATTTTTTCTTTTTTAATTTTTCTATTATTATTTATACTAAAAACACCATAAAATAGTGTATATGTACACAAATTGGGACACCCCTGTTGATGGCATCTTTCAGGATGTTGCAAGCATGTTTTAGAAAAGATAGTAGTAATAAGTGTATGTCACTCACTCAGGAAAGCAGTGTGCGGCACTGATGATCCAGCGATCTGAAATGATGGATCCACCACACTGATGAACTCCATCATACTGTAAGCTGACCTGCCACGGCCACGAACCCTGGCGGGCATCCACTCCCCCCACGATCCGCTCTTCAGGCAGCATACGACGACCACAGTCTACAGCGATGGAGAGCAAACAAATAGCAAACCATGTGCAGTGCAAATATTCAATATGCTACAAATATGCTTGCGTTGTAGCACTTACCCTGACAAATCACCTGAATTATCTGACCTTTGTCACATTTACTGTAACAGAAATTAAACAGAATGTTTTAGAGAGCTTACCGGTTTTTAGCATTTAGTTATTGTTTAGTTTTTGTTAAAATTCTAAATAGAATTCTAAGCAACCATTACTCCAGTTGTCAATGTCACATGATCCTTAAGAAATCATATCTAATATGATGATGGATTTGATCGCCATTTAAAATTAGCTGTGTATTCTGATGAAATCAATTTTTTTTTTGCAAGCAAAATATTAATAAAAAATATTTCATTATATTAAAACAATGGTTGATGGGGGTTTCAAAGTAGATCTTTCCATTTGAATTTGGTAATGTCCATGCTGTATATATTTAGTTTTAGTCATATGAAATGGCAATGTCTCACCAAGGATAGAGGGCTGTTTTTATCTTCTTCCCATATGTTAACTCACTCTCTTTGACGCAGAAGAAATCTTTGTCACCACTATTATCAGGAGCACATGTCACTGAGTAATTCACTGCTCTGAATATAGAAGAAAACACAAATCAAGACATGACTGAAACACAGTTAGCTGTGAACCTGGTACGTGTTGTGTGTTTGTTACCTGACGAAGCCCATCTCCTCACAGCTGATGTTGGCTATGAGCTGGTTGGCGCTGGATGAGCAGACGTGTTTCCATCTCCGCTGGGTGGAGTCGAACACTCGCAGCCTCTGGTCTGCTGCGCTCACCTGCACTGCAAAACATGATCAAGACTGTGAGCATGTTCATACTGTTAAAGATGACCGGACACACTCTCTGTGTTGCATGGATATAGCATGCAAGCAGAATGCACAGTGTAATACTGCATCATACGATGCAATGCACACAGCATGACCTCATTCAACATTTCCACTGGGATTGAAAATGTGAAATGCTATTTTATTTCTGAGATTATAACTGGACGCCATTTGTTGAATTATACTAGCAAGTAGTAAGTATGATATCGAAGTAAACATAGTGATAACCATGGCAAATTGGGACAACATATGAGAAAATGCATTAAGACTAGAGCCCCCTATCTAATTTCAGAAGCACCCTCAGTGATTATTTCTGGAATCTGGTTGATGCACTAATTGGAAAACTATATACAAAAACAACAAAATACAAATTTCATTTTGCATGCAAAATTATTGAATAAATCCATATTCACAATTTCAGCGCTTAACTAAAACAAGTAGGCTATTAATAAAATAAATAACTAGAGAAGGCTGACTATAATCAGCTCGCTTCCATAGTGAGATAAGCTTACTCTTCACCTGAGTTAGAAAAAGAGGCTCTTCTGGTCTTCAGTAATGCGAAGACAACGTTTGAGCATGTACACACAATATCTGAGCCAATGCATAAAAGAACATTGTATATTTAAAAGCACATGACCAGTTTTGTGAGAGTAAAATCCGCTTGTGAGTGGAGAGATTGGTCCTCACACATTACATTAATCATGTAACGTTATGTGCTCTCGATATTTGTCATATCACACGATAGAAACTGCCTAAAATTAAGTATAAAGAGTAGAAGAAAGTGGCCCTAGGCAGCTGTACATGCCAGGATCCGCCACTGCCAGACGCAATTGGAAATTTACAAGCCTATGGGGGGGGGGGGGGGGTTGCTTGGGATCACCTGGGGTGGCAAGCCAAATTTCATGGGGACCAGTGCCACCCCTGACCATCATGTAGACATGCCCCTGAGTATACAGCAGTGTAAAGCAATATTATAGCTCAAAATGATACATTTAAGAATATTAATTATACATTTACATTTCATTTTACTTTAAAATGTTAAATTATTAAATAAAACATAAATATAATCAATATATTATTTTCATCTACAGACTGGGCAGAAGGTTTATCTTCCGACAGGACAGTGGCCCTAAGCACACAACAAGAGTGTTATTAGACAACTCTGTGAATGTCCTTGAGTGGCCCAGCCACAGCCTGATCTTGAACCCAATCACATATCTCTGGAGAAACCAGAAAATGTGTGTCTGCCTGCCCCCATCCTACCTGACAGAGCTTGAGACTTATACTTAGGCAATGTACTTATTTCATTTTTTATTTTTTATAAATTTACGAATTTGTGACAATTCTGTTTTGCTTTGTCAGTATATGGTGCGTGGAGTGTAGATTGATGTGGAGGGGGGGGGGGGTTTAAAGAAGTTCTCATAAGAGAGCAACATAATAAATGTTAAATTAATGTTAAATTAAAGTTGTTATTGAATTTCAGAATAAAAGCAGCATTATTTTTAAAAACTAAGCAACATAATGTATATATCTTAATTAACTAAAAGTATTATACATTTATATGATGTATATATACATATTAAATAGATCTTATTCAAATATGAGTACAAATGAACAATGCTTACCTTCAAATAATCCGGTATCTTCTGTTGTTCTAAGATACGTGACTGAAAAAACGACATCACGTGTAAAGTGTCTCTGGAATGACTGCGGTATTTCATTAAATCAGCAAGCAGAAAGTCTCACCAAGGGCCCAGATGGCGGCTCCCAGCCCTCCCAGTATGATCAAGATCAGAGCTACAGCAGCGACCACCCGACACCAGCTGAAGATACTCATCCCTGGACCTCCTGTAGGACAGAAACAGGACAAAACATATATTTAAAGCAGTAGTTTAAGATTTTGTGAATGTTAAAATTCATGCCTGTGCACAAACACATAAAGCATGACAGAGCTGATAAAAGAAAAGTACAACCATGAATGAGATCAATAGTCCAAAGTCATCAATTCCTTATTGCTAAAGTAAACATAGGACATCATCTCAGTGCCATGATCAGCTATCTCTCCATACACACACACAGACCAGTGTCTGTCTGTGTGTGTGTGTGTGGAGATATGTTCCTAAAAATGTAACTAAGTCAGTGTTAAGTGACCAAACAATAAAGTCATATCCATTCCTGCATGCACTGAGCATTCACCAAGGCTTAAAGGTTTAAAGCACTGACCAGTTTTGCTCATTCATAACTATTATCATTCCAAATAAAACACATCCACATATAAATATGACTTTGATATACAAATGACGTATGCATCCTGCTTCTTAGATGTTTATCCTGAAATAAAAAGACCCAAATAATCTCACAAGAGTTACCTAAAAGATGCTATAGGTTCAGAGAAAATGTCAACAATGTCCTAGAGGCAACTGTGTTAAGATTTGCCAAGATACCAAAGTCTGGAATCAAATGATTTCAGTATGACCTCGAAGATATTCATAAGATTAAAAAAAACAAAACAAAAAAACTATATATTGAGTGTGTGTAAACAACTTTTGTTTCTCCTAATTCATTTTTATTTTCTTGATGTGAATCAAAAATGAAGGGGAAAATTATGAATACTGAATTATTTTTCCTTTGTCTCTTTATCAAATTAAATTAAATTAATGCATTTAGCAGACGCTTTTATCCAAAGCGAATTCCAGTGCATTCAGGCTATCAATTTTTACCTATCATATGTTCACGCGGAATCGAATCCCCGACCTTGATATAGCAGTGCTCTACCAATTGAGCTACAGGAACACTATCAATTATCAATTATACAAATCAAAATTATTTAGGTATATTAAATATATATTATGTATGTAATATTATATATATATTAAAGTTTTGTAAAACATTACATATAATATTTTTTATAATATATAATTTATAATTTCCATTGAATTATATATGAATATGCACATCTGATATGAGCATGACGTGGATTTCTGAACTAATTAGCCAAGGCTCCAACTAAACTACATTCCATCACAAGAATGATCAGGGATAATCAGAATTAACTTAATAATATTAATTTAATAATATTTAGCAAACAAACATGTACATGTAGGAGTGAGACATGTAGGATTTTGTGATTGACGGGCTTCAGATTCTGCTTAGATGCACAGGAGGTTCTGCACATGTGGCTGTCTTGTGGAACATCACAAAACATGTGTTTTCCAGACTGTGAAGAGCTTGTGCAGAAGCTCTGGTGTGATGATTAACAGTCATCTCATGCGACATCAGACAACAGCAAAGCAAAGACTGTGCTGTCTGATAACCCCAGAGCAAACAAAGACACAAAACAGGTTGCTGCAGCTCTGCATCAGGACTGAACTGACATAGGACCTATAACCTAGAAACAACTCTTTACAGTATTATGATCCTCATGAATCAAACAAGCACAAAAAAAGTTATAAAAATCTCGAAGGAAATTCTGTCATACTTTTTTCTTCTGTATGACAAAAAATAATATATTTTGAAGACATTTGGTAACCATGCATTTTGGGTTTCATTGTATGGAGCACCGCACATGACATGCAAGAAAAAATTAATAAATTGTGCACACGATTTACTTATTCGATCCCTCGGTTTACTAAAACATGAAAACGAATGCTATTTAATTTTCTTTGATTTGCTAGATTGTGAGCACAATTTACTAATTTGTTCTCTCTATTTATAAATTGTGCACATCATTTAAAAATCGAGGGAATGAAATAGTAAATCGTGCGCACAATTTATAAATTGAGGGAACGAAATAGTAAATTGTGCAAATAATTTATAATTCGAGGGAAAGAAATAGTAAATTGTGCGCACAATATATAAATCGAGGGAACTAAATAGTAACTCGTTCACAAGATTAAGCCTACTATTTTTTTTTTCTGCATGCCGTGTGTGGGGCTCCGTACCACTGTCTTCCAATGTATGGACAAAAAAAAAATACTATAGTAGTTAATGGGATGCAAAATTGTTTCATATTAAACATATCACCTTCTGTATTCCACAGAGGAAAGAAAAGCATACAGCTTTGGAATGACAAAGTAAATGAGTAAATTATTATATAATCTTCATTTTTGGGTGGACTATCTTTTTGAGAACAAGGTGTGATGTGTTTGCTGGGAAATTCGTTCATGCTAGAGCTTAATGATCCATACTCTCTGAGGGAATCACAGGTAATGGTCACAAATATTACAGAAGGAAAGTGATGTTAGACTGATGTTTCTCACATGCTGAGAAAAATGGTGTTGGGCTTCTGTTTTTACTTTCTTTGAATTTAATTTCAAACACCAAGAGCTGAGATAATTAACTAAAGTCACTAACGTTATTTCTTACATACACTACAGTATGTAAGAAATATTGTACACTCACAAAAAAATCGCACCGACCCCAAACTTTTAATTAATAGACCTTAGTCAGATTATTAATTGTACATGAACTTACAATCTATGGCACGCACTGTAAAAAGGACCTACACCATGTCATTTACCCTAAGGTGTATAAAGCAGAAAATAATTTGCGTGAATTATGCTATTAAGCTGCTTTCCAGGGGGCTTCTAATAACACAGCAAATTTTAAATCTTGATCAGATGTTGGACTGAAACACAGCATCAGTTACAGTTCTAGTTGTGAAATGTCTTGGTCATTGATGCATGCTAAAAAACTATGCGCTTGAAACAGAAGAGTAACAAGTGAAAATGAGATCATCCATATCACACCTTGGTTCTCAACGGACCCAGCTTTGAATAGTTACATTAGAGGTCAGAACAAAACTGAAACAGTATGATGCTTTTTTTTTTTTTTCTCTTTGCTCTCTCACATTTGATTCCTGAGAATTTCCCAAATGCCTCAGAACGTTTACAGCACCTGCCATGACCCATGTGACCAGAGAACAAGTAGTACTTTTGTCTGAGTCGGGGTTTGTATTCTTCATGGTACACTGCTCTCTCTCACTCACTGTCTCTCTCTCTCTCTTGGTCATACCTGGATGATTTAAATTTTGCAGCCAAATTAAAACACCACAGGAACCTTTACCTAATGTATCAGCACTGAAATGTTCAAGTCCGACATCTACAATGAAAAGCATTCACTATAAAGAACTGTTTTGGTGTAGAACATATAATCCATAATCCTAAAAAAATATTGACAAGTAAAAGTAAATTCTAGTCTAAGAAAAGCTTTTCTGTGCAGGTAAATAGCTGTATCGGCACATCACATCATGTCTTCACACCTTTTGGCCTTTTGTCAAAGTAATACACAGATCAATACTGACCAAAACAAATCGAGTACATGACCCATCTCTGTTAATCTTTAACACAGCAGTCGTCTGATGTCAAAAAGCAGAGAAACAGGCCTACTCACCGATCTTCTTCTCTGGCATCTTTATCCAAAATAGAAAACTGGAAACTAAGCTTGGAACAGATTCTTATGATTCCTCCTCAAAACCTTCTGTTGCTTCTTCGAACCTGAAAAAGTCACGGAAAATGCTTTTAAAAAGTAATCCTACCTCTGTCATGGACAAATATGGGTTAAGCAAGTTAAATAAACCAAAGGGCAAACTGAGAAATAATTCAGAGAGTTACAGTCAGTGCTGATATTAACAATCACTGTAAAAATATATATTTTCAACGTAATAATAATAATAATGATAATAAATAAATAAAAAAACATTGTTGCCCTAAACTTAACTTGTGCATTCATTAATGTCCTTGCTACTCACTCCTAAAAGTTTCTTCATTAATAATTAAATTAAAACTGGCTGAACCATAATAAATTACTTAATCATTTATAACTTTACATTTTGTTTCAAATTAAACAAGACTGAAAGAATTTTAGTATGTTATTGTGTTCAGGTACACATTGACTTTTTGTCTCTGTTTCCAAATATTAACGTAACATTTATTTTCTTTATTTTTAATTAAATGTAAGTTAAAAGTTTTTAAATTAATAAATAATTATAAAAATAATTATAAAATATCCGGTATAAAACTGAAAGAATCCAATGTAACGAATTCCGTCCTGATGGTCAGTTACATAAGGAAGAAAATGTTTGGAAAAACAACTGACCTCATAAGTAATTGTTTTTATCATTATTGCATATAAATGACCATAATGGGAATATATAAAATATTAATGTTTTATTCGTTTACTTCCAGTTTAATTAATGCTCTTAATAGTAAAAAAAAAAGTTATCACCTTTACCTCTCCGCTTTAGGTTCTGGGATGAACCCCTGGATAAGAATCAAACAGATGAAGAAGTAAATCAGTGGTTTCTTCAAGATATTCGCGTTGGTATTTCACTTCCCCCGGAGTCCTTCGCTCTTTTATTGTGTGTTAAATGAAGCTATTCTCCGGCAGGCAGGACAGCGCTTCACTTCACTCTCTCTCTGCTCTTTCTTCACTGGTATAGAAACCTCCCTCTTCCGGTCAGTAGCGAGTCTCACGAGAGCGCAGGTGTGTAAGTGTGAGCAGGCGTGCGCGCGCGCTGGACAGGTGAATCAGTGTACGCGCGACTCACCTTCAGCAGGAGCTCATCTGATGAGGCACGTCATCGAGTGATTGGACTGCGTCTGCGATATGATGCCATGTGGAAAATGTGTAGCTATAGGCCTATCTTGTTTCTTCCGCGTACGAAATTGACCAGTAGGCTACTAATAAAAAATATTAATAATAATAAAATTTTCAAAGAGAAAAATAATAGTTCATAATATTCATTTAGCAAGAGTGTAGCTGGCATTTCAACGTTGAAATAATATCGATTTTGCAAATTGGATCAACACATAACAGCAGCACAACAACATCAGATGAGCATCTGACTTGAGCATCTGTGATAAAGCAATACAAAAATACACACACAGGTATTTATCTTCTGCAGGTTGCATGTTCTTTACCCATTTGTAAACTTATACTTTACTATTTTCAAAAGATAATAAAGGAAGCGATTTTCTTATCTCATTTTGCCAGGACCTCACAGAACACATCTGACCCTTCTTGTGTTCACATTACAGTTGCTGTTGAAGACATTAAGTTGATTCAATATACAGATCTTTTTTTTTTTTTATGTTAATTTACAAATGTTTTTGTTAACATTTTTCAACCATTTAGCATTAAACATTATCAACGTTGTTTCAACGTTGCAACAACTGACGTTATTTCAACCATATTTCAACAGGTCGGTCATGTGCCGGCTGGGGGGCTACTTAAGCACTGTTGCCGCGGATTATTTTTCTTGTCCGCGGGTTGAAGCGACTCCAATAACATGATATACCCTGGAACAGGGGTGGTTCTAGGGTGAGTGGAGATCCGGGGCTTAGCCCAGAAAAATCCATATATGTGACTTTTTTATTTTAATAAATCAGAAAGTTTTACCTTGTTTAAAATATACAAAAACAATAAAAACAAAAACAAATTTAAAACATTTTATTTAAAGTATTGAGGAAAATACATTTGCTTTATGCAAACAAAAATTAAGAATTGCAAAACAAATGAAACAATACATTTTTGTTTTGCAATACATATTTTCCATGGTCATATCTATTAATTTATTTGCAACGTTGCTTTTATTTTGCGTGTCAGTCTAGTTTGAGCTTGCGAAGCCATTTTTCCTTTGCGCTTCACTTTTCTGCACGTCTCTCTTGTGGCACTGTTTTGAAGTGGGGGCGGAGTCAATGGACGGGGGCGTGTACAACATGCCTCCATGGAAATGACGTCATCAGCCCTAGACGCAGCTCACTGATCCAGGTGCTGTCGAAGGGGGGCCAAGATGGCGTCCTTCTAATCAGACATGCTTTATCTCTGTCCTTAGTAGGCGCGGAGTTTGCAGCTGGAAATTATGTCCCAGCTTCTATTTAACTTTCTTTAATACGAAGATACCTCTTACGTCTCAATGGTATTGAAGGAATAAAAGTTTTGGATGGGCAAAAGGAGAAGTAGGAAACACTCCTCTCATCACAACGCTGTTGCAAACGAGATGGAACTTCCTTGCGAGTCTGTTATGGAGACCTGTTGCCTGGCCGATTTCCCTAGTCTGCCTGAAACACCCCAAAAAAATGATTCTCCGGCCAAAAAAAGGAATCGAGTTGGTGCAAAACCTGATTCTGAGAACACCTCGGAAGTGCTTGAAGCTATTCATGCACTAGGCTTGAAACTTGATCAAATGCACTTAAAGGTTTCGGCGATTGAGAAAACCACGGAGCTCACTTCGACCAAGGTGGATAGTTTAGCAACCTCAGTACAAAATCTCATCGTCGAAGTTAACTCTCACGACGAACGGTTATCCCTGATGGAGAAAGAAATCCAAACTTTAAAGGACGAAAACGCGACTTTGAAGTCTAATATAGCAGAGGCTCAACGTTACACTCGACGTTGGTCTCTCAAATTGCATGGCTTGAAGGAGGCTGATGGTGAAAATGTCAGACGGATAACTATCGATGCTCTTGCGAAGGTTGCTCCAGATGTTAAAGACCAGCTTGATCGGGTGGTGGACGTAGTTCATCGTATTGGTCGCAAATCAACGCCACCAAATAAGCGACCCATTATCGTTCTCTTCTCGATGCGCCGTTACCGGGACGCGATTTGGAGGGCAGCCAAAAACTCCAGATTTTTACTGGACAATGCGCTACGCATCTCTGAGTTGCTATCGCCTGAAGACAAAGCGGCAAGAGAAAAACTGTGGCCGAGGGTGAAGAAGGCTAGAGAGGAAGGCAAAAGGGCTATATTTCGTGGTCCACATGCATACATCGAGGGGAAAAGGATTGACACTAATGACTGATGGATTTCTGATGGAAAAACCATTAAAGGCATCTTCAAATTTTCTTACTTGCCGGGCGAATTATAAATTTTTTTCCCCTATAATTGTTTACTGCCTGTTGCATCTCCGGGGCTTCTAATTTAGAATAGTAAATTTCAGCTTCAAGACATTAGGTCTTGAAGCTTGGTAATTTGTGAATTTTTTCTTTCTTTTTTCTTTTTCTTGTTCTAGTTCTTTCGGAATGGACTTTAAGTTTAATTCTCTGAGCATAGTGTCACTGAATGTAAGGGGCGTTCGAGAAATTACGAAGCGAAAGGCTTTATTTCTTTTTTTAAAACGGACAGATGCTGACTTTATTTTTTGTCAAGAAACACATTCTACAGATTTGGATGAAAAATTTTGGAAATCTCAATGGGGAAAATCTATTTTTTTCAGTCACGGCACTTCGCATTCAGCGGGAGTTTTGGTTTTGTTGAACAGATTTAAAGGAGACGTTCTGAACTCTGTGGCGTGTGAAAACGGAAGATGGGTTATTTTGACTGTGAAATTAGACAATACTATATTTATACTTTGTAATATTTATGGTCACAATTCCAATACGTTGAATAAGTCATTATTTGCAAAGGTTTCTGATATTATTCAATGCAAATTTGATGCATTCCAAGCTTCATATGTTATATTTTCAGGCGACTTTAATGAATGCGTGGATAATCTGTGTGATAGATATCCACCTCGTTCTTCTCAACGTGATGCACAATCAAATTTACCTTCTCTATGTGCCAATTTATCTCTTACTGATGCTTGGCGATTCTACAACCCTGGAATATCCGAATATACTTGGTCTAACAAAGACAAATCTTTGCAATCTAGAATTGATATGTTTTTTATTTCTACATCTGCCTTGCAATATGTCAAGGAAATCGTTCAAAAGTATGCCCCTTTAACTGATCATAAGCTTATTTCTTTAACCCTTATAGGCACAAAAGAGAATTCTTGTCTTAGAGGGTACTGGAAATTTAATAATAATCTTCTTAAGGATGAATACTTTAATAATAGTGTTAAAAAATTTGCAAATGACATTTTGGGAGGTGTAAAGGAAGGATTTAAATGTAAATGGGAATTTTTTAAATATAATGTTAGAAGGATTGCAGTTAAACGTAGTAAAGAACTAAAAAAAATTAATAAACAAAATGAGTTAGAGTTAATTAATAAGTTAGGGATACTGGAACATAAGCACAATCTTACTAAGGAGGAAGAAGCTGAATTGGTCGCAATTCAATCCCAGCTAGACTTGATCTATTTAGACCTGGCTAAAGGTGCTTTTATTCGTTCTAGGGCGAAATGGCTTGAAGAGGGAGAAAAAAATACAAGTTATTTTTTCGCACTTGAAAAAAGAAATGTTAAAAGAAATGCTTTAACTGCTTTAAATATTAACGGGAATCATTGTATGGATCAGAAAACAATTTCTGACTTTGTTTACTCTTTTTATAAAGAACTATATGATTCCAAATTTGATTTATATAATTGTGAAGAATTCATTAAAATAGTCAATCAACATTCTCCTATTATTGATAAAGATTTTCATGATTTTTGGCCAATATAACTTCTTCTGAGATTAAAGATGCCCTGTTAAGAATGAAAAAAGGGAAAGCACCAGGTATAGATGGGTTGACCGTAGAATTTTACTTACATTTTTGGGAACTGATCGAAATACCTCTTTATAATATGTATAATGAATGTATTAACAGTGGTGAAATGACTAATACTATGAAACAAGGTATAATTTCATTAATTGCTAAACCGGATAAAGATCCAAATTTGATAGAAAATTGGAGACCAATCTCTCTTCTAACAATTGATTATAAATTAATTACTTTAGTATTTGCTAACAGATTACGAGAAGGTTTGAATAAAATTATTAGTGAATGTCAATCAGGTTTTTTGAAAGGACGACACATAACTAACAATATTAGACTTGTGCTTGACCTTTTGGATTATGCTGAGAATGTTGATGAAGGAGCCGTTATTTTCTTTTTAGACTTTTATAAAGCATTCGATACAATTGAACATGAATTTTTATTTAAAACTATAACACTTTTTGGATTCGGAAATACATTTTTGAATGTAGTTAAAATGTTTTACAATGATATTAATAGTTCTGTAATACTTAATACTTCCACCTCTAAAAGATTTAACATTAACCGAGGAGTACGTCAAGGTTGTCCAATTTCCCCCTTTTTATTTTTGTTGGTTGTCGAGTTATTATCCATCGGTATTGCTAATAATGAACAAATTAAAGGTCTCAAAATTTTTGGTAAAGAAATTAAAATTTCACAATTGGCGGATGACACAACCTTATTTTTAAAGAGCTCATCTCTTATTCCTACTGCTATCTCTTTCATCAACATTTTCTCTAAGGCTTCTGGCCTAATTCTAAATTTATCCAAATGTGAAATCCTTCCTTTACACAATTTAAATGATAAAGTTATAAGTGATATTCCAGTGAAATCCTCTGTCAAATACCTAGGAATTCTTGTAACAAAGGATGTTACAGAAAGACAAAGCTTAAATTTCTCCTCTAGATTAAAAAAGACCAAAGCATTATTAAACTGTTGGTTACAACGTGATCTTTCTGTTTATGGTCGTGTCCTATTATGTAAAGCAGAAGGCTTATCTCGATTTGTCTATCCCGCCTTATCTTTATATGTTAAAGATTCTTATTCTAAAGATATCAATAATCTGTTTTATTCTTTTATTTGGAAAAACAAATCCCAAAGACTGAAGAAAAGAGTTCTTACTAACAAGAAAGCTGAAGGGGGTCTGGAAATACTCTATTTTGAAGATGTTAATAGAACTTTTAAAATCAATTGGATTAAAAAATGTTTGATTGATCGTTACTCCCTTTGGAACCACATCCCACACAGTCTCTTTGACCAAATAGGTGGCTTAGAATTTCTGTTAACTTGTGACTTTAACATTTCTAAACTCCCTCTTAAATTGTCAAAATTCCACCAGCAAGTGCTTTTAGCATGGAAAATTTGCTACTCACACAATTTCTCTCCTCACACTGCCTTCATATGGAATAATATCAATATAATGAGTGCCAATAGATCTTTATTTTTAAGGAATTGGTTTAACAGGGATATTAATCATCTGATTAATATGTTTGATAATTTTGGAAATCTTTTAACTTATGAACAATTTATGCGAATCCACAATTTCCCTGTGCATTTTAAGGAATTTAATTTGGTCATTAAAGCTATTCCTTCTACTCTTGTACATCTGGTTAAAAGTCATATTCACTACAACTCTATAGTAAGGACAAAACCAAAATTAATTTTAAACGGTCTTGAATTGATTGGTAAAAAATGCAATAACAAGCATATTTACACTATTTTCCAAAAACAAAATAAAATAACACCTAGAGGAAAATGTTTTTGGAACTCTATTATTGATAATATTAATTGGAAGTCTGCTTGGTTAATCCCGTTTAAATATTGTATTAATAACAAAACTAAAGAAATACATTTTAAAATTTTGCATACCATCTACCCTGTTAAATCAATAATTTCAAGATACTCTGATATTGATGATTTATGTTCTTTTTGTAAAAATGAGAAAGAGGTATTAACACATTTGTTTTTTGATTGTAAAATTTCTCAAAAGTTTTGGAAAGAATTGGCAGATTTTATTTTTTCTCTTGTAAAGGATAAATATTATTTTTCTTTAAAGGATATTATTATGTACTATGAAAATAATGTAAACAAAGGTCTCGAATACATTGTTAATTTATTCATATTGCTGGCGAAATTCTACATACATAAACAAAAATGTTTAAACTCATCCCCTATATTTAAAGTATTTTTAATTGAATTTGATTGTTTTATATCTTCATTGAAATTGATAAAAAACAAAAAGTCATTAACATGCCTAAAATATTATGAAGTTTTCTTTAGATCCCCTGTAACTAATTAATGTAATTGTATATTACACTGACTGTCCTATGCTCTGTACTATGTATGTTATTTGTTCTGTGTTCAATAAAAAAAAAAAAAAAAAAAAAAAAAAAAAAAAAAAAAAGATCCAGGTGCTGTCATGAAGAGCAGAGACTTTCGAGTGGATCGTTTATTTTTATTCAGTAGCATTAAAACATTCATGTTTTCGTTTTATTTACTTTATTAACAAATGTATATGTATTAGCAGCGTTTGCTCAAGTTAAAGAAGTTGTTAACATGAACATCTGCTGTTTATTTCTCTCGATGTGCACACTTTTATGTGTATTATTGGGATCGCAAATCATTTGAGTCAGTTCGGGAGTTCGGAGCGGGATCGCGAATCATTTGAGTCAATTTGGGGATCGCGAATCATTTGAATCAGTTCGGGAGTTCGTAGCGGGTTCGCGAATCATTTGAGTCAATTTGGGGATCGCGAATCAATTGAGTCAGTTCGGGAGTTCGTAGCGGGATCGCGAATCATTTGAGTCAGTTCGGGAGTTCGGAGCGGGTTCGCGAATCATTTGAGTCAATTTGGGGATCGCGAATCAATTGAGTCAGTTCGGGAGTTCGTAGCGGGATCGCGAATCATTTGAGTCAGTTCGGGAGTTCGGAGCGGGATCGCGAATCATTTGAGTCAATTTGGGGATCGCGAATCATTTGAGTCAGTTCGGGAGTTCGTAGCGGGATCGCGAATCATTTGAGTCAGTTCGGGAGTTCGTAGCGGGATCGCAAATCACTTCAGTTTGGGGTTGCAAATCATTTGAAGCAGTTCAGGAATTCGCAGCGGGATCGCGAATCATTTGAGTCATCTGACTCCAGTTTGGGAGTTGGAGCGGGATCGCGAATCATTTGAGTCAGTTTGGGAATCGCAAATCATTTGAATCAAAATGTAACATTAAATCAGACACAATTTAAAACCGAAAAAGAAATATAATAAGATTAAAAGTTAGGGGGGGGGTTACTTCCTTTTTGAAGAAGAAGAAGAAGAAGATGAATTTTGCAATATCCATTTTAATTTTGAAATAAATTGATCTAGTAAATTACTACACGCCAACAAACCGCCTGCTCATTTCATTGGCTGGATCGTACAGACGCTCATCGATGGTTGGCCAGTTTACATGTCAGTCAGAAGCACTAGACTCAGTGGGCGGTTTTTGTCGGGTGTGAATGACAACGTGTAACTTACTTGGGTAAATTTACAGACACTGTGGACGTGAGAGTCGAGAGATATTTATTTATTTATTTAAATTCTAATATAAATTTCTTTATTGGGCATGAAAACTCATTGATGGCATGGTAGTAATAAAAACATTCGGGGCTTTACTGAAAACATTCGGGGCTCCAGCCCCCTTAGCCCACCCCTAACGCCGCCCCTGCCCTGGAATGCAATTTTTAGCAGGGGAACCCCACAGAATATGACTTTTAACTTGGGACTCCCTTAAACAAATTTGGACTAGTTTTGATAGCAATTATGTAGGTTTATTGTGAAAACCTGGCAACCCTGATGGTAACCACAAATTATTAAAATCAACATGGCTGTGTATGGCTGCCTCAATGAGGAGCTCTCCAGTTGTTTTAATGTTTTTTGAAAAAAAATTCCTGTCTATTGTTTTTCATACACAATACGTTTTACTAAGGATGAACTGCTAAACAAACCTATCTTCTACTGGTTTTTGATTACCCAGAAGCTTTGCTGAACATTTTAACTGGCAGAGCAGCGGTGCTGTTCAAGTGTTTTAAGACATGCAAGTGTGGAAATCGAGCCGGTGTTGTGCAGAATTCT
This sequence comes from Carassius auratus, assembly GCF_003368295.1. Lineage (NCBI taxonomy): Eukaryota > Metazoa > Chordata > Actinopteri > Cypriniformes > Cyprinidae > Carassius > Carassius auratus. Next base: position 21,324,397 of record NC_039283.1, read on the forward strand.
GCACCTCTGCCAGATTATGCAGCTGTTCAGAGTGGATCGTGACTCAGAATCAACAGGGAAATCACATGGCAGTGGAACATGCTTCTTCACCTACCAAAGCCTCACACATGAACTGCTAGAATACAGACATCATGTTACATGTCCTGCCAGAGACAATAATATACTAGACCACTGTTAGACCACAATAGAGGATGCATATCACTCTGTCCCACAGGCTCTCCGATCACTGTCTGGTTCATCGTTTATCAATGTACAGGCAGAAACTGAAATCAACTAAACCTGTAAAAAGGACTATAAAAAGATGGACTAATGAAGCAGACTGCTTTGACTGCACTGATTGGAGCGTTTTCGATGCTGCTGCCACTGATCTAAACAAGCTCACGGATTCTGTTACATCATACATCTGTTTCTGTGCATCCCTACCAGGACTCATTCAACTTACAATAATGACAAATTGTGGTTCACTGTAAAATTGCCTACAGGAGTGGGGACAGAGTCTTGTATAAATAGGCCAAAAACACACAGATTAGAGTGGCTAATAGGAACTAATTTGAAAAGCTGAGAAATCAGTTTTCTGCCAATGACCCACAGTCCCGATATGGTCCCGTTTTTGATTCTCCCTGTATGAGGAGCTGATACTCAGCAGAACTAGAGATCAACGAGGGAGGAACCTGCTGGAACACCAACGCCTGTTTGAGAGCCTCCTGGTACCTGTCGATGATGGAACTAACAGCGTCGTGGAACAGGCCCGAGGACACAAGCGGGGCATCCATGAGGCAGACCCTATCTTTGTCCCTCATATCAGAAAGGGTCAGCCACAAATGTCTCTCCGCAGCCCAATGGCATGGGCTGTCTCCTTGGTAGCGCGGAGACAAATCAGCGGTTCTCCTGGGCTCCGGAATATCCATCCTCTGACACGCACCAGCCTGACCCGCTGCAAAGTACCCCTTGCCCACCAGCGCTAAGGTAGTTCGCAGTGGCTTGGAGAGCAACGCCGGAGCCTTAAAGATGTTGCTGTGCCGTGAGACAGATAGCTCGCAAGCGTCTGTTCAACCAGTGGCATCGTCTTATAGCTGTGCTCACTCATCCCTGATGTTCAGCTTGGGCACATCACGAGTTACCACCTCCAGCTCCCCAGGCTACAGTATTTAATCATAGATAGTTATTGTTAATAAAGTAGCTAATTATGTAGTAACAAATATTTTTAACAAAATCGTGAGACATTGAATAAAAAAACAGTTAACTGGGAACATAACTGAATAATATCAGTAATTATTATTATTATTGTTGTGCCCTTCAGTTCTTATGACAATGAATATGCTTTATGCAATATGCTTTATGTAATAATAATAATCACAACTATTATTTACATAACGTTACAAAATAAAATAAAAATACTTAACATGAAATATTAGTTCATAAAATACAATAACATGGGAATGTTGGGAATGTATATATATATATCACATAACAACAGAAAATAAGTAACTGGCAACATGCAGGAAATAATGACATAACAAATGACGCAAAAGGAGGAGGAGGAACTAAAACTAGACAAGGGTTGATGTTTTCACATCTGCACAGTAAGGAAATACTTGTGGCTGTAACATGATGATAAATCTCCATACCGCCATATGGACCCTGATGTCTTTGATTCTGTCGGGTAAGACTTCCTTCACAACGACACATCAGATGTTTTGCTTCTGCTGCTGAGTATATAATTTGCTTGAGAAGGCAAATATAGGAATGCTGTTTACATTGTAGAACCAGTTGTTTCTGATTAAATTCCTTCAGAATTACTCATATGCTTCCATTTCAGGCACTCTTGCTGCTAACTGGACAGTGCGTGTTCCTAAGGATCCAGTTTATGCTCCTTCTGGTTCTTCTGTAGTTTTGGAGTGCACCTATGACTACCCTGAAGAGTCTGACCAGGGAAAACTGCACAAAGTACAGACAGAGATGTGGTGTCTGAACGAAAGCCGCTGCATTACTCCCAAATACGTGTACCACAGTGCAGGGATATTCCCTGAGCCCTCATACCAGGGCCGAGTCAAGTACTTGGGGCAGACAGGGAGCAAAAACTGCTCTCTGATGTTATCTGATCTGAGGTCAGAAGACAGCGGCATGTACGTGTTCCGGTTCATCACCGACCATCTGAAGGCCAAGCTACCAGGACAGAGAGGAGTGAATCTACAGGTCACACATCGGATAGAAAGTAAGAATAGTCTCTTATGCTCTGGACATGCAATAGATGAAATGTTCCAAAATGAGGATGTTGCACAGAAAAAAGAAATTGGGTTCCCCAAAGAACTTTTCAGTGAACAGTGCTTAAAATAACCTGTTTTTTCTCTTAGTGTGAACAATGTGCATTTGAAATATTCCATGGATGTTAAATTTTCGTCATTGAACTATATATATATATATATATATATATATATATATATATAGTTCAATGAAGAACATATATATATATATATATTATTGAGAGTGTAAGAAGTGTATTTAAGTTGCTCATTTTGTTCAATGAAAGATTTCAGTCATGTCAGTATGTATGGATTTTTGGAAGAGGATAAATAAAATTTAATAATATTAAATATTTCAGACCCAAACATCTAGTGAAATTTTCATTCTAGGCCTGGAAATCACAACTGTAAAATCTTATATTATTTTACAAATATATAAGATCCCTTTAATATTTCATAATATATCTTTATTAATTTATAGGTCACATAAAATATAACACTTTTATATAGAACAACAGCACTAACTAGTATGTCATTTATATAATCTATATGGTATCACTTTAGACTAAGGTCTTATTAGTTACTGTTTGTTAATGCATTCAGTAATATTGAATAAAAATTAGCAATATATTTTTCACAGTATTTATTATTTTTTGTTAATACAAATACAACTATTTATTGCTAATTCATGTTAGCTCAGGTTTATTAAATAATAATAAGAGATACAACTTTTCATTTTAATAATTTAATAGTAGATTCTTAGTTTAATAATAAGATTAATTTAATTAATTAAACAGAATAATTTGTTATTGTTAGTTCATGTAAACTAATGCAGTTAACTAATGTTAAATGGAACACTATTGTAATGTTACCATTCATATTAATTACATTTATGCATTTAGCAGACACTTTTATCCAAAGCAACTTTCAGTGCAATGCAATGCTCTTCCACTGAGCCACAGAAACACATTATAATTATTAACCAGGTTATTTCTCTGCATTATAAAATAATTATTTTGTGTTTAGGATTTTATAGTTTACTACCCCCCACAACAATGAAATCGAATTGTTTAAAAATCCAAATAATATCTACTGTAAAATGAAGCATATTGTCAGTTGACATAAACGTGTGTGATGAGAAAACAAAAGGCAAAAAAAAAAAAAAAATGGATTGGCCAATATCTTTTGGCTGTTTTCTATTTTCAACTCATAAAGTAAAAGCAAAACTTCCTTTTTTAGTCCACAGCAAATGTCAGCTCTTCACAAGAAGACATGTCCACAAAGTTGAGGCACTTCCTCAGAGAAACCTAGCTTTCCTGACATTGACTGTGGGAGATTCACTTCAAAGTCTGTGACTACGTGACATTATTTAGCACTGATAAACAAATTTGTCAGCCGCATTACTGACACTTTAAAATGTGTGAATACTGTGGTATAGTCACGTGATTGTAGGCTTGTTATTGAAATTGTCTCAAATTCTTCACAGCAAGAAGTGCATCTTCATCCACTCCTGGCATTGTGCTTGGAGTAATTATCATGCTTATAATAATAGCAGTCATTGTGGTACTCATCAGACGCAAGTCACGGTAAGCAAAGCATTTACTCAATAAATGTCTTGTCTGGCATCATTTCTGATCTTAGAAACTAATGGAATATTGCATTGTTTTTCAGGGCAGAGAGTTTAATTTAACACAGAGGATGAAAAAGAGAATACTTTTGACTGTAAACAAAACAGAGATGTAAACCAATAGTTATGTTCTTTTTTTTGTCACTTTTACATTCATTTTCATGCATTTTTGCATCCATTACAGTCTGTATTATTTATTCATTCATATTATTTCCTGCACATCAAACGGTATGTTTTATTCTCATATTTCACTTTTTGCAGTCTATTGCATGTCATATTGTATCTTACTTTTTGCATGTCACTGCCGCTGTGTTGCATGTCAGGGTGACCACACTGCTTTCAGCCCATGAACTTGTAACTGAACAACACATTTTCTTGACAGAGTCTGTAAAAAGAGAAGATTCTGGTTTTGTATAAATAGTAAGAAACTTATTAAGCCAGCAGAAAAAAGAAAACAGGAAAGAAAACCTTGTTTTACAATGTCGTTCTCCCCTCTTCTGCACATCAAAAAAGCACGGTTTAGCTTACAACACCTCACTTCCTAAAAATGAAGCAATTGAAGGAATATTTCACGATAAAAAAATGACTATCAATCTATTGCTATTTACTCACCCTTGAATCTATGAAGAACCTTCATACAGTTCCAGGATGGGAAGGGAATATATATATATATATATATATATATATATATATATATATATATATATAAAATGTTAGGGTCAATTTTCTTGAATAGAAACAGATCAGTACTTAATATTTTGATACAATTTTCAGTAATTGCATTAAATTGTGTATTATTGTTAGACAATATATTAAAACAGACTTTGTTGGCATTGTAATAAATTATTATTTATTTAGATCTTCTCATGAAATTATCATGTCAGTTAAACTGAATATTTAAGTGGGATATTTTTTACTTTTTTTAAAGATGGGCTTAATTGTGTTAAACATACAGCGGATACACTACCATTCAAATGTTTGGGGCCAGTAAACATTAGTTTTTTCTAAATAAATGTTTTTCTGCAAGAATGCATTAAATTGATCAAAAGTGACAGTAAAAACATTCACATTTCTATTTAAAAAATGATTTTGAACTTTCTATTTATCAAAGAATCCTAACAGAATGAAAGAGAGAGAGTTTCCACAAAATTATCAAGCAGCACAACTGTTCTCAATATCAATAAAAAAAAAAAGAAATGTTTCTTGTGCACAAGAGACTTCTTGTAAAAACATAAAAAAAATCTTCCTGACCTCAAAATAAGTTTTGTGTCCGGCTGGATTTTATTAAAGCAAACTGCAGCCGGACACAACTGAACAGAACATCCAGTGGAGATTTCACTTGTGTGGCCTGTTTTCAAGTCTCTGACATTCAGGCTGCATCACGTGGTCCATTCATGCGCTGTAAGTACATGTAGTTTTAAAAAAAAATCCCTGTGGTTTCACAACTTCTTCCATTAGTTAACTGCTTTAGACTCCAGACTCTTCCATCTCCGCTCTCGGATGCTTGGCAAGAACAGTATAAACAGCATTAGGACCATCTTTGAGCTTCTTCTCTCCATCTAGATGTATGTTTGTGACCTTTGCCTTTTCCCGACTGTAAATAAAGAAGACAAACACATCTCTGGCCTTAATATGACAGAGGACTGGAGCAAACCAGCACACATGTACTGTGTAATTGTGTTTAACCTGGGCATGCGAGAATAATGCACCGTAATGAAGTTGATTTTTCCCTGTTCCTCAGCTCTCTGAGCAGCTTCTTTCAGGGGCACGATGGAAGGGTGGCTGCTTTCATAAATCTCCTCTGGCTCCTCCTGAACCAGGCACAAAATAAAACCCTCATGAGTTTGGAGAGTATGACTCAATTCATCAGATGCAAAATTCACTTTTACTGTACAGGTTGCTTGCATATAAATGTATCTTAGCAGTGTGTGGACACAACCACCCTACAATGATATACAATAAAGTCTCAATTATCAAGCCATTTTGATTTTCTGAGCAGTATGACGTCATAGTGTTTAGGTCCCGCCCACTACAGCTGCCGGACTGTCTCGTATTAGCATATTTATGCATATTTGGGTTTTCGATGTCCCATTTAATATCAAGACTACAATCAGTGCACCACAAATCACAGAACATTATACATGGTAGGGTATAGTGCCTGTCATGCAATACTAGTATACAGTAGATCTTCAAACTTTTGAAACACATGATTGTTTTTGGGCTAATGCTGTTATTAATAAATTGTGCAATGGAAGAAGATGAGACTGAGACTTTATTGTTGAGCAAAGGTGCTGAGTTTCTTTTAAAGTACAAACCTTAAAACTTTAAGATAAGAAATTAAACTAATAATAACATTGACTTTTAGTGTACAAATATCTGAACCAAGAAAATTACCGGAATGTCTGACATTTTTGTTCCCTTGAGGAGAAACGTCTCTGAAGTTGATTCCCGAAACAGAGTATTGTCCACTGGCAAGTCAACTATTGGTGAACACTGTATTTTTAAGAGAAACAAGGCATTCAATTAATTTGAAAACTTTAGGTTAGATTCAAATCAAGCAAAGACAGAATAAGAAAAGACCTGTTTTTCTTCCTCAAGGTTTTCAGTGTCAACGCGATGCATGTTTTTACTGCAAAAGAGATGTGAAATGTTGTGTGTAAGCTTAGATGAGAAGATCAGATATTTAATACTAAAGCCAGCAGACATAAAATCACCTGATCATGACAACCACGGTCAGTGAGATCAGTCCGACAGAAACACCCACTGCAGATGCCAATGCAATCACCTTCAATCGTCCTGAACATGCACATCACAGCATCTCAATGATATCCTTACAGTACATACAAATCCTCATATCATATTTAAAAGAGGTAGATGTTTGATGCTCAATCAAACAACTAATAAACATGTTGGTGAACTGTGTAATGCACTGACCTCGAACTTTGACTGTCAGAACCGGGGAGCTGTGTGCTCCGATGCGGTTTCGGGCCTCGCAGTAGTACTGGCCGCTGGCTCCGGAGCTGACCTCAGCAATGGTGTAGCTGGGACCCGATCGAGTTTCCCAGGTGTCAGCCGCATTGATCCGGTGCCAGGTGTAGTTCTCCACCGCCGGATTGGCCTGACTGATGCAGGTCAGCGTCAACGAGCTGCCCGCTTCGATCACAGTGGAAGGCCGTGCCAACACAGAGGTGTTTTTGGGGGCATCTGAGAGTGAGAGAGCGATGGAGTGGAGTAAAAAGTGCAGTAAATGGTTAAACTATTTGCACCACAAACCATTGAGTATATTACGGAAGCTTAACTTCTAATAAACTTGCAATTCTGAGTTTCTTTCTCTGAATTTACATATTGTTATTAATTTTTTTTCTTCTCTGAATTGTGAAAAAAAAGTCTGAATTGTGAGAAAATGTTTTGCAATTTTGCTTTGTATTTTTAATTCAATGGCAGAAACAGGCTTCCGTAGAATTGCACGACCTAAATTTACAATTCTGATAAAACAAACAAGAAATTGAGAGATATAAGCTCAGAATTCTATCTTTTTTCTCACAATTCCAAGTACATATCTCTCTATTATGACTTTTAAGATAACTGGAAATTGATGAGAGTGGAAGCTTCACACATTCAAATGGCCACAAGCACTCTTAGATTAAACAAAAAGTGGGCAAACTTTCTAATATTATTTCTGATATACATTTACAATTAGTATAAACTTACATAACACTGAAAGGGAAATAGTGGGCGATGTCCCCATGCTGAACCCATTCCACACAGTACAGTAGTACTGTCCGGCATGATGGGAACGCACGCTGAGGAAGGTGAGATTTTGCGCGTTGCCTTTGGTCCAGGGCTGACCGCCATTCACTTTGTACCAGGCGTATTTCTCTATGGGAGGGTTTGCATTGCTGCTGCAGGTCAGATTGACAGAAAACCCTTCCATGATGTCTCCTTTAGGACTGATGAGGATTCTTGTGTTTTTTGGGGAGTCTGAAAACACATGTAAATATATTTTACTATACATCATGTACTGAGCAATTCACATAATGTTCAAATGTTTGGGTAAGATTTTTTTTTTTTTAAAGAAGGCATTTATTTAAAATAGTAATATTTCATAACATCACAAAGATCTTTACTTTCACTTTTGATCAATTTACTATTGAAGCCTATTTCCGAACTGAATAAAAATATAAAAAAGGTCATTGTGACTTTTTATCTCACAATTCTTACTTCTTTTTTTTTTCTCGGAATTCTGACATTCTCTCATTTTTTGTTCCGAGAAGTTCTTAACATCTCACTACGTGATCCCTGTTTTAGTTGGTCCATCTCCAAAACATCCCACTTAGATATAGTATGGTTCCTTTTTTCAACACATGCCATTGTTTTATCATTAACAAGTTGAAATTACACAATTCTGAAAAGAAGTAGCATATGTGTCTTACATAAACTGCACAATGTGAGGTCTCAATCATGCCCATAGCATAAACATTTTGGGACAAGTCATATATAATTGAAACACACCCATAACCCCTAACTCTTAGTATGACCAATGCTAGTAGTGATGTTTGACTTAAATGAAAACAGGAAGTAAATACTCCTATCGTGGCTGAGCATCATGTGGTTATCGTTTTGCCCTATATTTGTAATCTTGACTTAAACTTTGATCTATTGGAGGTTGGCAGACAGTGTGACATAATGTCCTGCCAAAATTAAAGTTATTACACAAGTACCAGTAACTGAAATAAATCTGCACTCACAAAGACAACAGATCAGCACCATATGTCTGATTAGGGAAATGAAAAGTACAAATGTCTGGTGACATTTCCAAAACAAGCTGTCATTTTGACCTATTTACTCAAAAAGCTTCAATCTCTAGAAATGCACCCCCCTTGACTGCGTAAAAATAGAGGCAACCTACAGGTAACATTCAGTAAAATCGGTCTGGAACGGTCTGTGCCGAGTGGGTTGCGGGCCACACAGAAGTACTCTCCATGGTCCCTGTAGTCCAAACTCCACAATCTCAGCTCAGGTCTAAAGCTGTCTGGCACACTGCCACTCTCTCCTTCTTTAAACCAGGTGAAACTTTCTGCTGGCGGAGCTCCATCACTACTGCAGGTCAAAGTCACCGAATCGCCCTCTCTGACTGCCTCTCGAGGGGTGATCTGCACCGTGGTGTAGCGAGGAGCATCTGATACATAGAGAAAGAGAGAGGTGAAATGCAATTTCCAATGGGAGAGGGCGGCTGACAGTAGAATTCAGTTGAAACACATGACTTAAATCACTGTATTTACCATTTTATGTATTTTAATACACAATATTTAAAGCAGAGCTGATTCCTTGAATAGCTTTTTTACTTAATATTAAATAACACATGTATAAAATCAGCTAATTTACAATAGATACATTTTCACAGTATATAAAGTATATGTCCTATTCAATAATGTTTTGTTGAATGTATATTTATTTTTTCTTATGCTCACCAAGGCTGCACTTATTTGATTAAAAATGCAGTTAAACAGCAATATTGTGTAATATTTTTTTTAAATAAATGTAATTTATTCCTACTGAGACAACGCTGAATTTTGCCATTACTATCATGTTCAGTGTCACATGATCCTTCAGAAATCATATTAATATGATGATGATGATGATGAAGAAATTATATATATATATACTGTATATCCATGCACAATACTCACATCCAAGAGCCAGGGTGACTCCCGGTGACTGAACGTTTTGAGGGGGTATGGGACGGCAGGTGTAGGTACCTGCATGGTGACTGTCAAAGTTATAGATGGCTGACAGCTTATCGGACTGACCCAAATTGATCCCATTCCGATAAAGGGCAAAGTTCCTGCCAGGGGAGGCACAGCCTCGCGCCACACAGCTCAGGAAGACCGTCTCACCAGCAGCAAACATGTTGCCTATTCTTGCTGGATGTATATGAACCTGAAGCTCTGGAACCAGGACAGCATTTCACTACATTAGGTCCATGCGACGTGCTAAATTATTTTAGGAACAGAGTTGGTTTTCTCCACAATTATATGCAAAGAAACAACAACAAAAATAGTTTAACATTTTTCCGTAATTACTAGATTTTTTTAGAGAAAATGTGTGCAAAATTTTTGCTACAATTAGAGGATGTTGCCAGGCTGTTGCTTTGTGGTTACTAGTGCATTTAAAATTTAATTAAATTAATACATTTAGCTTTTATCCAAAGCGACAGTTTTTACCTAACATGTGCTCCCACTTGAGCCAGAGGAACATTCTTTCCACCATTGGTCTAATAATCAAGTAGCCCTGCGACTTATATATGTTTTTTTCCTCATCACGACGTATTTTTGGACTGATGCGACTTATACTCAGGTGCGACTTAGGCTACGTTCACACTGCAGGCTGAAACGACCCAATTCCAATTTTTTTGCCCCTATGCGACCTGTATCTGATCTTTTCCGAATCTTTTCAAATGTGACCCGGCCACTTGGGTATGTGGTCCTGAATCCGATACGTATCCGATCTTTTGAAATGCGACCTCCGTCTGAACAGCCAGGCCACATGTATCCGACCCGTACGTCATTGATACGCTACAAATGTCATAATTCTGCGTTGAAGTAGGCGGGAACGAGAAGATAAACAACAGCCATGGCGGACGATGCTGCTGAGACCAGTCAATGGAAGGGAACCGAGGTCACAGATTTAATTAATATTTGGGGTGACCGCTCTATTCAGGCCAAACTTGAGGGCTCTTATCGGAACCAGGCCGTTTATGAAAACATTTCCAGCGAAATGGCCAAGCATGGTTACAGACCACGAAAAATAAAAGCCTCCGAGCCAAATGTGGAAATGTGAACGGCCTTGCAAAAAATATATATATATTTTTTAAATCGGAATTGAGCATTAAGCCCTGCAGTGTGAACGTAGTCTTATAGTCCGAAAAATACAGCAGTTGCATCTACATATTAAACTAGTTTTTATATTATTTAACATAAAAATAAACCTTTAAATGTGGCCTCACCTGTGACGGACAGTGTGATGGCATCAGGAGAGGTCCATCGGCCCTGTGGGTTGTCAGTCTCGAATCTGAAATGGTATGATCCTATATCGCTCAGCTTTATGTTCGTGATCTGCAGACTGCATCTTTTAATGCCCCCCATGTATTTGATCCTGTCCCTGTACGAGGGGCTCAATAGATTCCCATCAGTGTGGTAGGCGATTTCCCGTCTGCCTTCGGTAGAGATGTGAAACCATGTGACCCGCGTGGAGCTGAAGTGCGAAGGGTAATCATAGCGGCACGGCAGCGTTACGGTGGTCCCGGCCCAAGCGCAGATGTCCGTCCTGGAGAAATACACCAGCCATTTACTTGCTCTGACTCCTGTAAAGCAGCAGAAGAGTAATCAGAGGCCAGGTATTGACCTTATTAAGGTGTGCGCTGTTGACTGCAGGGGAAAAAAAAAAGCACAGATCGATACAATATAAATAACCTGTGCACCAAGGACACTCAGGTAACATAAGAGCACAGAATAGAGTCAGAGTAGTTACAATATGCATCCATTTATCTGTATTAAAACACATGATACCTGTACAAAATTACCTGACAGGAGAAGCACAGATGCCACCATTATGCGCACCCACATCTCAGCCCTTTTTGTGTGTAAAAACATGAAAGACTGTAAGTAACTTCAAGAATAATCAAGATATTAGTATCTGGTTTTGATGTAACACTACCTGGTTGATGGTCTTCAGCAGGCGCTGCCAGTCGTCTGTGGACATATGGACATGCACATGTGTTGAAGAAGGAGCTGAATGGCACCAGACGCACAGTGTGGGATGCTGAGCCAGAGAGAAAGCAGAAGTTGAAGGGGTGGTGACAGGCTGGCCATCCCACTGTCTCTCGTCCCGTCTCTCTGAGCCTCTAAACTCGGTCTCTGTCTCCAGTGAAACTCTATGCCACCTTCAGCAAGGTGCACAGGGCAATAACCACAAGTTGCTGACATCCACATCCCTCCTGTTCACACACACACAAAACATGTTAAGGGGAAATGAGGCAACAGGAAACATGTCTTTTAAAACACATTCACTTTGCTGCCTTCCTCAATGAAAATAAAAAAATCTGTCTTTTTTTATGTTAAAGGCTAGAAATTGTTTCTTAGCCCTGCCATTTTTCAGTAAGTTGTTTAATTTTATAACAGGGAATATCGTTTTTGAGCTTAAAATTTTTAATTATTAGGGCAACTTAAAAAAAATCTGTTTTGGAGGTGTCAAGAGAATTAAAAAAAATAAATTAAAAAAGTAACCACAGATTTTCCATGAAAATTAACCATGGGTTAATTTTAACACAGCAATCATGTTTTAACTAATGTATCCACACTAAAAAAAAAACAGTAACTATAATACTGAACTACAATTAACTATGATTTAACTACAGAAACAAGAGTTTAAATCTGGTACTTATATAGCTGAAACCACAAGTAAAACTTCCTTTTACTACTGTAAAAAATGCTGCACTGTATTTTATTGAAATCTACTAATATTTTACTGCAGAAACATGTTTAACTGTCAGATTTGAGACTTGTGCTGTAGTATCTGTTGTGAAGGCATAGAAACCTCAAGCACAACCCTCTATAGGAAAATCAATTTTGCTGTAGTGTGCTCACGTTTATGAATTCATGTAACTACGACGATTACAGCCTCAGGGGTGGTATGAAGATGTACGATTATGTTTTTAAAACACCTCAGCGACCTCTTGTGGTAAAAAAAAAAAGTCAATCAAATACAATTTCTTAAAGAGAAATATTCGTTAAAAGAATGAGTATGACTTTAAATCTTTTTTTTTTTTAAATGGGACACACTGATATATATTCTGTCTGCTTACATAAACTAATATGAAAGATTATTCAAATTTAGGCCTTTAAGTTTACATTTTCAAAGGGGCGAAACAGACGTTACTAAATTATGCCACACTTTTCTGAGGACAAAGACTGATCTTAGAAGGGAAGTTCAGAAGAAGGAAATTGATATAGAAATCACTACTTTGATGAATTATCTTAATAACCAGATCAAGCTTGGCTTCAAACTGCAATAAGCATTAATACATGTATGACACGAGGTTGAATATGGCGTGCTGTAGTTTCAGACAGAAACACAAAATCGATTTCGAAGCATATTTCTTAAAGTTAGAAAATAAAACCTACTGAAATAACGATATTATTAAACAATATTGTTGTTCTGTAGATTTCCCGTGTTTATGAATATTAATTAGATCAATCTCACTTCCGGAGGGCTCTGCTCATCGCTTCTGGTGTTAAGATGCCTTTTCTGTATGACAGTAAATAAAAAACGGGCTTCCTTCAGGAGGCGCAGTGGCGCTCAGGATGCCGAGCACTCCATTGACGCCATTCAAAACTCAGAATATTTGAGTGCTTAATTAGAGACAACTGTACAGTGAAACTCTTGCAAATTTTAAATACATAAATTCCAAGGATTTTCATCTGGCATGCAAATGGAAATCCGCTCCAGCAATCGCTAAAAACATTAACTTACCTCGAGACAAAAGTCTCCTTCGTACTGTTTTACCAGCGCTGTGAATAATATTAAATACACAAAAAAGTCAAACTGTGAGAAACTTTAATAGCATCGAATTGAAAATATTTATTACGCGACCCACAAATAAAACTAATCCCCAGTCACCAATCCCCTCCCAATACGATTAAATGTAGCCTAATAGTACTTGTGTACTAATTTAGAAAAAAAATGTAATATAATTTATTATAGGATTATTTTTTTCTCTGTTAATTTACAGTATATAGAGAGATATTTTATTGTTATATTTGGTGATTCACTTTGAATTTTTTTACTTAGAAATTGCTACTAAAGTTCACAAATAAATACACATATAACATTGAATTTAGTGCTGCTAAAGTCTGAAGTAGAATTTTTTTTTATGGTGTCTTTAATCTTAGTTATTTTTTATTTATTATTATTTTTTTTTACAGTGTGGGATAATACATGAATATAGTATATGTAAAATGTAATCATTAATGCGGAGGGTCATATTTCCATTATTTCTGTCTGTCCTTACCATGTTTTCCTTGTACTAGGGGGCCTGAAGTATCTTTTCATGGATGGAGAGAGTGAGGGATGGATGAATTGATGGGAAGACATTAGTTATTGAGTCAAAGTGCTGTTGGTAAAACAGTAGGGCCTTTATATGAGGTACAAGTCACACTCTTTACATAACATAAATTATCTAAATAAAAAAAAAAAATCTAATGTTCAGATTTGCTTAAACCATCTTCTGTTCTTCTTTCATTATCAGTAAATTTGGATTATAGAGAAGCTTACTCAGCTGATCATGTTCTGTAGTCTGCACATTTTGCCAGTTTTGCAGAAGTAAAAAAAACACTGAGTTTGCATTGACATTGCAAGGTTTAATTATCAATCTTTGTAAAAATCTAATGAGATTTAGAATCACATTTAAAAGTTGCACAAGTCAGAAACCAATCTTTTTTTTTTTTTATGTTTGTGCACATGCAGCAAGATCAAACTGATACTCAAAAGTAACAAACTGAAAATCAAATTTATGGCTTTAGGTGCACATACATATTTTATAATGCTTTATGTCACATGCTTTAGGAACTCAGTCTTTAGATCAAATGCTCCTCACAAGGTATCTGCTCCATTATTTTCTTGTGGCCACACCAAAGGGGCTGTTTCAGTGCAGTTAACTGCTAAAAATGCTATTAATTGAACACACACACACACACACACACAAACATTTATTGCTGGATCGTGTTAATATACACACTTTTCATTTTTTATGCATAATTCTATAGTTTTTAACCAAGTATGAATCATGTTTGTTAAAGTGAACAAGATTAATATGATTCATGCATGTTTCATATGAGTCTGCTGTTGGAAGTGCTGCTTGAAATGCTTCTCACCTAACCTTTTCATGTGCAATTTCTAAAGACAAAACATTTATGGGATGCAGTTGCCATAGTGACTATTAGAGTAATCCGTCTGACACAGTAACCATAGTGACAACACCTTTCACTGTGGTGCTCTTTAGGTCCATTTTGTCTTGAGCTTTGTCTTGTAAATCACAGTATTATCAGACTTTCCGATAAAAGTAATAAAGAACGTCTCGGTTACGTACGTAACCCTCGTTCCCTGATGGAGGGAACGGAGACGTTATGTCGACCGACAAATGGGGTCTCACTTGGGAGGCCAATCATCTCTGATTTTAAGAGAAAACGCCAATGAAATTGGCAAGTGGATTAACACACCTGAGCCACTCCCCGTGCCAGCGGGTATAAATAGGGCGACAGGTGCATCCACTCATTAGGTTTTACGCTGAGGAGCCGAGAACGTGTCCCGGCAACAGCGAATGGTTCAAGGTTGTGGCATGGGGACATAACGTCTCCGTTCCCTCCATCAGGGAACGAGGGTTACGTACGTAACCGAGACGTTCCCTATCTGTCGGTCACTACGAGTTATGTCGACCGACAAATGGGGTCCTATGGAAAACGCCATAACCTGAACCTTGTCACAACCCTGAGGCGCTGCAATTGTTGACAAGCCTTGGCGTGCCACAAAAGCTACGCGTAAGGTCGTAACCTTCCCAAAGCCCCAGCGCAAATTCACTGACCTTGGTACCGAAGGGGCCAAAGGGTGAGTACATCGCTGCTGGAGAAGGCCATGCTGCTGTTCCGCCCACATAAAGTAAATGGAAGGGATTTCAACCTTCAGAGAAAGATTGCTTCAAATCTTCCCTATTTGTTCTTTCAGCTGGCAAGACAATGGGGAAGCGAGCCTTTAGGAAAGGTCGCTACGGAGACCACATCCTACCCGTAGGGAGGTGACATGTGGATATACCGATATGGACTGACCCAGGGGGCAGTACTACATATGGAAAGGGTCTCTGAGGCAGGTCCTACCTAGGAGTAGGGATGGAACGGCTGCCAGAAGAGACTGACAGAGCGATCTGTCAAGGGAAGACACGGGTTTGCCAAGAGGGAAACCTTACCGTGGAAGAATACACATATGGGATTACCCGTAGGGAACCCAGCCATATGGACACCTAGCCCAGTACAGGGGCTGACC
This sequence comes from Carassius auratus, assembly GCF_003368295.1. Taxonomy (NCBI): domain Eukaryota; kingdom Metazoa; phylum Chordata; class Actinopteri; order Cypriniformes; family Cyprinidae; genus Carassius; species Carassius auratus. Next base: position 21,340,360 of record NC_039283.1, read on the forward strand.
GGCTCCGGGCATGCTAACGCCAGTACTGGGCCTGGCGACAGACTGCTCCGCCAAGTCTGACGCCGAGGGTGCTGGAGGATGCTCGACCAGGGTACGCCAACCGGGGAACTCTACTGGGAGAAGAAGGCGCTCACATCCCCGTGTTAGGGGGAATGGCGCAGCAAGCGAGACACCCAGCCAGCCCTTCCCGCCAATTACCTGTTACCCAACACACGGGAGGAAACTGGCTCTACACGGAGGTTGTAAAACCTCGCAAAGGTGTTAGGTGTCGCCCAGCCCGCAGCTCGACAAACGTCTGCCAGAGAGGCGCCGTGCGCCAACGCATAGGAGGAGGCCACACTCCGTGTGGAGTGGGCCCTCACCCCCAGGGGGCACGGCTCGCCTTGGGAACGGTAAGCCAAGGCGATGGTGTCCACTATCCAGTGGGCCAACCTCTGCTTAGAGACAGCCTTCCCCTTCTGCTGACCTCCAAAGCAGACCAGGAGCTGCTCAGAGCTTCTGAAGCTCTGGGTGCGGTCCACGTATATGCGGAGCGCTCTTACGGGACACAGCAACGACAAGGCTGGATCTGCCTCCTCCAGGGGCAGCGCTTGCAGGTTCACCACCTGGTCTCGGAAGGGAGTGGTGGGAACCTTGGGCACGTATCCAGGCCGGGGTCTCAGGACAACGTGAGAGTAGGCCGGCCCGAACACAAGGCACTCTTCACTTACCGAAAATGCTTGGAGGTCCCCGACCCTCTTGATGGAAGTGAGCGCGATCAGGAGCGCTGTCTTGAGAGACAGGAACTTCAGCTCAACCGAATCCAGCGGCTCAAAGGGACCCCTCTGAAGTCCCGCCAGGACAATAGAGAGGTCCCAGGAGGGAATCAGGGGTGTCCTAGGAGGATGTAACCTTCTGGCACCCCTCAGGAACCTAACGATCAGGTCACGCCTCCCCAGGGACCGGCCGTCCACTGCATCGTGATGTGCTGCTATGGCAGCCACATACACCTTCAGGGTGGAGGGTGACAGCCCACGCTCCAGCCTACCTTGCAGGAAAGAAAGCACGACTCTGACCGGGCATCTCCGGGGGTCTTCTCGGTGAGAAGAACACCAATTCGTGAACAGACTCCACTTCAGAGCATAGGCCTGCCTCGTAGAAGGGGCTCTAGCCTGAGTGATAGTGTCTACCACTGCTGGGGGCAGATCACTTAGGTCTGCCGCGTCCCGTCTAGAAGCCACACGTGGAGGTTCCAGAGATCTGGACGCGGGTGCCAAATGGTGCCAAGCCCCTGAGAGAGAAGGTCTCTCCTCAGGGGGATGCGCCAGGGAGGGGCTGTCACGAGGAGCATGAGTTCCGAAAACCAGGTCCGGGTGGGCCAGTAAGGCGCAACCAACAGGATCTGTTCCTCGTCCTCCCTGACCTTGCACAGTGTCTGTGCGAGCAGGCTCACTGGGGGAAACGCATACTTGCGTAAAGCCCGAGGCCAGCTGTGTGCCAGTGCATCTGTGCCCAGGGGGGCCTGGGACAGGGAATAGTACAGCTGGCAGTGGGAGGACTCGTGGGAAGCAAACAGGTCTACCTGGGCTTCCCCGAATCGACTCCAAATCAGCTGGACCGTCTGGGGATGGAGTCGCCATTCCCCGGGGAAAGTGAGCTGTCGTGAGAGCGCGTCGGCTGCACGATTGAGCTCCCCCGGGATGTGGACAGCGCGCAGCGACTTGAGCCACGTCTGACTCCAGAGGAGGAGATGACGGGCGAGTTGAGACATGCGGCGTGATCGTAACCCGCCTTGTCGGTTGATGTACGAAACAGCCGCAGTGTTGTCCGTGCGGACCAACACGTGCTTGTCCAGCACTAGCGGACGAAACCGTCGCAAAGCTAGATGCACTGCCAGCAACTCCAGGCAGTTGATGTGCCAAAGCAGTCGAGGTCCTGTCCAGGACCCTGAGGCTGCCTGCCCGTTGCATGTCGCGCCCCAGCCCGAGTTGGAGGCATCTGTTGTGACAACAACGTGCCGGGACACTTGTTCCAAGGGCACACCGGCCCGTAGAAAGGCAAGGTCCGACCAAGGACTGAATAGGCGGCGACACATCGGTGTGATGGTGACACGATGTGTACCGCGGCGCCATGCCCATCTCGGGACTCGGGAGTGTAACCAGTGCTGAAGTGGTCTCATATGAAGCAATCCGAGCGGCGTGACTGCGGCTGCGGATGCCATATGCCCCAGGAGCCTCTGAAAGTGTTTCAGTGGTACCACTGTCCTGCCTCTGAAGGAACTCAGGCAGTTCAGCACTGAGTGGGCACGTTCGCTGGTGAGACGTGCCGTCATACTCACCGAGTCTAACTCCATACCGAGATAAGAGATTCTCTGCACAGGGGAGAGCTTGCTCTTCTCTCGGTTGACCTGAAGCCCCAACTGACTGAGGTGCCGAAGCACGAAGTCCCTGTGATCGCACAACTCCTCTCGGGACCGGGCCATAATGAGCCAGTCGTCGAGATAGTTGAGGATCCTGATGCCCACTTCCCAAAGTGGGGCAAGGGCGCCCTCCGCGACCTTCGTGAAGACACGGGGGGACAGGGAGAGCCCGAAGGGGAGGACCTTGTACTGCCATGCCTGACCCTCGAAAGCAAAGCGCAGGAACGGTCTGTGACGAGGGAGGATAGAGACATGAAAGTACGCGTCTTTCAGGTCGATCGCTGCAAACCAGTCCTGGGGCTGGACGCATTTGATAATGCGTTTCTGCGTCAACATCCTGAACGGGAGCTTGTGTAGGGCCCGATTCAAGACTCGCAGATCCAGGATAGGTCGAAGGCCACCGCTCTTCTTGGGCACGATGAAGTAAGGGCTGTAAAACCCCGTCCTCATCTCGGCTGGAGGGACCGGCTCGATTGCATCCTTCGCCAGGAGGACAGCAATCTCCTCGCGCAAGACAGGGGCGTCCTGGACTGCCACCGAAGTCTCGAGCACGCCATTGAACTTGGGGGGTCGCCGGGCGAATTGAATCGCATAGCCGAGTCGAACCGTCCGGATGAGCCAGCGTGACGGGTTGGGCAGCGCAAGCCACGCTCCCAGATACCGTACAAGTGGCACCAAAGGGACAGTCGACATACCCGCAGTGGTGCAGCGATGGGGAGTCGTGCCGCAAGGCCCAGAAGGCACAGCGTCCTGGGCCATCGCAACCACACTCCTCGTGTTCCCGGAGGAACTGGCCAGAGACGCGTGGAGAGGCGTTGCGTCTCCGAACCGCGACCTCTTGGCCGCTGGCGAAAGGGGGCGTCGTGGGTGAGAGTGAGGAAGCTGTGCGTCGCTCATTGTCAAGCCACGAGCCTTGCAACTCGGAGGAAGGAGAATTTGCTCTTTTATTGAAAATGTGGGTACCACTGGCCGTCCGGCCAGTGGCGGAACAGAACAAAACAGAAACTGAGGATTCTCCGCCCGGCCCTCCTCCGGGGGAAGGAGTGGCGCTGTCTTCGCCATCTCCTGAAGAGCAGTTCTCCGCATCTCCGAGTTGCCCGTGTCAGGGCCGCTTGGTCGACTTCCTGGAGGACTTCGCAGCCGGGAGTGACACGGGGGGCGCCGCTCTCCTGCGCGGGGCTCGACGCGCCGGCCTCGAAGAACTCTCAGCACGGGGCGGAGCTGGCGTAGAGGACGCAGGGGGGCGCCCACGGCGACGAGCAGGCTGAGGCGCTACCCGCGACGGAACGGTGGCAGCCGGAGAGACACGTCGGGGCAGGATGTGCTGGATGGCCTCAGTCTGCTTCTGTACCGCCGAGAACTGCTGGGCAAAGTCCTCGACAGTGTCGCCGAACAGGCCTGCCTGGGAGATGGGGGCGTCGAGAAAGCGCGCTTTGTCCAAGTCCCTCATCTCAGCCAGGTTCAGCCAGAGATGCCGCTCCTGGACCACCAGCGTGGACATCGCCTTCCCGAGGGACCGCGCCGTGACCTTCGTTGCCCGTAAGGCGAAGTCGGTCGCCGTGCGCAGCTCCTGCATCAACCCCGGGTCGGTACCACCCTCGTGCATGGTTTTGAGTGCCTTGGCTTGGTGTACCTGCAGGATAGCCATGGCATGCAGGGCAGAGGCAGCTTGGCCCGCAGCACTGTAAGCCTTGGCAGCGAGTGCGGCCGTCAGCTTACAGGCCTTGGACGGGAGGCGCGGACGATTCCTCCAAGTGGCGGCGTTTTGTGGGCACAAGTGCACCGCAACCGCCCTCTCCACCTGGGGAACCTCTACGTACCCCCTGGCTGCCCCGCCATCGAGGGTGGTGAGGATGGAAGAGGGAGAAGAGCGGCTTCTGGCCGTGAAAGGGGCCGTCCACGACTTCGTCACCTCTTCATGCACCTCCGGGAAGAAAGGCACCGGAGCAGAACGAGGTTGTGAGCCGCGTCCCGCGCCGAGAAACCAATCATCCAGCCGTGAGGGCTCGGGACTGGGCGGTGTAGTCACCTCCAGTCCGATACTCACGGCTGCCCGGGCAAGCATGGCCGACAACTCCAAGTCCGATTCGGCAGTAGCGACAACACCCGAGGGGGGCAGCCCCGCCGAACCTTCATCCTCAGAGGTCGATAACCCATCCCCCGATGCAGCAATCGACATCTGGTCCTCGGGCGGCGCACCGAAAGACACGCTGGGACCGCTGTGAGACGGCCCAGCAGAATCAATCGGCAGCTGCACGGGACAGTCGCTGCGTGAGGAGTGAGAGGTCCGTGGGGCGTGGCCCGGCGGAGAAGCTCTCACTGTGATCCTCAGATCTCCCAGAGCGCCAGCCGGCGGCCCTCTGCTCGAGCCAGAGAGACCGGGACGGGTGGCGACAGAGGGGTCTGCTGCACTCCCCTTGAGGAGTGAGAGACGCGATCGCAGCGCTGCCATGTTCATACGCCCACAGTAGACGCATGAATCATCCACGAGCGCAGCCTCAGCGTGTTGGACGCCCAGACACTGCAGACAACGCTCGTGACCGTCAACCGAGGACAGGAAACGACCGCATCCAGAAGGACACGGACGAAACGGCATCTTGAAAAAGACGCGAATCGTCCGTGATTTGCTCTTTTAGAGAACTGTCTCTTTTAGCCGAAGCGCCCAGGGGAATCGCCGCTCGCAGGGACACCACTGTAACGCGCCGTCACACCGACCAGGAACAGCTCTACCAAAAACAAAGATGAATGGCTTTGTAGTGATCTTCTTCATCGACTACTCGGCTCCGAAGCAAAAATCTAATGAGTGGATGCACCTGTCGCCCTATTTATACCCGCTGGCACGGGGAGTGGCTCAGGTGTGTTAATCCACTTGCCAATTTCATTGGCGTTTTCTCTTAAAATCAGAGATGATTGGCCTCCCAAGTGAGACCCCATTTGTCGGTCGACATAACTCGTAGTGACCGACAGATAGGGAACTAAGCCAGTATTTCTTAACCCTATTCCCTATTCCTCTAAACTTTTAATATAAAATTTTAATTATTATTATTATTATTATTATTATTATTATTATTATTATTATTATTATTAGCTCGGATACCATAACCAGTCTACAGTTATTATTATTATTATTATTATTGTTTATTTTTATTTATTTAATTTTCTGTGGTCTGTTCTTTTTATGTAATAGATTTTTATATAATGTAATTTATTTCTCTGTAATATATTTCCTCATTATTGTTGTTGTTAAAATTAGTTGTAAGAAAAAAGTTGTAAATTATTGTTGTTGTAAAATAATTAGAATATTAACAGTAATAATTCTAAAAATAGCTTTGCAAAAGGTGCATCATTTGCCAATGGTAAGACTCATTTTGAATGCTGATGTAATGGAAAAAGTGACACTTTAATGGCAGCAAAATTTGTTAAATGATTTAAACATTTAGCTCTTTTTGTTTAACAAATGTTTGTTTGTTTTAATCATTTGTCTATTTAAATATGTACTAAACTGACTTATTTGTCAGTAAATTTCAAATTTTAGTAATAAGAAACCATGCCTAATTCACAAAAATCATGAAACTTAAATTTTTATGACTGGATCCCACAATTCCATCTGCATTCTCTGCCAAAAAAAAAAAAAAAAAAAAAAAAAAAAATAGATGTAAGATTTAAATAGACGACTTAAATAGAATTTTCTGGTAAAATACTACAATAATTATTGTTTTATTTACAACGTCGACACACAGTTTTTTTACAGTTTATGCATTTTATAAAAAATACTAATAATAAGATATATATATATATATATATATATATATATATATATATATATATATATATATATATATATATATATATATATATATATATTAAACTTTTAAACTTCTGTTTTTAAACAAATGGGTAGCCAAACCTCAGACTTGAGACAGTGCAGTTAGGTGTCTTTAATGGCACACATTAGCTGGAACCTCAAGAAGCCAGAAGTGCATTATGGGAATTAGGCTGGGATGTTTATACAGTAGAGATGTTTTTAATGCTTCAGCTTTTGTTGCCTTAGTTATTACATTGAGGAAAATAAAAGCACTTCATGTGTCTGTAATACATTTTCTGCTTTAGATTTTCACTAATTCAGGGCTACTGCAAAATATGCTGAATAACTCAGGGTTACTAAAGCATCCACCAGTGAGCTCAAAAATAGTCTTACATTAAACGTCAGTACATTAAAACAAACTTCCAGACTATTTCACATTAAATTCAGTGTTGTTTCTTGGCAAATTTTGCTTTTATTTATAAATATTGTTTTTTAAATGAAATGATATACAGTACCTATAATATATATCCTGGTGATTATCATATTATCATATTTTATTAAAAAACAAATAAACATGTAACACATTTCACCTGTCTTGTAAAAACTACCTCAATCATTTTACAGTTTCTTTACAAATATATTAGAATAATCTTCACAACTTCAAAAAAATATATTTTAACAGTGTAATAATTATAAAATTGATTTATTTAAATAAAAACATTTTTGTTTTATAGCTGCAGAGAAGGAAAAATGAGCAGAACACTAATAAACCAGCTGGCTACAATTGTGTACTGGCGAACACTGAGAACCCCATCATCCCTGTCTACCCCAACACAGCTGCTCATAATCAGCACTTGGGTGTTCTCATTGGTGTAGGAGGAATAAAAGTACTTAAAACACACACACACACACACACACACACACACTGCCTTCTCTCTGATGCCAACCTAAACAAGCCATGGTTTATGTACAGAAAACTGTATTACTGTGGTACCTTTTAGTCAGTCTATTTTTAGCTATATGTTCTTATTAATATGTCCAGCAACCACAACTTACATTTAAATTAAATTAAATCTCTTGAAGGCAAGAATCAGGTCTGAAAGCTGTCAGTTGTATCAAAATTAAAGTTTATTACAAGAAAAGGAGGTATGTAGTGCATAAAGGTGTCAGAATACAGATCTGACGGTACATGCTTTTCACTGCGCAACACACCAGAACAACAATCACACAAGAGCACCTGATAATAAGGCACTTAACAAACCAGGGACCAAAATCAAAGATCTTGATCGGAATGGAATACTAGCTTACTACTTACTCAATATATCTACAAAGAGTAATTGAAACAGTTGCCACTTTTCCAAGATAAGCTCTCAAACCTGTAGTATCCTACATTTGTTGTCACATGACCTACACAGCATGCGCCGATCAGTTGTAATCTTAGAAAAAAATATATATATAGAAATTTGCATACTATATGTGAGTGTAGTATGATAGTATTCTATTCTGAACATAACCAAAGACTGAAATGAAACTGACCCCTCTTCCATGCTGAGAGCTCTCGCATGCCTCAGGTCCCACAGAGACATCAACAGCACACGAGAAAGAGAGCGCAAGGTTCATTAGGGTACGAGCAACGGTGTTGTTTTCTATTTTTGATGATGGTAGCATTATGCATTTGCTGGTACAAAAATAATGTCACAGGCTCAGCTTTGTTGAATTTTTTAAGGAGTTGATTTGGTATCGGAGAACAGCCAGAGCTGGAGACCTGCATTACAACAAACTTTCGGCTCTGTTCCAAAACCTAGTGAGCTGCCTACATAGGCAGCACTTTAAAACATAGGTGCTTCACACTCAACACCTGTTCCAAATGTAGCCTGCCTGATCATGCTGCCTTCTTAAACACTTTCTTTTGGCTTATTTTTATGCACACCCAGAATGTGGAAACAATTACATTTCATTCAATAATGAAATGTTTTAAGAAGAAGAAGAAACAGGTAAATATGATTAAAGTGTACAGTTTTAATCCATATTTTTGTGCTACTTTACACATATTACCATTACCAAGTGTGGAGTCAGTAAGAATTTATTTTATTTTTTTAATGTTTTGAAAGAAGTCTCTTATGCTCATCAACACTGCATTTATTTGAACAAAAATACAATAAAAACACTAATATTATAAAAAAAAATTATTATTATAATATGTTATAAAGTGTAATTTATTCGATCAAAGCTGAACTGTTTGCATCATTTTTTCATGGTTCTATGATGAATAGAAAGTAATAAAAATAATAGAAACTGAAATATTTCTAACATTATAACAACATTTGTAACATTTTAAACGTGCCTGTGATAAATTTAATTAAATTTTGCTGTTATTTTAGCATCACTGAGATACTTTTATTGTTTTTATTATTCATATTTTGAAACACTTTTTATATATTTTTATATATAGTTTAGTAATTAAGACGTTTGAGTAGTTTTATGTCTATACAATTTGTATAGACATTTTATTAAAATTATATATATAATATATTATTATATTATATATAATCCATTTTATTTAAGTTAACATTTATTTGAATGTTTTTATGGTTCTAATTTTAGTGTCAGATTTAGTTTTAGTTATCTATGATAAACTTGCTGTATAAAAGTAATATTTTTCTTTAGAAAAATGTTACTGACCCCAAACTTTTGAAAAGTGGTGTATTATTCTTCTTACTAAATTATTGTGCTGTTAACTCAAAAACCCACAACTGAAATCAATTGTGAAGTCTCCCTTGTTCGACCTACCAACGAAGTTTCCAATTGGTCACTTATGAGTTTGTTGCCTAAGATTGTTTTACACAACCTTTTGACTAGGTTTTTGGAACAGTCACCATAACCATATACCATAGCCATAATTAATTCTGGATAAATATTCAAAGAGAAAGCACATAGTAAGCAACTATCAGCTGCATACTTGGTGAGGACATTCGAGAGCGGCAGTGGTTTTTGCGACTCATCTTCAGGTAGGTGACCGTTTGACCCACGCAGAACAGCTCAGTGTTTTGAAATGTTAGACAGGTGTAAGTACCTCCTGTAAGTGTTTAATTAAGCTGGGATCTTTTAGCTGCTATATCTCCGTTTGATGTTCATTAATGCAGAATTTTTAGCAATATTCTTTAACCAATGGACTGCTAGCTTTAGAGGTAGACGGGGGAAGCACTGGAAATGCTGGCATCAGCAAAAGGTTCGCGATTCTGTCTTGAAATTCAGTATGGATTTATGTAATGCAAAAACAGTGCAACGTTTAGCAGTAACTAACATCTTAGAGCCAAGCTTTCACTCAAATTACTAATATTAGGACTTATGAAAATGACTTATTTGAGTCAATTCTACAGGTAAGCCAAAGAGCTCTGAATGAAATATTTGGTGTTTCTTCTTTTGAAAGCACTTGGACGTGAATATCCTGTTTTTATGTTAAAATAGTGTCCGGACTAGTCTTCTGCCCTTGGCTTTGATACGTGGAAAGGTTGCGCTGGTTTCGTTGCCAAGATTCGGAGACCCTATTGGTGTATTTCCTCCTCTTCTCCTTAACAGGAAGTCTACGCTAGCTGAAGACATGGCATAGAAGACATTTCCTGTAGGAGGTATTATTAACTCTGCAGAGGGAGAAATCAAAGACAAAGAAATACTCAGAAAACCATTAAAAAATAAAAAGTGGTGTGCTTTTTTCTTAATCAGTTTATATAATTATAAATATAATTATAATTAAAAATAATAAATAATAAATAATTAAAAATAAATAATTAAAGTTAAAATTTACATATTTTTAATATGTATTTATATACTGTATTTATACACTACTGTTCAAAAGTTTTGGGTCAGGAAGATGTTTTAGGAAAACATTTATAAATTTCTAAATTAAACTAAAATGTAAAGAAATAACTGTGAAAAATAAATAAAATAACATTATTACAATTTAAAATAACTCTTGTCTTTTTTAATATATTAAGGTGTCACATGATCCTTTAGAAATCATTCTGATATGCTGATTTGATGCCCATGAAACATTTATTATTATTATCAATGTCGAAAACAGACTTTGATGAATAGAACATTCAAAAGAACAGCATTTATTAAAAATAGGAATCTTTTGTAACATTATACATGTCTTTACTGTTACTTTTGATCAATTTGATGTGTACTTGCTGAATAAAAATATTAATCTCTTAAAAAACACATGAACAGTAGTGTTAATATCCATCTATATTCTATTTTTTTATTATAAGTTTAAAATGTCACTATGTCCAATCAGCATTTTATGGTGTGTTTTCAAAAAGTTTACGACATGAAAAATGTGAAAAATCACCTTTCCCTTCCGGCAGCAGTTGGATCAGCTCGTATTTGGAGGCTTCTTGAGCATTCTGGTTGTGCTTGTCTAATGCAGAACTGATTACAGTGGGTGTTTTATCATTACTGGTGACCTGAGGCGGCACAGAAGAGAAAGTATACATTAGAACAACGAGCGACTGCATCCATATTAAACAGGAGCTGACATGAAATGCAAAAGATGGTCTGATGTAACACTGGACTGGTGCTGTGAAATACAGCCATTTCAAAAGGCCAACATTCTAGAACATTATTGTTGTTTTATAAATTAATTAAAGAAAATGTGCATTTGCTAGACAACCAGAATGCTTCTGTATAAGTTGCCGTCGTGTAAATCCATCCGTATCTTGACGATTCTCATCTCAGGCCCCGCCTCTCGTTTGTTATTGGTGGGGTTGTTCCCACAGGAGACGGACCTCCGATGTGATTTGACAGCTGTAGAGGGTGTGGTCAGGAGGGGGGGCGTGGCATCATTGGGCGGTGGTGACGAATCAACATCCAGACAGGAAACAGACGGGGATTTCACATGCTGAAATAGTTAATCATGACAATATTCTTAGGAATAGTTGAACACAAAATATGAATTATATCATCATTTGCTCACTGTCATGTCCTTCCAAATATAATATTTCTCAAAAATATTATATTATATAAACATAAATTGACTACAACCTCTCAAATACCAAAAACAAACAAAAAAGGGTGTTGCAAAGTTTTAAATCAAAAGTTATATTCTGGTTCCTCATTCAGTTTAACAGTTTATGGATTATTCAATCAGTTTTGCCTCTAAATCTCATGTTTGCCATCATATATTCTTAAAGCTCAGACATTCTGCAAAACATCTGCTTTTCTGTTCCACAGAAGAAAGAAAGACATACAGGTTTGTAGCAACATAAGTGTGAGTAAATGATTAATTTATTTTTAGGTGAACAATATGGAATTCATTTTCTGCAAAAAGTACAGCATTAGCTCATCCATTTAAAAAATATATATTTCTCTAGACTTCTATAAAATTATTTTCTGTAAAGCTCATTTAAACGCAAGCCTTGAGATTAAAAGGTTTTTGGATCAAAGAGAAACATACATTGTCAAATGTGTCCTAACTTTTATCTGCTAGGTTGAATTTTCATGCGAGAAAACTTTCATCTGGCAGTAAGAAAAATGTGTCGCATAATAAAAGCGTGCCATGGTTCATTTCGAAAAATCAACTTGCTTTGCTATAAAGATCCTCAGTGAGCTCTCAAATAATAAATCTCTTCAAGTTGCTGGTAAAAGCCGGGCTTTTAAAGACCCATTACTGCAATGTAATCAAAATCTAGTTCTTTATTCACCCTAACCTTGTAAAGCTTGGAGAGCAGGTGATTGACAGGAGACGGGAAGTCAAATATCCCATCAGCATCCATGGTTGTATTTGCCACGGCTGAGAGAGCACTGTAACGCAAGAACAGAGCGATCATGTCACAAACTGGAGGCTCTTTGCCATGTGCTGCTTATGACAGATTTTTTCTGAATAGACTGAAACCCAGAGAATAAATACAAAACTCCAAACTGGCAGCAGCAGTAGCTTTGAAGTCACATGCTAACTGCAGATGATAAGTGTGTCTTTGTCCTGTTTTAATACTTCATTTCATTCAGCTCAAGCAGCATTATGGTGCTTAAGAGCTCATGAAAGAAACATCTGTGTGTGCATGTCAAGGGACCTGAGCCTGATCCTCAGAATAGCCAACGGGAAGATTGTAGTTTGAATAGTAGAAAAATTGAGCCAAGCATTCACAAAATAAGAGAAATGCATATTATACTATATAATAGTGTTCTCAGTTAGTGGGTCGTGACCCAAAAATATGTTTCAGATCAGTTCAGCAGAGAAAAAACAATGCTGAATGCAAATATTAATAATATTTAATTACATGAGTAAGATACATGATATCCTTCTGTTTCTTTGGCAATGTCTGTGCATCCAGTCAAACTCTACTGTATTCTGTCACTTCTTAAAAGCTAGCCATATTACATAAGACACTAACATGGACAGGTTTGTTGTCCCCATAGAAAACGAATGGGTAACTATGGATTTGTTACTATGGATTATTAGGATTTGTTTTCCCTGATGCTAAATCACAGCTTTAGAGTATGATGTGTTGTCGATCGTGAGGTACTTTAGGAAACAAATAAAACAATGTTTCGTACAAATTAATATTCTTTTTTTTTTTTGGTTTGTCTTGGTGAATTAGGAAATAATATGTTTTCTAAAATTCTAAATATTACTAATAATGGTTCATTTATTTTTATTTGAGTTTTCAGTTCTGTCTTACTCTGGACACTGTGTGATGATCACTGTAGGGTTCAGGCCACGGCCAGGACTCGGCTCGCCCGGTGCCTCAATCTGATTGGACAGCTTGTAGCTAATAAAAAAAAAACATACGGACATCTTATATAATTAATCAGGGCGTTAACTGAGATGTTCAGAATAGAGTTATAGAAACGTCACTGACCTTTCCTCTTCACACAGAGTAGGTGCGCTGTGATACCACTTAACAAACGTCTCATCCGTTCTGAAAATGCTGTTTTTACACGAGGACTGAAGGAGGCGAATTTGAGCGATGACTTCAAACTCCTGAAATCAAGAGAATGTGATGTTAATCCTGTTTAACAACTTAAAAGAATGACAATCAAGTATATAATCACCATAAACTCACCCGTCGTCTTTTATCGAAGTTGATGAAGCCATTCTGCAAGAGACATTACATTTTGGTTTATATTACAATCTGCTTTGGCCAATGCAACACTGACTTATAGTTTGGTTTGACACATCTTGATTCTGTCAGATGAGCTATGACAAACATTGTGAAACCACTGCTTTCTTATACTTCACAGTTTTGTCTCTCTCTCTCTCTTTTTTTTAAGTTGTGTTAGCGTGTTTCACCGTACGTCACCTCTAATCTGTCTTTGACTGCAGTGTCCAGCATGGTGAGATCTCGGAGGAAGATGCCCAGGTACGGCACAGTGCCTTGAGCGCACGACTACAAGGATTCAAATACATCAAAGATTAGAAACTATATTACACTGTCATAAACATATGCATAGTTTTTGATACACACACACATAGTACCAAGTTTGGGATAAGATTTTTTAAATGCTTTTGAAAGTAGTCTCTCATGCTCACCAAAGCAGCATTTATTTGATCAAAAGGACAATAAAATGTTAATATTATTGCAATTTTAAAATAACTGTTTGCTATTTGAATATGTTATAAAAAGTAATCAATTCCTATGATGCAAAGCTGAATTTTCAGCATCATTAATCCACTCTTCAGTGTTATATGATCAGTTAATTTTTATTTATTTTATTTTTTTTGGAACCTGCAATACTTTTTTTTTTCACGATTCTTAGAAGAATAAAAAGTAAAAAAAAAAAAAAAAAAAAAAAAAAAAAAAAAGTAGTATTTATTTTAAATAGAAATATTTTGTAACAAATGTACAGTTTTTCTTTTCTTTTTAAATGAATACTTTCATTCAGCAGTAATTAAATTGTAAAAAAAGATAGTAAAATTTAAAATTTACTAATTTCCACAATATTACTGTTCTATTTTTAAAAGACATTTCTTTAAAAAAAAAAAAAAGAAAATTATATTGATCCCAAACTTTTAAACATTAGTATATATTATCATTATTTATAACAATATTTATATTTATATGTATATATATATATATATATATATATATATATATATATGAAAATATTATTTAATATATATTTATTAAAGGATACTTACCCCTGTAAATCTCCTGTTGTTGATTTTAGTGTCAAGGTTTGAAAATTTTGATGTCCCCTCCTGTAAAATGAAAAATGCTTTTATTACAGAAAACTTTCTAAATAGTTTAGCTTCCGTGTTCGCAACATGTTTCTCTGATGCATTTAAATAATCTGCCATGCTGTGGAATTCTAATGTGATTTCAGAGCTTCAGTGGAGATGTTGTTTTTTGTTTTTTGGAATTACACAATATCGGTCATTATGAACGGTAAAATCTTAATTTCTGTCTTTGTATTCCAAAGAAAAAAATAACAGCATAATGACATGAGGATGAGTAAATAATGACAGATTTTTCAATTTTATGTGAAATATTTCTCAAACAGCACTAGATAATGAATAACACAAGTTTATAGTGTGAGGCTGTGTTTTAGCATGGCTGAATCTGATATTACTCATTCTGTTCATGTCATTAGTTGCTCCCCTCAGGCCGTGCTGAATTAAAGCAGTGCTCTACAGTGATGAAGCACATCCAATCAGAATTTGACACAGAGAGCCAGAGAACATCAATTGGCCTGATATTTTCCCATCAATGCATCGCCATGCTCTGTAATAAGATTAGAGAAGCGTTTGCTTTGTGTGGTCATGTGACTGACCTCTTTGAGTAGCTCGCGGCTCTGGGAGAAGTTGTCTTTCTCTGAGAAGATGTCAGAAAGTTCCTCATATCTCTTCACAGCTTCTCTATCAGAGTAGAGAAAAGGACTTTCGGTTATTCTGCCCTGCTACTGTGACGTTACATTTTCACAGAACAAGCATATGTTTTTCATATTTCAATGTAAATTGTAAAAATAACTGAAGGAAATATTCCAAAGGAAATTCAACTCAAATATATTTAAATTTTTTAATTACGAATCATATCATTTTATTTAGAAGATTGTAAAAGTACCCTTATGAAACAAAAATATATTGCAGTATATAGGAAAATATCATGTAATATAATTAGGCATATATTCTTATAAATATTAATTTTTTCCAATATATTTTAATATATTGAAAGCGGCAATAATTTGTATATTTTGCAATATATTATATAATATATATATCATCAATATATTATTAAATGTATTCAAACATATAAAATATTAGAAAACAAAAAGGGAAAATAATATATTACAATACATCACAATATATTTTAAGAAATATATTGATAAATATATTTTCCTTTCGTAAGGGTATTGGGATCCTTTTACAATCTTATACAGCAAATATAAATAAATAAATAAATCTGACCTATTTATAGTTCAAATACACATGCATTCAAATTGAAAATATGTTATGTTTAAATCTTCAAATGATAAAATATTTTTGTAAATGTACTGTATTCATTCTAGAAATTAATTCTTGGGTAAACACACATTTTTGAATTATATTTTGGACAATATCAATATATTTAGATTGAAAATATGGTAAAGTAAACATAAGAAATATAATAAATGAAATAATAGAAATTAAACCTAGATAGATAGATAGATTTTCTAGGTAAAGCCAGACCTGTCTGTCTCCTGCCAGGTCTTTCTGAGTCTGTGGATGGGGTTACTCTGCAGCGCTGACAGAATGGCGTACAGTGAGGAGAAGTTCTTCCTGCTTCTGCAGGCCTGTTTGGGAAACAAACCAGACGTTCACGTGAGTCCTTCATCCTGACTGATGATATCTTTTACAGTAAAACCGCTCTGACCTCTGCGACGCTGATCCATTTCTCCAGCAGTCTGGCCCTCTGTTGGCTCTTCAGACTCGTGTTCCACAAGCACGAGGCTGTGACAGCGTTTGCTAAGCGATTAAACTGCTTGATAGTGGCTCGGACCGACCAGCACACTCCTTCCCGGCCCTTCTTATCTCTCTGAGACCACAGAGACCCCAGACAGTGATAGGGCACCAGCTTCAGAAACAGATCCTTAAGGCAAAACAAAGGCATTTCATTTAAGGGTGTAACCAACAGCTCTGAGATGTTCGCAGACTTTCAAGAGTGTAGCAAACTGTGACACATTTAGCTATCGCTGGTCTTTTCCACAGATGTAAAGGTAGCATTTGTGAGCAGTATGATGGAACTCACAGTCTCGATCCTGGTCAGCTGCTCTGCGATCACACTGGACGGAAACCCCAGGATGCTAGTGGCATCAAACTCTGAGGGTTCAGGAGGAGATGCCACACCTCTGCTAGGATCTGTAGGAAATCAATACATCAGTATAGAAAAATAGACAGTAAGTACTGCTGTGTCTAACTAACCTGACCCAGAGTTTTAAAATGAATGCTCGCTGAAAGGAAAATGTGTTTATAAATGAAATTGTTTGGGGTCAGTGGGATTTAAAAAAAAGAAATTAATACTTTTATTCAGCAAAGATGTGTTAAATTGATCAAAAGTCCCGGTAAAGGCTTTTGTGTTGTTATAAAAGATTATGTTTCAAATAAATGCTGTTTATTCGAACTTTCTGTTCATCAAAGTATCCTGAAAATCATATATCACTGTTTTCGAAAAACTATTAAGCAGCACAAATGTTTACAACATTGCTAATAATATAAAATGTTTCTTGAGCAGGAAATTTTCGAAAAGGATCTCTGAAGGATCATGTGAAACTGAAGACTGGAGTAATGATGTTGAAAATACAGCTTTGCATCATAGGAATAAATATTTTAACGGTATTTTAAATTGTAATAATATATCACAATATAAAAAAGTTTTTTTGACTGTATTTTTGATTAAATGCAAGAGACTTCTTTCAAAAATATTAAAATGTTTAAAAACATTAAAAACACCCAACATTTTGAACACTAGTTTAGATAAAACTGAGTTTATGGCAACTGTTTTTGAGCTTACTACATAATGCATTTTTTAAGATTGCGGTGTACAGTACAGTGAATTTCTATGGGTTTTCCTGTCCTTCATGAGTAAAGTTCTAAAAAATTATTTTCTAGAACAATTTCTAGCCACTGAAAAATATTAGACTCATATTGACTGCATAATTTTCCCTGACTTTTTAAGATTGTACTAATTTCCTTGACTTTTTAAATAGCAATTTTAAAATCCCATGATTTCTGTGAGTGAGTGAAGCCTGAATATAAAAATGATAATTCGATCCTGAAATGACTGTGGCATAAACCAAAGTCAGTAGAATCTACAAATCAAAGGCTCAGAGACTATTGAAGTTGGCTTTACTTAATTGGAAGTTTTGAATTTTTTTTCTTTCTTAATTTCAGAACTATTAAACTTCATGTTGTGACATTCCCACCACTAAAATGAAGTAGTTAGGTACAAAATCTGACACATTGTTCTTGTGACAGGTGTTGACAGATAGTTGTACACACAAACTGCCAAGTTTGTGATATGATATAATAACCTGCACTGTCTGTCAGAAATGTACAAAAAACTGTGAAAGGTAGCCTTTGTCATATCCTGACCTGAGAGCGAGCCGGACAGCAGGGCTTTCTCGCTCAGCTCCTCGGCGATCCTCAGCAGTCGGCCTTTGATTTCTGCGCCCGAGGTGTCTGTGGGAAGAAGGGGGGCCAAGCGCAGCAGGGAGGAGGGATCGTTCAGAGAGCGGAAATCCTCGGGATAGTCACTCAGCCATGTGCTGAACACCATACACACCGCTCTGAACACAGCAAATGTGAATTAACTCTCCACAAGGCAGTTTAACAGACACAGATATATTAAAGCTTGATGTTTATCTATAGTACTAGTACATACTTGTTGAACATCTGACGTGTGTTACTTTTGCTCTCCCCAGGAGGATTTCCCAACCTAGAAAATAGTTCAATTGGAAATTAGGAGTTAATTTACTGTAATGTAAGTTAGTATTGCATAGTATTATATATAAAATAAATGTACACTACTTAATAATAAGTGATAAAAATAATAGGCAAATAAAATATTAATATTATTATTTACACACACACACATTTTTTTTTGTATATTTAAAACAATATAGACAGATAGATAGAAAATATGTTTTATTTACATAATATTAATACACACATTCATTCATGTGAGTGTGCATATATATATATATATATATATATATATATATATATATGTGTATTTAATATATATATATATATATATATATATATATATATATTAAATACACATATATTCTATATTGGAAGAGTTATGTTTGATGGTTTAAATTTTTCTATTATGTATATTCTATATTGGAAGAATTATGTTTGATGGTTTACATAACAATAACAATACACAGCATTATAATATATACCTGTATATACCTTTAGTAAAAAAATTAGGATACATATAAAATACTGCACAGGGATTGAATCATTCAGACGAATCATTAAAAATTATAGACTTGATTTATGCAATTCACTTAAAGTCAATTACATTTACAAATTCTAGTTGTACTGAATTTTAAACTAGAGATGTTTTGAGTACTGTATTTTCATCTTAAAACAAATTTTATCATAAACAAATTCATTGCAGATGTGTCATTAGTATTCAATATTTGAAAAACAGTGACTTTTTTGGTACCTGTCAGTCAGGATGTCCAGCACTCTCTGTGTGGAGGTGAAAGAGCGATAGGTGGAGAGGAAGATGGAGATGAAGGAGGGGTCGCCCATGGAGAAGGAATGAAGGAGATGGAGGACCAGCTTTTCCTCTGTCCCTGCTTTGACGTGCTGAGAACGGGATGCTGTGGACTGGGAAGAGATGGGTGAAGGAGTCAGGACAGAACCTCGGGAACACATAACACTGAGCATTCCTCGGGAAGATGGGGCTCACCTGCGGGCCGGCGGGGGGAGAACCGTGCCCTTGTTTCACCACCACAGTGTAGATGATACCATCTTCCTCCGATTCGGACACAGTGGACTGAACCAGAGACAAATCAGAGTAAGCAAGCTGTCATTTTGTGGATATTTTTTCCAAAGTGCCTTCCAGTACACTTATTACAAGATCTTCAGGTTAAGGGCCTTGCTCCTGGTCACAGTGATTATTGCTCGCTCTCTGTGGGAATCATTTGTATAGTACAGCCAAACTCTTGACTAAAGGCATAACATCTGCTTTAGTTTATTTAGGCCAGTTTTTACTTCCCTTTTATACAAATTTACATGCAGTAAGTTAAGACTTAAAAGTTAAAGTTAAAACTCATTTCAGTAAATGCACACTGTCAGTTGGCAAAACATAGACAAAATTTGAAGAAATGTGTGTAGACTGATTTTTAATCCATCCAAAAGTAATAAATAATCATTATTGCACAGACATATTGTATCCTACCCTTCAAATGTTTGGGATTATTCTTAATAAGTCTCTTATTCTAAACCAAGCCTGCATTTATTTAATCAAAAACTCAGTAATATTGTGTCCTATTATTACAATATAAAATGGAAAACAGCTTTTTATATGTTTTAAAATGTAATTTATTCCTGCGAAGCAAGGCTGAATTTTCAGCATCATTACTCCAGTCTTCGGTGTCACATGATCCTCCAGAAATCATTTTAATGTGCTGATTTGCTGCACAAGAAACATTTCTTCTTATCATGAATGTTAAAAACAGTTGTGCTGCTTAATATTTTTGTTGAAATGATGATATGTTTTTCCAGGATTAATACAAAGAAGCATTTCTGTTGGCAGAAAAGTCTTACCAGGTCCAGTGGACAGTACCATGTGGTCTTCATCAGGGTTGGCTCCCCCTAAAAAACAAAACAAAAAAAACTTAATAGCAGCTCAACTTGACTGTTGATATTTTCTGACTGATGATGCATATGTGCAAACATTAATAATTGAGATTAAACAATGAAATAAATTACAATGTGAAAACTGACTGTTTTCCAACAGGTTTCCTGAACACTTCCCATGTTGCCATTGGTTGGACAAACACACAGTCCCGCCCTTAAACTCACGCCATTGGTTGAGCTGCACTTCAATTGGGAACGCTAACCTTGACCCTTATCTCAAACCCAGCTAAATATCAGCTCAATTATTAAGCTTTGCTAAATCTTTCCTCTCTATCCTCACAATGGCTGCATTCAGAGCAAGGTGAGATTGCACAATGGCAGCTGTGTGAGGTTTGACATTTAAACCGTAAACTCTCTGATAAGGCATCACGTTTACATGTTATCTCCAACAAAACTTAATGTATGAGCGAATTTTACACAACACATTTGACAGAGATTTTCCGACATTAAAAATGCATGAGAGAACAGGCCAAAAACAAACCCAGTGACACAGTTATGAGTAACTGTCTGAAACGTCCACATGCTTTCCGGCAGACTGGCACACTTCAATCACTTACTAGTATCAATGTTCAAACTGAAACACAAATTTGAGATATTTACTTCAAAACCTGCTATTTCTGCCTGAGCATGAAATGCTAAATTGTTTCAAAGCACACAAGGTACTTTATAATATAAGTCTTGAGAAAAGCCATAACCCTAAGCAAACCAAAACATTCATTACCTTGCTTAAAATCATTCATTGTTGTATTTGCCGCAAATCGAAAAACAACTCAAGGAAATAACACTACCTTCAAATTAGCAAGTCCAGACAGGCAGAAATCTACCAACTTCCTTGAAATCCTTATAGATTGCCAGAGAACTCCATCTCTTTCAGGCCTTTTCATCTGTTCGATTCAATCTATTTTTCTTGCTGCTGCTTACAGAGGAGTGTTAATTTCATTCAGCGAGGTTCTTAGTCTGTCTGTCTTCCCCGCTCAAATCTCACTCTCTCTGTAATGGAGCCATGCAAACACACCTGAGCTTGTCGCTAGGCCACCCCCAACACACACACACACACACACACACACATACGTCACAAGGGCACTCCTGTTACAGACTCACACTCAATCTTTCTTCCTCCTTCATTCATTTATGGTTGAATCTCACAAAACCTCCAAGTCATACAAAAAAAAAAAAAATATGTGTGTGTGTGTGTGTGTGTATATATGTATATATATGTCAATGCAAAATAAAATAAAAAAAATGCAAAAATATGTTTTTATTCTTTATTCACAAGATTATTTTTATTTAAATTTTGGGGAAAATATGTTTGGATAAATATAAAACATTTGTAAAAAATATGTACATTAAAATATAAAACTATTAATATTTATACATGAATAATGTAATGTAATGTCAATATTTGTCATGAAAATAATGATAAAAAATAGGCTACCTTTTTAATGCATTTTTACATTTGGAGTAAAAAATATATTTTAAATATTTAAAAATAATAATATATGTCAAATATATTTCAAAGTAAAAATATACATATCAATAAAAAATTAAATATTACTTTTACAGACTTTTTATTGTCCTATTTTGTCATGTAAATAATGTTAATTGGAAAAATTTTAATGGACCCAAAAATAGGCTTCCTTTTTTGATTTTGGGGAAATAATATGATTTTGACAGGTTCTCACAAGCCTTACATGTGTAGACAAATGCTGCTAAACCTGTTTGGTGAAGTTTAATGCAATGAATGAAACGGGAGTAAATAAATACACATGAATGTAATGGCTTCAGATTTCAAGAATGGCAGCCTTTCCATCAAATCTACTGCTCAACAGGTCTTCATATAAAACAACCATGATTTTATGATAGCTCTGAAAAGAGATGTCCTTCAGAGAGCAATGCATGACATGAGAAATGCCTGCTAATAAAACTCAGGGCAACACCTGTTTATCTAAAAGGGATGCTTGACCGAAAGCATATATTGACACAAAGATGGTGACATGCCATGCAGGTGTTGGGTTTTGGTTACACTTCATGCAGTCCTGAGAGTGATGAGTGGTAGCTTCTCTGATTACATCCTATTTGCTATAGTGTTGTGTGTGTGTGTGTGTGTGTTTTATATATATAATGAAACAACCAAGTTCCATGTTTAAGAAAGTAAAAATAGCTGACTCTGTGAACCGCTGACACAGAACCATAGACATACAGTTACACTGAAACTAAAATCATTGAGATCTGTCTTTCCTACTGGGAAATCTTTTTATTTTATTTTATTTTTTTATTTTCTTGTATTGTATTGTATTTCTTTGCATTGTATAAGTGCTACTTCAGCCATGTGAACTTGAAGTGCCGTCCCATTTGAAAATAAATGCAACATAAATAAGGTTTTTGTATTTTTTCTGAAGAAAGAGTGATGATATGCATTTTGGGTGGATTCTGGTTTGTAGCATAGCAACACATTGGCAACCAATCAGAAAGCATAGCAACATTCTAGAATAAAACAGAGTCTGGTGGTTGCCAGTGTGTTGCTATGCCGTTTTCCATGTTTTTAAAGGGGTCATATGATGCTGCTAAAAATAACATTATTTTGTTTATTTGGTGTAATGCAATGCGTTCATGCAGTTTAAGGTTAAAAAAATATATATATATATTTTCCACATAATGTACATTATTGTTTCTCCACTATGCCCCGTCTTCTGAAACGTGTCATTTTTTACAAAGCTCATCGGTCTGAAAAGCGAGGTGTGCTGTGATTTGCCAGTTATCCAGTGCATTGGCTGAAAACCTCAAGCGTGTGATGGAAATGTTACACCTCTTAACATATTGTGATGCCTTGTCCGGCTGGAGAAACGATACATAAATATAAAACCCATTATAAACATGATATAAACATGATTTCTAGTCGTGTCCTCTTTCTGAAGGCCAAACAAAGTAGTTTTGCTTTCTCAACGAACAGCGTCGCACACCGCGACCTTGAGTGAGCAGTGTGTGCAGCCACATGTGACGACCCCAGGCTGGACTACGCTTCGGACACGGTGAAAGCCGATCCAGTGCTCCACAGTGCAAAGTTGATGTATTTCCTCAGCGACCAGCATGGATCAGCTCCGAGCATGACGAAGGACATCAGTTGGAAGGCCAAACAAAGTAGTTTGCTTTCACAACCAAAATACCACGTGGCGCAGCAGCGGCAACAACAATACTACAGCGAGAATAAACGGTACACCTTATTTCTTCGCGTGAACATCTGGGCAGCATTATGCACAATGTAGCTATAGTGGGGGCGTGTTAGAACAAGCCTTTTTCGGGGAGTGTGGTTGGCTGTTGACTGTTAACTTTTATAAAGAATATCTCTTTGGATTTGAGACTTTAGTCTTTGCAACTTTACAGATCTTCTTTATGCACCAAGAGCTTGTAACACTCCAAAGAGGAAGGAAAAATTGAAATCGCATCTTCTGACTCATAAGTTAACAGTTTTAGCCTGTTGTTAAGCAGTTGCTAGAGTGTTTTGAGTGGTTTCTAGCATGTTGCAGTGGTGTTGGGTGATTGCTAAGGTGTTGCTATGTTGTTTTTAGAGTATTTTGAATAGTGTGAACAGTTGCTAGGCTGTTTTGAATGGTGTGTTGCAATTGCTAGAGTGTACTAAATGATCTCGAGCATGTTGTTACGTGGATTGCTAAGCATTCTGGCTGGTTGACAAGATGGTGCTATGCAGTTTTTCTAGAGTGTTTTAAACTGTTTAAGTGTGTTGCTATTCTGAACAGTTTCCATATATATGTGTGTGTGTGTATATATATATATATATATATATATATATATATATATATATATATATATATATATATATATAATATGTTGAGAGTTTGGTGTGTTTTTATTGTATTTCTATACAGTTGTTCAATTGAATAAATTCTTTCTTTTTTATTTACATAACACAAGGTGTAAAACTCCTTGATTTCAATACTATTTACCAATCCTCTCTGAGTCAGGCCTAGAATTACTCTTAACAGACACTTTTACCGCAGCTGTTAATATTATGTGGCGAAATTCACATTCTTGGGTACGTTTGCAAACTTTGATTTTACCTTCAGGTTAAACCAGCTGTGAGTTTCCATGGCTTTTCTCAGCCAGAAGGAAGTGCATAATGAGTGTGAACAAACACAGGAAACAGGACATGCTGTCATGTCATGCTGCCCTTCCTCCACACGCTCCTTCTCTCTCAGTCAAACGCTCTGAGCCGCTGTATTCACTAGCGTTAGTTAGCCTCGGGGACAGGGAACAAGAAACCCTCTATAGAATTCCCCAAGACAATATCAGCTGCTCTGTGTGTTTACAATCCTTTAGTCTTTAGAATTCAAGAATGGCAACTTCCTGATCAAATCTACTGCTCAACAACTTTGTACTGTATGTAAACAGCCATCTTTGTATGGTCTATCTTAAAAGAAATCTTCTTTAAACAGTAATGCCTGTCATGAAAATTACCTACTAATAAAACATTGGGCAACAAAATTATTATGCAATTTTTGATTATTAACAATTTGCATTTCATTAAAATATTAGACTTATGAGCTGGTCAGATTATTTTTGTTATTTAGTTTTATTTGTATTATTTGTCATGGTTTTAGACTCCTCTGATAATTCTTTCAAAATAAATAAATAAACAATCTTATTGACCCCAAACTTTTGAACAGTAGTGTATTTATGTTTCTTATGCTAAAAGATGACAGGTATATAGAGTAGTCTGTGAGTTATTAAGGAAAATGTAAAAAAAAATGTCACACTGTTCTCCCCCTGCTAATACAGCTGCATCGCAAACATTTGTAAACCTTATATGTCCCTGCTGGCTGTGTTCTCACCGAAATGCATTGAAAGTACATCACAGGGGAGCTATTTACAGAGACCTATTGTTTCTGCCTTTTCCGTGAATACCTCATCTCACTCTCTTTTATCTCTCTCGTTGTGTTCTCTTCTATTACCTCATCGACCAACCTTTCCTCTTTCTCTGCCAATCGAAATCACACCATGACCATGTGAATGCTCTCCACTGACGATCACAATGGAGCTTAATGGAAATCAGTCAATCATTTCTGCCCTGTTGTTGAGAGGTTTAGTCGATGCAGTGCCGGCATTATACTGTAGCCGTTTCAGTGACACATGGCGCTGCATGTTGCCCACGGTGCACCATTCAGAGGACATAATGAGCGTTCTGTAGACAAACTGGGTCAGCTAAGGTTGTTTTTAGCTAAACAATTATCCACCCCTCCTCCCTCTCTCTTTTAACGTTACACCCAGATACACATGCAAGGAAGCTCCACAGAGATGACTGCATTTTGCCCTCCACATATGCATCCTGCCACTGTCATTTAAGAATCAAGAGAGGGTCAAATCTAGTATCATCCTGTTCAGTCGTCTCTAGCCTCACTTTTGTGTCATCTGAGCAAGTCCCGACAAAAGAGCCAGTGTGTTTCATACTGGACTCTTGCATTATTTACCAAAGAGCTGTGAGCCGGTCATGTGACCCGAACAAGAGGGAAGTTACTACAGTGAACTGCATAAGACAGCAGGGCTTCTGTTTTTAGACCGGGGAACCCATAGTGTTGAATGGTTATAACCTTGGTGGAGCAATTTCTAGACAATACTCAGGATGCTGTGACAAGATGACGTGAAAAGCATAAGCTGTTTTTATTCTGATATTTCCTTGGAAGAGCATGCTACAAAAAGTTGTGCCAATATATCTGTATATGTGTGTGTGTGTCTGTGTGTATACTTTTAGATTTATTTTAAAATATTTATATTTATTTATTTAGGCTAATTAATAATAATATTTTAGAAATGTTTGCTATAATATATATATATATATATATATATATATATATATATATATATATATATATATATATATATATATATATATATATATATATATATATATTAGTGGTGGGCCGTTATCGCCGTTAAGACTCTTATCGGGCGATAAAACAAATATCGCCGTTAATCTATTCTCAAAGTTGGGTTGGGAGCTGGGTCTATACTAAGCAAGCTATGATGACTTTCACCTTCATATTTTATATAACCGACTCGCTGAGGCCAGCCTAAAAAGATGCTCAGGACAGTTGACGGGCCACTGCTGCGCATCGTCACGAAAGCTTATCTTTCTCACGTGTTGTTAAGCCGTACCACTTGTCGATTGAAACATTAAAGCATCCAAAAACTAGACGCGGAAAAGCTGAACAGAGTAGCGCATGCCGTTAGGTGCGCACGAGAGAGAGAGCCGCGTATCACGGACAGCAACATTGTCACTGAACCGAGCTCTCTTTTGCGAAGTTCACCTCGAAGTTCCTCCTGCACTCAAACGAACAAATGCAAATCGCATTTTGAACAAACAAAAAGATGTGAAAGAGCCCAATTCAACACCACGGTGTTCTGGTGTTCAGGGCTCGCGCAGAGAAAGGCGTCTCAAAACACTAGAACATCGAATTTGCTTATTTTTGCTCTTGTGCCGACAAATACATACAAAATATGTCAAAATATCCACCTTAAAAATTATGCTCGAAAAAACTGTCAGTTATTTCTTAAGTGAAAGTAAACAGTTGAGGAAAAAATGGGATGTGTATTATATTGGATGCGTTCATCGTCTCTTAAAGTGACAGTGCCTAATTTAGCTACTGGCTGCTGTAATGTTAATCCAAGAAAATGAAAATGAAAATCACTCACTGCTCTTGACTGAATTTCTTAGTAGTTTTAAAAGTCAAACCAAAAATTATTCAGAAACCAGATATAATTTTTGATATATATAGCAAAACTGTAATAATGTGAGAAATGAAGGTGTCTGAACAAATGTAGGTTTGATTGTATATTTAATTTTTACATTGAAGACTATCCAGTGCTTTTATTTGGTTTCTGTACTTTGACACCTACAAACTTGAAAAAGAAAAACTTAAAAATTGGTGTGAAACAGGAGTAATGTTGTTTGCACCTTGTGCAATGTGGAATTAGTTTACAGCTTTTTCAAGCACTTTGTGATACATTTTGGAAACAGGAGATGAGCCCCTTTTCTAATGCACCACCTAGCTTGATAAACCCCTTCTCAAAGACTTACTGTTTGTCCATTTTATTTGGGTAACACACATATTCTGAATGCCTTCGGCAGAATTCGAATGAGCCATTTTAATCTATATTAATCTAGATTAATTTCAAGATCACAGTGAGATTAATCTAGATTAAAAAAATGTATCTATGCCCACCTCTAATATATATATATATATATATATATATATATATATATAAAATCGTGTGCTAATACCTTACATATCGTGTGCTAATACCTTACATATATATACATATATACATACATACATACATACATACTGTACATATATATATATATATATATATATATATATATATATATATATATAAAATCGTGTGCTAATACCTTTTTGCTGTGGTATCATTTGTGACCCTGGACCACAAAACCAGTCAAAAGGGTTAATTTCTCAAAATTGAGATTTAAATAAAAATAAGCTTTCCACTGATGTATGGTTTGTTAGGATCGGACAATATTTGGCCAAGAGACAACTATTTGAAAATCTGGAATCTGAGGGTGTACAAAAATCTGAATACTGAGAAAATCACCTTTAAAGTTGTTCAAATGAGTTGTTCACATGAAGTTCTAAGCAATGCATATTAGTAAGCAAATTTTTTAGATATTTTTGAATTTAATTTTGAAGAGTTTTGATATACTTACGGAAATACTTAAGGAAATTTACCAAATATCTTCATGGAACATGATCTTTACTTAATATCCTAATGATTTTTGGCATAAAAGAAAAATCTATAATTTTGACCCATACAATGTTTTTTTGGCTATTGCTAAAAATATACCCCAGCGACTTAAAGATTGGTTTTGTGGTCCAGGGTCACATATCACAATTAATATTCAAATTTGTGACATTTCACAAGTTGGTATTGGTATTGTGACAACCACAATTATTTAAAATTAGGTATAATAAGGTTGTGGCTCACTGAAAGATTCAAGATTTTTATTAGTCACATACACATAGCATAGCATATATAACCAGCAGTGAAAGCCTGTTTGAATGAAACACTTGTATGTAAGCTGATGGCGTGTAATATTAAAGCCGCCTGCAGCAGCTGACGGTATATAAACACAGATCATGATAAAATACCAGGTGGGGTCAAACTGCAGCACACGAGGGCTTTGCCTTAGGCTGATAAGAAACTCACCACCCATAGTACGGCCAACACACACCATTTCCCACTAAAACAAACACAAAGCAGCTTTAATCGCAGAGCACCTGATGAGCATTTTTGAATTTTATTAACTTTCAGCTTGGCCTCTTTATATCATTACAGTTAGTTATGTAATAGACCCTCTTTAAAGTAACATTTGCAGCTAGTTACCCACTCGAGTCACAACTGTAGAACTCTGCAACTGTAGCTGTCTAAAGACAAGGCCTATGTTACTTCTGATCAAAGAGTGAAAGCTGATCTAACACAGAACACCACAGCATTCAGAAACATATGTATGAGATATGTGTGTGCTCTTATCTACCACAGAAAACCAACACAATGAGCAAGACCTGACCCAAGAAATATGTCCCTAAATTACACTTTGGTTATTGTTAGTAGTAGTCATGTACAGTAGTATACATCTAATATAATCAGGATTAACCAGGGCTTATGAAAATGCCCCTGAAGATCACAATAATGGTTAAATAACTGATATTTTTTACAGCCAAATTTACATAAAAGGTGGCAGTGTTATTTTAATATTACTGATATACTATTATTTTTATATTCAAATACAATTTTAATTTTTTTGTCGTTTGTCTGTGTGTGTGTGTGTGTGTGTGTGTGTGTGTGTGTGTGTATATATATATATATATATATATATATATATATATATATATAGTTTTTAAATTTCGTTTCTTCATTTTAATTTATTTTGATTTAATTATTTTAGTTCTTCATTTTTAAATGAAATTGAGAAATGCTGCCTTTATATTTTATTTTATTTTTAGTTTCTTTTTCATTTCATATCATTTCATTTCAAGTAATGGAATTTTTTATGGTTTTAGTTTTTGTTAACAGTAGTAACCCTATAATAAATGTAATAAATAATAACTATAATAATTATAAAATAATAAAATAATGGCTCCTACTTTATTTTATTTTGTTTATTTGACTTTATTGTTTGGTTTGGTTTATTTTGCTTCTACATTTATTGAATAATGAGATCTTGGGGATTTTTATATGCACTTCAAATGGTTAGAAAAAATGGGGAAATAAACTGAAAACTTTACGGTATGTAAGATTTTTTTAATGTTTTTGAAAGAAGTCTTCTGCTCATCAAGGCTGCATTTATTTGATTAAACATACAGTTAAAACAGTAATAGTGTAAAACATTAAAATGTAACTGTTTTCTATGTGTGTGTGTGTGTGTGTGTGTGTGTGTGCGTGTGTGTGTGTGTGTGTGTGTGTGTGTGTGTGTGTGTGTGTGTGTGCGTGTGTGCGTGTAAAAAATTTAATTAATTCTTGTGATGCAAATCAGAATTTTCAGCATCATTACTCAAGTTTCCAGTGTCATATGATCCTTCAGAAATCATTCCAATGTGCTGATTTGATCCTCATGAAACATTTCTGATTATTATCAATGCTGAAAACAGTTGTGCTGCTTTAAATTATTTTGGAAACCGTGGTACTTTTTTCAAGATTTTTTGATGAACAGAATAATTAAAACATACTATGCTACATTATTAATGTATTTACTGTCACTTTTGATTAATTTGATGCTGAATAAAAAGATCAGTGACTTTCAAAGACAAAAAGGTTTTTGAAGTCAGGGGTAAATCATGATGTCATCGTCCTCTTACCTGTGTGTGTTCAGCCTCCTTCTTCTCATTCTCCTTCCAGAGCTGATCCGCTGGGCCGTTGACCTCTGGCTGTAGGGGCCGATATCCGACGAGGGGCACCTCTCTCTGTCCCACTCCCGGCAGCTCTACTCCAGATGTTTTCATACTTCGGGGGAGCATGATGGTGCTGCTGGTCTGAAGAACACAAAACAAAAACAAAACTGAGGTCATTGGAGAGGAACAGGCAGCTGTACGCCTGGTAGATCATTTGTTTTCATTATTTACATTTCCCTTTGCCAAGAGACAACTTTGAATTTGAATTCAGGCCCCTCCTTTCCCTTTTCCTCTTTTGCTCACTGGTATTTACATTAGTCTACAGATAGAGATCGCTTTCAGGAAAAGAAGGATGGAAAGAGAGCAGCTCACCATCAGAACTCAGTGCCATTGTCAGAAACAGCTTTGAGACAAGTGCAAGTTCATAAACAGTATCATAGTTCATATTACAGCTTTTCTGAATGCGTTCATTCACTATTCAGGGATAAACATTTATTAGTCAGTGAATTAGGTCAAATCTTACAGGAAAATAAAGCTTCCTTTCACCTAACCCTAACCCTTGCCTAAAGCACTCGGCTTATTTTCCTGTTTTTGTCTTAACAGGAATGTATGAAAATTATATGTAATGTTATTTTAATGTCCAGCAATGTCAACATACGTTACGCACAGGACACGAATGCTTATATTAATAACTTTTCTCTATGAACTTACAGTTTGCTTATATATGACACATCTTCTCTTCACGTCTCACACAAGAAGACGATCATTCGCGTTCATTCACACCAAACCTAAACGCAGAAATACCTGTTAGCAGACCAATGTCGCGTCCATCCGCCCCTGCGTGTGTCTTCCTCGGAAGTCAGAGTTTCTGTCCCTCCATATCTGCCCCCTCCTGCTTCGCCCGTCAGTGCTTATCGGCCCGATGAAGGCGGCGAGCTGACTGAGAGCGTTGGTGAGGCGCGGGCGGCGCGTTGGGCGCAGTTCCTGCTGTCACCCCAGCGCGTGCGGTCATTGGCTGGACGCGCTGAAGAGGAGCGGTTCCCGGTAAATTCAGAGAGGAAAACACCAAGAGTGCTGTAATAAAAAGTAAACGAAGCTGTCTGAACTGGAAGCGCCCGATGCAACGCGGACATCCCGTTTCTATGTTTACGCAATGCATAGCCACTCAGCTTCATTTTTGTTTGTTTATTTATTTATTTTGTTTGTTTGCTGCATAGCTATAACCCCCCCCCCCCCCTATCTTATTTAACACATTATAAAATAGTTTTAAGTAATGTTTTAGAAATAATTTGTTATTCTTGCAGTCACTCTTTATTTTACTCCAGCCACTTTATTTCCTTCATTTATTTGATTCATATATATATATATATATATATATATATATATATATATATATATATATATATATATATATATATATATATATATATATATATATATATATATATATATATATTGCAGTTACCATTCTTTATTGAATTTTATTGTATATTGCTGCTACTCTGGTCACTTTAGTTTCCCCATTCATCAAAAAAAAAAAAAAAAAAAAAAAAAAATATATATATATATATATATATATATATATGTGTGTGTGTGTGTGTGTGTGTGTGTGTGTGTGTGTGTGTGTGTATATTGTATATATATAATTTAATTTTACCATCTGCAATCTCATTTTATGCTGCTTTACCCCTTTGCTCTCTCTCTCTCTCTCTCTCTCTATATATATATACATTATTATTATCATTATTATTTTGTTGATAGCTGTTTCATGTATAATTGTGATCAATGTTTTCCTATTTATTTATGATATAATTTTTTATTATGTAATTATGGTTCTAGGATCTCACGTTAACTGAGTGACATGGAGTTTTTGTATAAAAAAAGCCTCACTCTTGTACATGCAAATACATTTTAACATAAAATCTTGTTTGGATATTAAGTCTCAACTACCAACCCATTTATAAATATTAGCTTTATTTATGAACAGTATGTCAATAAGAAGTCCCATTTAGCTGTGTGGGTGTGTGTATGTGTGTTGGTGTGTGTTTGTGAATGCTCACACATTGTCAAGGTTGTATTTTATTGCCTGGTGTTGTTTCACGGCCTGCATTTTAAATGGCCAGTGGTGTTGAAGTTTCTGATGTAAATGATTTATGCTGTTGAATGGCTGGGCAGTTCCTAGCAGGGTGATTATTTAAAGCTAATCCTTGAGCGGAGAGTGCCAGCTGTGGACTCCTCTACTCCGACCTTGCAATATTTTTATGGCAGGACCTTGCAGGCAAGAAGACCTTTAACAACAAAAATAAGGACAAAAAATAGCATGCTTACTGTGCCATGGAAAACAATAAATTGCACCAAATAATTATCATACAATGATCTTTTATCATTTATTACCAATCATATCACACCACATATGGCATAAATTAGCAACCCAAGGGGGGGTTGGAAAAACTAGAATTAGGTTTAAGCAAAATAATGTTTTGTTTATCCAAACAATAAATGTCTGACAATTACAAAAGGTATTAAATTATGTTTGTATGTATAGGCTCATAATTTTCCATTTTAAAACAAAGCTATAGTATATGCACAAGAAGCCATATTGTGACCTTTTGTTTGTCAGGACACTTTCCATCTGTTATGTTATGAAATTAGAAGCTAAATGTGTTATTATGCAAGGGCTCTGCGTCTCTATTAGCTGAAATAATATGTCTGAGGGAGATTTCTGTGTTCATTAAAAGGTTGTTGTGGTGAATAAAAGCATAGAAGTAATGTGAGCTATGCTTTCAATTTGTTGCAGTGGACTAATTAAACTAGTGGTTGGGTGCTTATGAATAATTTATCACCCTTGTCAAGTGGTTTGCTCTTTAAATGGCTTGGAAACATATTATATAAAATGTGTGTTGCCCACAACACTTTCAAGTTTGTGTGAAGAATCACTATGTTAGAAAGAATCTAAAATGCAGCCTTTGTTGAGAAAAAAAGCCAGTCTCTATTGCACATTGCATCTTTGTGTATTGCGCCCTCTGCTGGACTATCCAAAAACGGCTTTACAAAAAGCACACCAGAGGCCATTTTGAACATTTCTGCTCTATTGTCATCACAGTGTGTTGTGATATATCAAGAATTAGGTTCGTTTTGATCTATCGCATCTATTTTTGTTACTATTAGGCCATGTGTTGTGACATTAAATAAGATCATATTACTTTTTGGTCTTCAACAGTAAAAGTGTAAAAGTGTAAGTAAAACATGACTACCTCTTGAAGCTCATCAAGAGAATGCCAAGAGTGTGCAAAGCAGTAATTAAAGTAAAAGGTGGCTACTTTGAAGAACCTACAATATGACATATTTTCAGTTGTTTCACACTTTTTTGTTATGTATATAATTCGATATATAATTCCACATGTGTTAATTCATAGTTTTGATGCCTTCAGTGTGAATCTACAATTTTCATTGTCATGAAAATAAAGAAAACTCTTTGAATGAGAAGATGTGTCCAAACTTTTGGTCTGTACTGTACATATATATATATATATATATATATATATATATATATATATATATATATATATATATATATATATATATATATATATATGTGTGTGTGTGTGTGTGTGTGTGTGTGTGTGTGTGTGTTATATAAAGATACAATAATATAATATATAATGTGCAAATGTTTAATAAGTATTTATTTATAGTATTATATTTTAATAATTTGACTATGATAAATATAATATAATACTATATATATATATATATATATATATATATATATATATATATATATATATATATATATATATATATATATATATATATATATAGTTATATAGTTGTAAATAGTTATATATTAATATTGTAGATATTGTGCACAATAAGTGTTTTCATGTTCATATTTTTCAACAAATACATCTTTTTTAAATACATAATATTAATGCAAAGCATTTAATCTTATAGAATGAATTGTGAATAAATATATAGTCTACTCTCTATCTACACTCATACCGGTTAACTTTTGTTTTTTCTTCTGCAGGTTCAAACTTTTTCAAAGAAAATCAGTTTTCCTGTTTGTTTTACGCGGGATACGGCGCGTAACATCATTGCCAGCTTTTTGCCGGCACCCAAGGGCATTTCCAAACTTTCTCCAAAAAGTCCGCGGCGCAGCTCTGCTGGACTAATTACAGCCCAAACTTTCCCTAATGAGCGCGAGCGTGAGTGCGCGGCACCGGCCGAGCGCCTGTGGGGTCGAGCGCAGGTGGTCGTGGCGGCATTCAATCCAGTGGGATGTCAGTCAGTCGTACAGATGTGAAGGTGTTCTCAGGATCTCCCCCCCTCTCCATCTCCCTGTGTTTTATGTCTGCGTCACAACAAGTCGAAGGAGAGCGAGGCAGAGATGATGATGGCGTCTCTCTCGGGCTGATTCTTATGCCGCTTTCCCGACTAACACGCCTGATAGCAACAACCGAGAGACAGAGGGAGGTTGAGAACATGAAGCAGAAGACAGACAGTAAGAGAGACGGACGGACAGACGGTTGCGCACTGACGGCTTGAGTGACGCGCGTTTGATCCGCCGCGACTCTCCAAACGCGCCGATTATTCGGGACAGTGATTGAGACGCAGAACAACACCGGGCGTCAGGCATTTCATGTGAGACTGACATCTCATCCCCGTCTCTGTGACCCCAGCAGAGCAGAACACTTAACACAGGTACATCCCGTCCACGTATGGTCTGTCATGCGTGTTAATTGATATGTGCACGCGCGTGCCATCATGTGTGTCAGCTCTTATGAGTTACGTACATTGATTAGGGCACATCTGGCCATGCGATTTGCATGCAATCAACTGCGCGCTCTTTCATGCATTGTTGTGTCATCTGCATATAACATGGTCCGTTGCATATGGCAGCCAGTGTTCTTGATCATATGTGGCACTGCAATGTGCATTGACTCTTCATCATTTATCCTACTGTACTGTATACTGTCGCTATGCACAGAGTTTAACCCTTTAGGTGGCTGCTGTTTGCTGCTGGTGTGGAAACACATTTTAATGCCCCTGGATCTTTTTTGGACTTCTCTTTCCCGCGCTCTTCAGGATGGGGGGAGTTAGTGAAGGAGAGGATGTTTTAGCCAGGTGGAGCGATGGACTTCTGTACCTTGGCAATGTCAAACGAGTAAGTTTGCTGTTTGCCTAAGTTAGTTTGGAAGAGAGAAAAGGACACTAGCAGAGAGACAGAAAGAGCAACTTTGAAACTTTGTGACTCCTATGTTGTGTGTTTGTGATGTATGACTGTATTTATTTGGCAGGTGGACAGCGTCAAGCAGTGCTGTTTGGTTAGATTTGAGGATAACTCTGAATTCTGGGTCCTCAGGAAAGACATCCACTCTTGTAAGTGAAGAAACTTTAGATTCAAAATTTAAAAGTAAGTGAACACATCCAAAATAAATGTATAAGTAATAAATGTTAAAGAAAATGAAGCTTTTTTAGGACAATTGTTTTGTTTATATATATATATATATATATATATATATATATATATATATATATATTGTAATTTTCTCAGATTTCTCAACAGTGATTCTCATTACTCATTACTTTCTACTTTATTTACAAATACATACATACATATATATATAATTATATACATATATATATATAATTTATATATAGGCTATATATATATATATATATATATATATATATATATATATATATATATATATATATATAATTTTAAATTTAATTTCTTACATTTTTCTTTTTGTTTTGGGTTACATGTGACCCAGACATGTGTTAGACAGGTTTTATTAGATTAAACTCTAGAAACTCTAGAATTAACACCAGAGTTATGCCATGAAGAATTATGAGCAATTCACAAAATATTAATAAAAAATACTAACTGAAGTTATTTATTGAAGTTAATTATTTACCACTTTGCCACTATAAATCTATTCTGAAAATATATTTGTTTGTGTCCATTGCGTCACTTATGTCTGCAAATGGAATTGCGATAATAAATACAAAATGAACAGTTTTTAAGCAGCTTGAATGTCTCAGGCTGGTTGGGATGTAAAAAAGGGCACACATCACTTTTACATTAAAATTGCATTTTAATGTATAATTGATCATTAGCTGAAAATGAAAATGAGAAACCATGTATTACATTAATGTATTTATTTTTTCTTTTGTGTTGATTATTAGTCTAAAGTAAATGCCAAAATAGAAAGTTGACGTATGCTAGATAATGAAACATCTAGTTGTTGTCGGTACTGAAAATGCTTACGTTTTTTGTTTCTTTTACTCAGTCTCTTCAGGTGGAGAGGAGGTGTGCTGTATCTGTGATGCTCCGCCTCTTAAAGAACCTCTCGTAAACTGCCTCAAATGTCGCCATGGTAATATGACAAATGAAAATGAAACCGTTTCGATTTCTTCTATTTTTTTGTACAGTTATTTTAGTGTTTGTATCAAGTAATGTGTCACTGGCGTTGCGTTTATTTCTTAAACCATTGTTCCCTCAGGTTATCATCCAGAGTGCCACACGCCGCCCATTGAACCTGAAGTAGACCCAAACAGCTGGATATGCCGCCAATGTGTCTTCGCAGTCGCAACAAAGGTTGTACCTCACGTAAACCCTGACATGAATACTTAGAAACATAGACAACGTTGTCATTCAAGGTCTATTTCAAATCACACACAAGCTTTAATCTTGCTCTGAGATGTGAAGGGTGTCCATGGCTTCCTGCACTTGAGTGTGTGTTTATTGCATTGCAGCACTCTGCAGGTGTAGAGCTGCGTTAAATGGTCCTGTGCTTTAATCTGTCTGTCAGCGCACTCGTTTCACAAGCCTTACATGCTGATTTGAAGATAAAATCATATTCACCAACCCCCCCAGCAGAAAATATTAATGACTTCCTTCAGCGTGTCTTCTTCAAATGTAATCTTCAGATGAAATCGCTGTTAAATGTGCTTGTGTGACAGGAGATCACGTGAGATACATTAGAATGACGAGCTGTGTTCTGTCCTAGAGAGGGGGAGCGTTAAAAAGAGGACGCTTCGCACGGCTCATGCAGATCATGAAAGTGCGGCTGCCCTATCAGCTGTTATCTTTAGACTGGGACCCGCAGCACTTGACCAATCAGCAGCAGTGTTACTGCTATTGTGCTGGACCAGGAGAGTGAGTCCAACTTATATCATTCTCACTTGACTATGACGATGTTTCGAAAGGAATACTGATTTGGTCTTACATTTGGAGAAGTAGTGTGTGAAACAGTATGCAGTATGCAACATTTCAGGTCAAGTTATAGTTTGTTTCTTTGTAAAAATAGATTTGGAGAAATTTTGCAAATGCATCACTTGCTCAGTACTGGATGGGTGCCGTCAGAATGAGAGTCCAAACAGCTGATAAAAACATCACAGTAATCCACACCATTCCAGTCCATCAATTAATATCTTGTGATTTGTGAAAATCTTAAAATGGTTTTTAACTTTAAACCATTTATTTTTGGCAAAAATATCTGTCCCCTATCCACAATATTTTTCTCCAGTCTTCTGGTCTGAATATGGAAAGAAACATCAAGCACAGATATACACATTAACAAGCAAAAACAGTCCAAAAGTGTTCTGAACAAACATGTCGGTGGATTTTGATGTGAGAGAACAACAGGAGACTTTTTCACTGGAGAAGCATTATTATGGATTATGTTTAAGTTTAAAGTTAAATCACCTTAATGATGGATTTAAGTGAAACACAGATCTTTTCACTTTACAAGACATTAATTGATGGACGGGACTTGTGTGGATTGCTTGTGGATTACTGTGATGTTTTTATCAGCTGTTTAGACTCTCATTCTGACGGCACCCATTCACTCTAGATGATCCATTAGTGAGCAATTTATATAATTCTACATTTCTCCAGACTCCTCTATTATGGCCTCAGGGTGAATAAATTTTCAGCTTTTTTTTTATTTTTAGGTCATCTATCCCTTAAATATTCCTTAACTCATTTTTATTTATTGTAGTATTATATTTTCCATTTTAATTTCAGATTAAATTCTTATAATTTTGTTGAATGTTTTGTCACTCTTATTTCTTTGTGTGTTTATATGTTTTAATATGTCTTGAGTTCTTGATTTTTATTTCAGTTATAGTTTTATTTAGTTATAGTTTTTTTTAATTGATAGTCAAATTGTAATAGTTTTAGTTCATTGTAATGACATCCGGACATTTGAAGTGTGTTTTAGGAGTTTCAGTATTTTCTGGGTGCACTGTACTGTGTTCGCAGGAAATGTATTTAATAAATTCTTTAAAAAGGAATTGCCCAACCAACAATTGTTACATTTATTCCTTCGTTTTAGTTCAGAGTGATGTGTCTAAACTGAAGCGTGTTGTTTCTGTCAGGTGGAATCTGAAGATGTTGCAGTGTGGGAGTTGTGGGCAGTGGTTTCATGAAGCTTGCACTCAGTGCCTGACCAAACCTCTTCTCTATGGAGACCGGTGAGGCTGATCCCGTTGTTAAGCACATGCTGTTGCTAAGCTAATTCTGTCTAAACCTTTTCATCCGTGTCTCCTCTTCACCTTTCAGTTTTTATCAGTTCCAGTGCTCAGTGTGCACAAATGGTCCAGAGACCGTCCAGAGGCTTCCGATGACCTGGTAAGAGCGCTGCTTCTGTTCTGTTTGCAGGACTGCAGAACTGATCTGAAAAGCTGAAAGTCGTTTCTGATGATCCTCATTCTGTTGGATTGCAGGGTAGATTTGGCCCATTTGGTGCTGTATCACCTCTCCCTGTGCTGCAAGAGGAAGTATTTTGATTTTGATCATGAAATCATGTCTTTTGCAAATGAAAATTGGGAATCGTTGCTTCTTGGCACGGTAGGAACATATACTAGTCAATAGCAAAGGCACAGCTCAATTTAAAGTCAACATGAAACACCAAATGCAACCCATTTTACTTTTGTTATCTGGCATATTTATAAATGAAACAGGATATCAACCAGAAATTGTGTGTGTGTGTGTGTGGGTGTACACTATATATATATATATATATATATATATATATATATATATATATATATATATATATATATATATATATATATATATATATATATACACATACATATTATTAGTATACTGTATGTATACATATTAGTATTGCTACTGTCAATTTAAACTTGACTAAAAAAATTCTGAAAAAATAAACTACAACAAAATCAGAATTAAATAAAATTACTTAAAAATGTTTTTTTTATTGTATGCATATATTTCTATGTATGCATGTAAGTTTAGCTTTTATATATATATATATACATATAAACTAAAATATTTTTATTAACTGAAATATGACAAAATAAAATATTAGATGGAAAATGTAAGCTTAAAAAAATTCTGAAACTGAAATAAAAATACATTTAAAATAAATATAAATATAAAAAAAAATAACAATTGACAAAATCACAAAACAAATTGATGGAAACCTTTATAAGTTCAAATGAAAACTCTAATTATAACAAACAAAAAAGAAAAAGCCTCATTCAAATATCAATGATAATTATTTTATTGGACAGAAATAATTCACCTTTTTGTCCAATAAAATGTTTTCTGTATAATAATGAGGATTCTGTTTCCTCCAGAAATGATAAATGCCACCTGCTTCTGACTAACCATAGTAAGAAGCAAATCATGATATTGACTAATATTAAGCAGTTCAATATACGTTGCTGTCTTTTCAGTAAGAAATACTTCAACACAGGACAGAAAACTGCACCGGCAGAGCTGATTCATAAGGTTTTAAGGAAGTAAATAGGGTCACTCTTGATTTCGTGTTGACTTGACTGTATCCCTGAGTGTAGTTTTGAATACTCGCTCTTGCAGTTTGTGGTCAATCTGTGCTCTTAACTTTCAAATGCATTTGTTACACGCTGCCTTTCATTCAACTCTCTCAGCTGTCAGACACACCGAGGCAAGACCGTTGCCAAAACCTGCTCAATGCTTTAAATTCCCACAAAGACAGGTGAGACATGGATTATGCTCTGAAAACTGCCGTTCTGCTTGATTTCCATGTGGCAGCCCATAAGGATATATCACATATTTGCAATAATATCTGCAAAAACATTACTGTAATTGCTTTACATTCTAAGTGACTCTGAGTGTGTGGTTTCACTCTCTGCAAATAGTATTTTGATAGCTGAAGGTGGGTCTGTCTTTTCAAAAGAAATCATTTAAAGTCCATTGCAATTTTCTTACTGTCAAGGTTTGTGGTTGATGCCGCTCGTACGCTAGCACTTAAATAACTGAATCGGATGTTTTAGTTGGCAAGTGTTGAGAGACGCCCAGGAACAAATAAAAAACTGTCATTGAGCGCTGAAGAACAGCAGCTGAATACCAATCCAATCTGATTTCGATCTGTTGTATAGGTTTGTTTCGGGGAAGGAAATCAAGAAGAAGAAGTGTCTCTTTGGTCTTCAAGTTCGGGCTCCTCCCCCTCTGTCATCAGACCAATCACCTTTTATCGCCGAACAGCCAATCAACATCACCCACAGGAGAAGGTCAGGGACAGGAGCATTAACATTAAATTCAATTTACAAACTATTTTAATTGTTTAATTTATGTATTTCTAAATAAAACAGTAAAAAGGGATCTATTGCAATTTTACTGGATCATGAAAAGTAGATGTCACACACAGTACAAAAATTAACACTTGTTGATGAAATGGGAAGAGAGATTTATGACATAAGCGAAAAACAAAAAGTTTTAACTAAAAGATTATGTAGACTTTATATATATATATATATATATATATATATATATATATATATATATATATATATATATATATATATATATATATATATATATATATGTGAATTATGAATTAAAACATTGTTCCAGGAAATATGGAGAAGATTCATTTCACGCGGACTTCCTACAAGGCAGAAGTAACTTCAAAGAAATTAAAATTATTCTTATTAATGTTATTTACCGACCCTCATGACGTTCCAAATATGAAAATCACAGGCAGATTTTTTAAGTAAACTTTAGGCAGTTTTTTTGATCAATTAAAAGTTTATTAAGAGCATGTCTTCCAGGCTAAAAACAAACAAACAAAAAACAGTACACAAAACACCACTAGTATGAAACAGTATACAGTGGGGATCGAAAGTTTGGGCACCCTTTGCAGAATCTGTGAAAATATGAGTGATTTTCAAAAAAATAAGAGAGATCATACTAAATGCATGTTATATTTTATTTAGTACTGTCCTGAGTAAGATATTGTACATAAAAGATGTTAACATTTAGTCCACAAGACAAAAAAAATGCTGAAATTATTAAAATAACCCCATTCAAAAGTTCTGGAACCCTTGGTTCTTAATACTGTGTGTGGTTTCCTGGATTATCCACGACTGTCTTTCTGTTTTGTGATGGTTGTGCATGAGTCCCTTGTTTGTTCTGAACAGTTAAACTGAGAACTGTTCTTCAGAAATATCTTTCAGGTCCTGCAGATTCTTCAATTTTCCAGCATCTTTGCATATTTGAACCCTTTCCAGCATTGACTGTATGATTTTGAGATACATCTTTTCACACTGAGGACAATCAAGGCACTCAAACACAACTATTAAAAAAGGTTCAAACGTTCACTGATGCTCCAGAAGGAAACAAGATGCATTAAGAGCTGGGGGGTGAAAACTTTTGAACACGATGAAGATGGCCAAATTTGTCTTATTTTGTTGAAATATAATTTTTTTCCATTTAGTTCCGCCCTTCGTAAGCAACAGAAGATACTTGTATGTTTCCCGGTACACAAATTAAGTACAATTTACCTTGATCTTCAAATTCCAAAAG
Source organism: Carassius auratus (assembly GCF_003368295.1). Classification (NCBI taxonomy): domain Eukaryota; kingdom Metazoa; phylum Chordata; class Actinopteri; order Cypriniformes; family Cyprinidae; genus Carassius; species Carassius auratus. Next base: position 21,382,171 of record NC_039283.1, read on the forward strand.
TTTTCACCCCCCAGCTCTGAATGCATCTTGTTTCCTTCTGGAGCATCAGTGAATGTTTGAATCTTTTCAAATAGTTGTGTTTGAGTGCCTCAGATGTCCTCAGTGTGATAAGGTGCATCTCAAAATCATACAGTCACTGCTTGAAAGGGTTCAAATATGCAAAGATGCTGGAAAACTGAAGAATCTGCAGGACCTTAAAGATATTTCTGAAGAACAGTTCTCAGTTTAACTGTTCAGAACAAACAAGGGACTCATGCACAACCATCACAAAACAGAAAGACAGTCGAGGATCATCAGGTAACAGAACACAGTATTAAGAACCAGTGGTTCCCAAAGTTTTGAGTGGGGTTATTTTAATAATTTCAGCATTTTTTTTGTCTTGTGGACTAAATGTTAACATTTTTTATGTACAAAATCTTACTCAGGACAGTACTAAATAAAAAATAACATGCATTTAGTATGATCTCTCTTATTTTTTGAAAATTACTCATATTTTCACAGATTCTGCAAGGGGTGCCCAAACTTTTGATCCCCACTGTATATATACTTTAGTATAGTTTTATTTACTTTAAAATGTAAAAAACACTTTTAATTGGATTTGATGTTGAAAACAATGTGCATCAATGCATAGCATATAAATCATTATACAATATGCATACATATACGTACAATAAACAATGTACATCTCTCTCTCTCTCTCTCTCTCTATATATATATATATACTGTATATATAGTGGCCTTTTGATTTAATGGGTGACAGCATCAGAAAAGCATTGATAAAGACTATACTTCAACAAGATTCAGTTACATAAAAATCTCAGCATTTTGAGACTTTGTTTTTCTCATCCATCTTATTTTAAATGCAATTTGTTATTGTTTTGCATTTGCTTTTTTGTTCTTTTATTTAAAAAAATTATTAAAATTCATATTTTAAAAATCAAATACATTGAATTGTCAGTTCTTGTCTTCTCTCCAGTCCCACATCACTGCCGTACCAGCGGAGAGCGGTGGGTCTGGAGGCCCGTAAATCAAAGCGCCGCGTCACTGAGACACAGGTCAGTGTGTCTGCCTTCAACAGCAGCAATCAAAAGACCAAGCCTCCTCTGCATCAGTAATGAGACTCTCTCATCCATCACAGACTTCTAGCATCACCTTTTGGGTAGTTTGTCTCCTCATATTCATTCGACTTATTTTTACAACATGCTACGCTGAGTCATCAAGGCCCATCTACCCTTGCAAGTTAATGATTGCATGCAGCCATTTAGAGAAGGGTTTGCTATATTTAAAAATAGGGCTGTCGACGTTAACGCGTTAAGGCATGCGATTAATTAAAAAAATCATTAATGTATTTTTTATTTTTGGAGTCTCCAAGTGTCCTTTAAAAAAAAATCTGAATGTATCTTGAAATAAACTTGTATTAAACCAGTTACAAATTTACATTTATTATATATGCAAACAACTTTTCCAATACTTTTCAAAATATTAAAAAATAAATTGTTTTTTCATCATGTTTTGTTCATAGTATTTATTATATTTTATTATGTTTTTCCTTTTTTAGTGAGAAACTAATGAAATAAGACATGAGACAGAAAAGAGTGAGAGAAAAAAAACAGGAACAAACATATGCACCCAAAACAAGGACAAATATATGAATAATACATATAAAATACAATAGGATCCATAGCATTTAAAATAATAATAATAATAATAATACGGTTATCATTTTATTCAAATTGATTGTTTCAGGGTGCAGAGAAAGAAAAAAAGGGAGATAGAGAGAGAGAGAGAGAAACAGCTTATGCAGAAACAGAGAAAGAAAGTTTTGTGACGTCCTCAACTGTAAGTGGCTTTGGATAAAATCGTCTGCCAAATGATTAAATGTTTAGCACTGCACAGGTTTTCCTCATCCATTTTAAGTAAAATTTTAAATTTGTGTTATTGTTTTGTAATTATTTCTATATTTTATTTTATTTTATTATGTTTTGACAATCTTAAATACATCATTTTACATTTGTTTTATTGTTTTGCAATTGCTTTTTAAATGTAATCTTATTTTACTTGCTGCTGTTTCCTTTAGTGTGGTAAGCACATTTTTCATTTTTATATATTGCATCAAAGCTATTTATAATGGTGCTCTTCTCAAAGGAGAAGAGCACCTTTGTTTGTTTGTTTGTTTGTTTTTTGCATGCAAATTGCTGTAGTTATGACATTTACCTACCTGCCAAAACGAACTAGCCCAACCTTTCGCAATTAATGTGATCATTCATTACCATAATTTGCAAGTGGTAGGGAACCGCTGTCTCTAGTTTTGAGCTGCTGTGTCAAGCTGCTATTGTCACTTGACTTTTGTATTAAAGCTGTGCGCGCAGAATAATGCCGTCATTTAGATTCAGTGTGTGTGTAGCGGAGTGATTCCTTACACTGCTGTCACACACGATGCCCACTGTGTGCTGTATTACACAGCCATGAATCCAAGACTATGGGCAGAATTCACCTAAAATCATTTGAAAGTCTAATTTTCCTTTGTGCTTTTCAACACTTACGAACAAGAAACCATTCTGTTGGGGAGGTGTCTAAATTTTGTAATAATTTTCAAGAGGCCACAGGCATACAGGCGGCATGAATAAATGCATTTCTGCATTAATGACATTTACTGACTTAGTTTTATTGAAGTGAGAATAAACCTTTGGGTTCTGAATATATTTGGAACTTTGGGATTTTTTATAGATTTTTTTATTTATTTTTTTTGTACATTTTTTATTCACTGTATCTATAGTAGCCTACTATGTGTTGTAAATTGAAAGTGCTATATTTTTTTAATGACCCTCAGGTGACTTTATTTCTTCCATATACAAAAAGTTTTATTTTATTTTTTTATTTTTTAAGAATATCATGGTGGTTATGCCCTTTAAGCTTATATTTTTATTAATATAACTGTTGATTATGTCTTTTTAGACGTGTCCACAAGGAGTTGCAACAAATGCCATTGACCTGGTGCCATGTTGCCACGGTTACGTCGATGGAACAAGCCTGTATGACCCTAGAAAACAAGAGCAAGAGATAAATTTGGGGTCTGTAGCCTGCTAAAATCAAATCTGAACTGCAATGAAATTCAATACACGAACCTTAATTGCATTTCATTTACTTAAAAAAAAAGTCTTTATGTATTACAGTTCACCTCCCAAGAGAATGTATGCGCTCTATCACCCTTCATACAGCGGATCTCAGGAGCTGTCTAGAACTCTGCATCATTACAGGTCTGTGAATAAAGAATGCATTGAAATGAAAATGCAACATTTTAATTTGAATGCAAATGCAAATGCAAATATTTCAGAACAGAAAACTACTGAAGATTAACTGTAAATATTGCCTTCATTTTTGGTTTGTTTCTCACACAAAGTTGCCACATGGCTTTAGACTTGGAATATAGTGTTGAAGTCCTATGGACTGCTTCTGTGGTACTTTCATTTGCAGTGTATGAACTGCATTGTTCATCATTTTGAATTTGGGTGAACTGTTCCTTCAGATTGAGTTCTTTTTGCATGTTTAATTTGTTGTCTTCAGTGCAGAGGACCCTTGTCGACTTCCAGCCCCCTGCCTTCCATTCTCTCACCCAACCGGACAGCGCTATGAAAGCTGCCCGTCTCTCTTCCTGCACGACGTGCCACCCTACCCCAGTACAGTCGGCATGGGGGGGCCCACGCCGATGGGGTGGGGGGGAAGCGACTCCGTCAGGATCCTGGCCAGGCGCGTAACGGCGGAAGGAAAAGTCCAGTACCTCGTGGAATGGGGAAATGTGAGCGTGTACTGAGAACCCGTGTGCGACAGAGAAAAAGGAAAGGGCTAGAGACATCCAGAAGCATCATTAGGGTTTGCATGGTTACGAGCAGAGGTGCGAAAGCATCAATGAACAGGTGGGTGTTCTGCGGCCGGGAGAAGAAAACACATCCAGCAAATCCAGGTTGAGCTACACAGCAGCATCACTCTGAGATTACACTGTTAAATCTCTCACACTTTCTTTTACAGTGTCTCCTATATTTTGAATACTGTTAGAAAACGCCTTTAGAATGCCTTGAACTTTATTATTATGATTTGTATTGTATAAGCTATTCATCAGGATCACTTGTTGTTCATGTACACATAGCAGTCAGAAATTTCAGGAGAGCTTCATCATGCGGTCACATCAATAATTGTAATATTTTAATGACAGGGAAATAGTAATTAAAGAACTATTCCAGGTTTAGGCCAGGTTATACTCAGTAGACGCAATTATGGCATATTGTTAATTACTAAAAAATTATTTCTACTTCTAAAAAATGTGGGTTTGACTTTAAATAGAAGTAAAGGGGGCCAATCTGTTAATGTTTCAATGCTAGTAGTTTGCAGATTCATGTTCTACAAACTGACCCTGTTAATTAAATTGTAAATTCTTCAAAATAATCTTGATATTTGCACATTTATTTGTTAATTTAAGAAAATGAGGGATTAACATTATGCTACAAATGCCGTTGAACTTTTACAGAACCCTGGAATATTCCTTCAGTAGCAAGCAGGCAAGAAACTTTTCATGATGGGTGGCAAACAGAACATCCAGAACGCAGCTAATACCCATTTTTAAACATCACGACATCATTTTTAAGTAATAATGAAAAATTATAATAGTTTCTCAGCATATGCTATTCAGAGGAGGATTTAAATAAATATCAGACTGTTCTAAAATCTCTGAACCATGTTAAAATCACTAAATTATGGAAGCCTATTTCTGACACATAAGAAAAAAAGTGCTTTGGTATTTCAAAGTTATGAAATCAAAAGTCAAATTGTAATTGTGATATAAATTATCATATTTCTGAGATGTAATAATTATGACATACTGTGATGACTATGATGACCTAGTCATAATTGACAAAAAGTACAAATTATGAGATAATCATGGTCATAATTATGGCAAAAGTCATAGTTATCACATATAAAGTCAAGTCAAAATTCTGACATAAAAAGTCATTTATAAATAAAATTTAAATAAAATAAAAAATAAATAATAATACCTACAGTACCATGTAATAATTGGCAACATTTTATAACAAAAGTCGTAATGGCATAAAAAAAGTCTAAATCTTTTATTTTCGTCATAATTTTGGCTTTCTATGTAGTATTGAATGTTATATTTTTTGTTATAATTATGGCTTTTCCTTTTAAATGTGTTCTTTATGCCAGAGTTTTGACTTTTCATCTTAGAAATGTGACTTAAAATGTCAAAATTTCATCCTTGAATGTCATAATTGTGATCTACCAAAGCATGATTTGTTTTTTCTTACTGTTTCTGGATTTCCATAGTAACTCAAATACTGTGGCTTATTGCTCATTGTTTTTAAAAAAGTGCAGCATCAGAAATATGATTCAAGATGGCCGAAACTGAAAACATGAATCAGGTCCTTTACAGATTAGATGCAGACCATTCTACCTGAATGAAAGCAGAAGGCTGTTAGTCCTTATGTGAAGCTCGTTTCATCAGTGAATGATAATGAATGTATTGTGTCTGGTTTTTTTAATCCATGGTATGTACTTGTTAGGACATAGATGGACTAATTTCACGTCAGGGTGACAAGTTTTAGCAGACTGTGTTTTTTTAATAGTCAAATTTTAATTTTATGTATTCTTTGACGTAATTTTTTTTTTTTTTTTTGTCAGATTATGTTTATATGTACTCTAGGTTAACACCTAAAATGTCAACAAACAATAAAAATGTATCATGTTGTATTAAAGATTCACTTGTCCATTTCCTTTAACCACAGATTTTTTTATGTTGTCTTTTGTCTTTGACATTAATTTTCCTTTAAAAAATGTTTTTAAGATTGTGTGTGTGTGTGTGTGTGTGTGTGTGTGTTTGCGTGCTTGTGTTAAATGTTGCGACCACCAGGTGGCAGTCGTGTACGAGCATTGAACGCCCACCTATAGAAGGTGAGAACTCTTATGACAGTACAGGAAATGTTTGTTGTAATTCTTCTGAGAGGTTAAAACGTGTCGGATTATGTTTTATAAGGACTGTCATCTGTTTTGAGAAATACAATGACATTAGACAGCAGGTCTGATGTAGTTTAGAGTTTACTCTGTCTGTGTTGAACGCCATTTTGGCTCCGGTTGCCTTGACAGCAGGTCTCACTTTATAGCTCTGTGGGAAATCTTGAGAGAAGTAAATGTGCATTACTGTAACGTGATCTGTTCATATCTGTACTGTTGTGTAAACTCGGAAATGTTGTTATTAGAATGTTCACATGATTGACCAAGCCTTGTAGTGTTTTACAGTGGGGAAACTAGTTATGGTGCTGCAGGGGGCGGGTCTAGATGAAATATGGCGGGAAACTAGTCTGCGTTGGGCCTACAGACTGCAGTTTCAGCAGTTTTATAAGATCATTATCACACTGTGCCACATGTATCTCATAAACGTGGGTATGACATATGCAGACAGTAGGATGATGATGACACTAGTGATGCAAGTTAATATTGAAGTATAAAACGTCATCAGCATATGCTATAGCTATAGTGGTAAACATAATGAGCAGGACAAATCACAGTTTTCCAGTTTTTACTTTTTATGTGTGCTGAAAAAAAAAGGATGCTGCAAAAGACGAAGGGAAAATAATTTGAGTTTAGAAGTTTTAGCGCCATGTCGCTTTGATCAACAGGTAATTTAATGTTGTTTCATTTCAGTGGCTGGTCAGTAGATGCAGGTCGTAGCACACTTTGCGATGATCATGCTGAATTTCTGAAATTATAGCTGGCTATCTTTGTTCCCGAGACCTTTTTAAACCTCTATGAACACATTTAGGGTGAATTGTACTCAGGCCCGGCGCCACGAGGGGGCAAAAGGGGGCAATGCCCCCTCAGATCTGACTTGTGCCCCCTCTGTTTCATTTTTGTATTCGTGGTTAAAAATAAATGGTAAACCTTTTGAGTTAAATCATAATTTAACCTTATCCCCATGGGATTTAGAATGTTCAGTGTGACTCGTGACATTACTGCCAGATTCAAATATCTTTCGCGTTGGTTGGCGCTGAGCCAGAGACGGACGAGCTCAGCGCTGTCATATCACAACTATGCAGTTTTTTCAACCTCATAATGTTTATTTTAGATTTCATACATTTAAATAGGCTACACGTAAGCACTGGTAAAACAATAGGCTACATTTGGAGTCTGTGAAAGCAGCAAAAACAATCTATTCAAATGTAATTTGCCGACGTGTGTTTTTAAAATCAGATAAACACAGTGGAAGTAGGCTATCTATAAAGTTTACTCTATTGTTATAAAGATTTTAAAACGACCAAACACACTCACTTACACATATTTGAGAATCGGCATATAGGATAGTTGATGACATGGTAAGTAAGTCTGTGAATATTTCGAATAAAAAAGGAAAAACGAAATGAAGGATAGCCTACATCTGTTATACAGTTATTGTGGCTGCTGTGTTTCACGTGACAAATATGACGCGTTGCCATGGAAACATTAAGGGGGAACGTTCTAAAATAACTGTCGACTTGTAAAATCTTGAAAAAATCTAATCAGTTAGAATATTTTAAACTTTAGTGTGAAAGGGTTAATTATTCATAATAAATGACGCTGGCTTGGCGCGATTTCCTGATGTGGGTATTACAGGTGCTGTAGGGAACTTTTGTAAAAAAGTTTTTTACATATTTATTAAACCTGTCATTATGTCCTGACAGTAGAATAGGAGACAGATAATCTGAAAAAAATCAAGCTCCTCTGGATCCTCCCAGTGTCCTATTGTCATTTGCAGAAACTCCTTCGCTCCCGGTAAAAAATAACCAATCAGAGCTGAGGTCCGTAACTTTGTTTTCAAAATGTAGAAAAATGTATATAATAAGTGAGTACACAATGAATCCATTTTCCAAACCGTGTTTTTAGCTTGTCCTGAATCACTAGGGTACACCTATAATAAGTGTTTATATTCTGACTATTTTAGATTGCTTCGGGGGTACCGCGGCGGAGTAACCCAGTACCTTTGTGATTCTTCATAGACATAAACAGAGAGAAGTAGCTCCGGCTACGATGTTCTTCCGCAAGACGCAAGCAGTTCTGTTTATTAACCGCTAGAGCGTCAAAACTTCCCTACCGCAGCTTTAAATCACATGGAAAATACAGTTTTTTAAATTTAAAGCAAGGGGCGTGGTTTTATCCAACCCCGCGCCATTCGGTGTCCATCGAGCAAATATCTGAACATGTGATATTATCAGCAATTCAGTTTCAGCTAAAATGTGAATTATCATTAATATCATTAAAAATGGACATAAGAAAGTATATGCAGCGTATTTCAGACCACAAAAAGAACACTGTAAGTGTGATTGAGAGTACAGCTGATGAACATGACAGCCATCAAAGCATTTTGATGGTGTAATAAAGTTAAGCCCCCTTAACAATTTCACATGCCCCCTCAGTCATTTCATCCTGCAGCCGGGCCTGATTGTACTAAAGTGGGACATAGCCTAATGTGGACACTTAAGGTTTTGTGTTTGTAGCTCCCCCATAAATACATGAAGGCCAGTTAGACTTTTGGGTTACCAAAGCTGGGGACACATCCTGTTTTTTTTATTTAATTTTTTTTAGTGGTATTAGTTGTGGATTTAATGTCTTGGTTACACATCAAAATGTCACAGAAATCTGAAATGCAAAAAATGTCCCACATTAGGGCAATTCACATAATCCTGGAATGAAACTACAACTCTAACTCTCTCAGCTTCCTGTTTTCCATATTTGGAACATGCAAAATGATTGACAAGCAGAGAGTGACTCCTGATTGGCTAAATGAAGTCTTTCCATAAAACAAATGCTTACAGCAGCAGTTTTGTGTATGTGTGTGTGTGTGTGTGTGTGTGTGTGTGTGTGTGTTTTATATGCGGCTGAATCTAAAATTTTAAAGATACCAAAATATTTTCATGTAGATTATCCATTACTGTGAAAAATTAATTATTAACGTTTTCTAATCAATTTAATACAGTACTGTTAGATGTATTGTTTATATATTGACTATTTATATTTATTTATTTATTTACTTATTTTTTTTCTAATCTTTTGCACATATCCCAGTTTGGTACATTTAAGATGTTTGAGTTCATTTAAATAAGGGGAAAAAAAATCTTATTTTTACATTTTCTGAAGAAATTTTAAGTGATTCATTATTTTATAAAACCCACCGATTTGGTTGCATGTTGCTTTCTGGTTGTGTTCTTGGTGGTTGTTAGGGCATTACTAGATGGTTGCTTGCTGACTCAAGTCAAAAGATTCCACTCCTCTCTGTAATATTCTGGCATCAGATATGGACCATCCCTCTTTCACTGTAAGTCTATGACTTTTTCGAACATTTTTTCAACTAAAAATCATGAGGCTGATCACCTTAAAGTAAAAAAAAAACAAAGCTGCATATGCTATATTCAAATCCCAATAAGCCTATGAGCAATAGGCTAGTAATAGTGATACGCCTACTTTTCCTTAGCTAAAAAAAAAAAGTTTATATTTGAGGTTAAATTCTGTAAGATTTCCCATCGAGGTTCAAATGGACTGTCCACTCAATGTATGACTTAAAACAGCGATGGCATCATAGAAATATACTCAAATGTTGCATACATCACAGTGATTACCATATCCGTATTCGGTGGTATTTAATAGTCATGTGACTCTGTAGGGAAATTATATCACGTTACATTAACAGACATACACACAGTGCATTTAGATCGATCTACACTGGTAAACGCGCGCGCTCCCTTCACCGCCCCCTTCTCTCTCTCTCTCTCTGTCTCTCTCTCCCTTCGTTTTCCTCTTCTTTATCACTCTTGTTTTGCGCGTGTGAGATATGTGATGTGATACACGGGCTGTAATCATTCTAATGGCTCTCGTCGACCATGGACGATGATTTTGTTTCGGTTTTTCCATTCGCATCACGGGAATATCGCTCCGGCGTCGACGCAGTCCATGAGCACTAGGGCTTTTTCGCTTCCTTTGACTGCTGAAGGATATTTTTGCATGTCAAGAGACTGAAGAGACCCGGAGAACACGTTCAATGCCGTTGGAACATGTCATATGTTCCCTTTCAAGGTAAGAGGACTGATGGATTTCTGCTGCATCCCCCGTGTTCCTCCCTCAGCGTCCTCCTGCGCTAGAGTACCACTGATGCTGATGCTGCTGCTGATGCTCTCAGTGATGCAGGTGGAGGACTGCTGTTATTTTATCACTCCAAGTCAGGCACTTTCTGTGTGCCCGTGAGGGAAAGATACCCTTCTGCCCCCGTTTTACAATCGGTTTAAGTACCTGTAAACCGTGCAGGGTCTCTAATGCAAGTCCACCCCACTGTATGGTAGATCACTGGTTAGAGGAATTATCTCGAATTGTGTGAGATAGAGAAGGCTCAGACGCTCACTTCGAGAAATATCTTTTCATTTGGATACTTTTTGTGTCTGTGCTCCGAGTTTTGTGAGGTAATTGACTGGGAGATGTCACTGCTTTAAAAGGAATGAGCTTAAAGCCATTGGTTCCGTTCGCCTCTGTGACTAAATCCGCAATAGAAGGCGCATCAGTACTTCAACAGTCACTTAATCGTTTTTAAACAGAATATTGCTGTTTTATACACTTGAGTGAGGTGCACTGACTATCCATTCATCATTTTGTATTCATTTAATATCAATCGGCGCTTAAGTGGTTTTGCATTTTGGTATTTTATGAGAAGAGAACTTAATATTTTTGAATAATGTCAGTTCAGCTTTTGAATATAAGCGCAGCAGGTTATGCTATTGCATAATCTTATTGAGGAACACTCGGAAATGAAAAAGTGAAAGATGACTAAGTAACTTGACCTCTGGCAGTTCAAAGACATTTTTTGAAAAGTCTGAAAAATGATTTTAAAGAATACATGTGCCTGATTTGTTTTGCAAAGAAACTTCCATAGAGGTTTTTTTTTTTCTCTCTCTCTCTCTCTCTCTCTCTCTCTCTCTCTCCTGATGTTTGTTCTATCTGGTAGAATAATTGTTTTGGAGTTGCTTGAACACTTTTTACCATAGACCCAGTTCCGTATTATTTTTATGAAAACTAGTCTGTAAAAATACGGGCATTCAATGGTTTGGCTATTTTTTGACAACAAGCCAAGTGTTCAACTGATGAAACATATTAACAATAAATAAATAAAGAATAATAAATTGTGTGAAATTGTTTGACAATTACGTCATTTAGGTCCTTTACAGTGTGTGCAATTATAAAAATCAATCCCTCACAGCCTCGTTCTGCCGTGTTAAATTCAACATGGCGTCTCAGGCTGTACTAATAGTCTCATCATGTGAAAATAACACTATAAAGCTGACTTCAATAATTTTGTTGTCTGTTATTAATTTCCACAAACATTTTGAAGTGTGTAACTACATTTTCACCGTACGGACAGTGTGTTTTGCTGTAAAGACTATTATGGACTCTGTAAAAGAGAGCTATTGGTAAAGAAGGAACATCAGTTTAGTTCCATGTAGCCAGAAATGGACTAAATATTTGGTTTTGATGTGCTCTTAAGGTGGAGGTTTATCCAAAATAGAGACTATATATTGTTCCTGTGGCTCAGTGGTGGAGCATTGCATTAGTAGTGCAAAAGGTTGCGGGTTCATTTCCCAGGGAACACACATACTGGTAAAACATGTATAGCCTGAAAGCACTGTAAGTCACTTTGGATAAAAGTGTCTGTTAAATGTATAACATAAGTATGTTTAAAAAAAAAATAGTGCATCAAATAATTGTGCTGAAGTCTATAGTCTAAAATGTGTGTTGACTGGAATGGAAAAGACAGCTCTCCACATGTGTGCTATTTCCAGGTAGACAGTTTATCAACCTTTTACTCCATAAGCAATGGCATTTTGCTGGATTGAGGAAGTTCTTTCCAGTTATGTGTTTAATTGCATCAGGCATTGAGTAAACAGACTGTAAGTAGGACTAGTCAAGTTCCACAAACTTTTATTTGCATTCTCATTAGCATAGTCATGATATCGGGCAGAGAGCTCATGAATAAGCACCTCAGATGCAGAGCTTACCATGCGATTTTCTCATTATTGACATTTCAGGATCTCTGAATTCTTCTTCAGGACTGTTTCAGCTACTTTACTCGTATTTACTAATATGATTTTAGTAGGATTTGGGACTGGCATGTTGCTAAGATAACTACGCAATACTCTAATAAGCACAACACTATACCGCACACTAAAATATTGGATTAAATAGTCAATTCCAATTAGATTCTGTATTGTTCTTCAGTATTGAAAGAAGCAGTACAATATCAAGATGATGCCTTAAAACGAGTATAGGTAGTTCACTATGTTTTGGAACCGAGCTTCTGACTCATTTTGGCTGCAGCAGTGCAGAATAAATCAAGTTCACTGTACTCTGGGGTTTTAATATTCACTCTAGGACCACATAAGAAGCCTGCAAGAATCAAGAACATATTCCCTAATAAAGTCAGCCTTATAGTAATTTAATTATACTCAAATGTTTAGCCTTCAGGATGACTTGACGGGCTTCTGTTGAAATGATGGTCTTCCCATTTTGATTGGTTTTTAACTATTCATGTTGCTAGAGGGTTATATAGGGCCAGAAAACGTAAAGGCAGAATAGAACCAATGATACTGCATTCAACAGTCATTTTCAGTGGTATGAACGGGGTTAATGGTAAATCTATGTGGCTATTTAAGTGTTTGGGGTCTTTTCTTCATTTATTTTAAATTCAGCAAGGATGCATAAAATTTATTAAAACAAACGAAACACCATTCTTTCACATTTCCTATTCATCAAATAATAAAGAAATGTGTCATAGTTTCCACAAAAATATGAAGCAGAACTGTTTTCAACATTGATAACAATAAGAAATGTTTCTTGAGCAGCAGATCAGCATATTAGAATGATCACTGAAGATCATGTGACACTGAAGACTGAAGTAATGATGCTGAAAATTCAGAATAAATTACATTTAAAAAAATATAATTAGGTTAAATTATAATAATAATTCACAATATTACTGTATTTCCATTAAGTAAATGCAGTCTTGGTGACAATTAGAGACTTCTTTCAAAAACATTTAAAAATGAAATACCTATAAACATGTGATGAATTAGTGGTATTTTAAGCTGTAAGAATCATGCATTTAAAACGGTGAAAAGTGAATCTACTTTATCAATGCTCTGCACATTGTAATGAGAATAAATGCAGCGAATGAAACATAATTAGTGTTTTTGCTAAGGCAAGCATCGTTTTTATTGTTGCTCATACTGAGAGGGATTTGAACAAACCTCTGCCCTTATTAAACTTCGATGAGTTACTCATCCTGTGGTCTTGAGATTGTTGAGAAGAGGTGTGCTATTACTTTTGTGATGTACGATCACTGGCGTGCAGTTTTTACCCATCGTCTATAGACCATATTTAGGAACCTACAGTATCACAGAGGAGGTGCAGCCATATAGTAATGTGCTAAAAACACTCGGAACATGTTAGCAACTGCATAGAAGTGACGTGGCAACCACCAACAACAGCCTGGCATTGTGTCTTGACTTGGTAAGGTCACCACTCACATTTTGTTCAGAAAATTTACTAATCTAGTTGTTTGCATTATTTTAGTATAGTTAAGAGAAGAATGAAACTGCATGCTGATGCCTTTTATTCCTGTAAACTCTTTTAAATAAAGTGGCTGCACTGTGTTGCTAACAATAAAGTTATTTATGGGAATAATATCTTTTTTAAATTAAAAAGAGTGTGATAATACTTTTATTCAGAATTTAAAATGTTCTACTTGCTGAATTTTATTTAATCAGCATGAAACATCTACATATATTAATCAGAGTGACTGCATTAAATTGAACCAAATTTTACAATGTGCACTCTTAAAGGTCACGTTTGTTTTTTTGTTTTTAAGCTTTGATTGTGTTTACAGTGTGCAATATAACATGTGTTCATGTTTCGCGTGTAAAAAAAACACAGTATTTTTCATCTGTATACCGCTGTTTTCACTGTCATAAAAACGGGCTGATGACTTCCTTGTTCTATAAAGTCCCTCCTTCAGAAATACGTAACAAGTTCTGATTGGGCCAGCGGTTCCTGTGTTGTGCTTCGACAGCAGCTGAGTGCACGCAGCCCTCCTGGAAACGCGATTGGGCTAGTTTTGGAGTAGTTTTGAGAAGCAAGGGGGAAGGATTTATTTGGAAAACATGGCAATCCTGATCTGAACCATAGACAGTAAAAGAACGCACGTGCTGGAGATGTACTTCTAATCACAGAACGCCTTTACTGACGAGATGCGCATGAAAATCACGTTCGATTTTTTTGCACAGCCCTACCATCTAGTTAACAAAGCTAAACAGCGTTGCCCTTTGTGTGATAAGTTACAGAAACTGTTAAACGCACCAACTACTGGTTGTGGTCCATATACAACGCCTTCTCCAGACAAAGAGGGAACTGCTTCATCTTTCAAGAATAATCTTTGTGCAAATCCGGCATTAAACTGATTGAGATTGAGGAAGCTGTCCTCAGCAAAATGTGCTGCACATAGTTTTACATGTGGATTATAATTTTCGGGAACCGAGTTAAACATAAATTGTAACCATTAATCTCCAAGTACAGCGTCCCTGGGAAGGCCAAACAAAGATGATTGGACTCCAAGATGGAAATAAAAGTGTTTCGACGACATGGCGACATCAACTCTTCCTCTTCTCCGTCGGAGCGCAACAAGACCACGCCCACTTTTTTGTGTATTCTTGTGGGCAGAGGTTAGTCAAAAAACGGTTTTAGTGACGACATTACTGTAAGAACTAGAGGGATGTAGTCCAAACGGGTCGTTCGTTTTAGGCGAATTCTGTTAAATATAATATCTCCTTTGGCATTGAACTTTGAGCTTTAGAATTTTACAGATATTATTTATACTCTAACAACAACATTACACACAAACTAAAGTTTGAAACATGGGATCACGAAGAACGGGACCTTTAAGAAATAAAGGTTCCAAGAGTGATTTTTTTTTCATGGTTGCAATGGAAGCAGCATTCTGGTTTCCTCAGAAAACCTTACGGTGAACAGTTCTTAAAACAGCAATTTTTTTTCCCCTTGAACATTTTCACATTCTAGAAACATTTTGTGTGTTTCATTAAGAATGTAGCTGCTAGGATTAAAGAAATGAACACATACTGACAAACAGCATCATTTAATTAAATATTTCACTTCAAAAGAGAAGATGCATGAGTTATGTTTGATGCAGTGAATCTCTTATTTAGGTGAACCATCTTAAGCGCACTAATTCACTAAAAGGAATCAGAATTTCTAATGCTGCATGTGACATTATGGTGCAAAATCTAGCTTGTTTATGGAAAAACTAGACTATTCTTAAACCAGCTAAGCTACATTCCTAAAAATAAAGGTCCCAAAAGGTTGTTTTCGCAATGTTACCATAGAAGAGCCATTTGTGGTTCCCCAGAGAACCGTTCACTAGTGCCACGCTACTGAAAAATGTAAATACTATAGTTAAGTCAGTAGTATCACTACTATTTTAGTTCTTCACACATATAATGTAGGCCTGCTAATATGAGTAATACTTTAAACTTTTTTCCATTAACTAGCCTGTGAGGGGATTTGAACTTTTCCTCTGTGTCAAATTATATGCCGATGTAGCAGCTTATGAGATAATTGCATAGAAATTAGCAGAGTAATATGAACCCACACAGTGGCACCTTACACAGAGGAGCTATTCGTGCCATGTAAAGCCAGCGGATGTGAGTCCATGCATTAGTTCTTACTCGAGACGGCCATCAGTGAGAGTTATATTTAAAGCTCTTATGCTGAGAGCATCGGCCAGCTGACACTGTTAAACTACAGCTGTGCCTCAGCAACTTTTAGTGAAGAAGAACGGACCATCCGGTCGCAATTCTCCAGATACAAAACATGATGGACAGATTTTAGCACTTTGTTTTTCAGATTCAAGTTTAGACTCTCTCACTTTCTGCTTTCTGACAAGGTCTACAGTAAAACTGAAAACCTTCACCACGCAAGTACTGTATAAGCATGTAAATGCTACTAGCTATGCTACATAATGCAGTACTGTAGCTGCAAAATGTAAATTTTCTGAGAAAATTTTAATTCAGCAATTAGAGAAATTTATTTGGCAGAAAAACATCTACATTAATATGGAGCTTAATTTTACAAAGTATCTGCTAAAATTCGAATACAGGATTTTCACTAAGATGAACACAGTGACAAACAGTATCATTTTATGAAAGATTTATGAAAGAGAAGATGCGAATAGAATGGCTACATGAGAAACATCAATGTTAATTGAAAAATTTTTAACTTGTAATTGTAAGGAAAAAACTCAGATAGTACAAAATTGCATGATATAAACTTGAAATTGGATTGTGTTGTGAAGAAAAAAGTCAGAATTGTGATAAAAATGTCACATTTTCTTGTTATTTATTTATTTCCTTACTTGCTAAGTATACTTTGTGGCAGTATAAGTATAATCTTTTAGGTGAACCATCCCAGACAGTTTCACTAAAATAAATCTTATTTCCTTGTGCTGCATACAGTATATCTGTGGATAAACTCTTTCTGGAAAAGCTAGCTGAGCTAGTGTCATGCTAACATTTAGCCTTCCAGACACAGGTCTGTATAGACTACAACATTTTTCACTTGCTTTCTGATCTGAATACAAATGCTACTAGCAATGATATAATGCAAAAGCTATGATTATATTTTCCAGGAAAAGCTAATGCATCATTTGTTTGCAGATGGTGCTTGGTTTATATCGAATTAAATGACATTCAGGCATTTTAAGTGTGGCTTAAGTGTCTGAATACTTCGGGGTTCTTTTGCGTCCGAAGGATTTCCGAGCAGCAGATACTGTGTAAATCATTAATTTTTTGCAGTCGTATCTCCAGTGATGAAGAGTATTAGCACACAGAGACAGATGACAGATGCAGTAGGTAGGTGGAGTGTGGCAGACTGCCTGTTTTCAGGCTCTTGCTTACTGATGCAGCGATAAAGAATGAAGCGTACTGTAATTGACTGTAATCAGCTCTACACATACACACACAGCCAGGCCAGTACAGAGCCAATGGACCCTGTTACAGAAACCCACCATACGGCTATTTCATTACAACATTCATGAACTGCTTACAAAACCATTTCATGTGTTAGAATTCATATTTATGCAGACTATGATGCTGTTTGTAGTATTTTGATGAACAGGTAAAAGAAGACAATCATAGTTAGGACTTCTTTCAAAGAATATATATGTGTGTGTGTGTGTGTGTGTGTGTGTGTGTATATATATATATATATATATATATATATATATATATATATATATATATATTTAAAAGAAAATAATAAGTTTGATGTTAAGAGGAGTTGAGGACATTGAAATATTAAACAACTGACTCTTATGTTGTACTAAAGCAAAAGGTAATTTTAAAATATTGTCTGGGTATTTCTGTGCTGTTAGATGTATAAACCTGGGGAGAGAGATTTTCATTTCCATTTAAATATATTTGTGCATCACTTAGAAATTAGATTAAGATTATTAAGAAATATTATTATATTTATTATTAAATAATTACAGTTAAAACTATGGCTCTCAAAAAATATATAATTTGATTTTATAATAGCACTTAAATATTAAATAATTGTAATTTATGTTGTAATTACTTAATACAAAGGAAATTATGAAAATATGGAAGATATTTCCTGTACTTTTAACAAATATTATTTATTATAATATTCTATTTAATTTAATTTTATTGTAATTTTATTTATGTATCATTTGTGACCCTGGAGCACAAAACCAGTCTTAAGGCACTTGGGTATATTTTTAGCAATAGCCCAAAAAAAAACATTGTATTGGTCAAAATTATCAGTTTGTCTTTTGTGCCAAAACCATTAAGATATTAAGAAAAGATCCATGAAGGATCCTTCATGATGTTCCATGAAGATATTTAGTAAATTTTCTACTGTTAATATATCAAAACTTAATTTTTGATTAGTAATATGCATTGTTTAGAATTCATTTGGACAACTTTAAAGATGATTTTCTCAGTATTTCGATTTTTTTTTACATCCTCAGATTCCAGATTTTCAAATAGTTGTATCTCGGCCAAATATTGTCCGATCCTAACAAACCATACATCAATGGAACCTTATGTATTCATCTTACAGATGGCGTATAAATCTTAATTTTGAAAAATTGACACTTAAGCCTGGTTTTGTGGTTCAGGGTTACAGTTGTGTTACTAAAGTTTAATACTTTGTGTCAAGAGATTTGTCAACTCCCTAACCCTAAATAGCCCATAGTCGATAATAATAAGGATGCTTTTAATCTTGAAGACTAAAATCCTGTGTGTTTTTATGAGCTCTGAATAAATAAAGCTCATGGGAATTGTGCATTAATATTACAGGGCTACATTAGTGCAGTGATGGAGCGCTGTCTCCACAGAGCTGAATTTCTTTCATAAGAAGACTCACATGGCTCTAATTCATGTCAGATTTCCATATTTTCATAAAAACACTCAGGTGCATTGGGAGTGGAAAGATATTAGAAACATTCATTATCCTTTGAATATTATCTTAAGGAATTAATCAAATCTGTATCCGTAAGGATTTATTTTTTGCAAACTCTGTTTGAAATGACAATTCTGTCAGACATGCTGCTTTTTGCAGAATTACTGAGATCACGTGAATTATATTTCTACAGTATCCAAATTATTTATAGTGCATTGTTTATTTGCATTTCAACCAAAATTTAGTATGTTTGAGTTTGTTTCCATTAAACTGTTACTTTAAATAATGCATGCATAAGGTAGTGTTTAAAACGACTAATGTGATGCCTTTAAATGAGTTCAGGAAAGATAATAAGCATGCAAGATCCATCAGTAAAGCACTGGGGCTCCTTGCACAGTCTGTGCTATTGCATGTCTGCAACTCTGCATTTACAAATGATTTGATAATGAGGTTTCTCTCATGCTTTCATGTCAGATTTTCATTCATATTTTCAGCTTTCAGACATTTCTCCCATACTCTCGGGCTGGTGAAGATTTACATAGATACATCCAGATAGGCTTTTCCACAGATATCATATTTTTGTTCATGGTGCTTGCAAAAAAAAAACAAAAAAAAACCCTACTGTAAAGTTTTTCAGTTACTAAAAAAATTACTAAAAATTTCAGTTACTATTCACTGACATTCAAATGTTTTCAGAAGCTGGTTTGAGATAACAACATCTGGCAGTGGTGCTTATGACGGTTTAGTGGGATTCTCTCAAAAGCTCTGGGTTTGAGATTGAAGAGAGTTACAGTGGAGGGCTTGCGTCTATTCCAGTTTGTGTAACTCAACATGGCAGTAACCCTTGAGGTTGTGCTTGTGCTCTTTCTTATCATGTAACATGATGACATCCCTCCCTCGAGTGGAAGCGGCACTGTGTGAAGCTGCGTTCACAAACTAGTTGAGTAGTCCAGGGATTTTCACACTTTTTGTATCCAAGGACTATCTAATGGTCCCCCTTAAAAAATAAAAGTAGCTATGTATTTTAAAACCCATCTATGCTATCTGAGAATTTTTTATTTATTATTATTAAGTATTATTTTTAAATATTATTATAAATTATTTTTTTTTATACTATCTATCTATCTGTACAGTAAAATACAGTATATATATATAGTGTGTAACTACATAGATTATTAAATATATATAAAAATTTTATGCATTGCATCACATCTTTTTAACCCTATTGTGTTTTTAAGACACCATGGCAAGTAAAATAATTTAGTTTCCTGAAACGATTTGAGACCCTGCATTCTGAAACACATCCATCTGTTTTTAAACACTTCTTACGTAACCGTCTCCTAAGAAACTTGTGTGATTGGAGTCAGGTAAACCAGACACCAGCTTAATTATACAAAGCTTTCTGAGACAGATTGGTTGACTAGTCATTCAGGCTATTTGATTATAAAAATATGTAGTTTACTTTGCACATCCCTAAATGCACATACACGGTGGTAGTGTTGCGATCAGCATAAGGTTATGGTTCAAACCCGGTGTTGTATCTTTGCCCTTTCTTAAATACCTGCAAATCCATGTACGAGAAGCACGTTTTTGAGTTTTGTCTCTAATGTAGAGCTGCTGAAGTCTTTGTGGGATAAAGCTGGAAAGCAGTTCTTGAAGGTGAGCTTTAGAAATGAGTTTGAAGGAGTCTGTTGTGTGAATTTTAATATCAGCCTGTGTTCACTCCCCACTGACAGCGCATTAGACTCTTGCAGCTGTAAGCTGTCTTCTGCACATCTCAGGGTTCATTTTCACACTGGCTTACGGCCTTTTGCAGGATGACCTACGTATAGCCGGAGAGGATATCTGTGGATAAAAAAATAGGGTTTATTAGGGACAGTGTGTGTGTGTGTGGAGCATATCACTGCATATAAGTAACACATACTTGTATGCAATATCATGCTCCACACATGCACTGTCCCTAATAAACTCTCTTTTTTCTCCCTTCTCTGCTCTTCACACTTGGTTTAACTGTGTTTCACACTCTCGGACCGCATACTATACTCATAATCTGCTGTACTCGATGTTCTCGGTCTGTAGATCAGTGAGCATCCAGGCTTGTGCTGTATAGGCCACCTGCTCATCTTTGTCTGGGACTGAAGGTGTGACCGGGACGGGCCGGTACACACTGACACACAGATCGGCCAGGTAAACACACGCTGTGTTGCATGAAAAGTAGGCCAGCACGTGCCTGTGTCTCTGCTTTAGAATGTCCTCACTGAATATTAACCCATTGTCTTTATTGCAAGTGTTTACTCTGAAAACATTTTCTCTCAGAAACTGCTGATAAGTTTATAGTGGATGGTAGTTTGATAGTAGATTAGTAAATATTACTGAGCTAAATGACACTATTGTGTTTTGTTGAGTAGTTTTATAGATGAATCGAATTCAGTCACAGTTCCTGAATTTTGCAACATTGACATGTATCTAGAACCGAAATCAATCAACATTAAACTGACTCGAGGCGAATTATGACAATGTCTTGCATAGCTGCTTTATAGCAGAATTTTGGCTTTTCGACATTTTTGAAGCTTGCTTCTTTAGAAGTTTTTTTTTTTATTCAGATGCATTTGATTAAAAGTAAAGACTTTTATAATGTTACGAAAGAGTGATATTTTATCACGTGTTCCACAGAAATATTAAGAAGCACAACTGTTTTCAACACTGATAATGAAAGTAGTTCAATGTTGCATTATAAAAGTCATATGCATATTAATAATAGAGTAATAGAGTATTAATAACAGCATTACAGAAGTGAGTAGCAGGTTTATTCTGCAGTTCTGCCTTCTGTTGCTTCTCAAAAGTTCTGTCCGTGTTGTGTGTGTCTGCGCTGTGATGCAGGTATGAATGTTAGCGACAGGCCTCAGGGTAATAATACAATGACACAGATCTCAGTCTATCTCTGGATTGAGGACGGCTCACTATAATTACGCTTTATCTCTCAGGAACCAAATCACGAACCGTTATCTCTCAGAGGAGCGACCCTCACACATGAAGACATATAAAGAGATACGCTAAGGAGCAATGCAAGAAAACACACACACACACACACACTGTGCTGAAGCAACGAATGATGGCTGTGTCATGTGTTATGCAGACACGGATGGGAAATATTGTTGCCCCAGACTGTCAGTGATTTATTCAGCATGTGGAATATTCCAGTGAAGGAAAAATACGGTACAATGCAAATATGCAAACTTCACTGAGGGAGTGCTGCACCTCGTACTTGTTTTGACAGTTTCTTCGGAGGTAAATGTAAAATAGATCCAGGAGGACAGGACGGCTATGTTCAGAATGGGATGCAAGCTTACTAAATATGCTGTATACTGCCAAATATATATAAAAATAGTCTGAGAAATATGCAACGATAAACGCTTCAGACGTTTTTATGCTGCATTGTTGTCATAGGGCCTTATTTTGTTGCATGTATAATTCAGCGAATGGCATTCAGTTGTCGTCTTGAAAATGAGTATTGAGAAATTTTTTTGAGAAAAAAACCCCCTTACAATTCTTAATTTACACACCCTCATGTTATTTCAGATGTGTATAAATTTCATTCTTCTACTGAACACAAAAGAATAATAGAAAAAAGAAACAGTTATTTTAAATTGTAATAATATTTGACGATATTACCGTTTTATTTTTTTTATTTTTTTTAAAATCAAATAAATGGAGCTTTGGTGAGCAAACTTTTTTTTTTTTAAATGTACAGAACTCAATTTCTTGAATGGTAGTATGGTACAATATAAAAATTAGCTTACTGTGTTCAGACTACATACTGTACTGCAAAAATAATGAGTAGTATGCTATTGTCATTAAGATTTCTTTTTTCCCTCAGACGTGAGCACCATCATCACCTTTCTTTTATGTTTTTTGTAAGATCTAATATTATTTGTCTCATTGTTTGTGAATGCTGTCTCACTTAAAATTTTTATGAGCCTCCAAAAGAGTGTGTGAGAGAGAGAGAGAGAGAGAGAGAGAGAGAGAGAGATGGGGGGAGGAGGCTGGAAGACAGATGGATTAGAGGTGGAGGGGGGCTGTGATAGGAAGACACATAAAAGGAGGTTGCCAGTGAGTTTGTTGGAAAGTTGGATTTTTTGGTCCTTTTTTAGCTGATATATGGATGCATGATTATGAAAATACTCATAATCGTTCATTTGCTTCCTGCAATCATAATTATTAAATAAAATTATTATAATAAATATTAAATGCTGCATTGGTTGATATGGCTATTTTGGGCTTATACTGACACTCAGCAGTATGAATGTACCATCACAAATAAGCAAAAGTTGTAAGTTACCAATAGCATTGTAGAAATTGTGATTATGATTATAGCCCCTTTCACACATACAGCCTTTACTGGTAAATTACTGTTAAGAGATCATGTGTGAAGAGGACCTTTTCAAAAAATAAATTAGTTCGGACAATTTACCGGTATGAGAAGTTGTAACATTACCAGTAAATTACTGGAAATGTGCTTTTTGTAAACGCAGAATAAGATTACTGGTAAAAGCTTAAGCAATTCCTGTAAAGTACTTCTTTTGCATTGCAGCAAATCTGTCTGTGTCCGATGCTGTATGCCTTGCATAAATGATGACAAAAGAAAATGAGCATGGCTTGCAGCTCTCAAGTTAAAACTCTGTGTGTGAAATAATAAAATAATGTGTGCTTTAACTTCTCCCTGACAGGGGGCTGTATGTAGGATAGAGTATGTGCGCTCATCTGTTTTCAGTGCAGCTAACCTCGTATTGATTCATGTCATCTTCCCACTCATTAAACCATGGCAGGTGAGTTACTGCAAAAAAGACGGTCATTGCGACACTGTGAAGTGATGAAACTATGGTGCCATGTGCTTTTTAAAACCATTTTCAGAGGTTTAACATTTTATTATCAGCTGGAAAAATGTGTAATTTCACTAGAAACACCAGAGACTTGAAATGTAAAGCATTATTCCAGTCGGTGGAAAAAAGAGGGTTTGAAGTCATGTAATAAGATGTCTCTGGGCCTAAAGCAGCTACTTAAATGTGAACGTTTGACGCGAAAATAAAAAAACATCAACAAACACAAAACATGGACTGCATTAACCCCTCCAAACTAACTAACCCCTTACAAACTAACACTGCGACGCGCAGCTGTTTAGAGATCATTTCTGATTAATGATGTCACAGAGATTATCGGTATTTTGAAAGTGATGTGTGAATGATGCTTTACCGATGAAAATACAAAAGATCAATGCCTGTGCGAACAGTACATTTTTGTATTTAACGTTAAAGTCGTTCCAGTAATTAAAAAATTGCCAAATTCATAGTTTAAGATGTGGCTTACCAAACCTTTTGAGTATCAATTTGAACAACGCTATCTCACGACCAATTTGTACGTATTTTACGAGGTGGCTTATTTCGTACGAATTTGTACGACCTCACTCGATTTTATACGATTTGTCTAAACCCCAGTGGCGGTTAGGTTTAGGGGCAGGGTTAGGTGTAGGTCATTCGTACAAATTCATATGAATTGTGCAACTCGTAAAATACGTAAGATTTGGCAAAAATCTTTGAATTTGTACGAGTGTGGTGGTACGAATTCGTACAAATAAGCCACCTTGTAAAATATGTACGAATTGCTGTGAGATCGGGTTGATTTGAATCGAATGGCCATATGCAATAGGACGATGAATTCGAATTTGATATAAGAGATGAATTGTAATTGGGAAATTCTTCAAAAATTTAACCCAGTCACAAATCAGGTAAATTTTATTAAATCATATTTTGCAACATAATTACATCATCAATTATGATGAGCAATTATGTGTAATTATTCCTTCATTTGTGGATTTTTGTTCTTGTTCAAGTGACATAATTCTCTAAATTAACTTCACTACTTTCAAAACAGTTTTCAATTTGCCACACATCTCCACAATATTTTCATTAGTTTTCAAATAACCTTAAAAAAATAAATACTGAATATATATATATATATATATATATATATATATATATATATATATATAAATATATATATATAATGTCTTGGTAAGTCACACCTGCTTCTGTGTTAACCAATGAGGTCTCTAGTACCAGAAGAAAGATGTCTGTGACTGGGTTTTTGATTTGTGACTTGGTTAAATTTTAAACACACACACACACACATTTTTATTTATTATTTTATTTTAATTCTGCTTCCTTAAACTTCTGTATTGTGTGTGCCACTTTTCAATTCTCAATGGCCCTGATTCACGGGTAACTTTTTTACTTGTTCTGTGGCAGTTTCCTTCAAAACTGAGCTCATAAAACCATCAGTGCCACTAATTCATCCTTCGATTTCCATCGTCTCATCCACTCATCACATTTCTGTCATATACATATTATGAGCTATACATAGCGAACGGGAGAGCAAAAAACAGAAGAGAGAGAGAGAAAGAGAGTATTTCATGGATGGCTAGGTTGCTATGGGAACAAAAAATGGTCTCTCTTTTCCCAAAAAAGTGTCATCGTTCCCTTCGTTTCTCTCGAAACTCCTCGTTTTTCTCTCTCTTCGCTCTCTCTGTTTATTCTCTCTCCTCTCTGTCTCTCGCTTTTTTCTCGCTCCCACACATTTTACACTCTTTCTCTCTGCCTCTCTCTCTCTCTCTTCGTCCAGTTCTATCCTCGTCTTCCATTCCTCTCTCGTTCCCCCTCTCTCTGATCATCTGTCTCTTTAAAACTCACTTATATTCTATTCTTTTCCAGGTTGTCATGGCAATAAACTGGGGGTGTGTGGGTGAGAACGAGCGAGGGAACGAGAGAGAGAGAGAGAGAGAGAGTGGGTGTTTCGGAAGTGACATCTCATGGGCAGTAACCTTGTTTCCTGTATGTAGATTTGGGGGGCGGGAGCTGTAAAGTGCGGCTGCAGTGACGCCGTGTGGAGGATGAGCAGGTAGATGTGAGCGCTGCTTCTGGAGCTTCCAGCGATCGATCAATACTGCATGAGTACGGCCTTTCTTTTCATAACTCCAGTGTGCAGTGGGAATTAGCAATGGAAAACCACGCTTTAATCTCTTTTAATATCTCTGTTGTTTCTCCTAGAGAGCAATGAGATTAGAAAACTGAGGCTTTTGCTAAAATGTATTTTGAAATCAAAATGGCAATTTTGTGGCTTTAAATCTGTGTCTGTTAGCTTTTTGCTAGTGCAGTCCTAAAAGTTGACCGAATTAATGGTAAGCTGTTTTTTTTTTGGAATATCATTTCTAAAATGTTTCTACCACTTCACAGCTATCACTGAAATAAATGTCTTGGTAAATCACACCTGCTTCTGTGTCAACCAATGAGGTCTCTAGTACCAGAAGAAAGATGTCTGTTAGCATTCCCATTCATCCCAATAGAAGCTTGCTTGATTAGCACAGGACACCTCAAGTTACATGAGATCTGCCATCTTTGCTATAGGAAACAATTCAAGTTTTTGAGCCAGTTATCTAAGCTGTGACGCCAAAAGCAGGAGAAGAAAAAAATAATAATTATAAAACGGTCCAGCTTTTAAGAGTTAATTGAAATAGAACCCAAAGCACAGTATGGCTATATGTGGCAACCATCTTCCCAAACCTTTGAATTGAAAAGCGCTTATGAACAGCTGTGTTCTCAGCAAAATAAAAGCTTGATTGTTTAATGATTGAAAATTAAGAAATTAAAACATTAAGTCATGCATATCAGAATTGTAATTTTACATTCATGTAAATTAAAAAATGAATAATAAGAATAATGTTTTTACAAAAATTATATTTCTTTAGTTTAATATTGTATAATTTTCTATTTAATAATAACAAAAAAAATATTATTATTATTGTATTATTTATAATTCATAATAATTACTAATTAATTGTTATTGCTGATATTATTTTATGGTGACATTGTTATAAAATCACATTATTCATCATCTTTTTCAGCCCTACAAACAAACATTATTATTATTATTATTATTGTGATATTGATGTAAACTCACCAAATTTTGGCCAAATTGTTCAGCCCTACAGACACTTCTAAAACATCTGTAACAAATACTTGTGATTTTATATTTTGCATGCAAACATTTAATTTGAGTTTACAACGACTTTTAAATAGATTGAGAGGGATGCTTTTAGTCTTCAAGATGGTTTAGTTATGGCATCGACCAGAAGGGGCTAACTGACCCATGGTAACCTAAACCTTGACCTCTATGTGAGAACCTTGAACCTTGTTTTGAACAACAAAATTTTAACAATCAGCAACAATCTCAACCTTTTGCATGTTCATGGTTGCTGGCATCTGTATGGCGGAGATATCTTTGGATGGTGGACTTTTGGAGTTGCTTACACCACTTTATTTCAGTGTTTACTGACATAGATCTCAGTATGAATCATATATGAAATATTGCCTATTTGTTTCCATTTTTATATCTCCAAAACATTTGAGACAGAGATGATATGTTCATCTCCAGAGCTATATAAGAGCATCCTTTGAGCAATAACATTCAACTCCTGCTACTGCTGGATGACACATTCCTGCCTTTTAAAGTCCATTATGATGTAAGGTCACATGTCCATCATGGTGCATGAATGCAGAAATGCTTTTGTGCATGCATCAAAGCATGTCCTTTCAGCCTTCTGTATAACAGACTGTTGACATCTGCTAATGCAACACAGATATAATTATGAAACTTGCATCTACTCTCTTTTTTGTGCACTACCTGCCTGAGGCATCTGGAGATGCTGTGTGATTTATTTTTAGCACTGTTTGGAGCACAGCATCAATGTTTCTCCTGTTGGGCTGCATAATGACAATGTGAGACTGACCCATCCGTGGCCTGATCCTCATGTGCACGGCACACATCAGCACCCACAGCCTGAGAAAGAATAGTAGCACCCTCTCAGAAGTGTGCTAGCCAATGACACCCAGCGTTTGTGATGGAGAACATGAACAGGCGCCTGCAGCGTTTGTGTCTGTGATGTCAGAGGGTGCTTAGGATCCTAACTAGATGCATTTGAAGAACAGCTTTTAATTTAACAAAGCAAATGTTACAGACGCAATAACTGCATTCTAGAAATACTTTCATTTTCACAACCCAAAGCGTCCTTCCATGTTCATTCAGAACGTTTATTTAAACTAAGCTCCAAAACGGGACGTTCAGAAATCATTAACCATGTGCACGTCCAAAAGAAAAGTTCAACCAAAAATGGGAATTCGCTGAATATTTGCTCCAAGATGTACATGAGCTTTTTTGTTTATAGAAAGAAATTTGGAGAAATTGCATCACTTGCTCACCAATGGATCCTCTGCAGTGCCATCAGAATGAGAGTCCAAACAGCTGATAAAAACACCACAATAAGTCCAGTCATTGAATTAATATCCATAAAATTGCTTTATTCAATGAAAAAGTCATCTCGTCTGAATCAGGAGAGAAATATGCACATATCTAGCACCATTTACAAGCAAAAACAGTCCTGTGCATTCTAAACATGTCTAAACACATCTAATATGTCAATCGATTCTGATGTGTAGACAACCTAAGATGAGACTTTTTCAATGGAGGAGGCATTATTATGTATTATGAACTCTTTTGCAACCAGAAGCGTAAAATGTCTTAATGATGGATTTGTTTATTACAAACACAGTTTTCGGCTTCACATGATGTTAATAGATGGACTGGAGTGGTGTGGATAACTTGTGGACTATTGATATGTTTTTATAAGCTGTTTGGACTCTCATTCTGACGGCACCCATTCACTGCAGATGAATCCATTTGTGAGCAAGTGATGTAATAATAACAGATTCATTCATTTTATTTTATGTCACGCCTAGTCCTCAATGTTCAATCCATATTTAGTGTCTCAGCCTGTTCTGACAGAGGAATGTAAATAATTGAGTGGTAAACAAAAGGTAATAATAAAAGAGAGGTAGTAGTATGCAAGGGCAGTAGGTTGTTTGTTCTCTTTAGCTTTTATGCTTTGGATAAACACTAACATATCGTACCTTGTGTTAAGTTGGCATAAAGTCACTCCACATATTCCCTGCAGCTAAATCATTCACATTCTATCTCTGTGAAGTTTTTAGCTGTTGTCATGAGCAGTTTCTTACACGGCGGAGTGAGCTGTTGAACAGGGCAGCACTGGACAGCTCCTCCAGCTCTCTAGGACTTCTTGTCAGGACGGAGCTGGATGTGACAGGCTATTTCCATGGCGGAAAAGATTTCAGCTGGCTTACTGTCAAGCGGGGAGCCCAGTGCGCTGTAGTGAGCGTGTTGCACGGCCCAGTGGTGGGGATACGGCTCAGAGCAGCGGCGCAGTACTGTGTATGCTGTGCTTGTTTGAGGCACATTGTGGCAAGCTGTCATGTTCAAGAAACAGTTCACCTTAAAACTGAAATTCTCTCATTATACTTAATCTCATATGTTGAATCAAATAGACTACTTTTGTGTTTTTTACTTCTATGGTGCTTTTTTTGTGTCAGATTTTATTTTGGGGTTAACTATTTTATTTTATTTTTTATTTTAAAGTTTTCTGGTCACCAAGGTTGTATTCATTTGATCAATAAAAACAGACCAACAAAATAATTTTGAAATATTAAAATAACAGTTTTCTGTGTTAAAATATTTAAAAATGTCATTTATTTCTGTAAAAGCAAAGCTGAATCTTCAGTCTTCACATGATCTTTCAGAAATCATTCTAATATGCTGAAAATAGTGCTGCTTAATATGTTTGTGGAAACCATTATTTGTTTTAAATATTTTGTGATGAGTAAGTCGTTCAAGAACAGCATTTATTTGAAATTGATTATTTTTTTGTAACATCTTGCTAAACAAAAGTATTTATTTCTTAAAAAAAGAAAAAAGAAAAAGAAACCTACTGCCTTGGATAAACACTAACAAACAAAATTATATCTATCTATCTATCTATCTATCTATGGTTCTGTCGTTCTTTCTATCTATCTATGGTTCTGTCGTTCTTTCTATCTATCTATCTATCTATCTATCTATCTATCTATCTATCTATCTATCTATCTATCTATCTATCATTCTGTCGTTCTGTCGTTCTATCTATCTATCTATCTATCTATCTATCTATCTATCTATCTATCTATCTATCTATCTATATATCATTCTGTCGTTCTGTCGTTCTATCTATCTATCTATCTATCTATCTATCTATCTATCTATCTATCTATCTATCTATCTATCTATCTATCTATCTATCTATCTATCTATCTATCTATCGTCTCTCGTTCTGTCGTTCTTTCGATCGATCGATAGATAGACCGAGAGACAGACAGACACACAGAGTACTACAGATGATAAAAACACCCCACAACAAAATTACTTAAACTTTATCTAAAATTAAAATGAGAGATAAAATAAAAATCTATATGATATACATTATATGATATTTTATATAATATATAATATTATCCCAATGGTGCTCAATGCTACTTTAATGTAAAAGACATCAGTTTGAAGAATTTCACTTTGCACAACTTTATTTGGAAGGACTGAAGACGTTTTTCCACAAGCTCCAAGAAATGGAAAGCAGAAAAAAGAAGAGTCCACTTGTCCTTGCATAAATTCTGGCAAACATACGTCTGCATGAGTCCAGTGATCTGTTTTGTGAGTGCCTTCCACTGTTGTTCTCGAGTGCTTGGAGGAAATCTGACGAATGTGTGTGTGAATCTGGACAGAAGCGTCCTGTGCCGGTCCAGCATCCCTCTGATGCTGCCACCATCTGTCAAGGCTGTTTCTGATTGGCTGGAGGTTCAGAGGGCAGGAGCTCATGGAACGAGAGGACACCGGGGCAGAATATCGACTCTGAGCTGTAGTTTTTGGAGTGCAAGAGTGGGAAGTGCATCCAGTTTGAGTCTTATAGAAGAACAGGGATGAAGTAAGGCCACAGTAATCACTTTATTGCTGTCGCCTTGACTGACAGGGCCAGAGCCGAACGTGTGACAGCTTTACAGCGCGATGATGCCGTAGTGCCATCAATATCAAAATCTGCACATGAGTTATACCTTTACAGTCTGAGGGAAAAGATTAGGTACATTTTAGGTACATATTGTGGCTGTGTATTTTTTATTTATTTATTTTTTTTGCCAGTTTTTGGCTGGAAGTCTATGACAGCCCATAGAGCCAGATGACAAAACCAACTGATTTTACCCTGATATTAATGTTGGCCCACTTACAGCCTTTTTACTGACTGTTATTGCATTTGAAAAAGCTCATGGATTGATATTATGAGCCTTTGTGAAGAGCAATTTTTACCGTACATTGTATGTATTTATTTTCACTTTTTTCACTTTTTATTTTTTTTAAATATTTAATGTTTATTCAGTCAGGATGCATTAAATTAATCTAAAATGGCAGGAAATATATTTAAATGTTTCTTCTTCAAATAAATGCTATTCCATTCTTTTGAACTTTCTGTTTATCAAAGAATCCTGAAAAATATATTCTCAAAATATTTTAAGATAAAACAATTTTTTTTTAATCAATATACTGGTTAGAAAATCACTGCTTAAAACTTATTTTCATACAATATTCATCTTAGTTCAGCCATACTACCTGCCCACTTATTAAAATTTAGATCTTCAAAGTCATACTAAAGCTTCTTCTTTGTAATGCATTCATAAATGCTGTTCAAAATATAAAAATAAAATAGGGCTGCACAACAATGATTAAAATTATAGTTATGGTTATTTTTACACCAAAATTAATCTTGATCAATAAACATGGGTTTATTTTACCTCCTCTAGTTTCCTAATTTATAGTATTCATGATATATTAACACACTTGCTACATTATTAAAATTGGTAAAACTTTATCACACATATATAAAAACAGTAACATGTTATTTACAATAATTCCATACTGCATAACTGTTTTCTCACTTTTTTTTTTTTTTTTTTTAAATGCAGAAAGCCTTTGTGAAAAAGTTGCCACTTGCCAGGTTGAGAGAATGAATTAAAACATAGGGCAGAATGATTTGGGTGTTTAGACGTCTGATAACCCAATGCATCAGAGCTAGCTAACTAACTGATTAACTTAATAATCTAACCAAATGACCAACAGACCAATATCAGAAGTTGTGATAATGATTAAAGCGCAATTTAAATTATATTTGAAACTTCAACCCATTTTCCTGTAGTGCATCAATGAATTTTTCTGTTAAAATGCCAGCCAGGACGTTATGTTGTTATCATAATGTAGCATTTTGCTTAATTAATTTAAACTTTTACAAAATACCATTACAAAATACAGTTTTATTCAAAGAGACTTCTGAGTAATAGATTCTTTAAACTTTGAGGATGAATGTTTGGTAACAGTGCCACATACTGGTCAAGTGTTGTAAGTTCAGGTTAAATCTGCTTAAAGATTTTGAACGAGTTAGAATAAAAGTGTAGTTTTGTCTTGCATTTTTATTATTGACCTGCAGTTCCTTACCCTTTCTCCTCTCGTCCTCCTGTCCCAGATGCGAGGTATGCTGCCCCCCCCTCCTTCCGACACCAGCCCTCCTTCGCTGCTGCTCCCTCCTTCGAGCAACCCGACTGGAATCCTCGTCTGTGTGTGATCAGTGGAAATCAGCTCTACATGTTGGACCAGGAGGAGGTACTGGCAGCCCAATAACATATAATCACGCACTTCCTTTCCTACATGTTCCCCTCTACAGTTTGTGTGCTGGGTGCTCATTTTATTGAGAAATTCCAAAGCTCAAAACATATTTTATGTCTCTATATTCTTTAGTTGATTCGCATGTATAATCTGGGAATGAGATCAGTTTTGCAACTCAAAAGTATCAAGTATTATGTTGGTGTGCATATGAGTCTTGGTCATTATTAACAGTTTGTTAAATATCTGTACTCTGAGTAGACTGATGGATAATATCAGTTTTTTTTATTTATTTATTTATTTTATTTCTGACAGTGAATTTTTATACTGTGCATTATAATGTTTAATTGATGACTGATTTCACCCATATATATATATATATATATATATATATATATATATATATATATATATATATATATATATATGCATATAAACATAAATATTAAACAATAAATAAATTAATTAATAAATAATTTATCAGTTATATATTGTTGTTATAAATATACATATATAAAACAACATATAGAACAAAGGGAACAAACTCCATTATTATATTTTTGGATTTATATAGAAATTTTAACTTTTTGTTGTAAATACCTGATAAATATTAGTATTATTATTGTTATTATTGTTTTTATTATTATAATTATTTTCATTTGAATAATATAAATCAGTGCATGATTTTTTTTAATGTATTTTAATTGATTTTGAGTATTTCTGTTTAACTGCAGCACTTGTTTTTATGTTGAGCAGTGAACATGAATTACTTTAAAACTTTACCTCTACAGTAGCACATCTAACAGAAGTCAATACATTCATTCATTCATATTTCCCCCTTATCTTACCAAGGGCACAAAGTGAGCCAGGACTGGTGCTGCCTCAAAAAATAGGTTCATGACGGCCCTGATCATATCCTGCTGCCCATATTCCTCCAAAATAATTTAGCATTCCAAAAATTTAGAGTCTAGTCTGACTTACTGTGTTTTTAATGGACACACTGGCTGACCTGCAAAGCATGTGGTGATGTGGATCAGCTCTCTAGTGCTGAAAGACGTCGAGGGGCTCATTAATCAGACGCTCCGTCCTGTCTAATTGCACCCGTTTTGTTGCATGTTCCGATAAGGCCGCACTTTGAATCGATGTGAATCAGTCTTGACGGACTAATGGCTGTCACCTCTGTGAAGATGAGCTCCATGAAATATTCATGGTTGTCACTCATCTGCTGCAGGGGACAGTTGCAGCCCCGTTTGTGTGTGTGAGGGTCTTCATTCAGGTCCTGTAGTGAATGACAAGCGTCTCCTCCATGCAGACATTTGCACACATAGAGTCTACAGGAGGACATGCTTTTCTCTGACTGTTTTCAGAAGAAAATAAATCAAATTATATATATTTTTATATTTGTTTTCTTTTTAATTTTAGTTTAAGCTTTCATAATTTTGAAAAAGTGTTTCACCTAATTTTTAAAGTTGATCTTATTCCCGACAACAACAGTAATCCATTTCATTTGCTGTATGAATTATAAATTAAAAATAATAAAGGTAATATAAAAATAAATTATAACGTGTGTATTTTATAAATAAAACATTACTTTACTTTTTTTGTATAATATTTAACACCTCATCAATGTACCAACTTTACAAAAACAATTCTGAAAGCAAGTCCTAAATCACGTAAAATAGTTTTTTTTTGCCATCATTTATAACACAACAACCTTTAACTGTATACATTTTTTTTTAAATACTTAAAAATATATCTTTATTTATCTAATTTGAGTCATCACAAAAAATGACCTACAAAGAGAATCAAATTCAAGTAAATTACAGTAACATGGGCGATTTAAAATATGTATAGTGACTTGTTGCTATGTTCAGAAACATCCTTTAGAGGGAGTGAGAGGGTCAGGAGTATTTCACTGACATGTCATTAGATGCTAATTGATGTGGGGTGACAGAAGCCCACGTTCGACTTCACACACACTCTGTGCACCGGAGCTCAGATGAATGGTTCTCGTGCGGATCCGTGCCACCGTGACACTGCGTTACACAAGTAGCCCCAGAGCAAGGTTTCTCTGGCTGTGAGTGGGCAGCAGCCATTCTTGTAGCGGCACCAGGAATCAGGCTGTGGAATCACGCGCTCACCAAAACGCTCTCTGTGGCTGCTCGCATCGCGGTGTTGAAAGATGTCGCAGTAAATAAATTAATTAGTATGGACACAGTCAGCGAGAGGCTTTGCTGATGCTGTGACAGAACATGACAAGTCTTCAGATAGAGATGCTGGCATTGTGGGAGTCTGTTTGAAAAGATTATGTAATGGATTCATGGGATGTGTCACGTGAACATATGAAAGAGCTCATGAAATTGTTTGTTTCCTATAGAGCGCTTCAGTGGCTTTCTACTTTTTCAGCTGCTTTGGTTCCAGAAGTATATTTTTCATTCATTTTTCCCACAAGGAAGCGTCTTGGTTAAAGAGTTATAAGCCATGAACCAATCCATCGAGGAGAATCACAACATTACACACTTTTTCAGAAAGTATTTGAAAATCAGACAAAGTGACAAGACTTTCTACCGTTTTACTTTTTAAAATGAAAGAACTACAATCCCATGAAGCATTGCAAATGATATAATCAAATTAGAAACATCGGAGATATATAAAGTAGTAGTTTTAATTCTCTGATTGGTAAAAAAAAAAAAAAGATTTTTAATAGCTTTAAAAGATTAAGGAAACAACATCTATTTTGTTTACTATATAAAATATCTGGGATTTAAAAAAATTGTATTTACTAATTAACTGATTGATTTACCAATAAATAATAATAAATAATAAATGTAATATTGAAATAAAAGTAAATAAAATTAAATTAAATTATATTTATATAATATTTTCAGTTTTAGTTTTTCATAATTTTGTTATGTGCCTTTTTTAATTTTTATTGTTTATTTTAAAGTTTTCACCTAAAAAAATATTTAATTTTATTTCCACTTTATTTCAATTAACAAAATTAATTTTTAATAGGTTAATTATACATTTAAGTTAACAACGGTCATCCAGTGAATTTGCTATATAATATATAGGACTTGTGATTCAAAAATGATTCATTTAAAATATTTAAGTAAATAACCAAAACCTCTGTTTATTTAAAGATGTTGATTATATCCAAATAACATGTTTTATGTGTATCGCATGTGTTCAAACATTTAATTAGTAGATTGAATTCTCTGATTGGGGAATTATGGGAAATGTAGTTTTTCATTATGAATTCTACTGTTTATCAGTTACTTTTAAAAAAATAAGGTGAAAATAATTGCTAACTGGCGGCTTTAACAGAAGCATATATCATCAGCTAACAACCGTGGCTCACGGTACGCCTGTCTATAAAGGTTTGAAGTTACTGTGAAAAATCTGTTCCCTTATGGAGAAAATAAATGTGAATTGGCATGTTTTAATGTTTTTTTTTTTTTTTTTTTTTACGTTGATTTTATGAACTTTTAGGAAAGCCCTAGCATATAAATATTAGACTCAAAGCTTCAAAAATGAAAGAAAACCTTAATTGTAACCTCTTAAAGCTCCTTACACTAACAAAGGCTTAAACATGTCAATTTCTTACTTCATTTATCACTATTCAAAACAATCTATCATGATATCATGTACTTTAGAGTTTTGAAATTTTCACACGCTTTTATGTCATAAAAAGTAAGTAGAGCTGCTGCAACAGGACAGGCTTTGTTAGCAGATCCGACAGTTTTCACTGCCATTTTGTTGTAGATGGAGATTTAATTTCCATATATTTGTGGTGAGAAAGCCTTGCATCCATCTATCTGTATCTTTCAACCGCCACATTTGACTGTATTTTCTATCCATAATGCAGTGTTTGCACAGTAAAAATGTAAGAGGAGATAATATATCTCGGTTTAGGTGTTCTCAGGATCAGGATATAGCCCATAGCTGGTGTCTTCAGTGTCATTTATTAGCAGAGCAGCTGGAACCTGACAGTGATGTGATGTTGATAGAAGCAGACAGATCTCATCCTTCTTCTCTTTAGCTCAGCTGTTCTGCTGTACTATCGTGGTGTTCGCGGGGCAGATCTGGGACGGAGCAGGATGCCAGCGGAGTCAGTTGGGGTTCGGGTCGGTCGGGCTACCGGCGGGATGCTGTCAGGTTGGGCTGTGATCTATTAGAGCACCATTATGACAGAATGGAGTGCACACCTGCTGCTCTCCTCCCCGTTTCCTCCATCATCTGCCCCATCACACAGCTGGGCTGGTTTCGGCTGTGCAGACATATGGCAAACCCCCCGACAGGGCAGCATGGGTATGTTTGCCAAGACTTAGCCCTGCCCAGAATTATGGGGATACACACATAAACTGTTCTCGAGTTTAAAACAGCTAGACGCTAAATGCTAAAGACAGAAGTCCTGAGATAGGTCCCAAAGTTGAACTTTTTAAAGGTGAAATTTGTGTGACCAAAACATAATAACTGTACAACGCCCCCTATCTGCTATTGGTTAGACTAAGAGATAGTCCCGCCCCAAATGCTTCTTGTTTTAAATACTGTGTACATTTTATAAAGTGCAAAAGTGGGTGACAGAAGAAAATAATCTATGGAAATTTATTTTCGCATTGGAATAATAAAAAATTTAAATTAAAAAAAGGTGGTTCAAACTAATTCTTTCTAAATCTGTGGACATTCTGAGTTTATGTCTCAGAGGTCTGACTTTTCTGAGAATAATACAAATATAAAATAGATATAAAAACAAAACTTGATTTTATTACCTTTTATTTATTGGTGGAAAAACAAAACAAAAAACAAAACAAACAAACGAACAAAAAAACAGAATTCAAGATGTAAGAAAAATAAATCATTCTTTTCTTAAAACATCAAATCATTCAAAAATCTAAATTATGAAAGAAAATCACTTAAGACAATAGTTAAAGTACACAGTCTTGTTCCTTTGTCTTTTTATCTAATTTTCAGATTGCTTCAAATCAATGATTGTAGTGTTGTAACTCTCCATGTAGCTGGTTGGTTTGGTATCCATATGGTAAAAATGAATGTAAAAAATACTTCCAGAACTAAGGCAGCTGAAAAAGTGGGGGAACACTTTTGCGCTCTATATCTAGGGACTCTTGGGTACAAAATACTGAGACTTCTGTCTCCTGAGAAGCTGACTGTTGACCCGTAGCGAGTCCATCTCCACCTGGTCTCTGGCTCTGTGTTTTGTTCAGTTACTCTTCTGTGATGTGTGCCTGATAACATTGAACCAGGTAATTGCTGCCCAGCCAACACAGTCACCCAGCTGAACTCATTCCCACGGTTCCAGATGCGTACTGTATGTGGGTCTAATGGGTTCAGTTTCAGTTAGCATGATAGCGACAGGCCACAGTTTCTTAATATGTCCAAGAGTGAATTATATTATTTTCAGTTAGCAGATGTGACCTACGCTGTGGCAGTGTGTTAAAATGTGTTAAAATAAAAATGTAACTGTACTCATACAAATTTATATATATATATATATATATATATATATATATATATATATATATATATATATATATATATATATATATATATATATAAAACATTTAAATTACATGGCCAATTTAAAGCATACATGTAATGCTGGATAACAACATTGCATTTTTGTATTCCCTTTCTTAATGCATATGCATTTGACTGCTTTAATCCATTTCTCTCTATTGTATTCCTCTTTTGGAAAGTTGTAGAAACACACTAGTGTATATTGTAATGTATTTGCTGAGCTCTCTAATGTACCTAGTACATACCTCTAGTAGAGAAGTTTAACCTGCTTTTCTTTACCTCCATGTTCCAACCCAAGATGATAAAAAACAAATCCATTATCTGAACTATAATACGGCCATCTGTTTTATTCCCCTATGCAGTTTTAGACCCAGTGCATTCTTTAAAATGGCAGTTAATTTGTGTTAAACATGCTTCTTCTGGTGTCGTGGATATGGTGGCATTTGTCTTTAGCAGACAAATACTCTGATATTAATTTAAGCCTTATCATTTACATTTAGTTAAAACTAGTCTTAAAACAACTGCCTCACATACTGTGCAAACTGACACGCATTGTTAATGGTGTTCACTGAGCTTCTCCTTAAAATAAATCTGCATATGAAATAATTGTTCACAAAAAAGGGCATGTGCATTAATAAACAGCAATCTTGCATGCTTTCTAGCAAGTCATGAAGGATTCATCGGATGTTATGCATTTTTTATGCGCTGATCCTTCCTGTAATTTCATTACAGGCTGCTGTAGATCTATTTTAAAGGCTTTGAAAGATAATATATAGCTTGCTTTGCCATAACAGAAAACATAAAACAGACATCTATCATTTTTGAAACTATAAAGAGAAAACAGCAACACCAGTGCATCTTCTGGCAGAGCGCAGAATATTGTCTCAGTGTCATATTCTAATAAATCTGCATTCTTCTCAGCATCTGAAAAGCTGAGCTGTGCATAAAACCAGAAATGCAGCCCGGTCATGTGACTTCAGCCAAGTGACAAGGCCACCCCTGAAACATTTTAGCTGCTTCC
Organism: Carassius auratus; assembly: GCF_003368295.1. NCBI lineage: Eukaryota > Metazoa > Chordata > Actinopteri > Cypriniformes > Cyprinidae > Carassius > Carassius auratus. The sequence continues at coordinate 21,420,935 of NC_039283.1, forward strand.
CATAGGGCTCAGTGTCTGATCCTCTCTTGTCCCGCTCATTTATCACCCCAGACTGTAGGTAATCGCCTTCTTCACAGCTGCTCCTGATATCCCGATCGTATCTCCCTCTGGATAGTGCTGGGGAACACAGGAGAGACACCCACGCCACTAAACAAGCCCTGTGCAATTTGAAGGCAAACCTGTGCTGAGATGTTTCCCTCCATCTGCTTGCAGACACAGAGATGAATGAGCGCTCGCCTGTGTTAAGAAGAATTCCTGTGAGATGAAGCCCCATACCGAGGCTTAAATAAACACATTACACACACAAGTTTGCTATTATTTTCTCCCTCCACTCCAAGCACACACGCCATTGCTTTATTATTTCAAGGACTCTCATCTCAGTGGGACTTGCTGTTTTAATAGCAGAGGTTTCGGACAGGTTTAGGGCAGAGCCCTGCAGCTTGCCGTATTGACCCCATGCTCTTTGCGCTGACCTTTATCTCTGCTCTCCCGCAGGTTCACCCTTTGTTGATGCGCGAGCAGCGCTCGGAGTCGCACAGAAACAAGCTGCTGCGACGGACGGTCAGCGTGCCTGTGGAGGGGAGGCACAATCCTGAAATGGGTGAGTTACACACGTGCCATCCTGCTGCTTCTGTGGCATCACTGTGAACACACTTTTGAGGGTTAATATTATATAAAAATAAGCAAAGGATTCCTTTAGATAAGACACACTAGATGAACAGGGTAAATATATATATATGTGTGTGTGTGTGTGATTTTTATTTTTTTTTGCTTTCCATATCACCATAATTCTTCAGATGAATGATTAGATTAAGAATTGCAGCAACTTTTTTTGTATTACACATTTTCTGAAAATGTTGTTTAACAATGGAATAGAGATATTGCCTAATTAAATATGAACGTATCTGCATATGATTGCAAATCAGAAATCCGAACACTGGATAAAGTTCAAAATTCAAAGTCAAAGGTTTTTACAGAGGGGATTTTGGAAATCTCTTTTTATCACTCTATAAATCAGACAATTATACAAGCTTGTTTCTACCAAGGAATAAATAGTAATAATAGTAATAAAAAAATGTATTGTGATGTTTCATATCACAGTTCTGATTTTTTTCTTGCCATTCAGACTTTCCAGATTTTTTTTGTTTCTCAGAATTCTGAGTTTATATCCTAATTTAGATGTTGTTTCTCATTATTCTTGAATTATAACATGCAAACTCAGATTTGTATGATTTTCTTTTGTGCATCTCTGACATATTCATTGAATTCATTTAAAAAAAAAAAGTATGGGTAACACTTTATAATAACTGCATGCTATTAATCATTAGTTAAGCATTAGGAAACAGTTAATTCATCATTTATAGAGCATTAATAGACATTTATAAGCAGTTTATAAATACAGATATAAATGCTTTATACCTGATTTAAAAGCATATCTATAATGTATTTAATAATTGTTTTTTCATACTTTATTAATGATCAATTTATCATTTCTAAATTAAGTATAGCATTATTTACACACCAGTTATTAAGGAGTTGTCAGTGGTTCATAAGATCACTTAGAAATTGTAAGTAAATGATTAATAAACTATTTAAATGTGCATTCATACATCTTTTTATTCAGACATATAGTAATAGTTACTTATAGTGTTAATAAATGGTTTATTAACATGTATTTCTACTGTAATTCAGGGTTAATTCAGGTATTTATAAAACATATTTAGTTGTTAGTTAACTATTTTTGTGAGCTCATCTAAAGTGAGGACTATTTATGCCTTGTAAAGCTTTTACAAATGAGATTTAAAGGCTGTTAATATTTCTATTTTCTGTATCACTGTGTTGTGTTTGTTTCTGTTTTTTTGTTTAGAAGATAACCAAGCCTTTAAATATCCTTTATAAATGCTTTACAAGGCATAACTAGTCCTCACTCTAGATGAGCTCACATAAATAGTTAACTGACCACTACTAAATGCTTTATAACTACCTGAATTTACTACATTTCTTGTGATCTTATGAATCACTGGCAACTCCTAAATAACTGGTTTGTAAATAATGCTATACTTCATTGAGAAATGATAAATTGATCATGAATAAAGTATGTAATTACACATTATAGATATGCTTTTAAATCAAGAATAAAGCATTTATATCTGTATTTATAAACTGATTATTACTGTCTATTAATGCTTTATAAATTATGAATTATCTGTTTACTAATGCTTAATTAATGATTAATAGTGTGCAGTTATTATAAAGTGTTACCAAAGTATGAATTGTGAGATATAAAAAAAAAGTATGCATTGCAAAAATTCTGTCACAATTACCTTTTTTTTAATCACTTGGCAGAAATTGCGCTCCTATAGAAAAGACTCAACAGCGAGAACCCCCCCCCCCCCCCCCTGAGAAACAGACTTAAAAGAAATGTATTGTAATTGAAAGTTAACGATGTACAAATATAATTAGCAATAAAATAAACACTAAAAAAAGTACTTAAGATGTTTAGTATCCACTAGTCACAACATGTTATGAAAAGCCAAATAGCCTTTTTTATTAAATATATAATTTATTTCAATTTTTGAGTCACCTCTCCACCATTTGGAAATTTTTGCTGAGCTAATCGCAAGGCTTTTTTGACATTGCCTACATACAAAAGGTGATGTACATCTAGCCAAAATAAGGCTTATAAAGCAGCTTTATTTTGCTACCTACTGTTTGGGACGTCCTGCTTCCACCCGGTCTGATGTGCTGACATCTCTTAAAAAATGCTTACACTTTGTTACTTTTAAAAGTAAAAGTTATTTTATTGGCATTGATAGATGCATGAAGAACCTTTAACATCCATGCACATAAGGTTCTTCAATGTAGCTAAGTAGCAAAGAAAAACTAAGTTCTTTTAAGAACTGTTTACTTATAGGTTCTTTGTGGAACCCAGGTTCTATCTATAGCATCACTGCAGAAAAACTAAAAACAAACAAAACCATTTTTTGTAAGCTTTATTATTAAGAGTGTAGCATGTACTGTATCTGCACCTTGTGAACGTCTCATCCATGTGAGGTGTTGAACGAGGTGGCCCTCTGCTGATCACTACAGACTTTTTTGCAGTTTCTGTGACAAGGATATGGGATTCACATGGTTTCCGAGAAGCTGTCCCCAGCTATATGTTCTGATGAATGCTCTGAGTGACACAGGTGCTCTATACTATGCCACAAATGCTTTTCAGAACGACAGGCCTGGAGGAAGACGAAATATTGAATGGAATTGATCTCATGAGAATGACGTTAATTAGCTGACAAGGCCTGCTATTTGGGGGTAATGTTCAGTGAAGTATAGATTCATTCTTCATAGCAGAATGACACAGTGACCTATTTTGAAGTGTCTCTTCCTCAGTGTTCTTCCTGCTTAGTTTGCACTATGTGGACACATTCAGGATGAGACTACTTAGCTCTGTTCCAAACCCCTCGCTGTCTGATGTCTAAACACTGCAAACCGTTAAAATAACCAAAATCTTTATTTTAATTAGTGCTGTCATATTCTTTATGTCTAAATATATATCTAAAAACCCTTAAAACAAGATTTGTAAAAAAAACTAATCAAAATTTGACACATTTTAGTGAGCCAATCTGACAAAAAATACATACAGGTCAAAATTTTTATAATAATTTACCATTTAAAATTTAAAATAACTATTTAGAATTATGTCTGATGCATTATGTGACTCTGAATTTCAGCATTGCCATCGATGCCGGTATTTTTATTCCTTAAAAAATGTAATTAATTCCTTAAAAATTGTAAATAATTATTAAAATTGTAATTTATCATCAAATAAAAACAGCCTTGGTCAGCATGGAAAACATATTTTAAAATTCATATAGATTTTTTAATATATTTTCAGGGACGTTTAGGTTAATTTTTACTTATAAAAACCAAAACAGATTAAGACTTTTTTGTAGTGCAACAGATAATGACATGATAATCTAATATAAAAAAAAAACTCAATAATAAAATACATAGCACAAACAGTAAAACAGTCAAATTGCTATAATATCATAAAACAGTATCATAAATTGTATTTATTTATTTATATATTATTTTTATTTAAACAATTTTATATATATTTCTGATTATTTAAATTGATATTTACCCTGACTCTACTGTTTTAGCCTAAAATTCTATCAAGTGTGTAGGTTTAGAAAAAGGTCTAATTTTAGACCAGGTCTGTTTGTTTACTCTCCAGAGAGTTAAACTTTATAACTGTCATTTACTATAACAGTGTTGCTATTTGATGCTCTGCTGCCTAATACACCTTATACCCTAGTGACACAAAACAAAATTGCATATAAAATTTCACCTGAAAGGAACTCCACTTTATTTCAAAATAGGACCATTTTCCAACTCCCCTAGAGTTAAACAGTTGAGTTTTACCATTTTTGAATCCATTCAACCAATCTCCGGGTCTGGTGGTAGCACTTTTAGCTTAGCTTAGCATAGATAATTGAATCTGATTAGACCTTTAGCATCTTGTGCACTTGAAGCAGCAGGCGCAATGATATTACGCAGCACCTGAAAATAGTCCTAGCTAGGTTACTTCCAATAAGCCTATTTTCAGGCGCTGCATAATATCATTGTGCCTGCTGCACCCATGGTATGGCAGCAAACTTCCCTGATTATTATGCCAGAATGAGAGTATAGTTCCTAGCCATATCGACCTAGAAAATCACAACTTTTCATTTTCCATCGGTTTTAGCACACAGTGTAACTACAGAAGAGTCACGTTTTAAATAAGAAAAATATAGAAACCCTTTGGTCATTTTTGAGCGAGATGCTAATGGTCTAATCCGATTCAATGATCTATGCTAAGCTAAGCTAAAAGTTCTAACGCCAGACCTGGAGATCGGCAAAATGGATTCGAAAAACAGAAACTTGACTGTTTAACTCTACGGGAGTTGGAAAATGAGCCTAGTTTTTCACAAAAACAAAAAAAAAGAAAGAAACGAAAAGTGGAGTGTTCCTTTAAGCAATCAGATAACCCTACCCCCATTCACACTGTTAGTTCATCCCGACGCTGACATATCAAAACATCCAAACAAACAGAGCAAAGTTTGGGTGTACTTGGGTAAACTCATGGTTTACCTATAATCGTTCCTGCACATTAAAAGTGATATGCAAAGTGATTTAACATAAAAAATTAACACAAGAAGGATTTGTCTTTAAGCAACTCATACACTCAGAAGTTATTAGCTAAGATGCCCTCAAACAAATGAAATGAAAGAAAATTCAGCGTCAGTCCGTGTGGCTGGAGTTATATCTATTAAATTAGCTCATGCTCAATGATGCAGTCTATTTGTTGTTGTTGTTTTGTGTGTGTGTGTGTTTCCTTGGGCGTCAGAATTAATTGAAGACTAAGTAATAAATAAGCACTTAAACCTTTAGTTTAATTTTGGTTGTGTTAATTGCAATTTGCATTTGTAAGCAAATCACCACTGTTGTGGCGGTTCTTTGTGTGGTGAAATCCTATAATGTTCAAATCCAGGGTATAAAATCACCTTCAAGGAGGTGTTTATTTGGAATAGTTCACCCAAAAATGTAAATTTGATGACAATTCACCCTCATGCCGTCCAAGATGTAGATGACTTTTTTCTTCATCAAAACAAGATTTTTAGTCCTCTGCAGTCCAAACAGCTGATAAAAACATTACAATAATCCACAAGTGATCCACTTGTGTCCACTCCAGTTCATCAATTAATGTTTTGTGAAGCGAAAAGCTGTGTTTGTAATAAACTAATCTACATTTAAATGTTGCTACTGGTTAAAATCCTCTAAACATAATATCATTTTTGCCTGTGAAAAAGAAGTCTTGTCTGAATCAGGAGAGAAATATGCACAGATCAAGCATTGTTACAAGTGAAAACAGTCCAGAATGGCTCTAAATAAATATATTTCTGTGGATTTTGAATTTGAGTTTTTCACTGGAGGAAGTGTTATTATGAATTACGGATTGCAATTTTGGCCAGAAGTGATGGTTTAAAGTAAAAGGGCCTTAAGGATGGATGGATTTGCTTATACAAAAACACAGGTTTTCACTTCGAGGGATATTAATTGATGGACTGGAGTGGTGTGGATTAGTTGTGGATTACTGTGATGTTTTTATCAGCTGTCTGGACTCTCGTTCTGACGGCACCCATTCACTGCAGAGGATCCATTGGTGAGCAAGTGATATAATGTTAAAATTCTTGGAATGAGATGTCAAAATAGATATATTGCACCAGGTTATCCAAAATGCCATTGGTTCTTGCAAATAAATACTTGATTTATGATCTGTTCTGCACACAAATCTACTCTATGACTTCATGAGACTTTTATTGACAACTTGTGTGGTGCTTTTGCTGTATTTTCATTGGCGGTCTAAATCCCCATTCACTTTAATTGTGTTGTAAATGCAGCTTGGTCTTTTTTCAACAGCCAAGACGAATATAATACAGCTTTGGAACCACTTGAGGATGAGTAAATGATGACAAAATGTTCATTTTCGGCCTTAAATAAATAATCCTGTTAATAGCAATGGTTAAATTAAATTTCAAAGCACATACTGTTAGAAATTACATCTTGACAAAAACCCAACTTGACAATGGCTCTGGCTATTATTATGAAAATAGTTCCAGGCTAAATGAATAACTGTGATGTGGCAAGATAGATAGTCACATGAGAAAATGAGTTCACATTAATGAATAAAATTCCCTTTATTTGGGATGGCAGAGCATATTGCTCTGAGCTAACTAACAGCGTGTGACTGGGCAAAGATTTTGAAATGAAGCATTCGTTAGTGGATTATGCAGATGTCTTCCTCAGCATTCACTAAAGGAGTACGCTTTTAAAGGAATCGTTACCAACAAATGACAGTTGTGTCATTATTTACTCACCATCATGTTATTTCACGAACCTGTATGCTGTAATTGTGAAGAATCTACACTGATTGTTTTATTTTTATTTTTTTCTGTACAACAATGTGGAATACAGATATCAGGCTCTGAAAGGACAAAAAAGTACCAAGTGCACCAAAGTACCAAAGTACAAGTTTGTACATTATGTTGAAAGTCTTATGAAAATCATATAATAGCTTGAAGACTGAAATATTTAAGATGAGTATGTTCTTCTCCACTAAAAGCCTTAAAGTTTAAGATTGCATTCGGATTAAAAAAACAAAACAAAAATGCACAATGCATTTTTTTTTTCTTCTAATAGCAGGTTTGTTGTCATTGACATAACTAAGCATACTGTGCCAGTTCATACACTACAGTTCAGAAGTTTCGGGTCAGTAAGATTATTATTATTATTATTATTATTATTATTATTATTATTATTATTATTATTATTATTATTTATAAATTCACACTTTTATTTAGCATGGATGCATTAAATTCATTAAAAGTGACAATATATAATGTTACAAAAGATTTCAAACAAATGCTGTTCTTCTAAACTTTCTATTCAAGGAATCGTGAAAAAATTTTTTTTCAAAAAAACTGATAATAAAGCAATGTTTTTTTTAATGATTTCTGAAGGATCGTGTGACACTGAAGACTTGAGTAATGATGCTAAAAATTCAGCTTTGCATCACAGCAATAAAAAACATTTGAAATATATATTAAAATGCTTAACTGTTATTTTAATTAAGTGGCATTTTTGTCTTCATAGCACTCCAAGTATGGATGTGTAATATTTAAAAAATCTTTGCTTTGGCTATTTTCGGCAGGACAACATCATAACAAGTAGTGCTTGTTTTCTCTTTTTTTATGGTGAGCTCAAAGCCATAACCTTATGCACTCAGAATTCTGGATTTAGTTAAAAAGCAAAGCTACATAGTGCAATATCTGGTCAGAAACTACTGCGCTTACATTTTTACAGATTCATCCACTGATTGGCTTTCTGTCTCTCATGCTGTTTCAAGCGAGACTTCATTTCATTTCCCAATGTTTCATTTAATGGAAACATTTCTTTGTACCTGCAGGATGCCAAAGGCGAGACTACACTTTAGGCAGGCCTGTTCTCTTTTGTTCACCCTTTCTTCCCTTGTTCCTCACACACATGTAACAATATGAATTATTGATTCAGAACATGGGCAGACTTTCCTCTGACAGAATGAACATCGTGCTGTGTCTTTGCATTGTGCCCGTTGGTTTTTAATGCTGAATAAATGCTGTGCTCACCCATATCCACTGTGGCAGAGGGTCCACCTCCTCATGTGCCTTCATGTCATGACGGAATGATTGTATTTATGAGATGAGCGCACATGAACGCCACCAAAATGTCGTGTGTAATTTTTGTAAGCTTTGACTCTGCTGGGTTCAGTTGGAGAGTCGTGTTGGAAGCAAATTGATGTGAATATGTTTGAATAGTTTGTGTGGATTTTCTGCACAGTTGAAGAAGAATATTAATTATTTCTCTAATTTATTAGCTTTTTTTAGACAGGTTTGCATGACCAAACTACATTTCCCATCATTCTTTGTGACATGAGTAGTGGTGGTTAAAGTTCACCTAATGTAATATTACTTTAATAAGAGCTTATTTTTGATTCCCACTTGAGTAAAGGTACAAAACTCACTGTTAAATACTTACAGATTAAAAAGTACTGAATTATTAAGACTATAGATTGCCTCATACAGATTTTTTTTTTTTTAAATTTTTTTTTATATTTTGGCATATGCAAAAATGACCAAAAAATTTTGTGCTAAAATTAAAATATTTGAGTACATATTTACATAGATATATTTGAAAAAAAAAATATGATATTTAAAAAAAAATGTATTGTTTTCAGTTTAAACATTTAATTCATACAATATATATATAAAAAATAATTTTACATTTACCCATAATGTATTTTCATATTGAACGGTTTAGTAACCGTTTTTTAGTAGTAACCGTTTTTTGTCATTTTTAGTAGTTTTCTTTTATTCATTTTTATTTCAGTTTTAGTTATTTTAGTACATTAAGCATAACTAAATGAAAAAGAGAAATGTTCAAGAAAAATGCATTTTTTTACACATTTCTTTTAATGATAGTTAACGTTTATTTTATTTCAAATAATGGAAATGAATATTCATGAACCAAGCTGCATCTGGCACAGACACAGACAGAAAGTAAACTTCCTGAGAAGAATATATGTGAACAACAGAAGAGAATAAAAGTCAGTTTTTACACACACACACACACACAAACACACACACTCACACACACAGAAATGTGTTTTTATATTGGCAGTCGCACCAGCATTTTTCCGGCTGAAATATTAAACTTTTATGAGAAAAACGAGTGACTGAGACTTTCAAACAGACAGATAGATAGATATAGTGTGATTTATGTTTAGTTTATATACTTCATCATATTTACTAAATTAATTTCCCAGAATGTATTATCTGGGTTGAATTTCTTTGAATTCAAATTTCAATGGACCTTCCTGTAAAATGTGGCCAATTCAATTTAAATTCAAGCTTATGAATTAAAAGGCAGTCAATTCTGTTCTGATTTATTCTGATTTATATATACAGTATATATATATATATATATGTGTGTGTGTGTGTGTGTGTGCGTGTGTGTGTGCGTGTGCGTGTGTGTGTGTGTGTGTGTTTACTAAGATAATGAGTGGCTGGCTATGCGTTTCAGGATTTAAAGCCTCTGTGCACAGCCTGACCCACGCTTTCTGTTTGCATGCTCCCACTTGGACAGTTCAGACCCTTGAATTGTATTTGTTTTTAAAAATAGGAAGCTTTTCGTGTCTCTGGCTCTTCTTCCAGACACATCTTCTACTGTAAACTGTGAGTCAACTTTTGAACGATTACAGATGCACCATATATTGATTATACAAAACTGACATCTGCGGTTCCCCCAAAGCCAGAGGTCACACGAGGCCATGCAATTCATTTTCAGTGCTGTTGTTTTTGCAGTTCTGCTCCAGTGCTACTGCCTCATATGTTCTGTCATATGAAATATGCAACAGGCATACCACGGTGCCAGAGTGTCCAGAGGCCAATGCACTGGTATCTAGAGATCTACCACAAAAATAACAACACTGACTGGTATTGATTTACATGAATGATCACACTGATTTCACTAGTTCACGCTTACATATAATTAGCTGAGGTATGGTATGCGTATTTGGCGTGCTGTCCGGGGAAGGGCTCCGAGCTCGGGAATTGCCCGAAGCTAGAGTACCCCCCCTTCCCCGTATATTGTAAAGTGAACTTGAAGTGAGGAGATGGGGTGGAGGAGGGATGCTGATAAACCATCAATGGATAGAGGTAAGTCAGCGATATTTATACTGTGGGATTGATTACTTGATTGTGGTCCACCTGTGATGATTAGGCTAAGTATCTGACGCGCTCCTCCCGAATCTTCATAGATAATTACATTTCACTAGTTCACGCTTACATATAATTAGCTGAGGTATGGTATGCGTATTTGGCGTGCTGTCCGGGGAAGGGCTCCGAGCTCGGGAATTGCCCGAAGCTAGAGTACCCCCCAAAAAGGCAAATGTACAGGAGGACAGCCGCCAGTTTAAAGAATGCCCCCCAAAAAGCAGAGTACTGGCGGGGGCTGATTTGGTTTCTGAGAAGTTATCTCGTTGGCAGGCTGGAAGGGCCTACGTACTCCGGAGGGAGCGACTTGGGCGTTGAGAGAGTAGGCCCTACCAGCTGCAGCTAGTGAACTACGTGGTAGTTGGCGCCCGGTCGGTAGGGCTCGGGCCGATGCTCAACTGGAGTTTTTTGGCGTTGGATCGGTGAGCCCTGCCGGCCGATGAGGAGGAGCGGCGTGGTTGTGGTGCCCGACCGGGAGGACCCGAGTTGCCTCGACCGGAATAGGTCACGGTGTCGGCGTACGGGCCCTACTGGCTGATAGCCCCTGCTATTCAGTGGGTGAAGGGCCTAACGCTGACCGAGAGGGCCCATGAAGCCTCCGACAGGAGATTGAGACTCAGGATGACGGACGTCTGGGTCCTCTCGGTTAGGCAGATAAAAAGCTTTTGGGCCAGCCGACAAGGAGGACTCTGGCAACATCCGAAGGGAGATCCCGACTCACGGCATCGGCTGGATGAGATTCACTTGCGGCTGGCAAGCATAGGCCCGTCCGGGAGACTCTCGCCAGACGTCTGAAGGGAGCGCACGCGACAGACGGGTAAGCCTCGGCGGACGGGGAGGGTTGGAAAGGAAAACCCGACTGGGAGGACTCTCGCAGCATCCGATGGGGCCTCAAACTCAGAACATCGAACGGGTAAGCCTCGCCAGACGGGGTTAAAAGATGTGAGAGTAGCTGAGGGTAGCTTTTTTTTTTTTTTTTTTTTTGCAGGATTTGGCGAGAGGACGAGACTCGTGGCGTCGGACGGTTAAGCCTCGCCTACCGTCAAATGGAAAGGTAAGTTGTGTGGCCGAGAGACTGTTGCCGACGTTCGAAGGGAGCACACACATCGAACGGGTAAGCCTCGCCGACCGTAGGGTGGAAACGTAAAGCAAGTCTGACCAGGAGGCTCTCGCCAGCGTCCGAAGGGAGCACACACATCGAACGGGTAAGCCTCGCTGACCATAGAAAAGGAAAAGGTAAGGTTGTCTAACCGGGAGGCTCTCGCCGGCGTCCGAAGGGAGCACGCGCATCGAACGGGTAAGCCTCTCCGGATGGCGGACAGAAAAGGTAACGATAGGTGGCCAGGAGGCTCTTGCCAGCGTCCGGCGGGGACAAACTGGGTGAGCCTCGCAGGCCGTAGGTTGGAAAAGGTAAGTTTGCGTGGTCGTTAGGCTGTAGTCGGCGTTTAAGGGAGTTTGCTACTCCTGGCAAGAGACGGTTTAGCCTTGGTGACCATAGGAAGGAAGGAGAGTTTATTGTGTGTTAGGTACTTGCAGCATTTAAGCAGCTTGCTTGTAGGTTAGTAACCTGAAACACACAGTAGGGTCGTGGTTGGCTGGCCAGGAGGCTGTCGCCGGCGTCCGATGGGAGCACTCACATCGGACGGGTAAGCCTCGCTGGCCAAGGGTGGAAAAGGTCAGGTTGTCTAGCCAGGAGGCTCGGACCGACGTCCGATAGGAGCTTAGCTCCAGGAATCGAACGGGTAAACCTCTCTGGCTGAAGGACGGAAAAGGTTGTCCGGCCGGGAGGCTCTTACCTTCGTCCGACAGGAGCTTAGCTCCCGGATAGAACGGTTAAGCCTCGCTGGCCAAAGGACGGAAAAGGTAAGGTTGTCTAGCCGGGAAGCTCTCGCCTACGTTAGATGGGAGCCTTAACTCCATGCGTTGGGCGGGTAAACTTCTCCGTACGAAAGACAGAAATGGAAAAGCAGGTAGCCAGGGGCTTTCACCTACGTCCGAAGGGAGTGTGAGCTCCAGGCAACGAACGGGTAAGCCTTGTTGGCCGCAGAATGGAAAAGGTGAGGTTGTCTGGCCGGGAGGCTCTCGTCAGCATCCGATGGGAGCTCAAGCTCTTGGCATCGAAGAGAGAAGCCTTGCCGGCCATAGGATTGAAAAAAGGTAAGGTTATCTGGTCGGGAGGCTATGGCCAGCATCCGGTGTCTTTTTATTTATTATTTATTTATTTATTTATTTTCTATATTTATTTGTATTTTCATTTATTATATTTATTAAAATTGCGACACCAGATGGGTAGTCACTCCAGCCATCGGAGGGAAAATTGAGATTGTTTTATCTGCGAAGAGCCCGTTAGTGTTCGGCGAAAGCGTAACTTGCGGTATTGAATGGGTACATCTTGCCATCGAAGGGAAAATTTATTTGGGCTGCAATGTACTCATTGGTGTTCGATAGGTAAATGTCGCTTTTTTTTTTTTTTTTTTTTTTTTTTTTTTTTTTTTTAATCGGGTAAGCTTCGCTGGTGGTTGGATGGAAAGTCCAAGATTGATTAAGTGGGAAAGCATCTGGCAGGATTTGGATATTTGCGTTGTCAAACGAGTAAGCTTTGCTGATAGTTGAATGGAGAAGGCAAAGGTTGGTTCAACCGGGAGCCCTCTTGCAGCGCCTGGCAGGGAGTTTGATACTAAGGATGATTTATAATGGTTGGATGGAGAAGGCAAAGGTTGGTTCAACCGGGAGCCCTCTTGCAGCGCCTGGCAGGGAGTTCGATACTAAGGATGATTTATTTGTCTACGAGGGTAGACGCTGTGAGGCTTACTTGGATAATTGTTTAGCACATCCAATGAGCTGCTTCCGATAATGAGTCCGAAAAAATCTTGGTGCAGTCATAGTATCCGAAATTAAGCGTGCAAAAATAAATTAGATTTCCTGTGCCAGTGTACCCCAAATGGGTGCCATGTATCGGCGATGTGGTCATTGTCAGCACGTGAGATCGATGGTACATATCGACGATGTAATCGTGCATGGGTGGAGTAAGAGAAAGATTCTTTATACTGTCTGAGCTTACTATTTACCATTTTGACCATGCAGGTGCACGAAAAGAGCCTATGGAATCGCCCATAATCAAAAAAAATATATATATATACACTTTCGGAAGTACTGATACACTGGTATTAAGTATAAATACTATATTTAAATACTGCTAGTTCATGTAGTCGGCACTACGATCATCTCGCTTGTCCAATGATTTTTTTTTTTTTTTTTTTTTTTACCTACGGGCTCACATCGTCCTTTGAGGGCACGGGCGAGCGGGAAATGCAGTGCTGAGATGGGATAACGGAGCGGTTTGATTAATTAAGGTAGGCCGAATTAAGGTAGGCCGCCTAATGATTATTATAAAAAACGTTGGTTGGAGAATGGGCCTAATATCGTCTTGGCTATTGTCGATACATGATGCCATCTCCGCAACCTCAGATGCATGGCATGCCTTTAGGCGGAGGTGATGTGTGGTATTTTTTTTTTTTTTTTTTTTTTTTTATATATATTTAAGTGTAGGAAAGGCTCCTGCGGGAGCAGACGCTGCAACAGCAGTGGGGAGAACGGGAAAGGCTCCTGCGGGAGCAGACACTGCTACGGCAGTGTGGAGGTACAGGAAAGGCTCCTGCGGGAGCAGACACTGCGCGGCAGTGAGGAGGTGTAGGAAGGCTCCTGCGGGAGCAGACACTGCACAGCAGGGAGAAGGTGTAGGAAGGCTCCTGCGGGAGCAGACACTGCACAGCAGGGAGGAGGTATAGGAAGGGCTCCTGCGGGAGCAGACACTGCTGCGGCAGTGGGGAGAACGGGAAAGGCTCCTGCGGGAGCAGACACTGCTGCGGCAGTGGGGAGATACGGGAAAGGCTCCTGCGGGAGCAGACACTGCTGCGGCAGTGGGGAGATACGGAAAAGGCTCCTGCGGGAGCAGACGCTGCAGCGGCAGTGGGGAGATACGGGAAAGGCTCCTACGGGAGCAGACACTGCAGCGGCGGTGGGGAGATACAGGAAAGGCTCCTGCGGGAGCAGACACTCCAGCGGCGGTGGGGAGGTACAAGAAAGGCTCCTGCAGGAGCAGACACTGCAGCGGCGGTGGGGAGGTACAGGAAAGGCCCCTGCGGGAGCAGACACTGCTGCGGCAGTGAGGAGGTACATGAAAGGCTACTTGCTTCGGCTGCTGTAGATGTTGGCTGTGGGAAGAGTAAAAAGTGTTAGTAATATTTGATGGGGCAAGCTAAAAATGGATGGGTAGCCTACTGTGTTACCAGCTTAGCAATTTGTTGCCTGATTTGACGATTCCTCAGGCCTTGTCCACCTTATTATGTTCCTGTTGGAAAAGCATCTTTCCTCTCATTTGGCCTCCGGGCTCTTTAGACGGACTCCCGAGTGGATACGTTTGGAACGCTGTTTTCACGTTGTATTATGGACTGTGGAAACAGAGGCTTTTGGAAACGATTGAGCATGTTTAGTCTTGTAAGGCGTTGTACCGAAAGACATGATTATAGCAGTAACGTTAACCCCTTACAAGATACCCCCCATTTTTGGCATGGAGGCAGAAATTATATACCCAAAATAAAGATGTTTCTGTTCATGATTCTTTCTGACTAGATCCATGATCAACATTTGTCCACGAGCTAACACTTTGACGTTTACCGTTCAGGAATAGGAATAGTTTTCCTGACATGATGGAAAATTAATCACTGGAATTATGTTTTATCGAAATATTGGTCAGATATAAAAGCCAAAGTCTTTGGACTTCAATTGATGCGCGGCTTATCCAGATCAAGTAAGAGAGTGATGTTTAATGTGCTGTGAAAACGAAACATAGACTGGGGCCGTTGGCGATGCTTGCAGCAAATGGGTTAACGGCAGTTATGTGCTATTTGCTTCCAAGTGGTTTCTAAAGAGACTTACTTTCCGGTTTTCCGTATTACGGTCCTTAAAAGGCGATGGTAATTTTACTCATGCTTGCTATCCTGCATCAAAACACGAGGGCAGATGCGTTTTAGATTAGTTTTGAGTGATCACGCCAGTGAATGGTAAAATAGGTCCCTAAATGATTTGGTCCTACCAGAAGACTTGCATGCAAATGAAAATTTTTAAATTAAATTAAGCATTTAGCAGGCGCTTTTATCCAGAGACTTTTTTTTTTTTTTTTTTTTTTTGAACTTATGTCTGTATCATTTCGGCGAGGTTTAAACGTGCGCGGTAAGGCGAATGTAACAATAATAATAATAATAATAATGCATTTTATTTGTAGGAACAAACGCCAAAAGCAATACAATAATTCATTAAAGACAGACGGTCTTGAATAAATGTGACTTAATCAACAAAAATCGCCCAACATAGGTGCATGCAGAAGAAGTACATACCATAGCGTAGGGGCTTTATATGAAAAGGCTCTTTCCCCCATGGTCTTTAGCTCACATTATGGCTGGTGAAGTGAAGAGTTAGTAGAGCGAAGAGAGCGTGATGGAATATCAGGACTGATGAGTTCACAAAAATACTCAGGTGCAGTCCCATGAAGTGCCTAGTATGTTAAGATAAGAATTTTAAAATCAATTCTCATGTTTACGGGAAGCCCGTGTAATTGTGAAAGAACCGGTGTCATGTGTTCGCGAGGAGAAGTACAAGCGTGCGGCAGAATTTGTATACTGAAGCTTGCTCAACGATTTAGCTGGAAGGCCTGAGAACGAGGCATTACAATAATCTAACCTAATGCCTTTGGCTTCGTGGTTAAAAAGTGGCATCATCATCCGACGGAACGGTGTATCTGTAGTCCAAATCTATGCGGAATCCACACCCCGGATCAGCGGGTGGCGGTAATGCACCTTTACGTTGGTTTGCCAAAACCTCCGTAAAACACTACTAGAAGAAGACGGAACAAAACTTTAGCCGCAAGACTGCTTTTAGATGCAACACTTTGAATGCAAACTGCCGTAAAAATCCAATGAAGAAAAAGAAGAACCTGTTTTTTAGCGTCTTCGCCTGGAAATGTATTAGTCTGCGCGCCGCTAGAGGAAGCGGCCTCAAACTGCCACTCGGCCGGAACGCCGTCGTGAAAGGCTGAATTGAATTGTGCATTCAAGTCTAAATTTGTTTGCTAAATTTGTGATGTGATACTGAAATCCACAATGAATGTGTTTGTTGTCTGGTGCTGTAATTTTAGAGGATGTGCTGGTCTCTTAGATAGACTATTTGTCACGAGCAAGAAGTGCAGAATTGTCTTGATGACTTATCTGCGGCTGTAGGTTTGATGTTTTATGACCTTCATATTGAGGAATGAAGTACTTCAAGTGAACTTGTTTTTATTTGATAGTTGCCAGTGTTCAGTTAAAGGCTGTTATGCTGAAAGAGCTTAAGGGCAAGCTCTTAAAATAACCACTCACTGCTCTATGAAGACTTGATGTCATCACTTATTTGATGCAGAAAGGTGATTTTAACTTTAGCTTGCAAAATTTGCAAACACGATTGCCAGTGGGAGGCTTATTTTGTTAGATTTCTTTAGTGTTCCTTCTAAAGATTTCTTACAAATCTCACATTTCTTATACACCAAACACTGAGTTAAAAAGCACTAAAAAGCATACTATCAGACTGTTGCAGTATACAGTAAGGAAATATGGATTACTGTTAAAACCATATAGTTAACTAGAACCAAAGCTAAAATGTGTTAGCCTACATGAAGTAAAATAAACATTAAATTTTTTTATTTCAGCTATAGTTAAGGCAAAATTTCCCTTTTATTTTTTTGTTTAACTAATAACAAATACTAAAACTTAAAAAAAGAAAGAAGAAGAAAAAATAGCTACATAATTTTTTTTTTTTCAAAAAATGAATAAAAACGATTAAAAATACAATTATAGAATACCTCTGAAAGCAATTTTCCTCCATGGAATAAATATACAATTTCAAGCAATTCTGAGTTTACATCTTAAAATTCTGACATGATTATGAGATATAAATTGGCTTTATGATAACTCTGTAGTGTTTATTGTGATATATATTTATGTGTGAAACATATAAAGCAATGCAATGCCATAATGATTGAGAGATGGACAAATAAATATTGGTCAAAAGCCTTATATTTGAATTGAATAGAATTTAATGTGACTTTTTAAAATAAGTTTTATTTATTTTTTTCTAAATAATTATGTATGATTCATCGAATAAGATTAAGTTAACTTTAACATTTCCATTATATAAATATTAGTAAGAATTTCACAGCAAAAAGACTTGAATATTCCTGAATATTTTACAGTTAAATAAATTAATATTTAATTTTAATAATGAATAATTTATCAATATACATTTTTTTTATTTTGAAAAGCCTTAGTGTATTTACATGATCGATCGACTACAAGAGCACACATGAACAAACATTTTTAATCAGTCATAATCAGGCATAACAAACCTCTTTGGCATCCACAAAGGGTTCTATTGCAATTTCCCATCACCAAAAATTACATACTTTGCTCTTGAATCCTGCAAAATACCAGTTTATGGTGACAGGATACATGTAAAAAATGTGCCAAAGGGGTCTGTGTTGGTTTTGTTTAGTACTATGTCCCAGTACTTTAATATTCTCGCTACAAACTCAGAATGATGCACTGTCCCATTACAAAAAAGTACATACTTTACTTTTAGTGCAGGGCATAAGTAGGCGAACTGGGCCGCAGCCTGCAGTCTCTCCAGCTGCCTTCCTCCATCATGGAGACTAGAGCCATTACTGCTCTAAATGATGATGTGCTCGCAGCACTGCGGCCCCGCTGGTGCAGATCCTTTTCGAGAGGGTGGGGAGTGGAAGGGCTGTCAGGGTACAGCTTGCCTTCAGAACCACTGTGCAAAATGCTGCACGAGAATCGCTCTCACACTCGGTGACTGCGGGTGTCGAGTGACATGCCAAAACAGATTAATGCATGTGGATGTGTGTGACAGTAATTGTGCATGTGCATGCATGTATTTAAGTGACAAGGTTGCAGTTTTGCATTAGTTACACATGTTTGTGTGTGATCATTAAGTGGGCAAGAGGAAGGCAACTGCTAGATAATGTTCCCAAATGTGCATGCATGCATTTGTGTGTTTACACGTGCATATGCATGGCACTGCCAGTTTACACAACAGTCTTGGCGCAGGGCCTAGCCAGGTGGGACTGTGCACGCTTCAAGTGCGTCCTCATTTCAGCATCATTCCTCTTGCTCAGACTGATGGCAGTTTTCTGCTGGTCTGTTTATCCTGCCTTATCTCACCTGTCACAAAAAAACCTGCTTCCTGCCTGTCACCTTTATTCCTAAATGTCAACATGAAATCAAAGTTCGGCCGGTTTACTTTCATGAAAGTATTATTTTTTGACTGATATTGGAGATTGTTTTTTCAAATAACAATATGACATTAGATATGTAATTGTGCATGCTCATTTCACCTATTTTGCCATCATCTAATGCTTTCGTAAAGTTAGTCTTTAAAAACAATAATAATTTAATAACACCTAGAATTGTAATCTTCAGCGAACCTCAAAATACATATTCATTTTTCATACTGCACGCTATAATGTTGTGAAGCCTAAATATATATATTTTTTTATTATTTAAAGGAGAAACACTGACACAAATTATTATTATTATACTGTACAATACAGTCAATCGACAAAAACTAGCAAAAAATTAAAGGTGTAGTACAGAGAGAAATGCATGAGGGCCTGATGAGCGAGTATATAACAGTATTTCTAAATAGAAGACTGCTATGAATCTTTGGATCATTCATTCGTCGAAATTCATTTAAAAACACTGAATCATTTAGGAACAAGTAACTCTTTGAGAGTGGTTCTTTAAACCATTCACTCATCTGATTCATTCAGTAACATAGATTAATTGAGGAACACTTATTTAGTAGTGATTCATTAAATAATGATTAATTTTATTAGTTCAAAAACACAGATTAATTCGGGAACATTTTTCATGAGTCTTTCATTAATTCATTAAAAAAAAAAACATTTGATTCGCTGTGAAGCATTAATTTATTACAGATTTATTAAATAATCCATTTAACAGATGAATTGAGGAATATTCATTTTTGAGTGATTTGTTCGAAAGCACAATTTTATTTAGGAACAAAACAAACAAGTTTTTATGAGCAATTTATTTAATCTTTCCCACATCTGATTCATGATTCATAATGCCACTATGTGTATGGCTCTAGCATGCTCAATGATTCATTTTTAATTTATTTGTATAAGCAATACACACTCGCTGTCATGCTGCTGGTCCAACGCTATCTCACGACCAATTCGTACGTATTTTAAGAGGTGGCTTATTCGTACGAATTTGTACGACCTCACTCGTACGACCCCAGTGACGGTTAGGTTTAGGGGCGGGGTTTGGTGTAGGTCATTCGTACAAATTCAAACGAATTGTGCAAATCGTAAAATACGTATGATTTGGCAACAATCGTATGAATTTGTACGAGTGTGATATGTCGTATGGCTTCAGAAGACTTGGAATGCAACATGACATGTTTGTAACGCTTTTATACCGCTTGTTTATGGTTGGTTTTTGCAATTAATTCCTATGACTGTACTTTTATTTGCCTGTTACATGTTTTACTGTATATTGTTCAGAAGTTGGTAGGTTTAGGGTAGGGGTGGGGTTACGTGCTCCAAAGTATATATTTATATACAATTAATTTTATTTAATACAAATTTAAACCAATAAATTAAGACAAACAACTGAAAACACCTGTGCTTTGAAAAATTATGCTAAAGAGGTACCTCGAACTTCAAAAAGCGAGGCGAAGGTGTACTGACCAAGCATCAATACAGGAAAAGTTGGGAGTGAGACTGTGTTGCGTAGATTCTAGCAACCATCGTAATGCCATTCATCGTCTTCATTATCATCTCTCTTAAACTGATTTCAAATGACTTTGACAGTCGCAGGCATAAAAACCACACAGGAATGTGTGCAAATGTCAGGAGTAATAATGTCCTCTCCGTGTGGCTTAGCAAAGGTCAAGATCTGGTTTCTCTTCGGCCAAACATCCTCGCAGCAATTCATTGTGGTCATGCAAGCATCCGATTCCTTCTCCCTCGGAGTGATGGCATCAGTAGGGAGCTTGATTCGTGCCCGAGGATGAACAGGGGCTGAACTGACACACAAAAAAGTGGCCTTTGAGAGGTGTTTAGTTGCATACTTGTCCCTTTGGCATTTTGCAGAGCTTGTTTGCTACGATTCAAAACAAGTAGCAAATGCAGTCAGTCAGATTAGCCAGGGGAAAAATAAGGCTCGTTACATAATCCAGCAATGCACCTTTTCACAGAGAAAGAGATTACATTAGTGTTGCAGCCATGACAGGGTGGAGGAAGAAAGAACACATAATGTTTGATGTACGAATGTAGTCTCCATATGAACAGTGTGTGTGGGCTCTGGGTTTCTACATCAGCTTTCACCGCTGAAGGAGCCGTTGATGCTGACAAACCTAAGCAGCAGTAACTGTGTGTGCATATTAAAGAAATTGAAGATCTTTTTTAACATCTTAATTGCTTCTCTTATGTCTGTAGCTTTTCAATTTTGTCTCCTGAGAAAAAGAGCTTGTTATCTCACCTGTGTCTACAGCTATGTTCAGATTTGCTAGTGGACAGCAAGGCAGCTCAAAAACCTAGTGAGTAAATAGTCCTTTTTAATAGGTTATTATTTTTGCTTTGTAGTATTGGATGGATGTTTTTTTTTTTTTTTTTGCTGCAATGCATTATGGGATTGCGTTTTCCTTAAATGGTAGGCTACTGTAAATCAGGTATTCCTAAAGCTTTTTGTCTGGTCTTGTTTTGTCGTGTACCAAGGCTGCATTTATTTAATCAAAAAATATAATGAAAACTGTAATATTGTGAAATAGTATTACAGTTTAAAATAACTGTTTTCTGTTTAAATATATTTAAAAATGTAATTTGTTCCTTTGATGCAAAGGAATCCTGTCAGAAATAATCATATTATGATGATTTGGTGCGAAATAAACATTTACTTATAAACATTATTGTTATTTCAATGTTTTACTAATATATTTGTCAATAATATATTCATTTATTTTTAAATTTGACATTTTTATGATTCAATTGATTGTATTTCTCCAAATCAATATTAGGAGCAACTTCCAAGACACAATTCATACTTAAAGCTACAGTCGGAAACTTTTGATGCTCTAGCAGTTAATAAACAGAACTGCTTGCGTCTTGTGGAAGAAAATTGTAGCCGGAGCTACTTCTCTCTGTTTATGTCTATGAAGAATCACAAAGGTACTGGGTAACTCCGCCGCGGTATCCCCGAAGCAATCTAAAATAGTCAGAATATAAACACTTATTATAGGTGCACCATAGTGATTCAGGACAAGCTAAAACCACGGTTTGGAAAATGGATTCATGGTGTACTCGCTTATTATATACAAGTTACGGACCTCAGCTCTGATTGGTTGTTTCTTAATGGGAGTGATGTATTTTCTGCAAATGGCAATAAGACCACTGGGAGGAGCCAGAGCTTGATTTTTTCACAGATTATCTGTCTCATATTCTACTCAGGACATAATGACAGGTTTAACAAATATGTCAAAAATATATTTTTACAAAAGTTACCTACTGCAGCTTTAAATGAAACATGATTAGTATCTGTGTGCTATCAGTATTAATTTTATAGTTCTCTAATTTTACAGAATATCTTTAAGTTGTTGTGTTTTTATTTGTTTTAAAGATTTTAAAGGAACAGCTGACCCAAAAATGTAAATTCTGTCATCACTTATGCATCCCATCACTTTAAAGAGAAACATCTGAAGCAAATGTGGTGCTTAATATAACTGAGAATTGTTCATTCTCAGCGAGTGAGACACACACAGTGCTGTGAGTGTTTGTCTGGTGTGTGTCGGTGTTTGTTAGTCTTGCTGCTGTTTGGTGCTGATCCCAGTAGGTGGTAAACTGGGGGAGGTGGGTGGAACTGCTGTTCATGAACTCTAGTGATTTTGAGTTCTCTCTCACACTCGCTTCACTGCTGGTTACCAGGATTCCACCAATACAAGAAATCATCTCACATTCGAGCTAGAAAAACACTGAAATGTATTAATATCACAAGATTGCATTACATGCACAAGGCCTGATGCAAAAGAAAAAACACTGCATATATCTCACAGGTTGCTCTTTCAAAGCAGGAGACTTAATTGAGTTATGAATCATTAAATCAGTTACGAATTTGCTCTGTCTGAGATAATTATTTTAAATGTGTTTTATTTCTTCTACATATCTAAGAAATAAAAATAGGGTAATGCCTTATTCTGCAATATGGTCAGTATACACTCCCTATATGAGGAGTATGCAATTTGCGTAGGGCACCAATTCACCATCCCTTTTGCTCAAAAAAATATTGTTCTATATTAATATTACCATCTACATATACAAATATATGTGTGTGCGTGTATATATATATACATATATATATATATATATATATATATATATATATATATATATATATATATATATACATACATACATACATATATATACATACATACATACATACATACATATATATATATATATATATATATATATATATATATATATATATATATATATATATATATATATATATATATATATATACACACGCAGCGCCTGCTTTCGCTCTCACCTCCTGTTTGCGGCTGAATAAAAATTATCAACATAATTAGTATTAGTAATATCTTGGAAAAAACATCAGCGCAGTCCGGCAAAGAGAAAAGAAAAATAAAAAAGCCCAAGATGAAGCCTGTGCATCACTTTCAGGTAGCTACTGTACGTTCAACTTCCTGTGAAACTTTTTTGACTTTTGACGTTAGTAACGTGTTTTCATGTCTGTAATAATTTCATACCAACAACAACACATTTGACTTAATATTTTTTTTGTTCAAAACTCGGTTGATTCAGATCGGCACTTCGGAGCCTGTTCACGACTCGGTTGATTCAGATCAGCACTTCGGAGCATGTTCACGACTCGGTTGATTCAGATCAGCACTTCGGAGCATGTTCACGACTCGGTTTATTCAGATCGGGACTTCAAAGCATGTTTGAGATTTTTTTAAATTCAGATCTGGACATCGAAGCAAGAAGTGTTTGTCAGTTAATTGGTGATAAATGAATATTTTGACTTTTTACCTGTCGATTCAGCATGTACATGGACCCACACACAAAGGTGGACACACTCTAGACGGGTGTGCCAGGTAGGGTGACCACCCGTCCCGCTAGCGCGTGCGCGCACACCATTTGAAGCCCAATACATGCGTCCTCAAAGAAAGTTGGTCGCTATATCTGGAGTCACCAACCCGTCGATCGCGGTCGACAAGTCGATCTTGGAAGCATTTTAAGTCGATCGCGAAGATTTTTCAAAATCTGAAAAAAATTAGGCGCGGGCCTCCTGTGCTAGTTGGGAGGTGCGAGTCTCCGCTGACTGCGCGCGCACCTCCCGAAACAGATGAGACATTTATACTTGACACAACTGTTTTAGACTGAAAACCAGACCATACAACTGATTTAGCATGGGTGCCAATGTGATGAGATGTACTAATATCTGTCTGCTCGGGCATGATTGTTTTAAGCCTGTAATTGATTGATTATTGAGGTAATAGGGATGTTCGGTTCACCACACACGGTTCGGCACGCGCTTCAACTTAAATCTGACAAAGCATCTGTAATATCATCTGTAACATGGCTTGCTATAAATGGCACGTAAAAAAAATACAGGGTTCAGCTAATAAATGTTTCTGTTGATGCATGCGCATTCTGGCTTCCCAGACATTACAAAAACATGTGGCCACCCCTAGGATGATTTGCAGTGGGTACTATTAATTTAAATGCAGAATGTAAATTCACAATAGTTTGAGAAGTGAAAAAAATGCAGCACCTGCTGCAGCCACAGTTTTGAGTCTCTGAGCAACATTAAAGTGCTTCGTTCCTGAATGAATCAACCATTTAAATGATTCGGTTCAATCGCAATGACTCACTTATTAACAGTGACTCGCTGCCACCTATTCGCGGTTTTAATTTCACATTTTATGGAACCTTTTCATTTTTTAAATAATTTCAAACATCAGTTTTCAATGTTTTATCTTTAAAATATCAAAATTTATTCATTTGTAACTGTAGGCTAAAGTATTCCATGTTCCACAGAGCTGCATTAAACAGTGTGTAAAAACATCTAAATGGCACTTCAGATGCAGCTTCTATTTTATTTGCATTGCAAAGATAAATTTAGTTTATAATAATTGCATTTGCTTGGTAGAACCCCGAATGCAAGTATTTGACCTAAAAGATGGTGCACACTTTTAGAAAACAATGGTGTAAAGGTAAAAATAAAATTTAAAAAATCAGGTGTCAGCACAATTAAACATAAGATATCAGCAAAATAACACTCAGCAAAATAGTCTAATTATCGTTATCGATAAAATCCTAGAACTCACAGAGATATAACTTTTTGTCTATATTGCAAACCCTTAATTTTTTTTCCTTTATTTTAATGTGCCACCCCAAAATTTACTGTGGCCTCATTTGGCCACCCCTGTTAAAATTTTCTGGGGGCGCCACTGACTACATTTTGACACGACCTGCAAATGAGCACTAGGAGTATGGTTGGACGGAAGCAGTGTGACAAAAATACTATTCCATAATTTTGCACAGTAATCTGACAATAAATGTGGCACACCCAGATTTTCATATGCACACCCAGAGTCTCTTTTCTGGCTACACTACTGATCACAACCCATACCAAAACTAACCAATATTATTAATATTTTATTTCTATGAAATAACAAATATAATATTCTAATAAGAATTATAATCAAACATCTCTTTTACAAGACTATTTCACAATATGACTATAGTTCAAATGATGTGATCTAGGGAGAATCTGATAATAAATATTGTATATTTTATAGTACATGCATGTTTCACGACAAGTCTCCATTTGTTCTCTCATTATTGTCATTACTGTCATGTCTAGCTCCCTGAACTTCTTATATGTATGTACTGTATGTATGTATGTATATGTATGTACACACACATGCCTCCAGCTGTTCGCTATACTCTCATTTCTGTCTCTAGCTTCTTAGATTTGTGAAGAAGACCCCATAATCAGCGTCTCAAACTCTGCTCAAATTTGCCAGGATATGAAAGTAGACAGCCTCAGCTAAAGTCTCCATTTGTTCTCTGTTTAATCTCACTGCTGTCTCTGAGAATCAACAGAGCGACTCAAGAGATCTCCTCTCTGATCTTTCTTCACCACGGGCTGTTTCTTTTAAAGAGGAAACGTCTCAGAAGGGAGTAATTGTGTGCTAACGAACACAGTCCGCCGAATTGAGGAGCTGAAAGAAAATGTGAAAGAGAAAAGAGACATTTGTACATTGAGCTTAGCCTAAGATCGCTGATGGTAACCATGGAAATAATTATAGAGCAGACAGACTGCTAGAGAGAAAGTAAAAAAATGAAAGAGAGAAGGGAGAGAAAGAAGAGTGCATCTTTGGATCTTGCTTTGAGTTTTAATAAAACTCTGCACTAGGTAGGCGGGTTTTAATCTGGCTTTGATCACGCATACTGATCTTTTAATTGAATGCACTATGCTCAGGCTCTTGAATGAGGGATATATATGAGCCACGTTCATTCTCTTGTGGTGTGGATCAGTAACGGCCTTCTTGAGGTGGATATTCAATCATAAGGAGGTATGAGGTGTCTTTGTGAGCATTAAGACTCCTCTCCGCTGGAGATGTGTCCGGCTCAGCTTCGCCTCGATGCTTTAACTTTAGCACTCGCTGTCTTGGGCTTGCAGGCCGGAAGCAGTCGTCATGGAAACACATGTCTTTATAACACGCTGATCATTTACACCGAGCAGTTTGTCTGAAAATGACCGTTCTCGATTAAATCAGTCAAAAAGCTCCTTTCATGCAATTTAGGTGTAATGTTACCAACCCTGTCAGCAATACAATACTACTTCTAAAAGATGATTAAATAAAGTTTAAGCAGATACAATATATTAATATATATATTTAAAAACAGAATGCTTCTGGTCAAAGGTTTGCGTTCAGTAAGGTGGGTTTTTTTTTTTTTTTTTTACAAATTCCTGCTCTTGTTCAGGAAGAATGCTTTTTAGATTTTATTCTTCAAAGAATCCTAAAAAAAATATATAATTTTTTTTTTACATTTATTGTTGCTTAGAAAGTATGTTCAAATAATTTTTTTTTTTTTAAAAGTAAAATTAAAATTGCTAAAAAAAACAAAAAACAATTGATGTATTTTCTATGATATAATGTAATATTTCAGTGCTTACTGTATGTATGTAGGAATATGTATATTTTAAATTTTAATGTTAAATTTATAAAATAAAAACTATAATATGTAACTATAAAATGTAAATTATATTTATATGCAATTATTTAAAAACTTTAATAAAACAAGTAAATTAGATTATAAGTTATAATCAACTAATTCAATATATTAGTGCATGTACAGTACAGAGACACTGTTATAATATATATATATATATATATATATATATATATATATATATATATATATATATAATTTCTGTGTGTGTTTGTGTTATATATTAAGAATAGTGCACCCAATAGTTTTAGGTAAAATTATTTTTCATACAGGTCATATAAGTTTGAAACAGCATGAGGATACATTTTTTAACCAGAAAAAAACAGATACTGTTTTAACCAGAACCTCTTAGCAACCAGTCCGAGACTCAGAACACCCTAGCAACCGCATAGCAACACACTGAAAACCTCAGAACACCTTGGCAACCACGTAATGCTCTGCCAACCACCCACAACACCCTTGTGGTCCAAATCAAATGTAAAAACCTTTTTTATCTTTTAGCTTTTAGAATTAAAAGCAAAGATAGCAGCGAAAGCTAACATGCAATGTTATATGTAGATGGTACTGTACGCGCACTCTCCGCGTTTAATCTGCATTGTCATTTGTCTTCAGTTTGTGTGGTTGTGTAATTACACACATTCCTCCCACATAACCCGCCTCTACAGAAGCCTCTCCACTCACCGGCTGCCTGCGAGCGTCACATCCAAACACACACACACACACACACACACACACCAGAGCTGTGTGTGAGAGAGAGTGAAAAAGACAGAGAGAAAGAGAGAGAGAGAGTTTGCCCCAGGCTTTTACATGAAGTTCTCTCCATCAAATCCCATCTCTCCCCCACCCCCCTGTCCAGCTCAGCCCCACTTCGCTCCTCTTGTCTCCTCGAGTGAGTGAGAGCGCAGTAAAGAAAAGGACAATTGCAGGAAAGGATGCATCGCCTTGCTGCTGGTATTCCTGTCTGCATGACTGGAAACGAGCAAACCGGAATACAGCAAGAAGGACTTCCAGCTTTTCCTCGTGCTAAGGATCTCCATATTGGAATTGGTTTCGGAAGTCCTCATGCAAATGACCCGTCCATTTGAATCGGAGCTTTGATGCGTCACTAAACGCGTCGTTTTGTGCACTCTGTGCGCTCGGAGGATTTACGCGTCGGTGTCACTGGCACAGAGCTGCGGAGAAGTCTGGCTCCGTCACACGCGCACACGCACACACACACACACACAAGTTTGCATTAGATGCCAGCATTTTACTGTCTATGGAAGTGTTAGCTTAGAATAAATACCTTAGTCATGTGTATGCATGCTCCGATAAGTTCTCTCGTAGAGCGTTTTAAACATAGATAGATAGATTGCAACGCTAAACGACACCCTAAAATAGCTAAAGTAAAACATGAGAGAGTTTCACCACAAATCTGGTGTTGGTAACCGCAGTAAAGGCAGAAGGGAAGCGGCTCGTCGGTTCAGGGTCGTTTGTAAAGGAGCCGGCGAGCATCGCCGGGACCCGGAGCTCTCCATCTGGCACTCTGCTGAGGAACAGCCGCTGTCGGGGCTGGAGAGAGTGACTGAGACGAGGTGGAGAAATGAGACGCAACAATTCTAACAGTTAAACACCCAGGATTTATACTAATATACGTATAGATTCCAATTTCTTGATTGTAAATATTCATTTTTAACAATTCTTACTATTCTTGTAGGTAAATACATTTAAATATCCAAGTAATAATCATAAATATAGTATTAGTGAAATATATGTACTCAACTAAGCAAACTACTATAATATATTTAGCATACATTTGATTGCAATAACCACAGGTAATGCATAAATAGCTTTTTAGAAT
The DNA here is from genome assembly GCF_003368295.1 of Carassius auratus. Classification (NCBI taxonomy): domain Eukaryota; kingdom Metazoa; phylum Chordata; class Actinopteri; order Cypriniformes; family Cyprinidae; genus Carassius; species Carassius auratus. The sequence goes on from NC_039283.1 coordinate 21,449,526, forward strand.
TAGATTTACGACATATTAGGTCAAAATGTTGCCGAGTTGTACATTACTTCATATGCGATTACTTAAAGAAAGCCAGAATATATTTATTTAGTAGTCAGTAAGTCATATTTAACACATGATTACAACCAAACATGGTGTGGACATTCATCGTTCTGTTGACCTTTAAAGGAACTCTTGACCAGCATAGGGAAAGAACTCATTCACAAATTAAACAGAAGAAAGGGACTTAAGAAGTATGATCAGAGATGGACAGTTTGGACAATTCGTCTTTCTTGGTGGCTTGAGATTACTTTTGGAGCCTGGACGGGAATAATTAAGGAGGAGTAAGGGATTGTACCACCCCTTACAATTGCATTCTGGTGTAGGTAGGAATGATCTGCACATTACAGTTGGTTGTTACATAGGGTCACATCATTTATTTGGCCTATAGATTAAATGACAAATTCTCTTAAAAGGTGATTTTATTTAGAAGATAAAATTATACAAATGCATTAAAATTGTCAGGTTTATCAAATGAATGACCTCATAAAAACAGTCATCACCCTGATTGGCTTTTTGTGTTCATTGAAATTTACTACAAATCTTTTTACTGGACTACATTTTGATTATATGCAATGCTGCAGAGATCTTTATTCAGTTTATTCAAGCATATCTACTGTATTGTAGTCTGTCGAACCATTTGGAAGGTTGCTTTTCTGAAAAGAGTGTTACTGTAGGTTGCTATAAAAACACCCACTGCTGCAAGAGAAAAAACCTTGAAAATGACAAACGAAGAAAGAAAAGTCCTTTGGCAATTTGTCACCAGGATTTACAGCCATCACTTTTTTTTTTTTTTGCAGCTTCCAAAGATCTAAAAACACTATAATATATTCTTAGAAACCTTTTTTATTGAACATGAAGTGTGTAAGTTTTGTGCCACTAGAGGCATGAAATGAATTGGATAAATAATGACTGTCAGACAGGTTTCCCAAACACTCCCATTTGTGACCCTGGAGCACAAAACCTTAAGTCTTAAGTTGCTGAGGTTTTTCTTTTATGCCAAAAAATCATTAAGATATTAAGTAAATATCATGTTCCAAGAAGATATTTTGTACATTTCCTACCGTAAATATATAAAAACATAATTTTTATTTAGTAATATGCATTGCTAAGAATTCATCTGGACAACTTCAAATGCGATTTTCTCAGTTTTTAGATTTTTTTGCAACCTCAGATTCCAGATTTTCAAATAGTTATATCTCGGCCAAATACTCTCTCCCGGGCCCTCTCCGCCGCTCCTCGCAGTCGCTCCAAGGGAGGTGGACGCACTATAGGAGGCTAAATGGCCGCAGCCACTAGCTTCGGGGAGTGAGGTTTACCTGCACAGCACTACTCGCTGGCCTCCGTTACACATACATCAATGGAAAGATTATTTATTCAGCTTTCGGATGATGTATCAATCTCAATTTCAAACAATTGACACAACTTTGACTGGTTTTGTGGTCCAGGGTCACATTTGTCGAAAAACTGTTAGCCCCGCCTCCAAACTCTCACCATTGGTATTTGAACTTTTTTGCATAATTCAAATGTTGTTTTGAACATTCAGCATCCAGAACTGGAATTTTTCACTTTATTACTTAATTTAAAATAAATAACATATACAAAAAAAAAAAAAAACATATTTTATTTCACCCAATTGCCAAAGAAACATTTCTCATGTAGTTTAACTCTGTAGTTAAAAATAAAATGACTAAAACGTAAAAATTATTGATTAATATCAAATAAAAAATTAACGCTGTCGTTTACAGCACAGGTGGTGTTTAGTGATGCGCGGGTCGTCTCATAACCCGCGGACCCTGTGGGTAACCCGCGGGTCGGGGTGGGTAGAGAAATTGGCACTTTATTTGCAGGGCAGGTTGGGGCGGACGCGCGCTTAGATATACGCTATGGGTTTAATGCATTTGCGGACAATGTAATTACATGTAACTATCATATAACTGTATAATATAAGTGGGTTTTCATGTAAGAAAAAATCTGAACTGAAAATAACACTGGATTTAAAAATATGTAAACAAATTAATTAAACTGCCAATAAATGTCCAAACAGCAATGCTATTATAGCATTTATTGTTATATAACTTTATAGGCTATAGCAATCCAAGTAAACAATATACAGGTCCTTCTCAAACAATTGGCATATTGTGATAAATTTCATTATTTTCCATAATGTAATGATAAAAATTAAACTTTCATATATTTTAGATTCATTGCACAGCAACTGAAATATTTCAGGTCTTTTATTGTTTTAATACTGATGATTTTGGCATACAGCTCATGAAAATCTCAAAAAAATTGCATATTTCATCCGACCAATAAAAGAAAAGTGTTTTTAATACAAAAAAAGTCAACCTTCAAATAATTATGTTCATTTATGCACTCAATACTCAATACAATAAAAATGACTGCTTCATTACGGTGTGGCATGGAGGCAATCTGTGGCACTGATGAGGTGTTATGGAGGCCCAGGATGCTTCGATAGCGGCCTTAAGCTCATCCAGAGTGTTGGGTCTTGCGTCTCTCAACTTTCTCTTCACAGTATCCCACAGATTCTCTATGGGGTTCAGGTCAGGAGAGTTGGCAGCCCAATTGAGCACAGTAATACCATGGTCAGTAAACCATTTACCAGTGGTTTTGGCACTGTGAGCTAGAGTTGTTCCGATTCCGATACTAGTATCGGAAATATCTCCGATACCACAACAATTTCGGCATCGGCATCGGCGAGTACATGAACCCATATACCGATCCGATACCATTTTCTTAAAAAATACCTAGTTATGACCGCAAGCTTTGCCTAACTGCTGCACGGTTCTTCTTCGCTGCTCAAAATGCATTGAAAACACAGGAAGTTGTGCTGTGTTGCCACAAGCAACCCCTGTTTAGAGCAGCGAAGAAGAAATGAAAACGCGTTAGCAGCCCTTATCTATATATGACTGGATCACTCATCACATTCTAAACTGCCAAAAGACAGTGAAGCCGCTACTATATTATAGATCAGTGGTTAGCAGTATGTCTCTGTAGTACCGGTAGTTACAGACTCTCAAGTATATTCAGTACCGGCAGCTGCGTTCAGTCGCTTCCGTGTAAGTCAAAGCGCAGGGCTCCAGACAGTAGCCGAATATATACTAGTGTCTGTGAATATTAAACTGCAAAATACTATTTAAATATTACTCCCGCAAAATCTACATCTCTGTGGGTGACTGGCACAGATGCGCGAGAGCTCGCTGTTTTGTAGTCTCTGCTGTGTGTCATGAGGACACGAACGCATAAACCGTCACTTCATGAGAATTTACCGTTTCATTTGAGAATACTGTCATATCATAAACACAGACACTCAAAGATCTTCATGGCAGCCCATTAAAATAAATGTTTGGTTTACATGAGTAAATTGACAATATATAAAGCTACTGTTGTAGCCTACAGTAATAATAATACGTCTCTATAATAATAATAATTATGCCTAGATGGTTGCTTGTTTTTTACTTGTTTTGTTGTAAAGAGATTATCTGATTAATAGATCTTTTTTTATATTCCTAGACTTATTTGTTGCAGTTTTTTTATACAGTTATATTGTAAAACTTAAATACCTTTTTTAGTTTGCGGTGTTAGATTTTTGGCTGCATTTGAAGTTCTTTTTTGCATATGAAAATAAATAATACTGTCAAATTCATGTTAGATAATAAAAATACTGTAATAAATACAGTAGTTCACCATGTATTTGTTCATGTTTTATTGAGGGATCTGTCTGAAGCACACCATAAAAAGAATTCTAGCAATTTACACAGGGCTAGTAGTATATACAGCTGTATATACAGATACACACCCAGGTATCGGATCAGTACTCGGTATCGGCCGATACCCTGAGCCCAGGTATCGGAATCGGTATCGGGAAGAGAAAAAGGGTATCGGAACATCTCTACTGTGAGCAGGTGCCAGGTCGTGCTGAAAAACGAAATCTTCATCTCCATAAAGCTTTTCAGCAGATGGAAGCATGAAGTGCTCCAAAATCTCCTGATAGCTAGCTGCATTGACCCTGCCCTTGATAAAACACAGTGGACCAACACCAGCAGCTGACATGGCACCCCAGACCATCAATGACTGTGGGTACTTGACACTGGACTTCAGGTATTTTGGCATTTCCTTCTCCCAAGTCTTCCTCCAGACTCTGGCACCTTGATTTCCGAATGACATGCAAAATTTGCTTTCATCCGAAAAAAGTACTTTTGACCACTGAGCAACAGTCCAGTGCTGCTTCTCTGTAGCCCAGGTCAGGCGCTTCTGCCGCTGTTTCTGGTTCAAAAATGGCTTGACCTGGGGAATGCGGCACCTGTAGCCCATTTCCTGCACACGCCTGTGCACGGTGGCTCTGGATGTTTCTACTCCAGACTCAGTCCACTGCTTCCGCAGGTCCCCCAAGGTCTGGAATCGGTCCTTCTCCACAATCTTCCTCAGGGTCCGGTCACCTCTTCTCGTTGTGCAGAGTTAATTAGTTGATTCAGATGATTAGGTTAATAACTCCTTTAGAGAACCTTTTCATGATATGCTAATTTTTTGAGA